>NC_140592.1:944122108-945322108 GCF_964204655.1 Triturus cristatus | reverse complement strand
ACTGTGCTGAATGTATGACATTGTTCTGCATTCTGTCCATCAAATGTTGTTTTTGCATTTGTCACCCCGAGTGGAACGGCTATTGCCAGACGTGGGTCCCGTGCTCTCCATGCCACTGGAATCAAGCTTTCTTGGCTGAAGAGGGGTGAAACCCCGAAACCGGTCGTAGGATGTTTGTTTCCAATCCAGGGAGGACCTGGCTTGGCAGTTCGGGCTGGACTGTTCCCATGAGGCACGGGGTCAAAACTGATTTGCATATGGCTGGGTTCAAACTGGAATGGCATGGTGAGCAAAAAAATGATGGATTTAGGCCCAGATCTCTGCACTGTGGTGAATGTATGACATTGATCTGCTTTCTGTCCATCAACTGTTGTTTTTGCATTTGTCACCCCAAGTGGGACGGGTATGCCCAGATGTGGGTCCCGTGTGCTCCATGCTACTGGAATCAAGCTAACCTGGCTGAAGAGGGATGAAACCCCGAAACCGGTCCTAGGATGCTTGTTTCCAGTCCAGGGAGGACCTGGCTTGGCAGTTCGGGCTGGACTGTTCCCATGAGGCACAGGGTCAAGACTGATTTGCATATGGCTGGGTTCAAACTGGAATGGCATGGTGAGCAAAAAAACGATGGATTTAGGCCCAGATCTCTGCACTGTGGTGAATGTATGATATTGTTCTGCATTCTGTCCATCAACTGTTGTTTTTGCATTTGATGTAAAGGGCCATCAGCCCTTCTTTTGTTCAAGTGTCATCCTGGATAAGAGCCATCTGGAACCGAACACCTAAATGCCTATCCAATTAAAGGAAACAAAGGCACATAGCTTATCACTTCGCAAGTACTCTAGAGAAACTATGCAACATTTCTCTCTTTTTTCTTGATGAGGTCAAGCACAGCTCTGCTATCAGACTTGTAAATTGCTTTCCACAGGCAATCCGTCACAGAGACACCTTCTCAAGCCTATACTCTGTTCCAAAGTCTGTCAGGGACAATGACACTCCAATGGATCCGACTACTGGATCTCTGCCTGATCATGCTGGTCTTCTCTCAAAATGAAGCATAAAGCAACCCACTGGTAGATATTTTAGGCCAGTCTTTCGGCATTCCCTGATGGAGAGGCTAATCCAATTGGCAGCTCTGCTATTTTTGAATCCTGGATTCTTTTCCAAATCTGGGGCCAATTTCCTGCATGTTCACTTTGTGATCAGTGCATGAGGATAGCCCTGTGCCCTCCTCTCCTTACTCTTGGTACCTGTCTGTGCTTTCACCAGGGAGAAATGTAAATTAACTCCAGGCCATGAGGTCTGACCATCACCCAACAGAACAAAAGCCTGAGCTAACCACAAATAAGGCATGGTTCCTTCTTTAACCCACCCAGCTCCTGCAAGGGCTACGCAGGTGCACAAGGGAGCTGGACTATTCAGCAGAACAAATATTAGGTTGGTTTACATTGAACACAATCAATTCTCACCCAGTGAACACAATCGCCCTCAAAACACACATCTCTGACATGACAGAGGCAAAAAGAACCCAGGTAAAGGAGACTGCACAGAATTTACCAGGACGAAGCTAGTATGCAACCTCTCCCCAAGGTTACAAGTACCCCTGAGTATAGATTAATGCTACCACCACTCCGTAAAAAAAGAGATGCACTTTGCATGCCCCCGCAGCCACAGAGCCCAGCTCTATGGTCTCAGTCCATGTAAACAGAGAGACCCTCAGTGGGCACTCATGCTTGTCTTGTTCACTGAGGTATACATCAAAAACCTACAGCAACTTTCCAGGGATTTACTACTAGGAGATCAGCATAGGGCAGGGAAGCACCCTCTCCAGAGTCATGTAGAAGACTTTCTGCCCCAACAAACATTAACCAAAGTAGTCAACAATGATTTTCTACCCTTTGCATAACTGTATGTTTTTCCAAAGGTCTCTAGGTCGTGTCCTATTTAATTTTAAAAGTTGTTCACCAGTCTCTGGATAGTGCATGTTTAAAATAAGAGAAGCCATGCATATTTAAGTGCAATAAGAAGGAGTGTATATGCATGTCCTAAGTGAGTCTGACACTGATGGTGGAATCCCAGAGTGACAGATGTTGGCCAGTGATGAACAGATGATAAAGAAAGGGACCTTTACTGGAGAGAGAGAGAAAATATTCAGGAGTCCAGCAAATATAGTGGGATTAGATATTGGGTTTAGAAGCATATTGCAGCAAGTGAATGGATGACACAGGTGAGGAGTCACTGCCACAATTAGGTTATTTTAATGCTTCTTCCTATAAGCAGCTGCAAGTCACTGAAAGACAGAGGATATGGGGTAGATTTTAGCAGCTCCTGCTGTAAATACAGATGTTTCAGACTATTGAGTTCACAGCATCAATGTGGGTGTTTTTCTGTCCTGATTTGTCCCTTACATTTGTTGCACAGGGGTAATCCTCCATGACCCCTTCTACCTGCTGGTCCTTCCACGTTTTAATCTGTTCAGCTCCACCTGCACTTGTCTTTGTCACAGGAAACAGCCATTGCCACGCGGCTGTTACCACGCGTTACCTTAATGCCTTACAACGCGTCTACCTTTATCACGCATGGTTTAACAGCGAATGTCTTACCACGCATGCCTTTACTACGCAGTTGTTACAATGCAGTTCTGTTACCATATGTTACTTTTCCACGCATGCTGGGCCTGATTCACAGAACTAACTTAAGACAAAATCCTAAACTTACTACCATTTTGGCATTCACAGAAGGCACTTATTCATTTTGGTATTCACAGTAGGCACTTATTCATCAATTTTAAGCACCAACCAGTGTAGGCCACAATGCTGAAAAACAGGGCGCAGCAGGCATGAACGATGTACAGTGCCATACCCGAAAGGCTAGAGGAGCCATTGCATTTCAGCATCCCCTCTGGAAGATGGCAGCATTCCTGCAACAGAACAGTGCTAAGATACACTTTATTGTCTCTCACTGATTAAAAGGGACTCAAGTGACCAGAAATAAGAGACAACTGCTCTCTGGCATTCCACCCGGTGACATCTTCTTGAGATGATTTCCCTTTAGCTGCTTTCTGTTTTGCTTGTTTCAATAAGAGAATTGTTCCTAAAGTGAGCTTGACGGTGTCCAAAATTACACCTCTTTGGATTTTTCATGCTTGGTTTAATCCCCAAAGCAAGTAAATGTTTTTTCAAGACTAACTTTGCATAATAGCACTAAGCAGGCGGGGAAGAATAGTACTTTAGCCATAGCCTAACATTGCAGGCAAGGCCTTGGTGTCCTTTTCCTCTGCCTTTCTTATTATTTATAACTGTTAATCTTGCTTATAAGTGACATTTCCAAGCTTTGGCTGTGTTTGCATGTGATGTGACACCTGAATGCCTTATGTATGTGGCACTTTTAGTGACACTTTGACATGGGTAGAATAAGACGTCCCTGCCCGTGCAGTGAGATCAGTTTCCGAAAAGTACCCTATTATGCAATTTCGTGGTCTATACATGGGCTGTACCGCTGCTGCTACGTTGTTGAAGTTGTTATGCAATGTCATATTCCTCCTTCCCTTTTGTAATATGTTCACCCTCTAAACATCAGTCCAGTGTCAGATAAGGGTGAAAGTACAAGCTGCCTCTGACACCTTTCAGTAGTCATTTGCATTGCCCTCTAATTGCAAGACTACAGAAAGAGGGCAGTGAGGTGGTAAGAGTGTCTAGCCACCACTCCTGTGGATGTCCTAAAGTCAAGAAGCCCTTTGATTAAATGTGTGCGTTAAAGAATAGCATTATAACATAAATGTCAGAGGCAGTGGCCTGTGTGTTGCGGAGTGGGAGGGGCATGGCCCTTGTCCTGATCAGGTAAGGGCCCACTTTACCCCACAGCATCTCCACTCACCCTCAGGTTACTTCCCAATCACATTTGATGAAGGCAAAGGCCATCAACACAATCACTCACACACACTGATAGATGCATTGCACCACCATAGTAATACAAAGAGGAATGAATGATGTTCCTCACTCAGTTGGAAGGTGTCAGAACCCATTAGAGGTGAGTATATAATGTGAGGGGGGATTCAATGAGGTTTTCAGAGGCCGGAATCTAGGTAATTCTTATATAACAGCAAAGTACCTCTGACACCATAGATCACAGTATCACTTTAATCTCAGCAGATCTGTTTATTGACTGCGAGTAGAATATGATTTCATATACTTGGTTAACTTGGTGAACACTTTCTCAATGTGACAAACAAAAAATCTCCAAATATTCACTTTTTTAGACAATACAGTGTGACAACAAAACATATATATCACAAATATAAATTTCTCAATGTGAAAATGAGATAGATTGCAACTTTACGACAAAACAATATAACGACGTACATAAATGTGCAAAATTGATGCATAAATCAAAACAGTACTCAGATATCCTCTTTGTTAGATAGAGTGGCATATAGAGTCATTATTGCCTACACATTGTATGATTGGTTCGGTCCTAAACTGAAAATAACGAAAAGTATATTTTCCAGATTAGAGCTAGAGAGCATTGACTAGATGTTTGAGTTTGGCTCTTCACGGGGCGTTATTGTGTGGTTTTATCCCCAATATATTTTTTCGAATTCTGTTAGCCGACGCGTTTCGACCTTCCTGCTGTGGACCTTTTTATTGCCTTCATAAGGTCTTCATCAGGGCTGGGTTATTATTCCATGGGACATCTTTTTCTGGAAGAATCAATATGTATGTGTCATATAGGGATGTGGTATTAAGGTATTTTTTGAATATTCACTTACGTGTTTTGTTAAAAGGTTGGTTTAAAAAGTGGAACTTACGTGCTGTCAGATGGGGGTTGCTTGCGCTATTCTTAACCTGCAAGGTACAAGGGAAATGTCTCTATGTCAATGTCAGCTTTCTGACGCTATGTATTCCATTTTTAAATGAGGTTGTGGCCTTAGTGTTTGCTTTTTATTGTAGCTCCACGTACCTTTCCTTTCTTTTGGAGTTGAACTGAATGGAAAAATTAAATGTTTACGGGCTTCTTTGTTGATCTGTTGGATAAAAAGGGGAGGTTGAAAAAGACTTAGTAGAGCGTTTGTTTGCAGACTAGTTTTTTTTAAAGATTTACCCCATTTGTGGTGTCTCATGCGAGAGTCTATGGATGCCAATTAGTGCTTTTGTGTGTCTTTTTCAGGATGTGCCCGCGGTACTTTGTTCTAGCATTAAGTGTGGTTTGATTTTTCATGCAAACAGTGGTGCAACGTGGCTCGTGTTTATTGCGGGGCCGTGTGGAGCCGCCGTGTTGGATTTCAAAGCTACCTGGTTTGGCGATTTGCGGTACTCTAATAGATAAGTAATAATCCAGGCATCCGTGCATTATTATCTGTTTGTGATCGGCATGCACTCGCTAATTCAACGGGACTTCGTGAGCGATGTGAGGCCATGTTTGGATACCAAGTGACCTTCTTTGAAGTTTCACGGGACTGTGGGGCAACTGTATTGTTTCGTGCGTCCATGCAAGTTATTACAGCGTCCTTGACTTAAGTGGTTTACAAGAGTTGTTCATACCGGTTTGGCTCTTCGGCGGTCAGGGTTGTTTCCTCTCCTCTGTGTGTTCCGTCTCAGTACTTCGTCGTTCGCGCACTTCCTTACTCGGAAGTCGTTGTTGATAGGAAACATTTATGGTTGCCATTACGTCACCGCGTATGCGTTGCGTTGTCGTGGCAACGCTTTGTTCCTACTGCTGCGGCTGTTTTTTTTGTGGGATTTATTGACAACTGCAGGTTGTCCTCGATCTTGTTAGATCACGTTGTCCTGTGGGAGTGGGGGTTCGTTTTGAAAGTTTCTTGTTGTCTGGTATTGTGTGTAGTGTATTTTCTTCTTTACTGACTGCGTGCGGCTTGGTTTCTCAATTAAAGGCTTGTGGAATTTCCGAAGAAATTACCCCTTCTTTGTCGCTGTTTTTGTTGGCGCCCTACGTAAGGTGTCTTAGTTCCTCCTACTAGTTGTCCTTAGATTCAATTTTAGTTTGTAGTCTTGCCCTTCCAAGCACTCCAAGGCTTGTCCATATGATTTTCATGTAGAGACCTTGTCAATGTCATCTTTTGATTCGGGGACGGTACGTCATGTCTGGAAAGAACCTTCTACTCCGCTTCTCAGCGAGGAAGTTGATGTTATTGTCCTTCTAGGTAATGTGCGTTAATTCTGTCATTTCATTCATTCCATTCACAATGGTTCCCAGAAACATAATCATTTTTGCTTCACTTTTGGATAAAGTTGTATCAATGTTGGTCCCTCGTATGTGGCGAAGGACTGTCCACTTTAGGTCTTTCGGGCTGTGGTTTTTTTCAATGCAGTGATTGACCATGGGGGCGGTCAATACTTTACACTTTATCCTGGATCGGTGTTGGGAAATGCGGTTTTTGATTGGTTGTGTGGTTTTCCCAATATATGCCAATGGGCATGGGCAAATGATACAGTATACCACATTGTGGGTATTGCAGTTAGTGAAGTCTTCATGTTTGATGTATTTTTCTCCATATGTGAATCTCGTTCCTTCTATGGTGCTATCGCATGATGTGCAATTGCCACATTTTTTATGTCCTTTTATGGGCGGAAGTGAGAGCATAGATCGTAGATTGATCTGTGGTTGTCTTATATTCGTATTTGCTCGAACCAGTTTCTCTCTGATGCTTTTATTTTTCTTCAGAGCAAATATTGGAGTCTGTGTGAGGGATGGTATACTGTTGATCGTGTGCCAGTTTTTCCTGATGATTTTTTGCATTTCTGTAGTCTGACCTGAGAAGGTGGTGACACATACCAGTGGTGTGGTTTTTTCCTCTTTCTCGGTGGTGAGGAGCGCGTCTCGTGGCGTGTACCATGCTCGCTTCAGTGCTTTTTTCAGTAGTTTTTTTGGGTAATTTCTCTCCACCAGTTTCTCTAGTAGTGTTCTCGCGTTCTTGAAGTAGTCTTCTCTTTTGGTGCAGTTTCGCCTAATCCTTAAGAACTGGCTAAAGGGTAGGTTCTCTCGTAAATTTCTTTGGTGGAAGCTGGAGAAATGCAGGAAGGTGTTTCTATCGGTGGTTTTTGTGTAAAGTGTTGTGTAGATATGTCCCTCTTCGTGTTTGATAAGGAGATCTAAAAAATTCATTTCCACGTTGCTTTGACTGACAGTGAATTGGATGTTTGGATTTCTATCGTTCAGCCAAGTCACGAAATTCTCAAGTTGTTGTATGTTGCCTCTCCACAGTAAAAACACATCATCGATGTAACGACGCCATATTTTGATATGGCCGTCGTGTGGGTTATTGTTGAAGATCCATTTATCTTCATAGAGGGCCATAAACATTATGGCCATCTCTGGGGCAAATGGACAACCCATCGCGGTCCCCATGATTTGGAGAAATTGAGTGTCATTGAAGTTGAAAAAATTGTGTTTCAGGCATATTTCCGCTAGTTGTATTAAATACATGGTGGGTACGTTGTGTGGCCTGCTTCGTTTGTCTAGGAATATTTGCATGGCTTCCAAACCTGCTTCTTGGGGGATATTGGAGTATAAACTCACAATATCTAGTGTAACCAATAGTTCTTTTTCTTCCTCGAATGGGAAATCCTCCAAAAAATTGATAGCTTGCGTTGTGTCTTTAATATAGCTTGGAATACTGCAGACTAGAGGTTTTAAAAAAGTGTCCACATATTTTGCCGGTCTTTCAAGGATAGAGTTAACGCCCGAAATGATCGGGCGGCCTGGTGGATTATAAGAGTCTTTATGCACCTTTGGAAGGACGTACATTAATGGTGTACGTGGGTTCTTGTTTATTAGAAAATCTGCTTCTTTTTTGGATAGCCATCCTTCTTCTTCTCCAATTTGTATGATTGGAGTAAGTTTGTCTGTGATTCTTCTATTCCAATCTTCTTTTGTCTTCCGATAATATCTAGGATCGGCTAGTTGGCGCTCTACTTCTGACTCATATTTTTCTCGGGGCCAGATGACAATTCCACCCCCTTTATCCGCCGGCTTTATGATAAGGTTTGTGTTAGCTTTTAGTTGTTCCAATGCCTTATTCTCATCTTTGGTGAGGTTCCATTTAATGAAAGTTTTCTTTTTCTCAAGATTGTTCAGGTCTCGTAGGACATTTTTTTCAAACGTTATGAGTTCTGTGGGCATGTTGTTGGTACTTGGGAAAAAGGTGGAGGGATTTTTCAAGCCTGAAAAATTTCGTGATGCCGTTGATTCGTGTTCTGAGAAGAAGATTTTTAGTCTTATTTTTCGGAACAGTTGGATTATTTCCATCTTGGTTTGAATCATGTCTGGTTTCACTGTGGGAATGAATGATAAGCCCTTTTGTAATACTTGAATTTCATCCGTATTTAAGACGTAATCTGATAGGTTGTAGATACAATCTTGTTCTCTCGTTACCACCGATACACGTTCCTCCGGGTGGTGATCTCCCCCTGGTATTGATTCGGGTGGGGGTTGAACCATCTGTTGGCTCGTGACCTGCCTCGTGGGCGATTGCTTCCTCTGTCTAAAAAAGGAGCAGGCTGGTAAAATGGTCTTTGTTGGTTGTTTCTGGGTGTCGACGACCCCTCACTTTCACTTGATGTTCCAGAGGATGATGTGCCGTCGGAGAATGTAAGGAAACGTCTCTTACTCCTCCCTCCGTATGTTCTCAGTGCTACGGTGTTTTGTGGTTGTTTGTAAAATTCTTTCTCCAAATAGGGGTAAACTCTAGTTTCCGCAAAGTTAGTTATGTCTTTTTGGAGTTTTGTTCTTTTTGCATCTTCTGTGTTCTTTTTGAAAGTTGCGTTTTCCTTTTCCAGTTTAGACAATAACGCTTGTGCGTTTTCTATTGCTGTGTTTGTGAGAAAAGCCTCTTCCAGTTCTTTAATTAGTTCTAACTCACTCGCGGGCACATCCTGAAAAAGACACACAAAAGCACTAATTGGCATCCATAGACTCTCGCATGAGACACCACAAATGGGGTAAATCTTTAAAAAAAACTAGTCTGCAAACAAACGCTCTACTAAGTCTTTTTCAACCTCCCCTTTTTATCCAACAGATCAACAAAGAAGCCCGTAAACATTTAATTTTTCCATTCAGTTCAACTCCAAAAGAAAGGAAAGGTACGTGGAGCTACAATAAAAAGCAAACACTAAGGCCACAACCTCATTTAAAAATGGAATACATAGCGTCAGAAAGCTGACATTGACATAGAGACATTTCCCTTGTACCTTGCAGGTTAAGAATAGCGCAAGCAACCCCCATCTGACAGCACGTAAGTTCCACTTTTTAAACCAACCTTTTAACAAAACACGTAAGTGAATATTCAAAAAATACCTTAATACCACATCCCTATATGACACATACATATTGATTCTTCCAGAAAAAGATGTCCCATGGAATAATAACCCAGCCCTGATGAAGACCTTATGAAGGCAATAAAAAGGTCCACAGCAGGAAGGTCGAAACGCGTCGGCTAACAGAATTCGAAAAAATATATTGGGGATAAAACCACACAATAACGCCCCGTGAAGAGCCAAACTCAAACATCTAGTCAATGCTCTCTAGCTCTAATCTGGAAAATATACTTTTCGTTATTTTCAGTTTAGGACCGAACCAATCATACAATGTGTAGGCAATAATGACTCTATATGCCACTCTATCTAACAAAGAGGATATCTGAGTACTGTTTTGATTTATGCATCAATTTTGCACATTTATGTACGTCGTTATATTGTTTTGTCGTAAAGTTGCAATCTATCTCATTTTCACATTGAGAAATTTATATTTGTGATATATATGTTTTGTTGTCACACTGTATTGTCTAAAAAAGTGAATATTTGGAGATTTTTTGTTTGTCACATTGAGAAAGTGTTCACCAAGTTAACCAAGTATATGAAATCATATTCTACTCGCAGTCAATAAACAGATCTGCTGAGATTAAAGTGATACTGTGATCTATGGTGTCAGAGGTACTTTGCTGTTATATAAGAATTACCTAGATTCCGGCCTCTGAAAACCTCATTGAATCCCCCCTCACATTATATACTCACCTTTAGAGTAGGCTCCAGCCTACAAGGGTTCAGGTAGAACAACATACCTAGAAGAAATAAAAAACTCCCGTCACCTAGTTACAAGAGATATAGTAGTGACGAACAACTTGTGAACACGTCAATGTGGTAATGTAATCCCGCACATCACGGAAATAAACACTTCGAGTGGAACTTACACACACGTACACAAGGCGCCCAGTCACCACAGCTTTTAAACCAATCAGGCCAAATGATAGAACCGAAAACTCTGAGTATCAGAGAGGAAGATATCGAAGAACTTCTAAAACGTCCTTCTACATTCAATCTAGGCAACAATTCCACAAATGTTGCCCAACAATCAGAATTAGAAAAGATAACAAGACTAAAGAAAAAGCAAATAAGGACAGCTCTACACGGCGAAGTCCTCTTGGAACATCTACGAGCCGGTACAATACCATCCGGGCTTCAAGTAAAAAACATCCCCGTAATATTTACAGACGTACCTGAATATCTGGAAGGATTTAGCCACATAGGAACCAAATGCTCTAGAGACTGGATGTTTCATTCCATCAAAACAGCAGAACGATTAAGCCAAAGAGAGTTAGAACTAATTAAAGAACTGGAAGAGGCTTTTCTCACAAACACAGCAATAGAAAACGCACAAGCGTTATTGTCTAAACTGGAAAAGGAAAACGCAACTTTCAAAAAGAACACAGAAGATGCAAAAAGAACAAAACTCCAAAAAGACATAACTAACTTTGCGGAAACTAGAGTTTACCCCTATTTGGAGAAAGAATTTTACAAACAACCACAAAACACCGTAGCACTGAGAACATACGGAGGGAGGAGTAAGAGACGTTTCCTTACATTCTCCGACGGCACATCATCCTCTGGAACATCAAGTGAAAGTGAGGGGTCGTCGACACCCAGAAACAACCAACAAAGACCATTTTACCAGCCTGCTCCTTTTTTAGACAGAGGAAGCAATCGCCCACGAGGCAGGTCACGAGCCAACAGATGGTTCAACCCCCACCCGAATCAATACCAGGGGGAGATCACCACCCGGAGGAACGTGTATCGGTGGTAACGAGAGAACAAGATTGTATCTACAACCTATCAGATTACGTCTTAAATACGGATGAAATTCAAGTATTACAAAAGGGCTTATCATTCATTCCCACAGTGAAACCAGACATGATTCAAACCAAGATGGAAATAATCCAACTGTTCCGAAAAATAAGACTAAAAATCTTCTTCTCAGAACACGAATCAACGGCATCACGAAATTTTTCAGGCTTGAAAAATCCCTCCACCTTTTTCCCAAGTACCAACAACATGCCCACAGAACTCATAACGTTTGAAAAAAATGTCCTACGAGACCTGAACAATCTTGAGAAAAAGAAAACTTTCATTAAATGGAACCTCACCAAAGATGAGAATAAGGCATTGGAACAACTAAAAGCTAACACAAACCTTATCATAAAGCCGGCGGATAAAGGGGGTGGAATTGTCATCTGGCCCCGAGAAAAATATGAGTCAGAAGTAGAGCGCCAACTAGCCGATCCTAGATATTATCGGAAGACAAAAGAAGATTGGAATAGAAGAATCACAGACAAACTTACTCCAATCATACAAATTGGAGAAGAAGAAGGATGGCTATCCAAAAAAGAAGCAGATTTTCTAATAAACAAGAACCCACGTACACCATTAATGTACGTCCTTCCAAAGGTGCATAAAGACTCTTATAATCCACCAGGCCGCCCGATCATTTCGGGCGTTAACTCTATCCTTGAAAGACCGGCAAAATATGTGGACACTTTTTTAAAACCTCTAGTCTGCAGTATTCCAAGCTATATTAAAGACACAACGCAAGCTATCAATTTTTTGGAGGATTTCCCATTCGAGGAAGAAAAAGAACTATTGGTTACACTAGATATTGTGAGTTTATACTCCAATATCCCCCAAGAAGCAGGTTTGGAAGCCATGCAAATATTCCTAGACAAACGAAGCAGGCCACACAACGTACCCACCATGTATTTAATACAACTAGCGGAAATATGCCTGAAACACAATTTTTTCAACTTCAATGACACTCAATTTCTCCAAATCATGGGGACCGCGATGGGTTGTCCATTTGCCCCAGAGATGGCCATAATGTTTATGGCCCTCTATGAAGATAAATGGATCTTCAACAATAACCCACACGACGGCCATATCAAAATATGGCGTCGTTACATCGATGATGTGTTTTTACTGTGGAGAGGCAACATACAACAACTTGAGAATTTCGTGACTTGGCTGAACGATAGAAATCCAAACATCCAATTCACTGTCAGTCAAAGCAACGTGGAAATGAATTTTTTAGATCTCCTTATCAAACACGAAGAGGGACATATCTACACAACACTTTACACAAAAACCACCGATAGAAACACCTTCCTGCATTTCTCCAGCTTCCACCAAAGAAATTTACGAGAGAACCTACCCTTTAGCCAGTTCTTAAGGATTAGGCGAAACTGCACCAAAAGAGAAGACTACTTCAAGAACGCGAGAACACTACTAGAGAAACTGGTGGAGAGAAATTACCCAAAAAAACTACTGAAAAAAGCACTGAAGCGAGCATGGTACACGCCACGAGACGCGCTCCTCACCACCGAGAAAGAGGAAAAAACCACACCACTGGTATGTGTCACCACCTTCTCAGGTCAGACTACAGAAATGCAAAAAATCATCAGGAAAAACTGGCACACGATCAACAGTATACCATCCCTCACACAGACTCCAATATTTGCTCTGAAGAAAAATAAAAGCATCAGAGAGAAACTGGTTCGAGCAAATACGAATATAAGACAACCACAGATCAATCTACGATCTATGCTCTCACTTCCGCCCATAAAAGGACATAAAAAATGTGGCAATTGCACATCATGCGATAGCACCATAGAAGGAACGAGATTCACATATGGAGAAAAATACATCAAACATGAAGACTTCACTAACTGCAATACCCACAATGTGGTATACTGTATCATTTGCCCATGCCCATTGGCATATATTGGGAAAACCACACAACCAATCAAAAACCGCATTTCCCAACACCGATCCAGGATAAAGTGTAAAGTATTGACCGCCCCCATGGTCAATCACTGCATTGAAAAAAACCACAGCCCGAAAGACCTAAAGTGGACAGTCCTTCGCCACATACGAGGGACCAACATTGATACAACTTTATCCGAAAGTGAAGCAAAAATGATTATGTTTCTGGGAACCATTGTGAATGGAATGAATGAAATGACAGAATTAACGCACATTACCTAGAAGGACAATAACATCAACTTCCTCGCTGAGAAGCGGAGTAGAAGGTTCTTTCCAGACATGACGTACCGTCCCCGAATCAAAAGATGACATTGACAAGGTCTCTACATGAAAATCATATGGACAAGCCTTGGAGTGCTTGGAAGGGCAAGACTACAAACTAAAATTGAATCTAAGGACAACTAGTAGGAGGAACTAAGACACCTTACGTAGGGCGCCAACAAAAACAGCGACAAAGAAGGGGTAATTTCTTCGGAAATTCCACAAGCCTTTAATTGAGAAACCAAGCCGCACGCAGTCAGTAAAGAAGAAAATACACTACACACAATACCAGACAACAAGAAACTTTCAAAACGAACCCCCACTCCCACAGGACAACGTGATCTAACAAGATCGAGGACAACCTGCAGTTGTCAATAAATCCCACAAAAAAAACAGCCGCAGCAGTAGGAACAAAGCGTTGCCACGACAACGCAACGCATACGCGGTGACGTAATGGCAACCATAAATGTTTCCTATCAACAACGACTTCCGAGTAAGGAAGTGCGCGAACGACGAAGTACTGAGACGGAACACACAGAGGAGAGGAAACAACCCTGACCGCCGAAGAGCCAAACCGGTATGAACAACTCTTGTAAACCACTTAAGTCAAGGACGCTGTAATAACTTGCATGGACGCACGAAACAATACAGTTGCCCCACAGTCCCGTGAAACTTCAAAGAAGGTCACTTGGTATCCAAACATGGCCTCACATCGCTCACGAAGTCCCGTTGAATTAGCGAGTGCATGCCGATCACAAACAGATAATAATGCACGGATGCCTGGATTATTACTTATCTATTAGAGTACCGCAAATCGCCAAACCAGGTAGCTTTGAAATCCAACACGGCGGCTCCACACGGCCCCGCAATAAACACGAGCCACGTTGCACCACTGTTTGCATGAAAAATCAAACCACACTTAATGCTAGAACAAAGTACCGCGGGCACATCCTGAAAAAGACACACAAAAGCACTAATTGGCATCCATAGACTCTCGCATGAGACACCACAAATGGGGTAAATCTTTAAAAAAAACTAGTCTGCAAACAAACGCTCTACTAAGTCTTTTTCAACCTCCCCTTTTTATCCAACAGATCAACAAAGAAGCCCGTAAACATTTAATTTTTCCATTCAGTTCAACTCCAAAAGAAAGGAAAGGTACGTGGAGCTACAATAAAAAGCAAACACTAAGGCCACAACCTCATTTAAAAATGGAATACATAGCGTCAGAAAGCTGACATTGACATAGAGACATTTCCCTTGTACCTTGCAGGTTAAGAATAGCGCAAGCAACCCCCATCTGACAGCACGTAAGTTCCACTTTTTAAACCAACCTTTTAACAAAACACGTAAGTGAATATTCAAAAAATACCTTAATACCACATCCCTATATGACACATACATATTGATTCTTCCAGAAAAAGATGTCCCATGGAATAATAACCCAGCCCTGATGAAGACCTTATGAAGGCAATAAAAAGGTCCACAGCAGGAAGGTCGAAACGCGTCGGCTAACAGAATTCGAAAAAATATATTGGGGATAAAACCACACAATAACGCCCCGTGAAGAGCCAAACTCAAACATCTAGTCAATGCTCTCTAGCTCTAATCTGGAAAATATACTTTTCGTTATTTTCAGTTTAGGACCGAACCAATCATACAATGTGTAGGCAATAATGACTCTATATGCCACTCTATCTAACAAAGAGGATATCTGAGTACTGTTTTGATTTATGCATCAATTTTGCACATTTATGTACGTCGTTATATTGTTTTGTCGTAAAGTTGCAATCTATCTCATTTTCACATTGAGAAATTTATATTTGTGATATATATGTTTTGTTGTCACACTGTATTGTCTAAAAAAGTGAATATTTGGAGATTTTTTGTTTGTCACATTGAGAAAGTGTTCACCAAGTTAACCAAGTATATGAAATCATATTCTACTCGCAGTCAATAAACAGATCTGCTGAGATTAAAGTGATACTGTGATCTATGGTGTCAGAGGTACTTTGCTGTTATATAAGAAGAACCCATTAGAGGGCACAAGAGAGATAGGGGCTCCTGGGCCACAACTGGGGTGGTTGCCACTGGGTCTACCCTACTATGGCTCTGCAAGTAGGGCCAAATACAAACATTTCCTCACCTCACTCTCAACGTAGCTAGGGCGAGCAGTCAAAGACTTCTCGGGAAAGGGTTGAGGGGTGCCAGAGCTTAGAACTCTACAGTCAACCAACAGACACCATAACGTATCGCCCGATCCAGTGCTTACATTTCAGTTGAAAGAAAGTACTTTAAGCTTAGAGCCAAATAAAATACTACACAGTTTAATAGGGTTGTCAGTGACAGGGTTGTAATCTTATTTACCAGCGTTTGCCTTTCAGGAGGGGAACTCTTCTCATAGTAATATGTTCTTATTTTTAACATTAAATAAAGTATTTGTGCCAGCATCCCTTAAAACATTTCTTACGAGCCTACAAATTAAAAAAAATGGAGCGCACATAGATGACATCTAGATCCTATACCATGGTGCGGAAGAACTCTGTACACAGTCACCACATGCGATTCTTTCCTATTGCAGCTCTCCCACCTCCCACCATCCCAAAAGGTTGAAAGAAAGGTGACATTAGGGTACATGAGATGAAGAGATTTGATCACAATCACATTGTTTTCAAAACTTGAGCCAACATTATACTAACTTCTGCAGAATTTTCTTTGATGTTTGCATGGTTTACCTTGTATACTCTCTCATGGTGCTATTATCACAAGGTTGCTACTTCCTTTCTGTGCAGTTGAACACTTTTACTGTTTCCCCTTATATGCTTCCACTCTATTTCCAAATCTGACCCCTGAACTGATCAGTTGGTCTTGCTGAAGCGATGGCCTAGCTGCAAATAAGACCATTTTCCTGATTGTAGAGACGTTCAAATAAACTAAGTATATCACTATCTCACGTACAAATAATGTTGTTTCTTTCTATAGTTTTACGTTCTCATATTGTATGCTATCTCAAAAAACCTATTCCCGCTATCCTAGATGAAAACTGACTGGCTTAAAATGTCAGGTTGTAGCCTCTCCTCTCTTTCTTTGACATGGCTCTTTCCTTTACACACCATCCTTGGGATGCCTCCTCTGTCTGAGTACAACCGACTCTAAGTCGCTTGCCTGTGTGCCTTAATCTCTGTCATTGCATTTCTGCAAAATGCCCACAACTCATCTCATTTCCTTCTTTGAAACCATACATCTAAACATAACAATACCAAATCTCCTCTAGCCTACCTACCGGTCTGTAATGTTACAGGCAGTTATACATTGTGAGATTGTGTATTGACCATTGACTCCATTTTACTCTAACTACATTTTGGGAGCATGGTTTCATCCTGTCTCTGTCTTACCCTGCCTTTCAGCTGCGAACACAGGCAGGGCCAGGTTACTTGCACACACAGATTGCTTATGTTTCTCACTTCACCAAGCGAGAGGGATAAGCTGCTATAAGAGACGGTGTGGGATGCGTAAATTGTCCAAGGATGAGAATGTGAAGAATTCTGCCTCCGCTCTCATCGGAGCCTAGCCAGCTCAGTTGAGTGACCTCGATGTAGAGAGTGTAGCCAGCACTGCAAATGATGGGAGGGGGAGCTTCTAGAAATCTCTCTCCGAGTAAGTAAAGAGTATAAAGACAGATACCTCTTGGCGCTTTGACAGGAACTTTCCTGGGAGCAGATGCGACGCCCAGGGCTTTTGTGCCCAGTTAAGACCTCCTGCCTGAGACTGTCAATGGGTTCCCCATTCGTGCTTGCAAAGGATGATGTTAAACAGACAGTGAAGTATTTCAAGTTCTAATTACTTATTCTTGTGTAGATTAGGCCTGGGCAAAAATTTCGTTCCGTTCGCGGAAATTGCGATAATTTGGCATTTTTGCGTTCCGCGGAGAGCGCGAAAATGTCAAAAATTCCGGTTTCCGCAGCTTGGCGATAATTTGTTTCTTGCTCGCGCTGTAAAATGATACATTCTCGCGCGCGCGCGATCGCCTTACCTGAATCCCTGCGTTCGCCGACAAGTTTTCTTGATCCGGTCGCGTTCTCCATGAGATGTTGTATTGTTTTTAGCCATTTGCGCTGTCTCGCGACAGTTCGCGCCCGCAGTGACGTCATGCGTCGCGCGATCACGTCTTTCTTCTCGCGATCATGCACCGCGAGAACAACTCAAAACAAGATGGCCGCGCCCGCAAGCAACCACATGGGTAAGTTGGCGACCCGCAACCATGCAGAAAATCTCGCGAACATGCCGGAAAAAAACTTCCGCATCTTCGCGATATTTCTGCTTGTTTGCGATAATTTTAAACATTCTCGCGATAATTTGCGAAGGTTAATTCCGCAAATTCCGCCCACCCCTAGTGTAGATACAGTTACTTTTCTATACATTTATTCTTGTGTAATTTTTGCCATTTGATATATTGGGCCTTGCTTCAATAAACATTCCCCTTTATTTGCCAAAAGAGTTTTGAGCTTTGTTCACATTGTTTTTGGTATTCTAAAGTGTGTAGTGTCGCTGCAATTGCCTCCATAAAGCAGCTTTCTGGCGAAGAGGTATATGCAGATTCTCGAATAGTTGAGACCTTCAAAACCTTCTATCAGACCTTATATGCCGAAGACGTCTCGGGGCACCAGGAGGCCCTTGCCTACCTTGAATCGAGCGCGGTCACTCGCCTTCCGGACGCTATTGCAGCCCAACTTGATAGCCCAATACGAGCAGAGGAAGTACTCTCGGCAATTGCCCACCTAAAAGTGAACAAAGCTCCGGGCCCCGATGGGTTCCCACCGCTATTCTATAAGTATTTCTGTGGGGAGCTGGCGCCACTGTTGACGCAACTATTTAACACTTTCCTTGAAAGTGGATTCCATGACAAAAGCTTCGATTTCTGTGATTTTTAAGTCCTTTAAAGACCCCTGCAAATGCGGATCCTATCGCCCTATATCGTTACTTAATACAGATTCAAAACATGTTGCCGGGATCCTAGCAACCCGACTGCACCCTTTGATGGCAGGTCTTATCGACCCAGATCAGGCAGGATTTATCCCCACACGACAAGGCGGAGACAATAATAAACAAATTCTCCATTTAATGGATAGCATTCACAGGTCTCGCAGAGAAGTCCTGCTCCTGTCAATAGACGCAGAGAGAGAATGACAGAGTGCGCTGGAGTTACCTCTTTGATACGCTTCGTCATTTCAGCTTTGGTGACCGGTTTATTAAGTGAATTGGCTGCATTTACCGGGCTCTGCCGCATTTGTGCGAGTGAATGGGGTGTCATCTGCTACATTTTCGATAGCCCATGGCACAAGGCAGGTCTGTCCGTTATCCCCCCTCCTTTTTGCTCTATACATGGAGCCACTAGCCCAAAGGGTGCGGGACCACCCGCAGATCATAGGCATCCGTTTCAGAGGTGATACCCATAAAATCAGCTTATATGCGGATGATGTCATCCTGTCTTTGACGAGCCTGCCCACCTCCCTACCAGCACTGCTGAGTGAACTAGATAGCTTCGGGAGTGTCTCTGGCTTTAAGGTAAATCTGAGCAAATAACAAGTCCTTAATCTATCCACTCCCTTGGTGTCTGAAGAAAATCTGCAAAATAGATTCCCTTTGCAGTGGGAGAAGCAATCGATAACTTATTTGGGTATCCTCCTAGCTCCAACGATTCCTCAGACTCTTGCGTTAAACGACACTGCCCTTATTGGCAAGACAACTAGGGTGCTGGATAGATGGTTCTGTCTGAGGCAGGGCTGGTTTGGTCGTGTTGAGGTGGTAAAAATGACGGTGCTACAGCGCATCCTATACACTTTCTGGACGCTACCGCTGGTGCTGCCACCGAAGGCCTAGCGCACACTGCAACTTGCTTCAACAAGTTTATCTGGGGAGGAAAGAAGCCGGGACTATCCATAGCCCAGCTAACGCGGCCCAAAAGGGAGGGCGAGGTGAGCTTGCCGTTGGTCCACAGGTATCTGCAGGCGGCACATCTCCGCTACATAGTCGAATGGAACCGCCCACATTCAGAAAAGCACTGATCCTTTATGGATCAATCGGTGGCAGGAGTAAACATTTGGCATGAGGCTTGGCTTCCACGCAGGCATAGAGCATGGACAATATCAATAAGGTCTTTAAAATTACGCTCCCACGCTTCCCAGCGTACACATTGCTAGGGCTGCCAAACTCTTTGACTTTTCCCCTGCACTGCCTGAGGGGGAGACAAATGGCACTGGCGTTACTGGCGGCGCGCCAAGTTATTCTGGCCTAATAGTGCACAGCAACGGTCCCAGATCACACGGCGTGGCTGCATAGGCTATTGCTAATCCTAGCTATGGAACGCCTCTCCCTGGTTGCCGAATACAAAGGAGTGGAGTATACAGAGCTGTGGGCACCCTTCATCCAGATTCTCTCAACAGACATGTAAGAGGTAACATGACCAAAATATTTACGCTTGCTCTCTAGGGACGAAGAAGAGGCAATACAGCTCTAATACGGGGCCCTGAACCCTGGGACTGACCTAAAATAGCCAGCCGTAATCCATAGGAATTTGCTAGAAAAGAAGACCAGGGTATAGGGGGTGGGAGGGAGGGTCTTTTATTAGTAAATTATATATTTAAGGATTACATTGTTGTATTTTTTGTATCTTGTTTTCATAAAATGATCCAACTAACGCTGCCAGCCTCTGGGTTGTAGGCACTGAAGCTGTGTTGATTCACCTGTTTCCCTACACTGCCGGCCAAGAGGTTGTAGGCACCCAGCTGTGTAATTGTAGACTTGGATTGCTTAATAAAAAGAAAGGTTCCATAAAGTGTGTAGAGTCCTATTTTGAACAGTGTTCACATTGTGTCCTGGCATTTTTGAAGTCTTGCCCAGGTACTCTGGAGAGAAAAGCAAGACACCTTCCTACCAATCAGTTGCATAAACTTGTATTGCCCCCGCTTATGAGCACACTTAACTCCTTAATTTCAATTTACTGCAAAGAAACTGGAGTGAATGCATGGAATGATGTTCTGGAAGCACAAGACTAATCCCAATAAACAATAACCACTGGATTAACCAGTAACCTTGTTTCTGGAGTAGTATGCTACTCAGCGTAAAGCTCTTTCATGCCTCATCAGTGGTAAAAAGCTCTTATAAAAATGCATTTACAGTACAACAAAATAAAGAGCCTGACAACTAGATGTCCTCTCAGATTGATCACCATCTAGTGTTCCTCCTACACAGAACCATGTACAAGGAACATATCTGTTTTACTGAACTCAGGAATGCCAAAAATTATTGGTGGTGACTTTATTGCTATTGAAACTACCAGGCAGCAAATAACAAGAGGATACTCTTCTTGCTCATTTGAAGGAAATGAATGTGTATTTGCTGGTCTGTTGGAGCCACTGCACTAACAGTAGTCAAAAACCAGATGTTTCATTCTAACCTTTCTTAGTCTATCAAATTTTAACTGCGCTGACCTTAAACCACAGCACTATATTAATTATCTTTAGCGATGAAATGAACAGCCACCAACAAGGTACCAAATATAACTTTTTATCAAGTAATTTTTTGTCAAAATTCTTTTTATTAAGCATCAAAGAAAGTCACAGTGACAGCATGAGTACAGTAGGGCGAGCAGGCCTCGGGGTTGCAAAACATTCAGCTATTTGGATCTCAGTTTCATACAGCCGTAAGGTCATACCACTCCCCATGGTCAAAGTATAAGATGCTAGATTTGAAACAACAAACTCCTGAGGAAGGTCTTCAGGCAAGAACCTAGCCTCCTATCAACCCCCCCCCCAAACCCTCCACTCCCCGTCCCGGTGGTGATGGTGGTGCATAGTGAAATAATGTTAAGGCAGAAGCGCTGCCGTAGGTCAGAGTAACCGAAGCGAGGCTCCCTCTAATCAAGTAGCAGGGGTTATCCCTACTACAGGCCAGTTTTATGTAGATTAGACTTGGAAGAGGTGCATAGCCCTCACGGAAGGCGGACAAACTGCGGAGGGCTAGCCTCGGGATAAGTAGGTGACTAGTGGGCACCATTTATGTTTGAATCCCTAAAGATGTCTGCCAGACGCTCCATGGAGAGGATTGTCCACAAGCGGGAATGCCACTTTGATGTTGCCGGTGTGTCTTTCTTTTTCCATGCAGCCGCTATTGTGAGTTTCGCCTCCCCTAGACACGTCCACATGATCGCCTTTTCAGCTTACGTTTGGTGCTCCAATACCGGGTCCCTGATACCCAGAAGAGTCCCCTCTATGGTAGTTAAGATGGGGTAACCCAGCATATCTTTGAGGTGTGAGAGGATTTCTTACCAAAAAGGGCGAATACCCAGGCAGTTCCACCAAATGTGGCGAAAATCCCCCTGAAGACCACATCCCCGTCAGCAGAGATCAGAGGTGTCAGGGAAGATTCAACCGAGTTTAGTAGGATAGGGATACCAGTCGAGCAGCATCTTGCAGTGGGCTTCCCTTAGGGCCACTGATTTATTGTGCTTAGTGATATCGCCCCAAATGTGTTTCCACTCCTCCTCGGTGACGTCCCGACCCAAGTCCCGCTTGTCATAGAGTGAGGAGATGGCGCCTCTCATTGTGCCTGCCTTGTGGATCGCCAGCTTCTCCATGGCCGTTAGCTCTCTAGTGGCCGCCTCTCTGACGTGTGGGAGTGTGACCCAGTGTTTAAGCTGGAGGTAATGATAGTGTTCGCTGTGAGGGATCATAAATTCTCTTTTACACCTGTCAAATGTTAGAACATCGTAGTTATGAAACAGATCTGAAAGTTTTAGGCATCCCCCCTCCCTCCAGTAGTCGAAGGGTCCTACACGTAAGGCTGGTAGAAAAGCCGGGTTAAAATGAATTGGAGTGAAAGGGGAGGGGAATGAGGTCCAACCCTCCTTCCAGTGACCTGGTCCCAGATTGTCAGAGCGGTGAGGGTGGGGGTGCTAATGTAGGCGTTTGAGGGTTGGTCCCTTTTGGGTTTCCGTAGGACATCCCAGATAGATCTTCCCACAACAGAGTGGTCCATGTGTAGCCAATGGTTGTCGAACCATTCCGTCGCCACTCTTAACTGTGCGGCCTGATAATATAGAGCGAAGTCTGGTAGGGCCAATCCCCCCCTGCTCCTTGGACGTCTCAGTACATGAAAAGGAAGGCGAGCCCTCCCTCCTTGCCAAATGAATTTGATGACTAGTGAGCGCAGGCGCGGCAATAGATCTCGGTCAAGTTTAATGGGCAGGGCTTGAAAAAGATATAAAAATGTTGGTAATACTGACATTTTAACAGCGTTAATCCGTCCTAACCAGGAGATGTAGAGGGGAGTCCATCTCTTGAAGTCTTGTTGTAGTTGTGTTTCCAAAGATGGGTGGTTGGCCTTGCGGAGGCCCCCAATACTGGCCATAAGATGGACCCCTAAATAAAGTAGAGAGTGTTTGGCCTATTGTAAAGTCGTCTGGTTCCTCAATCTAGTTGCCTCAGCAGCAGAGAGCGTGAGATTAAGTATAGATGATTTGGACAAATTTACCCTAAATCCCGCCACCTGTTCAAATTGTTTCAGTTCTCCCTGCACCGCCCAGAGTGAGGAGGCCGGTTCCGTAAGTGTGAGCAAGATGTCTTCAGCAAAGAGAGATGCCTTGTGATCTATACCACAGAAGCGGATACCTCGAATCTCTTCATTTGACCAGAATTTTGCAGCAAGGGGTTCGATACTGAGGGCAAATAAAAGGGGGGAGAGCAGGCATCCCTGCCGGGTGCCCTTGCTTAGAACAAAGGGGAGTGATGGACAGCTGTTGACTATAACCCGGGAGTTTGGGAGGTGGTAGTCGGCCTTGATCATATTAAGGAATACGTCTCCAAAGCCGAATTTCCGCATAGCTAGGAATGGGAACGACCAGTCCACCCTGTAGAAGGCCTTTTCCGCATCTAGGCCCACCAGTATTGCTGGAAGCTTACATTTAGACACATTCTCAATCAGATGAATGGTGCATCTGATATTATCGTGTGTTTGTCTTCCTTTTATAAAACCGGATTGGTCAGGGTGGACCAGATCGGGCATCACGTTCCCCAATCTAGCTGCTAAGATCGCGGAATAGAGCTTTGCATCAAGATTGAGAAGAGCTATGGGTCTATACGAGCCACAAAGTTGGGGGTCTTTCCTGGGTTTGGGAATTACAGATATCACTGCTTCAGCCATAGAGGCAGATACCCGGGCATCTTCCGTTATTGCCTTGAACAATGCGGTGAGGTGTGGGATGAGCTCAGAGGCATAGCATTTTAAAAATTGCGCCGTGAGGCCGTCTGGCCCGGGGGCTTTGTGCAACTTAAGTCTTGAGATAGCTTTTCTCCCCTCATCCGAAGTTATAAGGGAATCCAGGGATTCGGTGGTCTCAGGGGAAACATGGAGGAGCGTCACGGAATCAAGGTATGGCTGTTGTAGGCTCGTATCGGGGGTGGTACCTTGGTAAAGCTTCCCGTAGAAGTCGCTAAAAATGTTAGCTTTAGTGGCATCAGTGTGGGTGAGTTGGCCCCACTGATCCAGGTTGCCCCCAATGAATTTACGCTCCCTTTTCACCCTGAGCTCTCGCGCCAAGTGAGGACCCAACTTATCGCCTTGGGCAAAGGATGTTTGTCGCAGCTTCAGAAGGGTGTACTCCGCTTGGTTAGTGTAGATGGAGCGTAGTTTGCCCCGAATCGCGGTGAGTTGTCGCTGCAGCGCCTGAGTGGGTGTGGCTTTGTGTGCCTGTTCAACTACCTCTAGCTCCTGTTCAAGAGCGGCGTGTTCCTTTGCCCTTTGTTTATTTAGTGATGCGTTGGGTTGGATGCATTTCTCCTGCAGCACCGCATTGAAGGCGTCCCAATTATTCTGCGGGGAGGTGTCTTTCGGATTGTTGAGTGTAAAGAATTCAGTGATGGAAGCCCTTAGTTCCTCCTACAAGACCTTGTCTCGTGTGAGCGCCGTCGAGAAGTGCCACCTTGGTGTTCCAGATTTAGGTCCCTCCAGGTCAGACCAATGGTGATCAGTATGTGATCTGAGACTGAGATCGGCAATATCTGCGCTGCCTGTATCGGCCCTATCAAGGCCTGGCTGATGAATATATAGTCAATCCTGGATTACGTCTGATGAACGCGAGAATAGTATGTGTAGTCTTTGGCGGTAGTGTGGAGTGACCGCCAAGTGTCGCATAGGCCTAGTGTGAGCATTTTCTGGAGATGGTACTAGTTGACACCCGGTTTGAGTGTGAGCTGTCCAACGTCTCGTGTCAAATTAAAGTCACCCAGTAGTATCACGGGACCCTCCGCAAATCCACCCAACAAATCGAGTGCATTAGAAAGGAATGTGGACTGGCCCGAGTTGCGAGCATAGAGAGAAATAAATGTGCCTCTCAGCCTCCCCTTGACCATTATTAGCCTCCCTTCCCAGTCTGACTTAGTGGCTTCAGGTTGAAACTTAGTTGTACTATGAAAGAGTAACGCCACTCCGTTATGTTTAGTACTAGCAGAGGACTTGTATATTAAGGGGTACGCTTTGTGTCGGAGCCTAGTGTCCTCAGATTCTTTGAGGTGGGTCTCCTGGAGGGCCACCACGTCAAACCTGTGGTCTGTGAGATACTTCCATATTTTCTGACGCCTCTGGGGGGAGTTCAGCCCCTTAATGTTCTAGGATGCTACTGAAACCATTGGAGTGGTTGACCCTTCCCTCTCCCCATGTGGACCATGTCCCTCCTATGTGTGCATTTGTGGCCGACCCTAGTAAGGTGAGACCTCCCTCACTGGAAATCACAAGGTACACAGCCCCTCCCCAAGCCGCACTGCTGAACTTAAAAGAGTCAGAAAGATCAAACATTAAAACACATAGATCACCACCAGGACCCCACCCCCAACCAAAAAAAGTCCCCAACATCCCCCAAAACTGGGAGCCGTAAGACCAACGGGTCTGCGGCTCGAAATTCTTCCCAAAAAAATAAGAATTGTGGGTAGCACGGACAAGGCCCGTACCCCCCGGTAGCCTGTCGTGCCGGGGCCTCCGCTGTGCACCGCTTCCCGGGAGAATGTCCAAGTCGTGAATCCCGGAGGTCGGGGTGGTTATGAAGAGCCTGTTTCTTTGTAAGGACCATTTGTGGATCATCGGGATTTTGTGACTGTGTGCCAGGGACTGGAGCCCCTTCTGGGCATTTCCGCATCCGCTGTGGAGCCTGCTGTGGTTTCATCTTCTGGGAGGGGGAGGCCTAGAATGTGAAGGCCATCGAAGAGATCTGTCACATGATGCGTTTTGTTTTGGTAATCGAACGTGAGACCAAAGGGAAATGTCCAGCGATAGCGAATATTTTCAGATCGCAACTTGGAGGTGACCAGTCTCAGCGTTTCACGTTGTTTCAAGGTGGAGGGAGCTAGATCTTGATAGAGGGTACATTTGTAGTCCTGAAAGGATGTCTCCTTCCTTTTCCTTGCCACAATCAGGAAGGCCGCCTTCGTTTTAAAAGAGTGTACCTTGACCAAGACGTCTCGCGGCCTTTTGCGCTCTCTGGCCTGCAGGTTCCCCACGCCGTGGACCCGGTCCAGTCTAAGCTTCAGTTGCTGAGGGGCCAGGAGCTCTGCAAATAGGCCCGTCATGAACATCTCCATGTCAGGCCCCTCCGCGCCCTCCTCCAAATCCCGAATCCGTATGTTCTCCCGTCGGGTTCTGTTTTCAAGATCTTCTGCTTTCAGTATGACCTGCTGGAGCTGGGCCTGGAGGGCTTGCATTTTGGCGACATGAGTCATTAGGTCTTGGGTCTGTTCCTCCACCTCCAACACTCTGGTGCACACAGCGTCCACATCCTGGCGTAGGGTCGTCATTTTTTCGGTGAGATCAGCTTTCAGTTGGTCCATGGAGGACCGTAAGTCCTGTTTGATTTCTAGGCATAGTTCGGTTTTGAAGTCAAGTAGGGTGGCTACCAGGTCCTCCCGTGTAAGTGTCATGTTTTGCAGGTGGGCGGTCTCCGACTGAGTGTCCTTTTCCGATGCTGCAAAGTAACGGGAATCTTTGTTTGGGACTTTCTTAGGAGGTATAAGGGCAATGCCCAGCACGGCGTGTGATCAGATGTCTCAGGATCGATCTATTGTGCGGGTGCCGGGAACCGGGTATTGACCATGTGATCGCCCCACGTGTTGATGTCAGGCCTCTGCTGGGTGGTGGGGTCTGGTCACCAGATTGGAGTCAGGCAGGGAGAAGCACGATCTAGCAGGATGGTAGCGGCCTCCAGGTGGTCTGGGCCCAAAGAAGCTAATTAATCATCAGGTGGAGCTGCGTCACTGGGTACCGTCTATCCCCTGGTCATGGCATAAGGCAGGCGATATACTCCGATGTTTCCAGCTGCTTCGCCGCCTTCTTAAAGTCAGGCACAATGATCGCAGGCCGCCTCCCTCCAGTCCCTCCACGTGCAAAACCGATATTGGGGAAGAGATTGACCCGCTTGACGCGTTTGTTTCAAGCTGGCCACTTGCCGTCTGCCGTTACCGCGTTCAGTTCATTGAGTGCTCCGCAGCTCCTCCATTCCGCTGTGATTCAGCCGCAGGCATTCCAGACCTCGTCTACGAGTCCACCGAGGTAGGTGATTTCAGCGCCCTTCCGCAGCTCCGCAAGGTCAGGGGGGGTCTCAGCGCCATCCGCGGTGAAGATCAATTCCGCCGACACCGTTCTCTCTCAGGTAGAAAGGCCTGTAGGGCGTCCGGTTCGCGCCACTACGCCATTTTGAAGATGGCCTCAGAGCTCCGGCGCGTCAGATTCGGGGGCATTTACCAGTCACGGCCCTTCACAATCAGGCATTTTCAAGGTTCCTGATGAATCCCTGGACACTGCTGGCTGCAGGCATGTAAAGTAGTGCTCACTACATGCTGTAGAATCACTACCTGGCAATCGTCGGGGTCTGGAGCTGAAGCGGCTCACGTCTGCTCAGCCATCTTACTCGGACACGCCCCCACCAAATATAACTTTAAAAAGGTAGACTGACCTGTTGATGAGAGAAACCTGACAGAAATTATGATTTCTGGACTTTTAACTTCCATTGAAGACAATAACAAAGTTGTAGGGCAATTTCAGAGTGCATCCCAAAAGAGAAAATAAAACTCATTTCCCTTTACAACCTACTAAAAGGTATCAAAAGTCACTGACTAATAAAGAAAAAAGCTACACAACAGCAGCAGAGGTATTGCATGTCTGGGCCTTTGAAGAAATAACATGTGGTCGTGAAGTTACTGAAATAATAAAAACCTCTGACAGCTGTTTGTGGGCAATTAACTACTGTTTAAGTGACAAAAAGATTCAAACCAAGTAAGAACAAGCATTGGCATAGCCAATCTGTCTCGCTTTTGGGACCTTATAAGTATTTAGTTATGCAGCACAATATCCTTGGTACAATAACATCAACTGTTGCATGGCTAAAAACTTTATAAGGTCCCAAAGGCGAGACCTATTGGCTATGCCAATGCTTGGTAAATATTCTTCCAGGAACTCATCGATTGGAAATAGGTAATTTCTCCACAGTCCATTGAATTGAATTGAATTGAATTGAATTGAATTCTCCACAGTCTACAACAGATATCGCACCACAAGAGCAAGTCCAAGTACAATTTACAGATAACAGGCGTCATTTATTTACATTTTTGCCTCCTTAGTAAGACTGTTTTGGCAGACTTGGTAATGGATAAAAACCCAAGCGCAGAGCACCAAAGGGACACTGTGACCTGCTAATGTCTTTGTCACCCACAATGGCAACATCCTTTGCACATAACAGGGTATACGAGGCATTAAGTGGGTTTCCCCTGCTGGCAACAAGCATTGGAAAGTTACTGATCGCCTTTGTTTGAGACCGAGTTTGGTGGCCTCAGGACCACAACCCTTGACCATTGCCCGCATTCAAACTGAAGGCATAAGAGGGCACACTCAAACATTCTTCCATTCTGTTCACTGGATTCAATAATCACCCTTTGACAACTCTTAAAGGTATCATTTTTATTGATATTTGCACTTTTTAGAAGGGGTGAGGGGAAGACCAGGACAATACCCGAGGAGAGGAACAGGCAGACACAGAGTAAAAACAATGCAATAGGTGCATCGAAAGGCAGAGCAAGTAAGCTGTGACAATGAGCATTGGTATGAAAATATTTATTTTAAACTAATTTTGAGAAAAATCCACATTCTAAGATTCATATGTAGAAAGCTCCCTGCCTCCCCAGCAGCATCACGAGCAGAATCCTGTGAACAGAACACTTATGACGTGATAAGCAACCCTGTGTGACATCAGGAGGCCCAGGGTACGTGCAGAGGGGAGGCCTCCGCCGCAGCTGAGAGAAAAGGAGAGACCACTGTTGGGAAAGTATGTCGGGTAGGATGGGATCTTCTTTCAGGTTGACCGGAGGATCATTTCTGTGCATAAACAGTTTAATTGTCTTAAGAAATTAGATAATACCCGTGCAATGCCTGCTCCCCCTGTTAAAATGAAACACGTGGCTTCCCCCACAAAGTGATGATGTATGATGACACGTTGAAAGTCTCCATTGTGACGTGTCCTGGGCATAGAAGGATGGTAACCAGGCAGCTGCAGTGTTGCACTCAGTGACACGGATGGAGAGGAGCTCGAGATGGGGTCAGTCAGAGGCCAAAGCTGCAAGGGCTGAGCAGGCTCCAAAATGGAAAGGAGCTGGGGTGGGTCTAAGGGTGCAAGGTAAGTGAATGAACCAACCGAAAACTGACTGAACACTGAACTTAGAGCGGACTTGAAATTCTTACCTTCATCCTTTATTTCTCCCAGAGAAACAGAGAAAGAAAGAGAGAGAGGAGGAGGAGAGAGAGACAGGGGAGGAGAGAGAAAGAGATAGAGAGGAGGAGAGAGTGAGGGGGAAAGAGAGAGAGAAAGAAAGAGAGAGAGAGGGGAGGAGGTGAGAGAGAGAAAGAGAGAAAGAAAGAGAGAGAGAGAGAGAGAGAGAGAGAGAGAGAGAGGAGGGGAGAGAGAGAGAGACAGGGGAGGAGAGAGAGAAAGAGATAGAGAAAGAGAGAGAAAGAGAATGAGAGAAAGAAAGCAAGAGAAAGAGAGAGAGAACGAGAGAGAGAGAGAGAGAGAGAGAGAGAGAGAGAGAGAGAGAGAAGTTTGAACGTATTTGCCAGGGATGCTTTGGTTCCTAGTCCATCCCAGAGCAACTGCAATGGCACTGGGGCCCCGCGAATGAGGGCCCCCTGCACCAAATTACAGAAGTATTTTACTGCTGAAAAGGACCACTATACTTAAATTCAGATAAACGAGGATATGGCGCTGCTACGTCACTGCTATTTACCCAGCATCCCGAGCAAAGCAGAAGTAACTCGTGGTAGAATATTTATCTCTGCATCATTTAATAACGCAGTTTATCTAGCAAATGCTTCGGTTCCCAGAGAGACGGTTTTCAGTGCCCTATTAAAACAGGTCTGCGGCAACAAGGATGAGAGCGTCTGGCTGAGCCGAGACTGCCGCCAGGCTGAAGAGACGGTGACAGGATTCATGCGCCTAGCTACACGACGCAGGTCTGTGAATGGGAAATAATTTGTGAGCGCTGCGCGGTTTCTGGGCAAGTCTTCAGCAGTAACGCAGCAAGGAAGCCAACCATGGGCCCAACGCGAGACGCGGCGGGGGAGGAGCGGAGGACAGATGGCACCTGATCGGGCGCTGAAAGCTGGCGGATGCGCGCGTGCACGTGTGTGTGAACGCAAGCGCTAGGCCAGCAAAAGCTGGGGTAGCACTTTTAAAACTGCACTACTAAATGTCTCGCAGAGCAACGCATGCGCTGGCTCAGGCGAGACCTAAAAAGCAAGAATCACCTCACTTGCATCATCAGGGACAAGACCAACCCATTGGCTAATTCATGCTTAATGGGCAAACCACACTGACTCTTAAACAAGGGCAAGCAACCACCATTCACCTCTTGCTGTACTCGCCTGAAAATGAAGCAGCAAACGATGAGGAATGTATGGGGGATGAAGTACTTGGTCTTGTAAAGAAGCTAAAAACTGTAAAGGATACAGGAAATAACGGAATAACTAAAATAGCTGGCAAGATGCTCCTACCTGAAGATTTGGAATGTTTTGCTTAGATCTTCATTGAATGCATGTGGCATCAGTACTTACCTAAGTCCTTAAAAGAGGAAATAGTGATAAATATTTCCTAAAACTAGAAAGCCACTCATAAATCGTATAAACTACCATCCTATAAGTCTGCTTTTTGGCTCATCAAAGCTACTCAAAGAGGTGTTTTGTCGATCTCAATGAGTTTGCTGGTAGTAATAGCTCTTTTTCACACAGAACACTTTGGGTTTTGGAAAAGACACTCAACAAATCATCAGTTGCTCAAAGTGGAAGACTTTATAAAGCATGGATTTAACATTAACAAATGAAATGGACATCAGGGCCGGACTGGCCGTAACGGGCATTGGATGTTTTACCGGGAGGCTGGAACGGTGGGGCCGATTTTGCAGGGGGGGGGGCAGTTTTTGTTACTGGGGCCAGTTTTGCAGCAGTGTTGCTATATCGGCTCCCAGTAACAAAAGCAGTTGGGGGGCTGGTCCGTCAAAATTGCCAGGCCTGCCTTGGGTTCCCAGTCTGCCCCGCAATGGATTAGTCTTCCCAGGTGTAGCCAAAGCGTTTAACTGTATTTTTGCACGCATGCCTGATCTACAAGTTTGCTATCCTCAGGTTTCCAAGCTACTTGGTAAATCAGCTATTTAGCTATCTGGCAGAAAGCACCTTGGTTGTAGAGGCACAAGAGCGCTGCTCAATGGTACATCTTATTTTTGTGATGGCATCTCAGAGATCAAATTTGGATACCTGTTTACTATGTTTACATATTATATCCCAATTTAACTTAAAGAAGACAGACCTCCCATTTTTGACCTGATGAAGACATAATTTGTCAGTCATTCAGTGAAAAGAAAGTGGCAAAGAAACCTTCAAACTCACTGGTACATTCAGCGGATAGCAGATAGATTTTAGCACAAGCAATGCTACTGAACCATTACTGACCTGAAAGAAGATTAAAGAACATATACAAAGCTGCCTCAATGGAGAGGTAATGACGTGGGAACATAGTAGCTTCTACTTAGGAGTAAAACTTGACTCTGAAAGCGGCTGCAGCAAGCACATAGAGAAAACTCATCAGAAGCACCTACTAAAATGTAAACATTGTTCCCGCTCCAAAAGATTAAGTCAGTGCCTATATAGATCAAAATCAATGTTGACCTACACCTTCCATATAGCAAGTGGCTGACAGGAGAAATATTGTTGATCTCTCCAAAAACTCCGACATGGCCCTAGCAATAGCAACGGGAAATTATATAAAAGTATATACAAAAGTTATCGAATGCTTGACCTAAAATAGACCTCCACAGAAAGGTGGATTTTGAGGTGTTGCATTAACATCGCCTCAAACTCAATGTGAAATTCTATGAAGGTCTTGTTCAAAAAGCAAACCCACTGCACTGTACATCACAGCAAAGCCTTTTGAATATTACCCGTGAACCATCAAATTGGTGACCTTGAGAAACATCCCAACTGCAACACGTCAAGAATTAGCAAAAGAAAAACCTGAGACCCCAAAGTCCAACCGGGGAATATGGTGAACTGAGGCTTAGGCCTTACTATCCAGTCACATTAAACCTATAGTCAGAAAGATGATGAAAAGGAGAAATCGCAAAAAAACATTTACTGATGGTCTGTGAAGTATCTTATCTCCCCGAGCTGCTCAGAATCCAAGCCCTTAAACAGAATGTTAAAAATACATATTATAGGACACGGGTGAGCTTCATAACAGTTCGCCAACTGTTATGTTTTTAATTATTTCGTTTTAAGGTCAAGAAACAGTCTGGAAGATTTTTTTTTACAAATTCTTAAAAGTATGTATACATTTTTCTTTCAGACTGTTGTCAGTTCCCACTAGCATTGTCACGTTAGTATGCCATGAAGAATTGGGAACTACACATGTGGAAGATTTGTTTTGCTTGGCCCCTTTATTGCTTTGGGGTACACTTGAGACTGTAGTAATCAGAACCTGTATTGCCGACTGCTTGTCCTTAGATAAGGCAAACCAGATCCTGTGGCTATCTTCTATAAAAAATACTTTTATTGCATTAGGTCTTACTGACCTGTATGATAATCCTTCTATGATTAGTCATAGCCTCAAATTGTGTGTCAAACAATGTTATCTGGGCCACTGTATAAACCTGCGCCTAGAATTAGGCCAGGTTAAAACCTCCATTGTTAAATATATTCTGATATCTACAACATATAGTATGGAGCCATACCTTGGCTGGATAGAGAATTCAACTCATCGGCATTGGTTAACAACACTCAGGTTGGAAACATTGCATTTTAACTTTGATTTCCCTATTCCAGGGGCCTGGAGTAGGGATCTTCCAACAAGTGGATGTGATGGTATCTCAACACAGAGCATGAGTCACTTTATTCTATTTTGCACATTATATACAGAGCCGAGATGCTCCTTTTTGGGTCCCTTCCTTCGCAAATCAAATCTGAGATCCCATAATACAGGGTTAATATACTTGCAATCTCTAGACTCCCAGGAGCTGTGCCTTGCTATATTAAATTTTTATTAAAAACAGTTTTTTATGTTACGGATAGATATGCAATTTAATGTATTGTTCCTGATATTGGCTTTGAAATTTTATGAATGTTGTGTAAGGCACTTTTGAAGTTATCTGTTGCTGGATTACTTTTTCGCAAAAGAAAATGGTTTGTTTGTTTTTATCTTATGCTATGCTTTGATGTCTTTTGGCTGAATAACATTTCTTTGGCTGACTGACATATAGTTGGCTTCTGGTCCTGTCACAGGAGTAATGCTTTCTCGCCTCAGGCTCTTGGCAAGCTGGTGAATCATTCCCCCTCCAATGGAATGTCTGCATTGCAGTGCAGGGGGGACTATTGTATATCTAAAAAGTAGGCTCAATCATCATACAGAGGACTCACTATGCCATTGAAGCATTGTATGTCCTAAACCTTAACCTGCACCATTGATTGATGGTCCTCACATGGTGCTCTACCACCTGCTTTCCATTGCTATGAATATGTGTGAAGCGCTCTGCCTCCCTGAAGAGGCTAACCTGGCACTCCACCTCCAATGCTCAGGCATATTTCTATTTGTCATTGATACATTCTGACTTTACTGTGAAGTGCTCTGATGCCTTCGGGCTACGTCAGCGCGACAGAAAATCACAAAAATAAATACATAAATAATGGCTGCCCTATTGAATTCTCCTTTTGCAGGGCATTCTTGATCCCAAGATGGCAGCCTAAAGTCTAGAGGCCCGAAAGGCTTTGGATTTTACTGGCGTTCAGCCTATTTCCTAAAACTCAAAAAGACTGAGATTGAAATGGCGTTCATTAAGTGCTAAGGTTGTGGCGCAGCTGGCAGAGCAGCCAACTGGGGAGCTGGGGATCCGGGTTCTAGTAGTCTCGGCATCGGCTGAGCATCCTGAGATTCTGGGGCAATTACTTAATCTCCCCGTGCCCATGGACAATGCCTGGATACCCACTGTTTGCGCCTTTTGGACAGCCCCACTACTTTTCATATACCAGTGTATATAGGGTGATTTATATTTGTTTTTGTCACTTTTTGCACTTTTGCACATGTATTTAGTATGGCGTTTTCAGCAACTCTTTTACTCTTGTTTGCACTTTATATTTACAGTATTCGATGCTATCTATATTTGTTCCATCTGGCCCATATGGTTTATTTCAAATGAGTTGTTATGGATATTAGAGAGACAATACCACTTGGTATTTAACGTGTCAGAGGGTTTACATTCTTTGCACCTCATCAATTATTGGCACTGACCATGATTTTTTGCATATTGGCGCTCTGACATTGTTTTTATTCTGTGTACAGTCACGTTTTTATCATTGATAATACTTCGCACATAGAATGATTCTAGTTTTTTAACCTCCTTGTAATATCTATATATTTTTTTACCTTGGGCTTATTTATTTAAATTCTGCATCGTTTCTATTTATGTATTTATTTATTGAAGTGTATCTATCAAGAGTTATGCTGTATCTCTAGTAGGGTTTTTTCCATTATCAGCTCAATGCGATAGTCTATTATCTATTTTGTTGGCACTGACCTTCAACCAGTCTTTTGTTGTGATTGGTCGCACTGAGTATTTGTGTAGTGCAGTGGTTCCCAAACTTTTTTGACCCATGGCTCCCTTGACCTAATTGGCAGTTGGCCGTGGCTCCCCACCACTTTTTTGCCGGCGCACCGGGGTGCCTCGGCGCACACTTTGGGAACCACTGGTCTACATGAAGAATCAAGCCTAGACGTGATGAAGGATTCAGAGAGTAGCCATCACCATCATAAAACTTTATTTACAATCACACAGATCTTATAAAGTACATCTCAATTGCTAGAGAAAGGCTCAAGGAGCTCTGTGGCGTTACATGGGGTGGGCTTGGATGAACCCAAGATTGCTCACCAGATCCCATCTACCCAGTGTTTTAAGCTGGGTCCTGCCAGTGCAGTTCTAAAACGCAGCTGTCAAGATGGGTCCCTATCGGGCTCTCCATTTTTGCCTTCACCCTCAGGATGAAAAAAAAATCATAACTCTGTAGAAGTCACTTCACTGCCTTTGAGGTAACTTCAAAAAGACTCGTTATAGTTCTTTCACAGTCTCATCATTTCAGAACTGAATCATTTTCAATATTATATACAACAGAGCCATAGTTGTTGCTTATTTGTGTTATGCCACTAAGAATCATTGGCACAGCCAATAGTCCTGGCTTGTTGTAGGTGTAATGTTGTATTATATATCTGGATGCAATGACAGAAGCAGCAAATTACCAGTCAGGAAGCACACTATGCTGAGCACAGATTAAGCAGCGCCCTTTATTACATTAGCCACACCCCTTTGAGACCCCACAGTTTTTTCATCCCACTTAAAGCCCTGCATTTACATAAATGTAGGTGTACTTCTCCCGTCATACTTGCTGCATGATTGTTGGCTCATCTGCTTCAAAGTCGTATTTTTCCTCCCACCCCACACACCCCTCTTCGCCCTCAAATTCTTGGTGTAATGATTATTCACTAACAATTTGGCAAAATAACTTCCAAGTGTAATTGTGCTGAACTGTAATGCGAATTCAGCTGTTCTCCAAACTTGCAGCCTTTTATTGCATTGCTTCAGGACGCACCGCTCTTTCTCTCAGCCAAATTCACTGTGATGCGTAGGGTGACCAACTGGCATTGGTGCAAATTCAGGATGGTGAGTGTAAAAATTAATATTAATTTTGAGCTGAGCCTTTTTGAGAAGAGGCCCATCAAGAACTTCACCCTCACTGCAGGAGCCATTCCAGGACTGGGACAGAAGCCACCCAGGGCGGAGACAGGATCCACCACAGGGGGGACAGGAGCCATCACAGAGGGGACAGGAGCCATCACAGGGGGGACAGGAGCCATCACAGGCGGGGGGGGACAGGAGCCACCACATGGGGGGACAGGAGCCATCACTGGGGGTGGGGGGCATGAGCCATCACAGGAGGGGGAACAGGATCACCAGGGTGGGCACAGGGATGGGCATGCAGTATTCTAGTATCATCTTGGTCTCTTCCAGGGTGGGGTAGGGCTCCTCACCCCCTCCTGGACAAGACAACGAGACGACAGGCTCTCTTTCTAAAATATTAGATTTGCCATCCCCCACTGTGATGTACAGAACTTAAAGGAGATACTCCAAAAGAACTGATTTAACTGATTGTCCTCCATACTTTGTTAATCAGTGTGGGTGCGACTGTGCCATTTCTTTATTTTATTACATTATAGACTGCATGTTTTAAGAACCGAGGTTTGCTTACAATTTAGTAACAGGAATTAAGCTCTGTGGAGAGAACCACGTGCTGCCTCGGTGTAATCAGGGCCGGTTCTACGATTATTGGGGCCCTGGGTAGAAAGGGAAGGTGTGAGGCCCCTCTAAGTTGCAGAGACATGACACATGACGCATTCAGGGCTGTTTGCATCTGAATAGATGCCCCTGCGCCTGAAGCTGCAGCCCCTCCCTCTCAGTCACCTTCAAAGACAGCTCATCAAGGGCTGAAGGTGTGACGGTTGCCATCCCGCTGTGCCTCTCCAATGTTGCTGGGGGTCTGAGCTTCGGTACTGAATCGGCGTCGTTACACCCGACCTCAACAGCATCGGAGTCAAGCAATTACGGACAAATGGCATCGGTTAAAGAATCCTTCTCCTTCACGGACAACGGACAGACGAGTGTTGCGCTGCGGCTGCAATTACCATGACCCACATCCTGTGCGGCGGCGCGGCGCCCCTGGCCTCTCATCACGGCGCACTGGGGTGCCGCGGCGCACACTTTGGGAACCACAGGTGTAGTGAGTCGTTCCCAGCGCGTCAGGCAGTGTTGCTGGATTGGGCTATTTCCTGCACAATTCCGCGACGTTTTTCCCAATTGTGCTACCAATGACGGCCCTGGGCATAATTTTTGGCCAGCCCCCGCGCGGTTCAATATAATGCTGGTGGTGACACACACTGTCTCCCTTTTCGGCGTGGGCGGGCGGTGGACGTAGTGGACTGCCTGGCTGTCTGGGTCATCTTTTGCCATCGTCAACACGTGCCCGGTCACTTGCGTCACGGTCAGTCACCTAGGACGTGGATGGTCACTACTCACTCAGCAGGCGCTCACAGGCTGCAGCGCTCTGTGCAGCTGGCCTGCAGGCCCCAGCAGACTTGCTCCGGACCGGACGGTACCTCGACCTCAGGTCTGTAGCTTTCAACCACAGCCTCCCTCAGCTGCCTTAGTTGAAAGTCAGGACTGTCAGTGAGTGACAGTCAGTCACTCGTCTCACGCCTAGGCGGCGGCTATATTTTACTGGCTGCAGGCGCGCAGCAGCTGCCTGCGCTGCTGCTGCGAAGCGCACCTCTCGACGGGCCTAGCCCCTGGGCCCTGCCCCTGCGGCTGGCCGGCTGCCAGTGCCTGGGCCTGGCAGGAAAATAGCGCTTTAGCGCAGGTCGGGGCTTTTCTTCTCAGCCTTCCGCGCTGCTGCGGCGCTGCCTAAGGCATAGGCAGGCTAAGTGAAGTCCCGCTCCGACTGACTCTGAGTGCCCCCGCCGCCCCCCCACTGGGTGAAGCCGCGGTCTGGACACACACAGTACAGCAGTGACCAGTGAGTGTTGGTTTACCACTACACCACTGGTTAATCCTCACCTCCTCTCGTCGACTCTGGTGGACTAGTGGACACTATGAGTCGTCACCAGTTCGCACCACACAGCACTTGTGCACTGGGCTGCTGCCTGCCTGCCTGGCCTGGCCTGGCTGGCTGGCCTGCCTGCCTTGCCTGGCCTGGCTGGCTGGCCTGCCTGCCTGTGTGTCTGTGTGCGCTGTGCACCCACTGTCTGCTGCTGCCACAACTAGTCGCGGCCCGGCCCAGCCTTCAATCTCTCCCTGTCCTGAGTAGCTGGCCTCCTGGCAGCTGCCTTCAACTTCAGGAATCAGGAGGATGCCAGGAGTGGACCAGGACGCCCGGTTCAATTGACTGACTGTATCCTGCTGCCTGGCCCCGGGAATTAATCGAAGTAAGTGACACACTTCATTTTTTCCCTTGTCTAGGTTGAGATTGATCATGTTGATGCCACAGAGCAGTGGGTGTGTGTGCACTAACCAATGTGCGGCATTTCCAGAATAACTCCGTCCCCATATTATCCTCTGCCACACCATGTTTCCAGTTGTCTCTGTCCTTTCATGCCCATGCTGCCTCCGCTTACTCTCAGGGAACCATGTCTATTTCTTTTTAGTGGGGCAAATCGGAAGGCGAGGGGCAGGCTTGTGGAATGCATGTGTGGCTGTGTTTTTAGTGCCTTTTTCCATGGGACGCGTGTGTTAATGTTGCCAAATAATTGAAGAGAAAATATGTAAATTTTATTTTTTTTAATATTGAAAATAATGGTTGGTAGTGTAGTATCTGAATAATGAATTGAAGTAGACAGCTTCGTTGGTTTATCGTTTATTCCAACGTACACCACAGGTCGTAACTGTTCAAGCTCCAGGCTGAATCTGCCGTTCAGATTCCACTCGGTCACACAGAATTAAGAACATGGAATGTACAGTACAAGTTCTATCATTAACATAAATAAACATGCTCCACATAAAGATATACTTACTACATTACTACACATCTTTCCCCTTTAAAAATGGAAGAAAACACAAAAAAAAACAAAGAAATTAATCACAAACAAAATCATTTAAACGCGATGGTTTCTTAATAACCCTACCACACGCAGTTCTTACACTATCAGATGTGACACACCCCTCCATTGTTAAAGGGGTTCTAATGCACTCATGTTGAGTCAAACTATTAGAATCAACATGACCATTAGAAGAAACCTCTCCCAAAGAAGAAGGTTGAAATACATTAGAAGTGAAATTATCAACAAATGAATCATTATGATTTTGCAAAGAACCATCATTCATGACAGTTTGAGAACATGAAGTTGAACAAGAATCACAATCCAACATCCACCAAAATAATTTCTTATCTGGTATGACATCAATTTCATTAGTTGAACTTTTACTCACAGCTAAACGATTCATATGCCAAATTTCATCATTGTCAAGAACAACTGTATTATTGTTAACTTTAACAATTTGATGTGGTTGACTAAACTTACTACTTCCTTTAGGAGTTTTTTTAGCAAGTTTAACACGAACCCACTGACCAACACAAAGATTACACGGTTTACACCCATGTTTTGAATCAAAATAAGACTTATTTTTACGTTGAGACAACTCAATATGCTGTTTAATATCATCCCAATCTAAATGAATACAAGAATTTCTATTCACCCAACTTGGATTCTCCTTTGAAAATGGAAAGCTACACCTCATAATAGAAAAAGGACTACACCCTATCGAAGGATGACTAGTAACTCTATAAGACCATAACATTTTTTTTAACTCATTCTCCCAGGATAAATTAGATTTGTTAGACAACTGAATAATACCTTTAATTACTCTGTTAATTCTCTCCACAACACTATTTCCAGTAGGATTATATAGTGCAGCAAATTTTTGTTCAATTCCAGAAGCACGTAAATATTGCTTCATTTCATCAGATTTAAATTGTACACCGTTATCCGTCAAAATACAGGCAGGAAAACCTTCCCTAATGAATACAGAATCCAAAAATGTAATTACAGACTTTGAGTTTATGCGATCTTCCAAAGTTAACTCAAACCACTTTGAAAATATATCCACAAGTACAATTACGTATTTTGTGGAACCATCTTGCCATGAAATAGGCCCCATAAAATCTAAACTAAGTTCTTGCCAAGGAGCTCTTGGACAATGTACAGGAAAAGAAGGAGGATTAAGAGTTTTATGAGTTTTATCTGCAACTTCACAATGTACACAATCTCTGACCAAACGTTCCACAGCTACGTCAACTCCAGGCCACCAATACAAAGCTTTAACTCTTTGTTTAGTTCTAGTGATACCAGAGTGACCTTCATGGCACAATTTGATAATCCTCTCTCTTAACGATGAAGGAGACACAACTTTATCACCTCTCAACAAAAATGCATCATTAATACTCAACTCATTCCTGACTTCCCAGAATCCTCTGATTTCATTAGTAATATTCTTTTTGTCCATAGTGTTCCCACTCGCAACAACTTTTGCTTTGATTTCTTGAAGAATACTATCATCATTCTCAGCTGTGGACCAATCCGATTGTTCAATACACCCCTGAAAAATATCTACAAAAGAAACACTGGCTACCGAAAATTCATTCCAAGGATTACAATCCAGTTCAGTTAAAGGTAGAGACATTCTACTTAAAAAATCAGCAGTTCTATTTTGAACACCAGGAAGATACTTAATAGTATACGAAAAATCTTGTAACCTCATAGAGAGTCTGGCAATTCTAGCAGTAGCTCTAGATAAACCTTCCGTAGTAAGAAGTTTGGTCAAAGGTTTATGATCAGATCTTAATGTAAAATTCCTACCCCACAAGAATTTTCTAAAGTGTTCTAAAGCCCAAACGCATGCTAGTGTTTCCCTCTCAATAACGGAATACTTTTCTTCCGATGGGGACAAAGACCTAGAGGCGAAAGCAATAACTACCTCTTTGTTGTTTTCAGCAATCTGGGTATGTACAGCACCTAACCGCTTAGCGCTTGCATCGGTGGTGACTATCGTATCTGCTGAAGGATCAAAACCTTGCAAACACGGAGCTTTGCCAATGGCTTCTTTAATAGACAAAAATGCCTTTTGACACTCAGGTAACCACTCAAAACTGACTTTGTTTTTCAAAAGAAGCCTCATAGGATGTGTTTTTTCTGAAAAATTTTCAACAAACTTAGAATAAAACTCAGCCAACCCCAAAAATGACCTCAAGTCATCCTTGGAGTTAGGAGAAGGGGCATCAACAATAGCACTGATAAGTTTGGATTTAGGTTTAATTCCATGATCACTCACTTCATGTCCCAAGTAAGTTACACTTCGTTCAGCGAATTTACATTTAGAAATTTCACCCGTTAAACCTTTTGACATTAAAGTTTTCAAAACACATCTTAATCTCTCATCATGTTCCATTTTGTTTCTGCCCATAATAAGAATATCCTCTTGAAAAAACATAATGCCAGACATATCACCAAATAACTGATTCATTAGTCTCTGAAAAACAGCGGCTGCAGAAGCCAGACCAAATGGCATTCTGCAAAATTGGAAACACCCAAAGGGAGTGGAAAAAGAAGTAAGATTTCTGCAAGACGGATGAAGCTCAATTTGGTGATATGCTGCAGAAAAATCGATTGTGGAAAACCACTTGGAACCCCTAGTCAATGATTCAATTCAAAAATGCTTTATTCGGTATGTACAAGTACAACCATATAGCAACATACATCAAAACAGTAAAAAAAGAAAAATCACATTTATGGAAATTAAATAGAAAAAAAAAAAAAAAACATTTAAAATTACATCACTATCCATGCCAATATTGTTAAATCAATAAAGTATATCACTTTGTGTACAGAGTTAAATTTAATCATTAAGTACATTTTAGTAATAGTTGTTAAGGGGGGAGTTAATTCAGTTAGACATTTTGGCAGCAGTTTGTTTGTAATAGAAGTTTGTGCAAATGCCAATACAAAAATAAATACACAACAAACAATGTAACTTAACAGTAAATCACCAGTAGTCATAAAATATAATAGCCAACGAGTGAACGGGGATAACGGAAGGAGTGAATCATATAATAATTGATTTCCTGTGCCAGGTGCATTTTAAAATGTAGGTGGCCACGCGATAGCACACATTCGGGGAGGCCAAGTCAAACAACAATTGTATTGCGGCTCTTGTATTGTATGTCTTATATTCTAAAAATAGTTGCTTCAAATAAAACTTTCTAAAACCAGTATAAAAATTACAGAAGAGTAAAAAGTGGCAGATGCTCTGTTTAGATTTCCCATCGCATGGGCACAGACATGACCCGGGTTTTTTTACGGTTGGGAAAGCCACCAGATGGTGGACTATACCCAACCTCAGGCGTGCTAGAACGAAGCGATGAGAATTAATGCTAACAAATGTAAGATAAGGTGGGAATCTTGTACTAAGGTTGTACTCCAGATATAATTTGAACGTACTTTGTATTGCATATTCCTTCGTTCTGGTCCCTTTTGCATGGTCCAAGTAGGTGGTTTTAAGGTTACGCTTTGTTAAAACCGATGTTGTTAAAATATCTTTAAAAATATCCTGGCCAAAGAGAATCTTATACCAGGAGTGAATATGTTCTAACCAGGGGATTTTCGAATGCCGATCTAGTTGGATGCAGTCCAAAATTACTTCCTGGGTAAACCTAGTTTCTTCTTTGGCCCATATGGACCGCCATGGGGACAAGGGACGTAATGCAATCAGATCTGCAGCATAATTTATACCTAGCTCTCTGTGGGTAATCTCGTTTGAGGCAGAAGCGGGGAGGCATAATAATCGTTTCAGGTACTTGTTTTCCTCTTGCTGGATGGACAGAGCAATCTGACGATTATATCCCCATATCCCTGCTCCATACAAAGCAGAGGACATGCACCTTGAATTATAGATGGAAATCATCTCTCGGATTCTACGACCCCCCAATTTCGAGGCGAATCTGAAGATGCAATTTGTATTTCTGGTCATCTTCAAACCAACACAAGATTGCTCGTTTACCCATCTCCCATCACCTGAAAAGGTGATACCTAAGTAGCAGAAATGTCGAACTGCCTCAAGTTTATCCCCATCTAAAAAGAATGACTTGTTTTTCTTTATTTTCTTACCACAAGTCATAGTCATAGTCTTACCCTTGTTAATTTTGAGCTTTCTGCCCTGAATAAAAATATGAAACTTCTCAATTAACTTTTGCAACCCATTCGCGGTCCTGGAAATCAGGACCGCGTCGTCTGCATATAGTAGAACGGGTATTTGCTTTCCATTGATGATGGGAGCATCAGCATAAAATTCTTGTAAAAATTGATCAACCTGATTTATAAAAAGGGAGAATAAAAGGGGAGCAAGCACACACCCTTGTCGGATCCCTCTACCAATTTTAAAAAGGGGGGTGCATTCACCATTTGTTCCGAATCTAACCTTACTTGAAAGATTACTATACATTCTAGCCAAGAGGTGGATGATTTCAGGTGGTGCGCCCATGTCAAGTAATACTGGCCAGAGCAGTGCGTGTTCCACTAAATCAAAAGCAGAACTTAGATCGGCAAAGCACATAAACAAATTCCCCTCCTTGGCTTTAGTGTAGTTGCCGATGATAAGTTCAAGGTTCACGCACTGCTCCATAGTTCCTAGACCCCTTCGGAACCCAAACTGAATAGGCGAAAGAACATTGTTGTCCTCGGCCCAGGTCTCTAGTCTCACCAGAAGTATACGACTCAAAATCTTTAACGACGAGTCTAAAAGTGAAATTGGGCGATAATTTCGTGCTTCAGCCCTGGAACCCTTTTTAAAAAGTGGTACTAAAATGGATTGACCCCATGAGGTTGGTAACTCGTCCTCGATTGCAGCATTAAAATAACGGGTTAAAATGGGGGCCCATAATACAATCTCAGATTTGAAGAAGTCCACGGGGACCCCATCTGGACCCGGGGCTTTCCCCCCCTTACTCTTTTCAATTGCCACAATCACCTCGCTTAGTGTCACCGAAAACAATAATTTCTCCCATTTAAAACAGGTTGGGGTATCAGTTAAAACATTAGAATTAAAAACGGTAGTAAAATCAGAATTAAAAATCCCAGAGAAGTGCGCTATCCAGGCCTGACATGCGAAGTTAGTTCAGGGACGTTGTCATTCTTCAAGAATGGACTATTTACGGTATCCCAAAAAAGTTTATGGTCTTTGGTATCTGCAGCCAGATCTAATTTTTCCCATGCCGCATCCTGCAATTCCTTCTTCCTAATGGAAAGTGCAGTTTTATAGTTATGGCGCTCTTCTCTGATCCTACAAACGTCTCTTGGTGTGGCATCAAGTGAAGTTTTTAACCTTTTTAATGACTGCGCACAATGGTCATCAAACCACACCGCCTTAACATTCCGTAATTTCCGAGGTTTGTGTGTCAGGGATTTCTCAATGGTTTTTGTAATAGTTAGGAATTTGGATAACAGAATTCGTGGGCATGGGTCCAGCAATAGGCAATACTCGACCTCTCCACAACAGTTTGTGATCACATTGGCAACAAGTTTAGTGGGGTCAACTTTTATCCATTTCACTCTCATCCCATTCGGTCTTACTGCAACAATGTCCTGAATTGGTTGACCAAAGGTATTCCTTTTGATTCCCCAACCCAATAGTTCAACGGTTACACTGTTGTGATCACTGACCTTTTGTTCAATCACCCAAACATTAATATAAGCTACAGAGCAAGATATCATAATATGATCAATAAATGATTGACTGTTCCTCCCATGAAATGTTGGACATCTAACATTGTTTTTGTCCTTATTACATTCTAGGAGGTCCAGGTCATATTTGGCCAATAGGTTATTCAGAGCACTACCATAGTTGTTATGCGGGAAATGGTTATATACACATGTTGTTTCCCTTCCCGAGTACTCCTCCCTATGGCCACAAGCCCCCTTGAGTGCATAGGTACATGATTTAATGTTAAAATCTCCCACCCATATGATGGCAGCAGGTTTGGGTGTACTCAATAAAAAGGCATCAATGGCCTGCTCTATGTCAGAAATAAACTTTCCCTGTTTGTGCCCGGCAATGTTGTTATAAAAGTTCACTATTATTAAGTCTCTGCATCCGCTATGGACCATACGCAGAACCGAGGCATGTTCACCTAGAACTACATGATCACTAGCACAGAACTCAGTCAGTGCAGTGGATATCAGGGTCACGAGTCCACCCTTGGCTCGACCAGCTTGGGATGCCACAGCCTGCACGTTAAAGGAAGTATAGCCCTCAACATGTACTTCAGCCCTATCCCAAGTTTCTTGCAGGCAAATAATATCATAACCTTGTTTAATAAAGTCAGCCCATATGGAGGTGTTTACCTTAGAGGCTAGCCCAGCTATATTCCACGTAATAGCCCTTAGGTTCTCTTCTAAGGCTACTTGGGATGGGTTGGTAACTATTGTGGCCGATAATATTCTTGGATTTATCATACATTTTTCGGCAGTACATATGGTGGTATCTAACACATTAGAAGTTCTTAGAGTAATGTTTTCCGCATCCTGGAGAAGCCCATCACTACTTTGGGGGTCATCAACCACATTAGATAACACAGTAACGTTCCCCACAGCACCACCTCCAATTGGACTCTCCCGCTTCCCCTGCCCAAACTGTAATTTTCAATCACAATCATCCATGCTGGAAAAGACATCAAACCTGTTCCCTAATTCTAAAGATGTAAAAGGCCTCAGGTGCTCCATTCTCCGAATGTTGTTATTCCTGTGGCTACTAAAGGGAACCATATTCCAACCTTGGTGATCGATTCGCTGATTTGGTGCATAAAGGGCAGTGGGGTCATTTGTGTAGACTAAACGATTTTTCCTTACATAGGGTGTGGGGAAAACCAAGGACCTAGGATAGAAATAGGTCAAAGATCGAGGGCGAATTTGACTATTACCGTTGCCCAGGGGCCAGTTCAATATAAGAGCTACCGCTTCTGGGTCTCTGAAATTAATCAGAACTATATCTCCATCGACGTCTTTATTCCTTCCACCAAGCCATGGGAGACGTCTAACATGTAATATCTCACCATTTACTTTCCTATTTATGGGTCTATATGTTCTTAACCAGTGGATAGTTTTATTTTTAAGCTGGGCATAATCCTCACTCTTGTTATCAGTTAAAACAGGAACCCCAGTCAACACCACCACTAAGGGTGCAGCTTCTGGGGGTAAATCAACCCGAAGACCATGAATCCCAGGGGCCCCCTCCCACCTTGGGTTACCCTGCGCCTGGACAGTGCTCCCTACCGGGGAAATACTGGCTTCCTCCACCAAATCCATAACGGGCTTACTAACTAAATGTTCCTTCGGCAACAAAGGTTCATTTCCGCCCTGGTTCGGAACTAGGTGGCCCGCATTCTGCATTACATTCCTACTGAGATCAGGAGGTTCCCTAGGTGGATTTATAAGGGGAGCTCCAGCCTGTTTACTGGTACCATCCGTTGTAACCTTACTTACAACGGCCATATTTCTCATTGTAGATTCGATGTTCGCTAGCCTATACTCCAGCTTCCTTAAGGTATCAGTAATGGGTAAAAGGAGAATGCTAATCATATCCCCCAGTTGGGGTAAAAAAACGGTGGAAATAGGCACCTGTGGGATAACTACAGCTGATTGAGCAGGCTCTGAGGGGGTCACAGCAGGGTTCACAGCCATTAAACAGGTACTAATGGCCGCCGTCTGGCTATGATCTGGCCCAGTTAATAACCCTGAAACAGACCCATTAGAAGAATAGTGGCCAAATTCTGAATGCTGTGTCCTGGGGCCATTGATCGCCCCCACCCTACGCCTTTTTTTCCTGGGAGGAGGGCCGTGAATAATCCCCTTGTTCAGATTCTTAGCCTTTTTTCCTACCCCCCATCCCGCAAGCCGCGTATTGTAAATTTTAGAATGACTTATGGCATGTGGGGGGAGAGAGTCACTGATAACCTGAACACTAGGAACACAGTTTGAGGGCGAACAATCACGTAACAATAGCGGAACACCCTCTTGCGAGAGGGGGGTGTCGTTTACACCATTACTACCACTATCGACAACAGAAATGATTGGGGAAACAACCTCCGAAGGTCTACGTTTCATATTTTCAATAGAGCGACGACGTTCTAGTCTGCGCTCCTCCAGGGTAGTGTCCAGCTCCTTATCCATTACAAAAGGTTTTTTAAAATAACTGTCAAGGGGGCCAGTTACCACTGGCCTTGGTTTCTCCCCAGGCATAACATTCTCGCTAGAAGCCATGGCAATATTTAAAAGAAGAAGAAACTCCCAGTTACCACACTGCAGCGGAGTCACTCCTGGCCCAGCCCAGCCTCGATCGGCCTCGGAGGGTCTCAGAGGGTCCGCCCTTAGTCCGGGCTTTGTCCCGGGTGATGTCCCGCAAACGCGTCCCGCTGACGCGTAATACCTTCAGGTCTTATACTGGCTGTGGATAGAGGGGGCGGAGTCACGGGAAGAGGCGGCAGGTGTGCTGGATGGAACACGCACAGCCTGCTGGTCCTCGCAGTCCCGTCCTCCTGTTCAGCAGCTCTCCGATCAACTTCCAATGCCCAACGGGGCTCCCTGGACACAGGTTAAGTGAGGCCAATGCCCTACGGGGCTCCAGTAGGTTGCAGGCAACACGGGTCAAATACTCCTCTGCGAGCGGCTCCCGCGAAGCGGGGGCCGCGAGGAGTTTTCAGCGGTCAGCAGGGGGCGGAGTCACGGGAAGAGGCGGCAGGTGTGCTGGATGGAACACGCACAGCCTGCTGGTCCTCGCAGTCCCGTCCTCCTGTTCAGCAGCTCTCCGATCAACTTCCAATGCCCAACGGGGCTCCCTGGACACAGGTTAAGTGAGGCCAATGCCCTACGGGGCTCCAGTAGGTTGCAGGCAACACGGGTCAAATACTCCTCTGCGAGCGGCTCCCGCGAAGCGGGGGCCGCGAGGAGTTTTCAGCGGTCAGCAGGGGGCGGAGTCACGGGAAGAGGCGGCAGGTGTGCTGGATGGAACACGCACAGCCTGCTGGTCCTCGCAGTCCCGTCCTCCTGTTCAGCAGCTCTCCGATCAACTTCCAATGCCCAACGGGGCTCCCTGGACACAGGTTAAGTGAGGCCAATGCCCTACGGGGCTCCAGTAGGTTGCAGGCAACACGGGTCAAATACTCCTCTGCGAGCGGCACCCCAATCAATGAAAGCATTTAATCAATTCTTGGCAATGGCAACTGGTCTACAATAATATTTTCGTTTAAATTTCTCAGATCAACACACAAACAAATTTTTCCATTGGCACGCCTGGCAACTACCAATGGAGAAACCCACTCAGAAGCCTCTATTGGTTCAATAATGCCAGCGCCAAGTAATTTGTTCAACTCAAGCTTAACCTCATCTCTAACAATTAAGGGTATGTTGCGTGCCTTAAAAATCTTAGGAACTGCAGAGGGTTTTAATCTGATAAGGTGTGTAAACCCCTCAAGTTTGCCAATTTTCCCATTAAAGACCTCATCAAATTCATTAATCACCCAAGATTTAGTGTCTGAACTATCGCCAGCCACCAACACTTGTTCTGGACTATTGGGATTAAGAATTATACTAAGTGCTTTTTGATCCTTCCAACCTAACACTGAAGGACCATCAAATGCAATGTATAGTTTGCAAACTGCATGTCTTCCTTTGAATTGAAATTTAAGTTTTCTGAAACCTAATATATTTATTTTCTCCCCTGTAAAACTTTCAGGAGAAATGTCAGGAGGTTCTAAATGTGGACCCAGAACTTTAATAAACTTCTCCTCCCAAATAGGTTTAGCTATAATTGTGAACGGGGAACCTGAGTCAGCAGCCACCTGTAAAGGTATACCACCAAAGTTAATAATACATAAAGGTTTACTCTTATCGGAGCTTGTAATGTTGATAACAATTGTTTTTTTATGATTGGTGGAAGAATTATGAGAAAACTGATCCTCATCAACATCACTATCTGAAGAATCCGAAATTTCTGTAAGGCAAGCAATTTGATTAGATTTCTTATGAAATTTTTTTCTATTACAAACTTTGGCTAAATGACCAACAATTCCACAATTTAGGCATTTTGAAGATCTAGCGTAGCATTTCTCAGAACTAGCATTATGTTTAGAACTACCACATCTATAACAAGCAAAAGTCCCTTGGTATTTAGAAGTACTCTTTTTAGAAGGCTTGTGGTTTACGGAATGTTTTTCATAAGAATTGCTCTTCTCTTTTTGCTTCGAAGAAATCAAATTAACAGCGGGTTTTTCCGTACTTTCAGTAATTGCCTTTGCACTTCTTTCCGACAACTCTGCTTTTTTAATTAAAGTAGTTATATCTTTCAAACTGGAGTCTCCTTCAATCCACAGTTTATCTTAAATACTTTTATTTTTTTGACAGACAACCAATTGATCTCTAATCATGTCATCATGGAGAGTGCCAAATTTGCACGGAATCGCTAAAATTTTAAGTGAAGAAATGTAATCCTCAATGGTTTCGTTTTGTTGCTGTTTCTTTTTATAGAATGTACGTCTGGAGATTGCAACACAAACAATAGGTGCGAAGTAATTATCTAAATCCAGAATAGCACACTTAAAAATATCAACATCTCCAGCCCTTTTTGTTTTTTGCATCTGATTATAAATTCTCAAACCTTCAGGCCCAAGACAATGCATAAGGATTCTTTTTTTTCTTTCAGGCGAGAAAATACCACTATTATCTTCCAATGTTGCGATGTAATTGAGTAAATACTCTTTCCAATCAATCCATTTGACAGCCGGTTCACCTGGACTTGTGAGAAACTCTTTTGGAGTATTTAAGTTAACTCCAACTACCAAATTGTTCACTACATTGGAGACAGCAGACGAGGTTTCTGCATTCCTTTCCATTTCTCTTTTTTTTTTTTTTGAAAAAAAAATAAAACAAGAAAAGAAGAAAGAAAAGAAAAAAAAAAACTAACCAGAAATCCGGGAGCTTGATAGAAATGAAACGCTTAATTTTCAACCATGAAGAAATCCATTTCAGCGTGAAGAAAAGCGCTTTAAATTCGCCGATTCCCGATCCGATGTTGCTAGGGAACCAATGACAACGAAGATTCTCTCGACTTGACACAATATGGCGGCACGTAGAGGTCACGCAGCGTGACCCGGCTAATACCCCACAATGCCTTGCGTCGCTTCGTTGCGTATGACGATTGTCAAAGAATGCCTAGTTTGAAGAATGCAAGTGAGAGTGCTCGAGATGCGGCAACGGTAACTAGTTAACTGTAATCGATCTTTAACATGAAATACAGCTAGAAACGTTAGCCTCACCGTAGAATATACACAAAAGCACTCACGATACTTGCTTGGAAGGTTGAAAAGTTCGTTAGATTTCCTTTCGCCGAGGAGAGTAGAAAAAAAATGTCTTGAATTTTCAAAACGCTAATCTCGCAGGCAAACTGAACGTGAGATTCGAATAATCCGTATAGATCGTCGCCAATTTCTGTAGTATCTGAATAATGAATTGAAGTAGACAGCTTCGTTGGTTTATCGTTTATTCCAACGTACACCACAGGTCGTAACTCTTCAAGCTCCAGGCAGAATCTGCCGTTCAGATTCCACTCGGTCACACAGAATTAAGAACATGGAATGTACAGTACAAGTTCTATCATTAACATAAATAAACATGCTCCACATAAAGATATACTTACTACGTTACTACAGGTAGTTTTTTGAAAAAGTTGTAAAGCAAAGCAGGTTTTGTGTTTTGGTAAAATGATTCCTTCCTAAAATAGAAGGCATTGAAGTTACAGCTTTAGCACGTGAGGGGGATAGCCTAGTTAGTCAGTAACCTTGTTAGTCAGTATGCAAGTGACCTCATGGCGTGTGCCATCACAGTCCATGATGTCACAATGTGTGGCATCACAGTAAGTGACATCATGCGAAGTAACATCAGAAAAGATCCCACACATTTGTTTTTATTAGGTATATTATGAGTGCATTAGGCACATTATGAGATTTAACAAATTGTGCTTTAGGCTTGTGCTGCAAAAGTGGCACAATCCCAATGCAAAATGTGGGGCTCAACAAAAAGTACTAACATTGATTTTAAAACCCTGCCATAAAGAAATTGGCAACAAGGAGAAGCATGGTACTACATCTGTTATGCTTAATCGGTTGCAAAGTCTGCGTTTTCTAATATTTTATGGGACTAAGACATCTGCAGAGGTGCCCAGTAAATATCAGTGAATAATAATTAGTGAGAACTCTGGAGGTTAAAGTATTTGTCGGAGAGATCTCTGCTTTGTGTATTCCCAGATCTGAATCAAAGTAGTGTAGAAGGTTAATGTGCCTCCTGCAAAGCACATCATGTAATATGCAGATGACAGATCCTTTTGTTCCTTGCAGTTCATAATTAGTAAGCCTTTTACTATTGCACAGTGAGCTATGTGTGACTGCTACATCGGTTAACCTTCACTGAGTCATGCAACACATCTTGTACGTTGATTTACACAGTTGCATGATTTATTGTCAATGTGTCTGTTATGTAAATCACTCTGATACCCTGCAGTGCGCTATAAAAGAAATGAAATACTGCTATTTAAATTGTGTGTAAATACTGGGACAGACCAACACATCTGACATTCTTACATTTCATGCACTTACATGAAGGGACTGAAAAAAGTCAAACATAACTCTCAAGTACCTGTGAAGAGATAAGCTGTGTACTTTTGTTTCCCTCCATTGCGTTTACATTTAAGTGTGAGGTTCCAGCTCACTCGATCTAAAGTAGGCCTGATGGTCCCTTAACTTGACCTTTATCTATAAATGAAAAACTGGGACTAGACACAACATGGATCACTCCAGAAAATATATTATCCTCCAGAGTTTTCTTACCACAGGCATATGTGCAAGGAAAAAGAGCATTCTGGATCCTAAATGAGATGTTGTTTTTTTCAAGTTTAATATGCATTTTTAATCAATTCGTCATGCATAAAGCGCAGTCATATCAGATGCATGGAATTCTAAAGGGGTAATGCTGAATAGACTAACTCTGACCTGTTCTGTCGGGTGCATGTTCCCAGCGTGCTAAGTATTGAAATGTTGTACTAAAGGAATGTGATTTGGGCAACAAATGGTGTAGGATTCATTTTGTGTTCTGTATTGGTTCAATAAAAAGTGCATAACCATACATTAGATAGGGATATTGATTACAGTAGGTTAATGATGTAGCAAATGTTAACTTTGTATGTTTGGAGTGACATTTTATTGGGATTAACAGTACTTGTACTGTAAAATGCAAAGGGGAAAGCTTGTCTGCTTGTCACAAACTTGAGTCTGACATGGAAAGTTAAGTATGAGGGGTATTCCATTAGGATGTATTCATTTTTGCTGAGATCACTAAGCTGCCTATGTTTATTATAAATAGATTGAAAGCTAGAGCATACCTCTTAACACTCCCTGAATAAGAAGGAGCCACCAACCTTTGGCCCACCCTCAATTTCAAAACATGACAAATCCAACTCAAACTCAATCAGACTCAATTGTCAGCCCTTTATAAAATTACTTGCCCCAGCTCAGTCAACAACACTTAGTGTCTCCTTTTGATTTTACTGGTGTTGTACCCCAAAATAATGAAATGACACCCTTGGACATGCACAATGTAGAGGTATGCTACCAGGAGCGGCCTGTGCAGGTAAGAGCAGTGGGGCAGGGTGGTGGTGGAGGCGGGGAGGGATTGGATAGATGACCCAGAGGGAAAATTGAATAAAACAATTTCCCTTGTCTGTCGAATCCCCTCCACCCACCCGCTTTTACCTGCATGGGCTGCTCCTGTATGCTATAGTATCCATTGCAAGTAGGCATTTCTAGATAGTATTTTGTTATTGCTTTTTACATGATTGGCAGTGAGCCAGGGACAATGATTACATTTTGTCTCTTGCAATTTCAGGTAGTCGTCCAGCCTCATCCTGACATAGTTCATCATTTTTCTGCTCCCAGCAGTTTAATTATTGCAAGATGGGCAAGTGGTCACTATATAAAAAAATATACAGAAAGGAGTTGGAGTTGCATCCTGAACTAAAAAGATGGATTGCCCCTGTAAGGACAGATAACAGCAAAGCAGCATGCAAGTACTGCCATGTAGACATCCGTGCCCATTTTAATGATTTAAAGCAACATGCAGCAACCACAAAACACCGCTCACGCTGTAATGCAGCGAGCACATCTGTGGCATCCTTTGTACAGCCTATCCCTTCAATATCTAACGACCAGAAAAGAAGAGAAATCAGGTTAATTGTTGTACATCCATTAATAATATAGATGGGTATGGTGAAATTTTAAAAGATGAATTCCCTGCCTTCCGAATGCACCGCACCAAATGTACAGCACTAATTAATTCTGTGTTGGGTCCATATTTCAAAGAGGAATTGCTGAAAGATATTGGAACATCGCCATTTTCTTTATTGATTGATTAATCAACTGACATTGACGTGAAAAAACTACTGTGCATTTGCATTAAATATTTCAGAAAAAAGCTTAACAAATTTATAAGCACCTTCCTTGCCATGGTAGAATTAGATCAGGCCTGTTCCGAAGATATAGAAAATGCAGTCCTAAACTTGCTTGAAACTTGTAACCTTGAGATTCAAAATGTAATTGGCATAGGCACAGATGGGGCAAGCATCATGTGTGGGAAGCACCATTCAACTTTCACCTTGTCGCGAGATAAGCAACTATCCTTGCAACTTGTGTGCTGTATTTGCCACTCCCTTGACATCATTGCTAAGAAAGCAATAAGGAGCATTCCTACCAATATAGAATTTATGATCAGAGAAACTTACAACTGGTTTTCCCACTCACCAAAACGCCAGGCTGACTATAAGGAGTTGTACCTCACATTGGACGGAGGCATGCCCCTGAAATTAATTTCGCCTTGCGGGGGCTAGTGATGGCAGATTGTGTAGAGTGTTTGATATGATGCCTTAAAATTACACTTTTGCACAGCATCCTATGTGGAACACTGCTATGCAGCAAGGATGCTCCAAGAAATGTATCACGATGAGATAAATCTACTTTACCTCACTTTCTTAAAGCCAGTGCTCCAAGAAATAAAGGTAGTTAACAAAATCTTTCAGCTAGAATCTGGGAATGCACTCAACATCTTCCGTGATCTACATACTCTGTACTTGTCCACACTGAAAAGGATGCTAAAACCAAGTGTTTTCACATGTAATCATCAACAGCAGTTGCAGAGCCTAGATTTACAAAGTTCTGCCATTTATCTTTCACAGGATGATGCAGATCTTGGACTCACCTTCCGTAACAAGCTGGAAGAAAGTAAACTCCCCTCTGTGTCAAAGGAAGGCATTGTGACAAGGTGCCTGGAGTTCATGAAAGTATTGGTGTGTGAATATCAAGCTCGTCTCCCCGAGTCTCTCAGCATGCTTAGAAAGTTAGAAACTTTGAGTCCCCAAAAAAGTACTTGCCGATCCCAAACCACCTGTAACGGACTTGCCAGAAGCACTTTTCACGTATGCATTGGAGGTCCTGGAGTCACAATGGAGAACTGTATCCTCATGCTCATTTCTTAACACTTCAAAGATAGAATCCTTCTGGATGGAAGTGTATAACTACACCAATGCTGCTGGCAACCATTGTTTTCAGGAGCTTGCTATGGGTGCTATAAAGATGTTGAGTCTCCAGATATCAAATGCTCATGTTGAACAAGTTTTTTCCCAGATGATGCTGTTAAAAAATGATAGAAGGAACAGAATGGGCCTAAAACTGCTTTCAAATATTCTGTATATTAAGTTTGGGCTGAAACTCATTGCAATAAAGTCCTATTCATTTGTTCCACCCCCGCTATTGTTTGCAAAATTTAACAGCAGTATGTAGGATTAAACTTGCAACAGTCAGCGCCACCACCCCGGAGGGGTAGAAAAACCCTTTCACAGACCTGCTAATTAACTGCAGAAGGAGGCACACCGCCTACCTGCTACTGACAGGACCAGAAGAACACTTTCTTAGACCTACTCTTTGCCACTGTGTACCCCAGAGCACTGCGTGCCACTCCTGCTGGTGCCAACCCTAGAAGAGCACCATTCTCCACATTCTCCTACTTCCAGCAACCCACATTGAAGTGAAAAAACACCAGTGCATTTTAGATTAGAAATGTAATTGACATTGGCACAGATGGGGCAAGCTTCATGTGTCGGAAGCACCACTCAACATTCACCTTGTTGCGAGATAAGTAAGCTTCCTTGCAACTTGTGCGCTGCTTTTGCCGCTCCCTTGACATCATTGCTAAGAAAGCAATAAAGAGAATTTCTTGCAATATAGAATTTATGATCAAAGAAACTTAGAACTGGTTTTCGCACTCACCAAAACGCCAGGCTGACTATAAGGAGTTGTATTTCACATTGGACGGAGGCATGCCCCTGAAATTAATTTTGCCTTGCGAAACACGGTGGTTAGTGATGGCAGATTGGGTAGAGCGTTTACTAGAACAATATGATGCCTTAAAATTACACTTTTGCACAGCATCATATGTGGAACGCTGCTATGCATCAAGATTGCTCCACACAATTTATCAAGATGAACCACACCTATTTTCCCCCTACTTTGATGGAGCAGGTGCCATTGTCATATATTAGCTCTAGAATTACCACAGTTACGCCAGTACAGATAGAGATGATTGTCTCTTACAGTTTCAGGTAGTCCCCTGCCCTCTCATCAACACACAGTTCATCATTGTGCAGCTTCTCCCAGCAGCCTAACAGTTTCAGTTTAAAGAGTGCAACATGGGCAAGTGAGTTCAAAACATAAAAAGCAGTGGTAGTTGTTTCTGAATTCAAAGGATGGATTTCCCAATAAAATAAGATAATTCCAAGGCAACGTGCAAGTACTGCCCTATAGAACTGCATACCCATTATAATGATTTGAAGCAACATGCAGCAACCACGAAACACCGCTCACGCTGTAATGCAGCGAGCACATCTGTGGCATATTTTGTACAGCCTATCCCTTCCATATCTAATGACCATAAAAGAAGAGAAATCAGGTTTGCCATACAAACTGCTTGTTGTACATCCATTATTAATATAGACGGGTATGGTGAAATTTTGAAAGATGATTTCCCTGCCTTCCGAATGAACCGCAACAAATGTAAAGCACTAATTAAATCTGTGTTGGGCTCATATTTCAAAGAGGAATTGCTGAAAGATATCGGAACATCGCCATTTTCTTTATTGATTGATGAATCAACTGACATTGAAGTGAAAAAACTGCTGTGCACTGCATGCCCATTACAATGATTTGAAGCAACCTGCAGCAAACTTTGAGTGTAAGAGATTTACTCAACCACTTTACCAGCTGTCTACTTTACAGGTGCATGGTGTCGGAGGACTGAAGCGCACTTGCTGGAAAATAGCGACGTCCTGCCAAAAGCTGCCAAACTCGAAATACAAAATACTCCACGCTATTAATCAAGATGAGCCACGCCTATTTCCCCCCTACTTTGATTGAGCAGGTGCCATTGTCATGTGTTAGCTCTAGGACTACCACAGTTATTCCAGTACAGCTAGAGCGTATGGAGGCATACCATTTGCCTATTCACCTTGCTTGCTGTCTTCTACTGCAAGAAACCTAAGTGGCTCCTGCTCAGGTTTTTAATGTGTCCAGCCCAAAGCTGCCAAACTTGAAATACAAATAAGTGATTAATGAACAATTCTCAGTTTCCCTGTGCTGGCCATGATTACAGGGACTCACCTCACCCCTTGAAACGAGCGTATGGAGGCATGGGATATGCCTATTTACTTTGCTTGCTGTCTTGAAATGGAAGAAACCCAACTGGCTTCTCCTAAGGGCTTTAATGTGAACAGGTGTGTCAGAGGACTGATGCGCACTTGCTAGCTGAAAGCGACGTCCAGGCAAAAGCTGCCACACCTGAAAGCCAACAACCAGAAGATTTACAAAATTGCTGTTCATCACGAGAAGTGAGTGACTATTTTTCAATGTAGATTTTTATTGTGTAATGTAATGAATAATGAAGACACTGAGTTCTACAGGCTTTATTAAAATACAATTTAGAGGGAGCAGTAAATTGTAATGTAATGAATAATGAAGACACTGAGTTCTACACACTTTATTAAAATACAATTTAGAGGGAGCAGTAAATTGCACATAACACTATTTCTGCCTTTCTTAATCTTTGTTTTCTACTATTATAATCTGAGCAGTGCCTGTTTCACATGACAAAGTCACAGTGAGGACTGGTCTTAACAATGAGTAGCATTAAGGCAGGTGCCCAGTTAACTCCCTCCCACTAACTGTATATTGAATAGAATGAATATTTGTCCTTAAAATTGTTTCTGATGACTATTTCTGCATAATTTGTGACTTCCTACTTTGGGCTGTTTTTTGGGCTGAAACTGGTCTGCTTTGGGCTGAATTTGGGCTTATACTTGAGTGGCTTTGGGCTTGGGATGGGTCTCAACATCTGGCAACACTGGCGTCAGGTGATCAACATCGCTGTGGTGATCGAAACACGTCTGGGGCGGATACTCTTCTGTTTCACTGTGGTGATAATGTGAATAAAGAAAAGAACTTTGAACTTTTGCTTTGGATTTCTCTGGTGTTTATCTGATGTGTTCAACCTTACCCTTTCTTGCATATGCAATTCCTGACAGTGAAAAACAAGATATTTGTGCGTCGTTTTAAAACTATATGCACCGCTGTCATTGAAGACACCTCTGTCTGGTGCTGATGAGTTGTAAACTCCGTGTTTAGGGTGGTATTTTTCAGTCAAGACTCTCACCCACCTTCTGTTGTTGCAGTTCAAAGCAGACATCATGTTCTTCTCCTGCTAAGCCGACATGTTTCCTTTTCAGGTGCAATAAGGTTTGCAATATAAACAAGGGAGCAGCGCTCTCGCGGTCTAATAATAAGAAACACATTGTTCTTATACAGCGCTTCATACTGCAATTTTGCCATGTGGAAGTGCTGTAAACAGTAGGTGTTCCAATTACGCACTTACCTATGGATTAAATTCTGATTCATGATTGCCAGGACTTGAGCTTGCCACATGCAGAGCATCTTCTGGTTCCGTACCAAATTTCAACTTTTGCTGTCTAACCCATCAGACGCTGTCAAGTGTCAAAAGTCCAATATCAATGCTTTTCATAGTCATAGTCACAACTCGTATTCATTGATTCCTAAAAACCAGCATTAAAACATTATATCAAAAGGAATATTTACATTTAAAATATTTAGAGTATATAAAACCAGTCTAATCAATTCAGTCGACAATTTCTTGTCGGCATATCCGTAAATTTACAATCTTGCACACTGTCTGTGCAATGTCACCAACTGAAATTTACAGTAGCCATAGAAGTTCTGATGCCACATGCTATGTAAATGGGCCATAACCAGTGCCTATGGTCGCAGCCTAAGTACGCAAAAGAACACCACAGATTTTAGATCCACTCCATTCTACATTGGCAGAACCTACATGCTCCATCTTTGTTCCCAAATGAGGTCCACGAACATCTAAAGTCCTGAATGGGACCCATCAGGAACCATAACATGGTTATTATTTGTGCCAAACTATATGTATGGCATACATGAAATTGTTGAGGTAAGTTAAAAAAAAGAGTCTAAAACATATCAGGATACATGCACCACATATATGTTGTCAGGAAAACATGCATGAGCAAAACCAACAGCTCTAGCTTTATGTGCTAATGCATACAAACAAAGGGGTGAGTAAGCATGCACTCCCAGGTTTGCGTGGATTAGCATATGTTAGACTTGCTGGCTTTGCTAATGCTTGTTTTCTGTAGTGCACATTAACTGCAGAGCAAGATGGAGATCGGCAGTGCAGCGCTAGTGAATTGTTTATCATGTTATTTTTAGGTGTGGCTCAAGAGCAAAACTGTTTGAGATCTTATGTGATCAACAGAAAAATATCTTCAGAAAGTACTCCTTAAAGAAGGGCTTTGGCTCTATGCTGGTTTGTTTTAGTGCAACTTTGGATTGGGAAGAAATTGTATACTTCTGTCGAAAAAGAGTACTTGTATTGAACTTTTTGCTGTGTGTGTAACGTTATGCTCAATACAGCAGGACTAACGTGGATATGGTACCAATTCAATAACCGAGTCTATATGCCAGATTTGCTTTCATTTACAGTTACGAAAACAGCATTGGGCCATACATATTTATTTTGAAAAGCATATGTTAAAGCCAATAGGCCTATAAGGGTGGATTGGTATTACACTGACATGAAGCTTCTCAATAGCTATTCTTTTAATGGAATCACACCATAGTAGGCAAATGTTCTGATGTTATTAACCAACTCAGAACAAAACATGGGGGCTGAAGATTAGCACTGTGATAGTGATGGCAGAGGCTTTTCATGAGGGTTGTAGTTTGTTCTGTAGACTTGAATATTGTATATACTGGTAATTTTATGACTGCCTGTTGCCTTGTGGGAACGGTTATGCTCGATGCAGTGGGCCTGGGCTGTGCTTGATGCTGTAACCCTGCTCTGGCGTATTTATTGTGAACAACATTTGTTAAAGCCAACAGGAACATAGACAGGCATGTTGGTCCATGGAATATGGCAGATTGCTGTAGTAGGCAATGATTCTGGCGTTAGCAATCTTCACAGACTACCCTGGGGTTAGAAGTTTTTTACTGTGTTAATCATTGTTAACCTGTTACTGTTGTTACTAATTGTAATTGTGTACATATTTGTAAATTTTGAACTGTAGCCTGATGTTTGCTAGTTTATGGACAATACAGTGGGCCTGAGCAGCTTCTAGTGACAAGTCAAGGATAAAGGATAAAAAAGCCTTAGATGTTAGATGCCACAGGTCGGACCTGTGTATTAAAAAAACGTGAAAACAGTGGCAGTCGATGTGACATATTTAGTGTGAAAAGCATTTGCTAAAGTCAATAAGCTTATAAGGCAGGATTGATTTTACACTGTGTCAAGGATCACAGATAGGTCTTTAGTTACATGGAGCGTCACAAGTATCCACACTACCCAAGGATGCTGGTGCTGGTTATCCCCTTTGACACATCCCAGTGGTAGAAGATTTATAGTAGTTGACATTTTTATAGGCTCCTATGGGGGTTGTATATTGTTTTACCAACTATAAATTTGTACATATTTATAATTTTATGGCTGTATGTCTGACGGTTGCCATGTAGGAAAATGTTTTCTCAATGTATCGGGCAGGAGCTGGTTATAGTGAAAAGAAAATGTTACAGGACAAAGGCTGAGCTGTTATGAAAAGTTATAACAAAGGAACCAGGCTTGACTTATTTATAATGAAAAGCATATGTTAAATCCATGCTTATTTTTATTTTTTTTATTACAAGCTTACAGTTTGGCACACAGGCATGTTTTTTTTTTCTCCTACTTTTAGTCTTCTAATTTATCTTTGATATGATTGTTGAGCGTTTGTGTGTTTCGATGTGGATTGGAAAGCGGGGGAATGCAAGAAGGATCGAGAAGGTGGATGAATGAATACAGTGGTTACTTACCGGTAATCTTCATTATCCTCAGTCCTTAACATCCTTGTCACAGTTATTACTATTGAGGTAGATTTCACCCCATGACAGGAAAAGTGATCGGGAAGAAGGAATAGTCAGGTACGGAACCTGCCCACCCTAATAGGTACTGACAACTCATAACTTCTCCTGATCTTACCAACCATCAAGATGAGGCCAGAAGATACAGAAAGGGTTAGCTGGTCGTAATGACTGTGACAATGACGTAATGGACTAAGAATAATTACGGTATTCTCCCTACATCCTATGTAGTTGTTCCAGTTATTGGTATTGAGGAATATCAAAGCTCTGCTGGCCCATAATAAGTTTCGTAAAACGCATCACCAATAAATGCAAATAAACTTTAATAGTGAGAAAAATAGAAGTCAAGGAAAAGTAACAAAAATAAGTCAATTAACTTCCAGGCATTACTGACTTCAGTTCATTCTGTCTAAAATTATCATCACCAAGTCCCAAACCTTGAATTCTATAGTGATTCAAAAAAGTGTGAGGAGCAGCCGAAGTGCCTGTTCTATAAATCTCTGTTTAGAAACACCATTCAGTACAGCTCAGGAAGCAGCAATACCATGGATAGATCTTCCTATAATCTTAAAATGGCAAAGGAACCATGGTCAGCTCATAAGCTGAAGTAGTCTTCTCTCAGATCGAGAAGAGCAATAGCAAAAATGATAGTACTACCCGGAAGTCTGTATTTGTTTCAACGTAGTCTAGATACAATTCCACAAAAGTACATCAAGCAGTTAAGACCACTGTTAAACACATTGATATGGGGTAGGAAGAGAAGCAGGGTCAGAATAGATGTTCTAACATGTACTTATGAAGAGGGTGGACTATGGGTCCAAGATATGGAAGCTTATTATCTAGTATCCCAGTTAAGGTTTACATCTGGTCGGTTTGAGCCAGAGCCCATCACACACAAAGACCTGCTGGCCAGCCTAATGTAGGGTAAAGAGCTGTCAAAACAACTGTTCCTGGACACGGGGACACTCCAGGGAGCTCCTTGCCTGGTAAGGGACATGGGGTTAATTTGGAAGAGATATAGACTAAGATGGCGTAAGCAAATGCCATATATAAATGTGATCTGCCGTTATGACTCCTACCAGAATTTGAGTGCATGGAATGCAGCATGCAGCATGGACACGTCCAAATGAAAAGAAAAGGGCGAGTTACACTTAGCGACTTGAGGGAAGCAGGAGCCATGACTTCATTTGAAGTGGCCAGGGAGCTTTTTTTAGATAGGTGCAGGACAATTCTTACAATACTGTGCCACTCATGGTACTGCTCACCAATTTAGGGATGTGTCAGTTGTGGTGCCACTGTTTTGGCAAAAGTCGCCTTGGCCTCAACTGGCTGGGAACTAGGGGCCTCAGGGTGGAGGGCTGGATTTGGGATGCTACTAAATTGACACTTGCAGAACAGATAAAAATAAAACTGACTAGAACCACAAATAGACTTATAAAATTGAAAAATACTAGCAAGAAATTCGATCTGCCCACTGAATGACAGACCTTCATGAAACAGTTGTGACTCTGTTTCAAAATACTCATCATAAAATGCATGTACATTGTGCGATACATCCACTATACCTGCATTACCAGTAACAGATACTCTTAATACACTGTGTTTATGGCTGTTAAAATGTAAAACACTAATAAGAATATGTTCAGAAAAACAGTTGTCTCTCTGATCTACTCACTGAGATAAATTCTGGAAGCTCTTATGCCTTGAACAAAACTTCCAAAAGTCACAAATAAGTGACAGAGCTCCTGCAATAACCTGTTTGTTATAAGAAAAACAGGAGAGCTATTTTGATATCTAAAGATGCAGCAATACATGGCCCTTGGAGAAAGGACCAGGAAAAAATGTTGGGAGACACATTTCCTAATGCCTATGTGCTAACAAATACATTGTTGGAGAGGGTTAGGCTTCAAAACAATGACATCCTCTAGATGTGGTAGATATGTAGTTTGAACACTTTTCTTGTAGATGTTAGAGCAACTAAAAATACAACTTTCAAAGTGAAGTATTTTAACTCAATGGATTTAAAATGTTCAAATGGAAAGCCTTGAAGAGCCTTCAGAACCGAAGGTACGTTCCAAAGAGGGTGGAAAGATCGAGCTACAAACCTGTATAAATACTTTATTTTAAAGTAATCTATCCCTTAGCTGGTCATCCTCAGACCTCAAGGCTCCAGTCACTGTCTACTGAGCACAAGAAGTAGAAACAGTCAAGCAGTTTTGAAAATAGTCAAAAAGAAATTGAGAAACCATGTTGAAATCACATTTCACACAAGAAACAGATTTCTCCAAACACCATCACTGACAATTCTACCAATGCTTAGAATAAGCCTTAAGAGTGAAAGAGAGTCTGTACTACTGAATGGACAAAACTAAGTCCTCAGGAATTCTTTTCCTTAAGGGTCGAACCCTTTCATCCTCCATTCCGATAGAACAAGATTTCAAAGAGGAAGTGATAGAATTGGAGCAGGAGTAGGTGGAATCCTCCAAGGAGCAGGTAGAAGAATGGAAAGAAGAAAAGGGAGCTATGATCTCCTCAGCCAGAATGGTATCACTACTAGAACACCCACCACCTTTTTTTTAATTTTCAGAAGCAGATAAGGAATAAGAGTGAAGAGGGGAAAGGGGAAAGGGGTAGAGAAGAAGAGGAGACCAAGAGATGGCTAAAACATCCACTCCCCAAGCACCCAGCGATGTGAGAATTCTCCTTCCCTCTTATGTAGCTGGGGCAGAGAAAGAGATGGTTCTGCTCTGACCACATTCCTATTCTCATAGCAATCAGATTCCGGATAAAGATCTTGAACCTCCCTGCCTGTTCACACAAGACAGCAATATTTTGTTTTCCATTCTCACTAGGATATGATGTTGTTAAAAAATATCCTGAAAATGGATCAATGCCTTCAGAATTGCACTCCTCTTTCTCCAGTTGAAAAACATTGTGGTTCCATCATAGACAATTTCCCTTGAATTACATGGTCCAACAATGTTGCCTCCAAACTAAGAGGCTGTCATCTGGCATCACAATGAGCGGAGGGTCTGATTTCAGAGGAAATCTCTTGGTTAAAGAAGACTTCTTCAACCTACACTAGAGTTGTTGCAGAATCCTAGTTATTATTGGAGCCCTTTTTTTGAACTCCAATGATGATGATTTCCAAAATTTTACCAGGTGAACCAAGAGAGATCTAAGGTATGGTCTGGCCCAATGACAAGGAAAACACAAGAGGCCGTGTGACCCTAAATTCTCATCCATGACGTTACCAATGCTTGATTCATTAGTGTCCTTCTCAGTGTCTCCACCCTTTCCTCTGGAAGATACGCCATTCCCACATCTGTCTTAAAATGGGCAACTATGAAGACTTGATCCTGTGAAGGAACGAGATGGCACTTTGAATAATTTAGAATGAAACCATATCTTGCAAAAGAGTCCTCCATTATTGTCAGACTGCTTAAAGCCGATCTTTGGCTGACGAAGTAAACAGCCAGTAGTCTAAATATGGAAAAATCTACGGACCTTGCAGATGTAGCCATGAGACCATAAAAGCCATCATCTTTGTGAAAATTATTAGGATAAATGTGATCACAAAGGGCAAGACCTGGAATACATAAAGGTTCTCGAAAATGCCCATCAAATCCACAATCACCATACATGCTCCCAGACGGATTAATTGCTAAATTCTTTGTAAGGTCACCATCTTGAAATGAATGTTCTTTATCCACTTGTTAAGTTTCCTCAGGTCTATGATCAGGCGAAATCCCCTTGTTACCTTCGAACTAGAAAGATCCTTATGTAAGTTTCCCTGCCTTGTTGATTCTTGGGTAGAGGCATTGTTGCTTTATTTAGAATTAAAGAGTGAATAGTTGTCTTCAAAGCTTCCAATCTGATCTAGAGGATTTGGTGTGAATGGACCCAATTACTGGAGGGTGAGAAGAACATTTGATGAGATTACCTTCTCTCACTACCCTTGGTACCCAAGAGTCTAAAGTGGACTTTTCCCACTCCTGAACAAAATGCTTAATACTTTAGCCAAGTACAAACACACCTACCTGTCTGACCACACTTCATTTAATAAAGAAGGGTGTGCACATAACCAGGAAGTGAATCACCATGCATGCGTGGAAGAACGGAAGTGCTTCCACCACGCATGCTGAAATTAAATGAAATGCCAATCGCGGCCCGCGCATAATATAGGCAAAGGAAAATTAAAGTAATTAAGGCACAATCTGTATAAGATAAAGAGGCCCCATGACTTTATATATAAATATCAGGCAAGCAAAACTATTTATTACCTTCCCGCCAAATGCATGCCCACTTACTGAGTTTAGGGAGGATTAGCCAACTTCACTCCGGGATCTCCCATTCTCATCCTGGAAGGTCTCTGGTGCTCCCTCAGAGTGTATCATCAACTTTCTGTTTCCAGGATGAAAGGATCCAAATTCTGCAGAACACCAGAGGTTCACGTCTGACAGAGGCCCCATCCTACTCCCTAATATCATTCATGAGATCATGCGGAAACTACGTAAAATCTTTAAATGGTTACCTATTGAATCTAGGAAACCTCTGGTGCGGGGTCTAATTGTAAGCCGTTTGTATTATGGGAATGCCTTATTAGCCTCCCTAAATGAAGATCTTTTTTCCAAACTACAGTTCCTGCAGAACACTGCTGCCAGACTTATCTTGAACCTTCCACCCAGATCCCCCTCAGTCCCCAGTCTGAGATCCCTCCAGTGGCTTCCAGTAAGAAAGAGAGGCCATTCTAAAATCTTATGCCTCACTCATAAGATCATACATGGAACAGGGCCCTGTTATTTAGCGAAAAAGCTTAACAGGTACCAGCCAGGAAGAATGTTAAGATCTAGTTCAAAATCTCTTCTTACCCCACTATGGGTTCGCACTGTATGGAGTGAGGGACGATCCTTCTCTTTTCTTGCCCCCAACCTCTGGAATAAGCTTCCAGCCCAGCTCCGTTCCATTGCTGATCATAAGCGCTTTCGGAAGGAATTAAAAACGTGGCTATTCGATCAGAAATAATGCTGTCTAGCTTCGACCACCAGTCTACAGGAGTCCCGCTAGCGCCATGAGACCTTTTTTCGGTGACTTGCGCGCTCTATAAGTTCCTTTGACTATGAGACAGGAAAAAAACAGTACTGGTTATGGGCAGTCAGTACTATTATAGAAGCCCTTCAAGGTGGACGGGCACCCTGCTGGATTACTCCTTGTTCCCATTTTCTTTTCCTGTCATAAGGTGAAATCCACCTAAATAGTAATGATTGGGATGAGGACGTATGATGCATGGGGTGTACGGATATTTGTCAGAGTGCACTTATGATGTCATATTGAGTTCCTAAATCCACCAGTGACCGAAGGGGTACTTTAAGTTACAAGCCAGATATTGGCATTTTCAATGATTGATTTCTATAGCGAAGCCATATTCGCAGAGGATTTTGGAAGACTGTATATTAGTGTACAAGTGTTCTACAGACAGGCACACTCCCAGATTTCATTGCTCTGTTCTCCAATAAAGCAGCCTCACGTTTTAATTTTATTTTTTGGCCATCCATGCCGAGCTACATGTGGCCTTGACCTGCTGTGCTTTTGTGACAGTTTGCTGAAAGAGCCAGTGCATATTAGCATTGACCATTAACTCCTTGTCCCTCTTCCTCTCATAGTCCTTATGTAGGAGTAGATCTCCATTCATGCAAAACCTAATTCCCCAACTTCACTTTTCCTTCCCAATTCAAGATGGCCCCTATCCATCTGAATACAAATTCTTCACTTACTGGGAAGGACTTTCTGTTTCTTTTTTCTGCAGCCAATTACCATCTTGGCTACAGGTACGTATGTTTTTCTTTACTATTTTGTTAGGGACCTGCTTTAGTGGTCTTTATGTTTTCCTTTTCATGATCATGAGCGTATGCGGTGTATACCTGATCACAGGGGGCACATGTGTCTTGCTGGGCAGCCTGTGACGGCATCAGGGCTCCTTCTGCAAAGGTTCCTAGGATAGATCTTTCAGCGGAAGGGGATGAGGAAATGATATTCAGGACAATTTGGGCTTTGCTGTTTCAGATAAGGCACAGGCTGAACCCAAATCTTTGCCCTTGCACGCTTCCATTCGCCGTGTGCTTACGAATGAATGGAAGGATGTTGAAAAGCAATCTTTCCCTCACTTCCTGTTGAAATGTTACCCTCTTGATAAGTTTTGGGAGGAGTTCCTGTCTTTTGTGAAGATTGATAACATTATGGCTGGGTTGTCCACCCAGGGCGCTGTGGTGTCAGAGGACGCTCTGCCATCTGATGTTGTTGACAAGAAGGTGGAGGGGTACTTAAAAAGACCTATGTGGCTTCAGACTTTGTGATTCATGCTAATGCCCACTCCCCCTATGCTATTCAGTCCCTCCTTAAGGGCTTCCATTCTTTAGCGGAGACGGTTCTGGAGGGTTCAGATTTTTCAGCCCTCTTGGCTTTCTTTGAACCGTAGGTGCAGTTTCTGTCAGACATCATGTTTGACAACCTCTCAGAGGCGTAGCTAGAGCTTGTGGCGCCCGGGGCTATCCCTCAGATTGCTGCCCCTGGGAGGGGGGGTTGCTGGGGAAAAAGGACGGCAAGCACTTGAAAGAGGACCGAGAGACACGTAGTATCGCCGCTAATAGTTACCTCGATCATGCAAGTTACATGCACATACATGACACGGTCCAAGGCTACACAGTTGAATACACCGGTGACTGGCAGTACAAAAGAGAACACACAGACTGCATGATCTATCTGGGGACTCATGTGACATCCATCAGAGAGCTGCGTGAACAATTACCTGGTAATCCCCTCAGCACAATGCAAACATGCACATACATGACACTGTTCAGGGATCCATCATCTACAGCTGACATTAAATGACCATTCATCATGGCCCACCCATTAAAGCAGTGCACTTTGTGATCTGCATGGTACATGTTCTTTGCAGCAGGCACATTAACCCTCTGTGCTACCTTTCCAGGAGTCAACCCTTCCACTAGACAAAACTGTGATCTCCCTCTAGGAAGAACATTAATCACCAAAGGTATCATGACATTTTTATTCTTTCTGAAAATTGCTGGAGGCCAGGAAGGAGGCAGCAATTTTTTTTAAACCATAATATACTTGCAAACACTACGCACCCACCCAAAATAGGTACCCAGTGCGGTCACACCGTTCGCACCGCCCTAACCTGCTCAAGGTTCATGTGACCTCAGTGACAGAGTCAGAGTGACTGGATCACTGTTGCTCTAGGGTGTGCTGCTTCGTAGGCCTGCCCGCAAGACTGGAGATGAACTTCAGTATGGATTGTGGTGGACAGGCCTTCAAGGTTAACTCACAATTGACACCACTAGGCTACACCTGCTTGTTCTAAGACATCAAGCCTTCTAAGGTCTAGTGGGGCCTTCTAAGGTCTAGCATGGGAATGTGCTCCCTCAGTAGAGTGGTCTGGTGGACTGGTCATGAAGGCTGAACCCAGTTCCCCAGTTCCAAATTCGACAGCTCTGGCCATAGTGCCACATCCTCTCCCCCACTGAACATCATACTGCCCCACTGAGAGAAACTCGCACTGCCTTCAGCTACAACCTAATTGTGCCCGCTATAAACACTTGGATGTGGCTCAATTCAAATGATGCACTTGATAAGAGTAATATGCTGCCTAAAAAAAAAAGTTAAAGCAAATACTCATAGGAAATGCAAGATTAAGTAAAGCATGTGAAATGTAAGCAGAAACAACATGGTTACCTTAACGATCTCTCACTCACTATTCAGTAATCAGCGAGTGGTTTTACCTGAAAAGTTAAGGACATGACTACAGGGCCCTGAAGGGAACCGATTCAATGCCCATTGCTTATATCCTTACAAAACGTAAGCAGTATGGTTTAAAAAGACCACATCCATAAACAGAGCCATAGTACACATTTTGTTTTCCAATCCACCCATCAACCAGGTATTGCAGTCCCTCCAGGACTGGTGCACTTCCCCGCCTGGGGACAACAATGCTGTTCAAAGAAAGACTAGAAAACAAAAGTAGCGCTTCACTGCAAAGTCTGTAAAGTGAGGCTGGTGTGTTTGGATGTAAATAAAACCAATCTGGCCACTTTGCAACTGTCTTGCTTTATTTAGGTATGTATTTATTTCTCATATTTAAAACCTTCTATTTCTCTCCATCCCACTGCACTTTGGAATAGAAAAATGTCAGAAAAAGGGCATTTCCCGCAAGAGTGTTTTTCTTTTTTGGATCCATTTCACAGGGAAGCAACTAAATGAAAGAAGGAAAGAGAGGTTGTGAACCGTTTCTTCAAGTTACGGTTTTCAGTAAGTGAGAAGCAAGACAGAAAGAGAGGGAATGATAGGAAGAAAGGGGGGAGGGACAGCTGCCAGCACAAAAAAAAGAGGACATTGCCCGAGTCCTATTCCTTCTCTGCCCGTCCACGAAAGCAAGCCGAGCCTTATCTGAATGCCTTTGTCCGCCCCCAAAATAGTGCCTCCTGGGGCGGACCGCCCCCACCGCCCCCCCCCCAGCTACGCCAGTGCAACCTCTGTGCATCTGGGGGGACTTCAAGCGTGCCCATTGAGGCCAGTGCATCATCTGGCTGCGCTCATGTAAGGCGGATGCAGCTCAGAAGGCGATCCTCTTGAAACTGCCTGTTCCAAGGTGTTCAGCAGTGATTTGGAAGAGCCGATCAAGAAATAAGAGGAGAACAGGAAGTTGGTTCCTCAGCACCAGCCCTTTCAAGCCAGAGCATATCTGGGGCACCCTTAATGCTAAACAATCCAGGTAGTCTTCACCTGCCACATCTGCTCCCACCCCTCTCAAGGCACGACTGGTTCAAGTTTTGTCTAGTGGGGATTCGTCTGCAGTTCTTTAAGGACATGTGGGTTTGTACCATTCCAGATGCAGGGGCTATCCGAGTGGTCTCAGTCTGATAACCCGTAAATTTCAGCGACACTCCTCCTTGCCATTTTTTCAAGACTCTTGCTGCTCGCTCCCCTAAGGAATTGGCTGCACTACTTCATGGGATTCAGTTGCTGCTCCAGAAGGCTGACACCATTCTGGTCCCTCCTGGGACCAGAATGGGGTTGTTCATTTCCTGGTGTAATTGTACATTCCCTGGTGCAGCTTTGGGACTTACCTCTGGTTCTGCAGGGTGTGCAGGGTGCTCCGTTTGAGCCTTTGGAGTTCACTGACTTCAAGTTTCTTTCGGCCAAGGTTGTTTTTCTGGTGGCCATTTCATCTGGGAGAAGGGTTGGGGAGATTGAGGCATTGTTGTCCTCCCCTCCAATCCTTTGTTTTTTTCTGAACAAGGTTGTGCTTCGTGCTAGTCCGCTTTTCTCCCTAAAGTTGTGTCCTCTTTTCATTTGGATTCTGATATTGTTTTGCCTGCCTTTTGTCTGTCTCCTGTGTCTGACAAGGAGGTGTGTTTGCATTCCACATTGTGTGCTTTCTGTGTATTTGTAACACACTGCTGTGCTTTACAAGTCTGATGCCTTGTCTGTCTACCATGGTCTGGTGAAGAGGTGTTTCAAACCTTCTCTCTCTACCTTGTCCCATTGGATTTAGTTGGCCATTTCTCATTCCTATTCCTGGGCTGTCCAGCCTGTCCCAGAGTCTTTCCCTGGGAGGTCTACTATCGGCGTTTCTACCTCCTGGGCAGCATTTAAGGAGGCTTCAATTCAGGTAATTTGCTTTGCTGCCACTTGAGCTTTGCCCCACATATTTATGACCCATTACCGTTTGCAATTTGGTGGCTGGTTTGAGTTCTGTAGGTCCTCCTGCAAAGTAATGTTGCTCGGGTCATTGCATCATTAAATTCACCTGTTTTGCTATATTTGTAGTCTGGTTTGTTGAAATCATTTTCTTGGCTTTGGAACGTACTCATACATATGGACTGTGAGAGGAAAAAGGATGAGGAGATAACATCCTGTAACTTACCGGCAATTTTCATTTCTCTGAGTTCATGTCTTTCTTGTCACAGTCCTGAGTTCCTGCCCACCTCTTCTGTTGTTCAACTGATTTCTTTCGATGCTTAATTATTTCAGGCCATCTTGAATTGGGAAGGAAAAGTCAAGTTTGGCAATCAGGCTCTGCATGAATGGAGATAGACCTCTTATGTAAGGACTGTGACGAGGAAGACATGGACTCACAGTAATGAAAATTTCCGATAAGTAACCGGGCATTGCACCATTACTCAAACAGACTCGAAACAATGGCGGTGTTTGTTGGGAAAGGGAATCACTTCCTTTTATCAGAAGAAACGTCTTGGGCACACAGGCACAGGTGCTTCCTCTGTTACCCCAGCTCTGAGGTGTTCATGTCATGCGTTGCTGAGTCTCTAGTACAGGGCTATACTTGGAGTAGTACATAGCTGCCAGGTTTTCATTCCAGTTGGTTTATGAATGACATTTCCAGGTTTTTGGTGCGCTTGTGTTTGACATTTCAATGCTTTATGTGTGTCACTTGATTGCAACTACAACAAAGTAGGAAATGGGCATAAAAGGGCACTAACATCCCTAAAATATTTTGCAAAGTGGTCTTGGTTAAAAGCGAGGATTAGCTAAAGATGTCAGTTACATCTTAAGCTTAGGACTTCCACATCCCTCCCCACTCCATGCACTGACTGATGGAGAACAGTCCTACAAGTCCCCCTTTTTCCCAAAAATATCATAGTTCTTATAAATTCTGATGGGAGCTGGAAGCAAACAATGACGACATGGTATGTTTGTAAGATTATTTGCAATATTATCTAGATGTTTCTGGTGACTGCATGCTTTTAAACCCCATGTATTCATGTACATGTATGCCTATGGTATTTCACCTATTTATAAAGAGCATTGCTTACTTTTGGAGTTCATAGACGTTTTGTGTTTTCCTAGTACCAAGAGAAAAGACTTGTTTTAAAAAAAAGTATAATTTATAAACTCATTGACAATTGGAGTAGCAGAGTGGGGAGTGTAGTGTTGTGTAAATAAAGAATGATGGAACTCTTTTAGTTCCTGATGGACGCTGTAGACCTGTGACATAGGCGTTGGAGGGTAGTGAAGTGAATTCATGTTTAAAACGTTGAGTTCTTATATGCTGAAGAATAAAGACATGTATAACTCCTCTCTGTGTCTGTTTTAATCACAGGCGAGTGCTGGGTAGAACTCTACAACTGGCTGTGGGAATCGAAAATAATTGCTGTTAGAATGAGCTGAAGCCATCTTGTTTGCAGCATCCATTTTCTTAGCCTTGTGATTCTGCCGTCTTCACTGTTGCCTGCCTTTCTATTCTGCTGAAGTCATCAGCTTTAGTTAACTCCTTCTATTCTAAGCTCAAGCAATGTATGAGCTCAGAAAGGCCTGTAGCTGCTAGAATGCACCTGTTTGAGAATGTCACTGTCTATCATATCCTACTGATGTAAGAAGTTCTGTTCCCCCTCCCACTTTGCTGTCTAAGTGATTACTCATCTGCCCATGTCTGGCTTTAACTATTCCTGTGTATGCTTGTACCTTCTATTTGTAACTACATGCTTACCAGTGCCGAAAACACAGTATATAAGCACCATGGTCTGTGTATTCAAGCCACTACCTCCTGGAACACTTGAGGGTGTTGTATGGATGTGGTCTCGCTCATGAGTGAATAAACTTGTTATTTTGAATTCCAGCTTCAGTGCCAATCTCTACTTTGTTAGTCTAAGGACCTGTGGACAGAGAAGGTGTGACCCCTGCACCGATGTGCCCCTTAAAAAGGCACATTTCCACATGGCGACGAGTAGGGTATAAGTAACCCATAAATCGACAGTGCTCTACCAGACAGTTTGCCATGGTCCAGCAAACTGCTCGTGCATGCCATGTGTGCCACAGTCGAAGTGCAGAATTGATGATGGCACCTATGAAGCCTGCCTTTGTAAAGCTTTTGAGGATAAAGAAAGCATAATTGAAAATCTTCACGTCGGTGGCCGAGAAGCAAATGAAAAGGCCGCAAACAGAGGCACCGTGCTACTACGCAAATTAATGCTGTATGTCATACGGAGTAACAATGCTAAATGAGGATGGACCCAGGTTTTGAAAAGCTGTGTGTTGTGTTAATCCAATGTAAATTAAGCTGTAATCTGATGTGCTATGAAGCAGAGATCAACCAGGTGTTTACGAAGAGACATTTAAGCACAAACACAATTGACTATCAAAATGTTGTCTGCTTATCAAATCATTCGAACACGAAAAGACTTGTCTACTTACGGAAACAACTAAAGAGAGACATCATACCACAGCCTGCTGGGAGGTGGCCCCCTGGAGAGAGGGCCTGGGTTATGCATGCAGAGCTGTCCGTAGCCAAAGCGGCCCACCACTAAAGCTGCAGAGTGGGGGCTTTGAACAACTCTACAAATCTCCAATAAAATAAAGAGCTTCAATGGAGAGCAAGAGCAAGGCTAAAGTTCCTCCAGCTGTCAGGGCTGACTCTGAAGCAAAAATGTCACAAGGCTCTAGAGATGGTTTGCATGATCAAGTTCCCCAACACGTGTTAGAGAGACCACTGCTGCTTACTAATGGTTATACTGTTGCTATTTTCTTAAAACTTCCATCATCATTTAATACTTCCAAAATACACAATATTGGCAATTGATTGACTGTTTGGGTAGAGACTTTTGAGGATTTCATAGATGCAATCAATGAAATAGATGTCCAAAAGATTACCAAGTATCTGAAGAACATGGCTAGTGAAGGTGTAGAAGAAGCCATAAAAGAGATACCACTGGGTGGTGAAGTGACGTACAATCAATTCAAAGCAGCCTTAAATGTCAAGTTCATTCCAGTGCTCAATGTAGATTATAAAAGATACATCTTCAGTCAAGAACGCCAGAGACTAGGTGAAACCATCAATGAATTTGTTGAGAGACTGGATCTACTTATAAAGCACTGTAAGTTCAATTAATTTAATAATGATGAAGCTACACGCCTCAGACTTATAGACAGATGTCTGTCAGATTCCTTTCGATGACGAATGCTGAAGGAAATTCTGAGCTTAGAGCAAGTCCTCATGGCGGCCCGAGCTGAAGAGCGTACTAATCAACAATTGGCTGATATGGAGCCTGGAGGTGCCCAGAATGTGTCAGTGATGGATATAAAAAGTAAGCCAAAGCAGAAATCTGAGGTACGCAAAGTAATGTCTCCACAGAAAAAGAACATGTGTTTCAGATCAGTGGTGGCCGGTAAGGTACGGGGGTGGGTTTTAAATTTAAAAAAATCACTTATCTCGCAACGTCCCTCCATCGCTGCGTCTCTCCCACAACAAGTGAGTCTCTTCCAGGGACCAGGAAGCACCCAGGCTCCCTACAGCCAATCACAACGCTGCAATGCAGCATTGAGATTGGTAAGCACCCAGGCTCTCCTGATCCAGTCACAATGCTGCAAGTCAGGGAATGGGGGCCTGGGATGTTCTCCATGCAGGCTGTAATGCAGAATGGAGAACATGCGAAGTGCGCATGAATGTTTGGCTGGCCCGAGAGGATCAGTCAAACATTCATGCACACTTTTATAGAGTGTACAACCACTCCTCATACCCGACGTCAGGGGAGCCCTGCCCCCCCAGCCTCACTATAAGAAAAATAAAATAATAACTTCCGATATTATCATTTTATTTTTGTTTGTTTTCACTGCTCCGTGAGCAGTGGGGTGACGCTCCTCCCCCTTGGCCTTAGCTGCCACTGTTTCAGATGTGAATTGTTGTTTCCACGTGACAGTAGATGCCCCAACATTGGACAGATTTGCTACGGCTGTGGCAAAGTGAACCATTTTGTGACAGTTTGCAAGGCAAAAGGAAAAGTAAGTGTGTCACAACATGAAGACAAAATGACAGACCGAGCGCTGCATCAACGATGTTCAACGTGCTCCCACAAGGCTAAGCTGTTACACCAACTGAGGCAAATCGGCACGAAATTAAGTCGATCATCATCAAAATCATAGTTAAAGAGTTCCTCAGCGTTGGCTTCAAGTGAAAGTGACAATGATAATTGTGCAATGTCAATGTTTACTTCAGAGAGCCATGCACATGTGGGACTAGTCGAATGTGAGAAAAAACACAGATGAAAGAAAGATCGACAGGAAAAAGCACCAAAAACATACAAACATTGTTTGAACATTACTCTAAAGATAAATGAATGTGTGATACCTTTTATTATTGATAGTGGTGTGTCAATAAACATTATGCCTGAGGAGAAATATTGCAACTTATCTCCCTTACCACAACTTACGCAATCGAAAACTAATGTATATACATGGGCTGCCTTGACACTTTTAAAAAGTGAAGGTTCCTTTATAGCTACAATAAGACACAAGAAAACAGTGGTACAAGCGCCTATTCATGTACTTCATGGTACGGCTTCAAGTGCCTGTCTGCTTAGTTTTAACACCGCTGCTGATATGGGACTGATATCAGTGAACTACAATATGAATGCGCATCAACCTGAGGTAGCAGGCCCTCTTTGCTAACCTGAGGTAGCAGGCCCTCTTTGCTTATTCCCCGCTCAGCAACAATTTTATTTAACATTCACTACAAATATCCAGCCACGATTTCATCTAACAAGATTCAGTTTATTGACCATGCATTTCCTAGTAGAATTCCTGAAACAAACTGGGTGGGTAGACAACTTGGTGCCCTGCCCTTGTGTCAGTTTGGCAGCCCAAAGCACATCGCATTTTGTGCTATTTTGCACTCTTTACAAAGAGCCTAGGAGAAAGATTTTAGACCAGATTTTAAAAGAAATTAGGCCATCTTTTTATATTGATAGTTTTAATTATTTGCATTTTCTGGCTACAGCTGATATATGCATTGGAGTTTTCAACGTTATTAAAGTTGCAATTGCTATTAGGAACGGTATTAGTAGTTGTAGCTGAACTGGATTAGCTAGAATCGTCATCGAACATTCTAATTTTCTAGTTTAAGATAAATTTTTAAGGATTGTATTCTTTTTATCCTACTCTCATCTCCCTCTTAATAATTGAACTGTATGATTTGCCTTCCACGTTGTTTTGTAAACAGGTCATTATAATTATAAATTGTACTGATGATTTTATGCACTTTTATGGTTCTCTTTTTGAAACCGAATAAAGTTACTTTGAACTTCAACTTGAATGTGCATCATGAAATAGTAAGTCAATTTCCTTCAATATTTCATGCTGTAGGAAAGCTCAAGACTATGAAAGTACAGTTACATATAAATGACGATGCTCGTCCTGTTGCCCAAAGACACAGATGAATTGCGCTTCACTTGCAATCGTTGCTCAGACACAATATCACTCAACGCTCCACTGGTCCTGCGCCATGGGTTTCTCAAATAATAGTAGTGCCTAAGAGAGACAGTGAAGGAGCTGTATGCATTTGCATTGACATGTGTCAGGCGAACGAAGGCAAACGAGAGAGAATGACATCCAGGTCTGCACATTGCTGATTTGATACCTCATTTGAATGATGCAAAGTTTTTCTCTCAACTCGACTTAAACAAATGATATCGCCAGTTGGTACTTAAAAGGAATTGCAGGTACATACGAACCTTCTGTACACACATTGATCTGTTTCGCTATAAGCGACTGAGTTTTGGTGTATCCTCAGCTGCAGAACTTTTCCAAGACGTCATTAGACGTATCATACAGCCTGTTGTAATTGCCTTTAACTATAATGATGACATAGTCTTCAGAACTACTCAGAAAGAGCATGACAAAGCTCTCATGCAAGTATGTTGTTTTCTAAATGGTGCTGGTTTGACTTTGAATGCTGAATATGTGAATTTCATGACACAATTGAAATTCTTTGGCCATGTTTTTTCTGATGGGACTATGCCAACTGATCCAGCTAAAGTGCAAATGCTATCTGCTGTTAATCCCCCACAGGCCATTTCTATGTTACGTTCATTCCTTGGAATGGCCAGTTACTGTTTTAGATACATAGAAGACTTTCCCACGGTCAGTGAACAGTTATGAGAACTGACGAAAAAGAATGTTATGTTTCAGTGGTCACGTGAGTGGAAGGAAAATTTCAAGAGAATTAAGCAAGCTATGAATGCCAATGAAATGGCCAACTTTGATCCCAAGCTTTTCTTTTTTTTAAACTTTATTTGTAAATGTTCACCACAAACTGAGCGGTCATATACAGAATCATTCGAGACAATATCCATTGACTTATTTACGTTACACACAGTAGAGCCCCGAACACATGGCACAGCTGGATACACTTTACATTTTTCATGGCTTAGTAGCAGACACAGCGTCATATACAGTTAGGCTTAATACAGACTTTGTAGGTTATGCTAACCCTGTTGGGTTAAGAGCAATCCTTACACTGCACAGTGGACAGCCAAGTGCCCAAAGGCACATCGTGTCTTATGCTTATTCACAACCTGAGAAAGAAAGCTTGGCAGTGCTGGGGACATGTGAATATTTCCATGGATTCTTATATGGAAAGCCTTTCACAGTAGTGACCAATCATCAAGCACTATTGACAATATTTGGCAATCCAAAAGCCAAGATGCCTCCTCAAAATTCTGCTGATTATTTTTCAAGAGTGCCATTAGAATGCCCTGGTACCCCATCTAAGGCGGCTGAAGCCTACATAAATTTCATTGTAAAATCGAGCACAAAGGCTGCCATGTCATTAGAACATATTGTCCCTGCCATGAGCCCAGATAAAAACATGCTAAAATTGAAAGACATTATTGCGTACCAATATTGGAACCAGCACTCTCGACCGCTCACCAGTGACAGTGAGTATTTAAAATTCAGAAATGTAAGAGCTGAACTGTCTGTAACTCAGGAAGGTCTCATCTTGTGAGGTACACAAATTGTCAAACCGGAGAGACTAAGTCAAGAAGTAATTGATGTGGCCTATGAGGGACACGGAGGAATAGTTGCCACAAAGAGAGCTCTTTGAGACAGAGTTTGGTTTCCTCATCTCGATGAGAGGGTTGAAAGAGAGTTAAAGGCCAGTAATGTGTGCAATTGTCTGTCATCTCTCATTACTCAGCACCCTTTAAACATGTCAGAATTGCCCAACCATGCTTGGGAGAGAACTGTCGTTGACTTCTTTAGACGTCTTGAGAATGGACATCATCTAATGGTCATTGCTGATAAATACTTCAGTTTCCCATTGATAGAAGATATTTCATCCATTACTCATGAAAAGGTTATTGAAAGATTAGATGGCATCTTTGCGACATGGGGTTTCTTTGTGATCTTGAAATCTGACATGAGCCTGCCCTTCAATAGTTGAGAGTTCAGAGACTTTCTCAGCCATCTCAATATAAAGCATCAGAAAAGCACTCCTCTTTGGTCCTAGGCCAATGGCCTTGTAGAACGATTCATGAGTACTCTAAAAAAAGAGCTGTGCATCGTGCTGCATTAGAGAAGCTCAATTTCAAGGTTGTTTTGAATACCAGTCTTCGAACTTACCGATTTGCCCGTCACTTGAGCACAGGGGAAAGCCCTGCCACCTTAATGTTTGGGAGAGCCATGATTACCAAGTTACCTCAATGGACCAACCTCAGATCAAAGACTGAGAAAGACATCTTCACATAAGTTTCTGGTTGCAAATGAAAAATCTATGCTGACAAGTGACCTCATGTGAAAGACATCATTTTCAAGAGAGGAGATCGAGTACTAGTTCGACAATCTAGAAAACGAAAATCTGATGCTCCCTTTGGAACTGAGCCCTTTACTGTTACAACCACCAAAGTCTACATGGTGACTGCCAAACGTCCTAGGAAGTCCCTTACTAGAGATTCTTCTCACTTCAGATATGTAGCTCATCACTTACCAAACATCGACGTCACCATAGAGACTGGGCCCAGACAGACATTTTTTTTTTAACAACAGATTTTATTTGGTTTTTCGTTGGAAAGGCGTGCGATAGCCCTACAATGACCTGTAGGAGAAAATGACATAATATCACAATAATTCCAGCGTTTTGACCAAATTTAAACACCTGCTGAACATGCAGGAGGTATAACTCAAACAGATTGCAGATATTGCAAGATCTCAAAACTTGAATACATGAAACATTAGCATAGGAGACCATTATCAAACAGGGGGGGATAGTCCAAATTACATACATTAGGAACGGGGCACCAATCAGGGGTCTGTAGACGGCAATGGGGGAAGCTCGATCCCTCGGCATGACGCCCATCGGGTCCAAATTTTCCTATGTTTAACTGGGCAACCGTGAGCTAGAAATACTGCCATTTCGCCCCCCATACATCTGTCCATTTCGGTCTTCCATTTACCCAGCGTTGGGGGAGACGTCCCTTTCCATAATTGCGCTATGTCTCTCTTGGCAACAGTGAGAGCTAAAAACAGTAAGTGTTGCTTATATATGTTTCCCCCAATGTTGTCTGTGCTATGTAAGAGGAAGAGTAGCGGGTCGAGTGGGAGTTCCCACGATAGCACCTCCTGGAAGCAGGACCTATTTCTATGCCAAAAGGGTTGCAACGCTGTGCAACTCCAAACTGTGTGCAAAAATGTCCCCTCCTCTCGGTCACACCACAGACATGCGGGGTATAGGATCACTCCCATCTGCCAGAGTCTAGTCCATGTATAATAAGCCTGGTGCAAATACTTAAACTGTATCAGGCGGTATCTGGTAGAGACCGCCGCTCCCCGCGGGCTAGCGTTGGCCTCAGCCCAGTCGTCATCCGTCAAGTCAGGGATGTCGGCTTGCCACGCTAGTTGCGTCTTGTCGAGCGTTGTCTGTGTGTGGGTCGTTAAGGTCTGGTATCTTTGCCTAATCTTGTGAAGGCCCAAATCTCGCATCAGTAGACGGCCCTCTAAAGGATGGAAATCCGGAAGGTCTCAAGCGTGCAGATAAAGGGGGTGAGTTCATGGCGGAGTTGGAGGAATTTGTAGAATTGTGTTTTGTGCAATCTATACTCCGCTTGTAGTTGCTGGTAGGATTTCAAGGAAGTGCCCCGCATCACATCGCTGAGGGTCGATATGCCCACCAGGTCCCATCCCCGGAACCTCCTCAAGGCGGCCACCGGACGGAGGTACGTACCCTGCCATAGTGGGGTTGCCCGGGTGAGCTTTCCGTTCCAACCCATCTGTCTGACTTTCGCCCGCCATAGCAATATTACGACTTTACCTGCTGGAGGCATAAAATCCAGGCGCGTGGCGCTGTATAGGAGATGGAGAAGGGGGGTCCGCTCCATTGCTGCATGCTCAATCGCGTATGCTGGGTCCGTGGGGGAATTGTACCACCACTCGTTTACAACGAGCAGATGTGACGCCACATAATAGGAATAGATGTCTACCGCCGCGATGCCCCTGCAGTACGTGGACTGCACGCATGTGTGAAAAGCGACCCTGACCGCTCCACCATTCCAGAGAAATCCGTTTTGTATGGCGTTGACCTGCGCAAACCAGGAGTGTGGGATATGATACGGGAAGTTTTGGAGGCGATATAAAATCTGGGGCAGCGAATCCATCTTGAAGATGGCCGAGCGTCCATATAGGGACAAGGGAAGGGAGGACCATACTGCAGTTTCACTATTGAGGCTTGCGAGCAGTGGAGTGAAGTTATGCGCCCAAGAGATTTTGGGGCATGGTGACACGAAGATGCTGAGATATGTAAAACCGTCTGTCGTGCAAAGATAACTGCTATACCCAAGCGTCGCTGCCTTCATGGCCGCACGCTGGAATCAATACGGATTTTGCGGGATTCGTGTGCATGCCATTAGTTTCCCCAAATACCCTGAGGATTTCCAGGATGCAAGTCCCGGAGAACCAAGGGTCCGTGATGAAAAATAGGACAACGTCCGTGTATAATGCGATACGGTCTGAGCACAACTGAGACCATTCAAAGGCCCAGAGAACCGGGCCATTTGTGACCCACGCTGCCAAGGGCCCAACCGCAAGGGCGAACAATAACGGTGACAGGGGGCAGCCCTGCCTAGTGCCTCTTTGTGTAGGGAAGGGAGGTGAGCGATGCCCAGCTATTCGCACCAACGCCGTAAAGTTTGTATAAAGTAGGCGTACATACGCAATGAATTGTGGTCCGAAGTTAATTGCCTCAAGCAATTGAAAGAGGTATACCCAGCTAAGGGAGTCGAATGCTTTATCTATATCGGCGACGAGCATGGCCGCCAGCCGACCCAGGGCTGGGGCGGCCGCTAAAGCATTATGAACCCTCCGAATATTATGACGGTGGCTCTCTGGGGCATGAATCCCGACTGGTCGGGTTGGATCAAATCTGAGACACATGCACAGAGGCGATCGGCCAGGACCTTCCCCAACAGCTTGGGCTCAAAATTAATGAGGGAAATTGGGGGGTAGGAGGAGGGGTCTTCTGGAGGGCGACCCGGCTTACGGAAAAGGACTATTTCCGCGTGTCACAAATCCTGGGGCAATATGGCGGAGTCCTCGGCCTCTTGGAGCCCAGACAGACATTTGATGATCCTGTGACTGCTATTGTTTCCAACTCGCCTATGCAGATCACTCACAATTCAAATTCCAGCTTCCAGTTTCCGATGACCCAATCAGGACGTGTGATCCAAGCGCCACAAAGGCTCTTTGAATATGTATTTGTAATTTTTTATGTATTTCTTTATTTGTTCATGTATTGTAAAAAGTTGTAACACTTTATTTAACAAAGGGGGGGTTCTAGTGTTGTGTAAATAAAGAAAAACATAACTCTTTTGGTTCCCGATGGACTCCATAGACCTGTGACGTAGGCGTTAGATGGTAGTGAAGTGAATGCAAGTTTAGAACGAGTGCCTGGGCTGAGTAGGATGCTACAGGGAGCAGACTACTTACAATGCACAGTTTTTATGATTATTTTTTAAACCATCTTTATTGAAATGTTATACTCTCTCTGGTAGCTTATGTGCCATTATACAGAAAATTATAAACACATGTATGACATTGCGGTGTAGGAATTCCATTTACATTACATAGTGAAGGCTCATGATGGTATGATAATTCCAAACAAATTCAACAGAACTTGAATCATGAGCCTAAAATACCACCTTCCTAAAGGTGAACCCAAGACGGATACAGAAATACTTGCAGCACACCCAAGATTAAGGGGTGGGCAGTATGCCTTTAACAAGAGGAAACAGAGGCAGTTCTAATAGCACAATAATGCTGCACATATGCTTCAGTCTAGTTTCACTGTGGGTGGGAGCGAGGTTGGAGTTTGGGGGGAAGGGGAGCAGATCTGTCATGCATGGGAAAAGCACTACCCGCGTGATGCATGCCGTGGCATGTGAAGCAAAACTAGCATCACTGTCAGGGGTCCTCTGAAAAGTAGGGAGGAGTTCATCCCACGTAGCCGCTATGAGTCTCCTCCTCAATCCTCGCACTACCTATCATCACAGCGCTGTAGCCTCCCTCACACCCCATTTGATGGTTGCTGCCTGCCAATGAATGCACTGTACTGGGGAGCGTCAGGGACATCCAGTGCATTGCTACCATTCGATGAGCCATCAGCTTCACCAAATCAATAAAACAATTAGCACCACCATCAGCCTTTCGACCCAGTAGTCAGCTAGCTACCCCGTCCTCATCTGGAAGTCCAGTAACACGAGTTAGGCCATGCAGACTTCTGCCTATAGCACGCGAGCATCCGGACATGTCCAGAACATGTGCACCATGTCTGCCAATGGGGCACAGCAGCGAGGGTAATCAGGAGACACTGCTGGGTATTCTTTATATAATTTGGCCATAATGAGATAGGCTCTATGTAAGATGTTGGATGTACTGAAAGCGGGCATTGCAGGAAACCTTACGTGGTATGCCAACATGCTGCCCTATTCCTTCTGGGTCAGCACAAGCCTTATATTGCGCTCCTAGAATTGCCTAAGAGGAGCCAATGGATCTTGTGTCATATGTGAGATTGCTTTTGAGAGTCAAGAGATCAAATGGTGCCATCGCCCATTGTGTGAAGTGCCTGTGTCAGAGGATGTGGAGTGGGCTAAGCATTGATAATGCCCCACAGCACTGAGTTCAGTCATGAGGCGCCTATGCGTCAGGAACCGGCCTACTGGGAGTCCAGTTTGATCTGTCAGCAAGTCAAACAGGATAAGTGCCTCATCCTGCAATAATGTGCTTCAGCAACAAATGATGGACGGAATGCTGAATTAATCAAACATTCACCCCCAGTCAAGAGATCTGGGTTATATCCATTGTTCTGTTGCTCACAACGCCACCCCAGTTTGGGCCCAGCCATATGCAAATCAGTCTTGATCCTGCTCCTCATGGAAACTGCCCGACACAAACTGCCAAGCCGGGTCCTCCCTGGACCGGAAAAGAGCATCTGGGACAGGTTTCAGGGTAACACCCCTCATCAACCAGGTTAGCTTTAATCCAGTAGCACAGCGAACAACAAGTAGTTGGGAATGCAATTCCTAGTTTCAGTTACTGTAACCCGGACGGTCACATCGTCTATCACGGCCTGCTCAAAACCCTGCAAGGAGATACAGTGGTGGCATGTACATACTAATGTTCATTAGGGAGCGCCAGTAGGCGCGTCTTTTACGGCTTACCTAGGCGATAGTTTGAATTTTTTTTTTGCAAGGTAACATTTCATAACAAATGATTTATACGTGGCTTCCAAGCAATATAACGCGTAGTTCATTATGTTTCAGAAACATCATTAATATTAGGCTCGATTCTCTCGTGGTATGCACATTATATAGACATATGTGGATTATAATGATAGTTCCCCCTGATATCGCAACTCCCTAGAGAATCACATAGTCAATTGTTTTTCTGCCAAAGTGGAATATGTTGACAATGCCTACTTAAATAAGAGACACTGCATCACGCATTCCCAGCTGCCTCTCAGCTATGCTTATGTTTGACTCCGGTATGTGTGGGGCGGGAGTTATTTTAGTATGTAGATCCGCCATACACGCATCCCATTGTTGTGCAATTGTTTCTTTCCTAATACCCTAGTTGTCCTCCCTGGAGGGCTGTGCTTTCCGCTTGTGCCCAGTTTGTGAATGAGCGCAGCCAGGATATGTCGCTTGGGGGATCCGAGGACTTCCACCTATGCATAATTAAGTATTTAGGCAGGATCACTCCTAAGTCAATAAAGCAAGGTGTAACTTTATGTTTCTTGCCTCTTCTATATTTACCTAGTATGCATATCTCCCATGTAAGCGGGAGATCTCTGTCTGTGTAATGCAGCAAGCGATTCATTATGGCCTGCCAGTAATGTGGTAGCCGAGGTAACTCTTTACAAGTATCCACTTATGCAGTGACGACTCTATCCTCCTACCCTTCGCATCTCTATGTAAAGATTGCTGTTGCTATCCCCACAGGTAATGTCTCATCCTCGCTTACTTATCCAATTGCTGTAACTGTACACATTCAAGTTTTGTTGCATTAGCTTTATTTCCAATTTTGGTAATTTCTATAACTCCCTCCACATTCATTTTCTCCAGCTTCAAGCAACATATTACTGCCCAAGCCACTTGATGCACTCCATGGTCCTTCGGGCGATTTAGGATGTAACGCCATCCATGATCGATTTAATCATTATCATGGAATTAGAGTTTGTTGAAGTAAATATACCTCTTCATAACCTTTTTACCTTTCCATGAATATATGACCAGTGCCTGATCATTTTTTACATTAATTGTCACAGAAATTCTGAAACGACTTACCAAAGTACATACATAGATTCCACAGTGGGACCTCTCAGTTGCAGGCTTCTTCGTGAATCCTAATATCTGGAATACTTGCCATCTATACTCTACAATAGCAGCATGCCATTTGTATACTGAGAATATTCTCTTCTCTGCATGTCCATCCTGGACATAGCAGGTAACAGATGTTTATATTTTATTGTGTTCCTCTCTTTCTTGGTGATCGGTATTTCTTGAACTTTTTACAACACCCACCATTTTGCGTTTTATTCTTTTCACGCTGTAGCACGGTGATCTCTTATCTTGAGACAACCTATAGTCTCTCAACTATATCATTATATCGTTTACCTTATTCTTAATACCCCATACTAGTTATCTTTTACTAGTATCGTTTTTCCTTTCCCTTCTCTTGTGTGTGAGTCAGACTTTAACCCGCAAATATCTTCTACATGAATACAGTGTACTCCACTATGTTTTATATATATGTACACATAGATGACCTAGGATATCCCCTATACAGGTCTCTGAATATTTTCTAAAGAAACAAAAACTCTCATTCACTGATGATATTGTATATATGTTTATGTGTCTATATTTGTCCATACAGTTTTATATATTTTTTTGTGTGTTTTTTTTTACATCCTTTTGTCTTTTTATTTAGGAATTATTTTGGCTTTTTTCCTGAAGAAGGCATCTTCATGCCGAAACGCGCGTAGAAAACCACATCTTTCTACAGAAATTACCATCTTCTGTTCTTCCCCCTTTTTTATTTCACAAGCCAATATAAGTGATTCTTTATTGTATTATGTATTTTGTTGGAAATAATGTGTTGTTTCAGTAATGGTTATTTTATATTATTGCTACATTCAATTGTCTTTTTGTATATATTGCTAGATGTTTTATTGAATATAAATTAAATGATTTAAACTAATTCTTGATCGTAGTGTGATTACACTGTTTCAATTTACTAGAATTTTGACATTGTTTCATAATTCTATAATTCATGTTTACTGCCTAGATAAGTTATTTTGTTTTTGAACTATTTCCCTGTTCTAGGAGTACCTATTATGTACAGGGGGCCGTTATTTATACATTAGTAGCCGAGGGCAGGTCCATAGTATGTGCAACAGATCTGCGTTCGACAGTTGACAACGAGGGCAAATAGCATCCTCGCGCCCATAGTAAAAATTGATTTTTTTCAGGGGTTAGATAAGCCCTATATACAACATATAGTTGGATCAAGTGGAATCTGGCATTGCGTGGGATTGTGATAGGGCTTTCCAGCATGGCCTCCCATCCTTTGTCAGTGAATGGGTGGCTAAAATCTGCTGCCCACTTGCCCCGTAGCTGTGTAAGGAGGGTAAATATGCTAAGCTGTGGATGAGATGTTTCCCATGCCCTAGCACGTGTAAGTATTGCGGAGTGAGGTGAGTGGGCACTTTGTTTGTCACAACTCCCCATCTTTGGCTCAAGGTCCCTATAAGTGAAGCATGCAATAGAAACTGACCCGGAGGAAGTCCATCCTCTTCAATCAAAGTGTTGTATGGTAAAAGCGAGAAATCCCTATAAAGGTCGCACATGGTCTGTATTCCAGCCACCTCCAAGTCCGCAAGTTCTGCTCTAGAGGTGAATCTGTTACGGCGCGGTGTACCTAATTGCGCCTGTGCTGGGGTGTTTGGGAGAGTGTGGCATGTAATGTATAGACAACGCTTATGACAGCGATAAGCTACCTAAGCAGAGGCTTTGTAGGTTAGGGGAATGGATTTAAAAGTTGTAATATGGCAGTGCAACTGTTCCAGTAGAGCTGCTCACTCAACATGTGCCTCCGCTAAGCATGGGCGCGCAGCAGGTTTATTTACCTCCACCATTTCTAGCTGCAACAGCCTACAATCCACTCGTATCAGGTCTGCATCAAGCAATTTACGAGTGTTCCATGTTAAACCTAGGCACGTGCCTCGGAGCGCTACCTTGAATGCATCCCATTCTAGTGAGCGCGTGTTTGTTGTGCCATCATTGTTATCAAAGTCTCCTGTGATTGCTGTGCTCACTGCTGTGCGAAACAGAGGATCTTCCAGGGCAGCGGGTTGCAGCCTCTAGGTGGGAATCGGTGGGTGTGTCGTGCTCCATGCCAACTGTATATACTGTGGATTATGGTCTGAATGTGTGCTACAGGTTGCGCTACACCTAGGGTACTCACCAGTCTGTCTATTCGCACATGTAATATGTGCAGCACAGAGTAGAAGGAGTATATCTTAGTTGTAGCATTACGCATACGCCTTATATCTTCAAGACTCCAATTGTCTCACCAGCTTGCTAGAGACCTGGCGTTTGATGTAGCTGCAGGGTGGCCGGGGAGGACGACCTATCTAGGTGTACATCTAGTACACCATTAAAGTCGCCACCCAACAGCCATGGTAACCAACTCCACTATGAAATGATCCCTGAGACTGTGTTAAGGTATGTTGGCTGATCTGTGTTTGGGGCATAGAGGCTTCCTATCAGTATGCGTCTACCACCCAACCTACCCAGCACAAGAGTGTATCTACCCCATGATCCAGAATCGACTCTTCTGCAGCAAACGGGACTCCCGGACGAACCCACACAAGCATCCCAGATGTGTATGAGGAAAACCCAGTCGCATGTAGCTGACCACACCAGCGCTGATGCAGCTTGGGTGTTTCAGTTTGTGCAAGATGGGATTCCTGTATTAGCACAATATGCACCTGGTGTTGTTTCAAAAAGGTGTATATGACTGAGCAGCATGTAGAAGTATGTATGCCTCTCACATTCCAAGTTAATATTTTAAAATTTGCCATTCAGTGGTCTGAAAGAGTGTTATGTACAGGGGCCTCGCTAGGGACCTATATGTGTGCGCAGTGGAGAGAGATCCATAGAAACCAAACCACTGTGATGCGATGGATGAGCCAGTTATTGTAAAGAACCTTAAGATGTAAAACAGCTCCATAACATTCAACATCTTGTATACCAGAAGAGCAGAATATCAACCAGGCGCCCGCCCAAACCAGGGTTTAAAGTCTAAAGGCATGTCTGTCCAGTGGCTGGATATTTACCCTTATGCGAAAAGGAGAATCCGAATCGGAAACACAATTTATTTTTCCTCAGAGATATCACTTTATGGCCCTCGATCTTGTGTCTCTGCTTACTTTTCATGTTCAATGCTGATTCACTTTGAGCTACTTCAGCTTCCATATCAGCAGTTTGTCCATCTGCATGTTCTTCTGCTCTGGCAGCCATAAGCACTCTCTCCAGGCATAATGTCTTGTGCAGCATACGTCAGAAAGGCAACCATCGATGCCTCTGAGATGGATAGATTCTTCATTTTTTTAATAAACACATTTTCTTGTGTTTCATACGAATCCAGTGGATATGCTCAGTCACATCTGAAAACAGCCCAATCTCAGTAGGCGAAATGTGGGTTCTTGCCAATAATCATGTGTCAAATCACAATGACCAATGAACAATAGCCCAGCTTTCATTTCTCCCACCCTCCCTCCTTCTGAGGTGTGCCCTAGTTCAGCATAGTTATTCTACTTCTGGGTGTGGATTGGTCTTTTGGAGTCATGAGGATGGCTTGTTCATCATTGAATTAATGTAACGTGTAATGCTTGATGAGAGCCTCGAAAATTTCGCCAAACTCACCCATTGTTTCTCCAACTTGCTGCCTGGCTTGGTTGAAGATGTACCTTTCATAGTCGACTTTCTGCATTGGATTGAACTTGATTTCTATTGCCACCTTAATCTGTCGGTAAAATATTTAATCAACTTGGGGTAGTTTCTTTATTGCTTACTTCACTCCGTCACCTGCAAGGTTCTTTAGGTATTTGATGATCTCTTTGTCATCTACTTCTTCTAGTGCTTTGCTGGAATCATTGAATTTTTTCGATCCAGACAGTCCATCTGGCACCAGTATTCTGTTTTTTGGCAGCATAGAATGGAAGCTGCAGTTTCAAGAACATGGGGGAATCATAACCACCTGTGAAACTTGCTGCTGTCGGGAGCTGGGCTCGCTCTGTTGCCATCTGCTGCCCCCTGGGACCTGCTCCGTTCATACCATCCCTAAGCCCCAGCTTCGTGCTTGCATCAGTGTTTGTTGTCGCGGGCAATCTGATGTACTATGGCAGAGATACTCAAAGTACGGCCCGGGGGCCTCTTGCGCCCCTCCTAATCTTTACAATTGTTCCCCCCCCCGGTGAACAGCAGCACAAGCTGCTGTTTAGTTGCTGACCACTAATGTTCAGAAACGGGCAAGCATTTATTAACCTGCAAATAAATGCTTGCCCATTTAAACATTTTTTTATACCTCCTTACACAATCCCTGACCCACCCAGAGCTCCTACCGGCAACCTGCTGGCATCAGTGCGGCCCTCGGTCACACCAGACAGTTTTTTGGGCCCCTTGGAAAATTTTTGTGAGTACTCATGTCGTATGGTCTCTTTGTCATCTATATCAGTGAGTGACTGCTTTTTCTCATGCGCAAGGTTGCCACTGTTCTTATCTTTCTGCATTGTACATGGTTTTCACTGCCTTTAGCGTTTCTTGGCATCTGGATGCTTCTGCTTATGGCGTGGTTTTGCACCTAGCTATCGTGGCCTTCAGTGCTTCTCTGTACCTAGTTGTCATTGCCTTAAGTGCTTTTGTACTGCATGTATGCTAGCTCTATGTAATGCTGCACCACAGTAACTCTTCTTTCTACCTTACCAGCAGGTTCCGGGCCAACTGTGACTGAACTTTCTGCTCAAACTCGGCAAACTCTCAGGGAGAGTGACACTCATTACTTCGAATTACAGATCCCCTAACTCGTCGCCAGTTGTAGTGTCCTCCCTAGCCGGGTATCATGCAAATGACAACGCCACACACGGAGCTTTGTAGTGCATATCTTTATTCTTCTTAGTGCAATCAATAACTGTACGCACTGCGTCATGAACTTTATTAACCACACCCAAACTATTCTGTCATTCTTCTACGGTATCCTTCAGGGACCAGAAGGGTCCTGCTATTCGTAACTACAAGACACTACAATACCTATCATTCTTTATTGTGAAGCATAATGTGCTTTATATTCAATTCTGAAATGCTATTTGATAGCAACAAAATTCCAAAGGAGATTTACACTGCTCTTGGTTCATTAGTAGCACTTAAGATTGAAGATCAGGCTAAAAGTGCCACATCAGTAGCATGTGTTTGACTAACCCGACGTGTGACACAGGACAGGCTGGTAGTTCTGAGAGGAGCCCAGCCAAACAGAGTCATGAAGGTCAGAAGGAACCCGAATATGGTGGGGAATAGCAGATATCAATCCATTGCGCTGCGGTGAGTGCTTGAGTTTGGATTGATGACTTGGGCTCCTCCCCCTCATGGTGATGTCGACTCAGCAGTCAGGTGTGGCGAGCACTGAGGTCAGGCGCAGCAGATAGTTCTTCTCTTCGTTTCTGGCTCTCTTCCACGGCATTTTGCGAGTGCCGTCTGCCATCAGCTTGCTATCCCAATATCATCTGTTCATGGAACCGAACCTGGCTGGGGGAAAACTGAGTTATTCTCGTGCTTTCTTCACCTCTCGGAAGGTACCGGAATCGCGTAATTGGCATACCCGCTCTGTGTGTGCTGACTGGAAAAGTATGGCGGCTTGGCGTCTGGCTCGGTGTTAATCTGTTGACCTGCCGGTGTTAATCCGCTGATCGGAGCGGTTTGCATAACAGAACAAAAACAGTGGCAGCATAAAAACAGTAAAAACGACTGGGGAATTTGCTGGTAAAACCGGTGGCTTTTATATCTGAACCGGGAGGTGAGCGCTGGGAGAGTGGTGAAGCTTATTTAATTGTATGGAACGAGTCCCTGTCAGAGACTGGTAGGACTGGCCAGAAATTGGCAAGTGACTTTCGCTGATTCTGTTGAGCTGTTAAAGGCCGGTGTGGTGAAAGGAAGCATGCTTATATTGTTCTAAAGACGCATAAAGGAAAAAAAGGGGAGGAAAAAGGCAAGGGAAGGAGAAAGTATAAACGGGGGCCGTGTACTGAATCCCTGACCACGTCCGAGTGAGCCCTGATACGTACCTGTGAGGTCCTGAGACTCCTGGGGCTACCTGCTCCTTGTTGGCTGTTGCGTTTCCCTCCCGCCGTCGCTTGGAACCGCGATCGCTTTGTGGGGGGAGCGCCTGAAGGGACCACGATACCCAGGATCCCCTGGGGCACGGAAGCGGAAACGACGCATCTTGCGCGCCCGGAGGCGCTACTTAATTGATCCCGCCCCCCCGCGATGGCGGGAGAAGCCCGGGACAAGGGCGGGACCGTCTGTGGCCGAGGGAGGCCGGGCTGGGCCGTTTCTCTTGGTTCCTGAAACAAGACTGTTAATTGCAGCGTTGCATCCACAAGAGGACTGGCGAGACAAGTCAAGGGAGGGGGCTCGAGGGCTACCCAATTGTTTGGCACATTGAGTCCCGGACACAGGTATTGAAACTCCCAGTAGGGGGCCCGTCAAGGTGCATTGTTATTTGTGTTTCTGGGTGTTAACGTGGGTTGATAGCGTTGGTTAGTACCCATTGTAACTTTCCCCTGGGTCAGTCCCAAGTGTCTTTTTGAGATTTGGTAGGCCAAGGAAGTGGATACACGACAATATAAGTTTGTGAGCCTGAAGCTGTGACATGGGGAAAACCAAAAAAACTCCAAGTAGATTAGGGGGTGGAGTAAAGGGAACTCTGGATGCATTTATTACACGAGCTGAATCCCTGTTGACCCACGAAATACAGCTAACAGAGCGTAGGCTGTCCCTTGATTCTCTTCTGGCACGTAAACGTTCGTCGCTGGGGACAATAGCTGAGTGTGTCACGCCTGGGGTAAGTACCTCAGCAAGTCAGGGACCCCCTGTCCATAGCGTAACCCAGCGTGTTACCACGGCACAAGTCCATATTAACACGCCAGCATGTAGGGATCAAGAGTCACTGATTTTGGAGGGGTCTGTAAACACTATTCACCAACATGAACTCTCCCCTGTGAGATTGGAAGGAAATTTGGTGGCTGAAACATCGGGCATTGGGGCAAAGGGAGATCAAGAGCAGGAGGGTATTACACCAGGAGGGGAGAGGGAGCCCAATGCATTAATAAGGAGGGAAAGGGAAGTGGTTACCCGCTCAAAAAAAGTGTTATTGGTGCCAGTTTCTCCCCCAGAAACTGCTGCCTCAGAGGTCACAAGGACCATGGTTACCTCACGAGGCAACGGGACCAACAAAAATAGAACAGATAATAAAGCGAAAAGAGGTGGGCCAAGAAAAGATCCCAAAGTTGTTGAGGACGGGAGAAACAGATCAACTTGCCAATACCATGAAATTCACTCTCCTATAAATGGGGCAGAACGGTCACGGGAGATAATGAAAACATTACAGGCCAACCTGGAAGCCCTTTTTCTTAAACATTTGGCTCCCATAGTGGAACATATAAAGAGAATAGAGGAGAAAGTTAGCAGGCTCCTAGAACAGAATAGCGGTGAACACCTAGTGCCCCCACTGAGTTCGAGATATGAAGGGTTAGGGATTGTACCTTGCCCTGTTAGTCCGTGTGAAAACAGAAGTAGGTTGGCAGGAAATAAGCGGAGCGTTGATCCCACTTCCAGTAGGGATAAAGGCACTCCCTCCACTATTGTGCCCCATAGATTACAACATGAGGGTAGTAAAAAAGGGCTCGTAGCAGCCAACAGCCCCCCAGATGATCAGGTGCATTGTACACCGGGGCTGCAGACGTTGGATTTACCCCCAGCTTCTTGTCCATGCACGATAATCTTAGCGGGGGTTCCAGCCCATAACCAGGTTAGAGAAGAGTCCACAAGCTCCCTGATAAATAAGGTCAATCATTGGATGTACAACAATGTGAAGTAGTTTAAGTTACAGAGTAGCCACATCCTTATGGCAAGAAGGGTAGCGTGGGTTGGTCCCTTCGAGAAAAAGTTTGCAGGAGACTGCGTCATTGTTAATTTCAGACACCCGGAGCTGGTTAAAGAATTGCTTATTTCCAGTTACGGGGTTTTTGACAGAGGGACGACCATAAAGATGCTTCCCCTGAGCTTTTTTTATAGGGACTACTCAAAAGAGTCAGGCCAAGTGACACGTAGAAGAGGGGAAATTCCCAACATAAGGGCCAACAGACTGGGCTCAGTATCAAACAGGTTTATTCCGTTACTTGATGCGGCAGTGATGGACGAACTAGACTGACTGGCCCAAGGCGAGAACTGGGAGATTCCCCCTCCCCCAGCTAGCCCAATGCTAAGGGATATTGTGGATCCCATGGGAACTCCTCCTCCTTCCGACATCCATCCAAATGAGGTTTTGCCTAACCCCCCAGACAAGAGTATTGTATTGGCAACGAGTTGTTTATCAGGACTTTCTCCTCAATCACAGGGTATCCCAGTTAGGAGAAAGATAAACCTTGAGGCTGAGGAACTTAGGGTGGTATCGTGGAACATCGCAGGGATCTCAACCAAATTAAAAAATAAGGAATGGTTGGATTTCAGTCAAAAATTCCACATTATCTGCCTACAGGAAACGTGGGAGACGGACAACAGTGCCCCGCACCTAGAGGGGTATAAAATGTTTTTTGTTCCCGCCCGAAAATCTACAATGGGAAGAGCTAAAGGGGGCTTAATAACGTAAGTGTCTCTCTCCTTACAAGGGTCTTGGGATGCCCTGGGTTGGAGCTCGGACAATATCCAGGGTATCATTTATTGCAAGAAAGGCTTAAAATTTGTTCTGATAAATTTCTATAATGCGGGACAATCAATGCAGAGGTTGAATGAGCTCAAGGATAGATTGGCAGACTTGCACGCTAGGGGAAATAGCCCCCCAAATCTGATTTTAGTGGGCGATTTCAACTGTCACCAATGCCCATATTTGAAATGGGGAGGGGGAAAATGGGACTCTTGTCCGTCTATAAAGGATTGGCACTTAGAGCACACAATGGAAGGCAGCGAATTAAGTAAAATCCTGGGCACATATGATTTAGCCCCCACGATGGATTTAATCAAACCCAGGAACTCTAATACCATTAATCCCTCTTTTAAAGGCAGGGGCAGGGATAAAATTATTGATTTTATCTTTGTGTCACATTGTTTTAAATGTAAGATCATAGATTTTAGTATAGAAATTAGTATTTTTAGTGACCATAACCCTTTGGTGTTGTCCCTGAGGGTCTTGGATTTACCTACGCAGGCAAGGCCAAGGATGATGGGGGGAACACTGGAAGCAGTTGACCAGGGCAGGCGTATACGCTGGACCAATATAGATGGGGAAGCATTTTATAAAAGACTCATTGCATCCCCAGAAAGTGGGATATGGAAGTGCTTAAATCAGGAAGTTGAAGGTAAAGAACTGATAAGTGCTTTTGAAAGTATGGCAAGGGACATTGACAGGTTACTGAGGGCCAAATCATCACCTATGTCTAATCTCTCACCAAAATGGTTCGATAAAGCATGCTCCAGAGCCCAAAAAGAATTGAAACGGGCACTCAAAACGGTACCTAAGAATAGGAGCAGGATAGTGGAATGTAGAGCCCAATACAAACTGGCCATAAAAAGGAGGAAACACACTATCCACTACGAGGCCTGGGAGAATTTGAGGGAGGCAGCTGAGAAGAGAGATATGTCTAGATTTTGGAAGGTGATTAATGACCCGAGTTTCCAAGCACCGAATAATGAGAAGGTGGCTTGCAATGTCCTGCCTGAAGCATGGGTCTCTCACTTTAAGAATCTGTATAATCATGGCAGCACCATTGCCCGACAAATTACAGAAGTGGGCATTTTACCAAGCTCTTGGTCGCAGTTTACAGTGGGTGAGATCAAAGATGGAATACACGCCCTGACACGGAATAAGGCCCCAGGGCCGGATGGGATCCCCCCCGACCTATTTTTGTCCCAGGTCGACCTGTGGGCACCTATACTCACGAGAGTTTTCAACACGGCAGTTGAAATGGGAATGCCCAGGTCTTGGTCAACTGCTAGCATTGTTCCCCTATTTAAAAAGGGCAACAAGTGCGACCCTCAATTTTATCGCCCGATCTCACTAATTGACATGTCAGCAAAGGTTCTAGGGAAGGTAATCCTAAACCGCCTAATGGACTGGGCAGAGGAGAATGAAATAATTACCGATACCCAGTATGGTTTTAGAATGGGCCGTACTACCTCGGACCAATGCCTTAATCTATACAACTTGGTGGCAAAGTACACCGTGGCAGGCGAGGGGACAGTCTTTCTTGCCTTCATGGACCTGACAGCAGCTTTTGATCGGGTTAACCAGGAAAAGCTGTGGGAGATTTTAGAGCTGCTAGGGGTCGATCCAGGTCTGATATTCATTTTAAAATCATTACATATGAACACAACAGCCCAGGTTAGATACAGTAATGAGGGGAATCTCACTGACCATTTCTCATGTACTAGGGGTGTGAGACAAGGTTGCATCCTGGCGCCCTTTTTATTTACGCTATATATAAATGGCTTGGACAAAGCACTTGGAGAGCTGGGGGTAGATTGTCCTAGAGTGGGCAACAGAAGCATACCTGTCCTCTTATACGCGGACGACGCAGTACTCCTGTCACGCACAGGGAGGGGACTGCAGTCTCTTATTGATGGCTTCTGTGGGTTCATGGCAAATTTAGAACTATCTCCCAATTTAACAAAATCATACGTTATGGAAGCAGGAAAAAGACCAACGAGGAATTTTATTTTTAAAATTGGGGGCCACAAACTAGAAAAGGTCGATGTCTTTAATTATCTAGGGATAATTTTCGACAGACACCTCAATTTTAACACACTAATCTCAGAAAAATGTAAACAACAGTCGAGTATAATGGGCTCAATTATGAATCGAGCTACGAGATTAGGCCGCTGGTCATTGAATGAAATATTGAATCTATATAACGCAATCTGTTGCTCCAAACTTATGTATGGGAGTGAGGTTTGGGGATTCAGAAACACTTCCATGATACAATTGGAGGAAAATAAGTTTCTTAGAAGGATTCTGCAAGTCCCTCAAAGTATTCCGGCCCACATTGCTCACGAGGAGCTAGGGCTCCCTTACATTACTGATAGACTAAGCATTAAACCAATAATGTGTTGGAATAAAATCTGGACCAACCCTGAGGCTAGTCTAGGTAGAAAAATAATTAAAGATTGTATAAATAGGGACAAAGGACATAGGATACCGTGGCTCAAATATGTGAAGGATACGCTGAAGTGGCTGGGCTTTGTTAGTTGTTTTGATGAGCCCACATCCCTGACGCCCCAGTTAAAAGTAGTTATAAAAGCAGAATACCTCAGGCGTCTAGCCTGCGCCCGGGAAGACAGTGAAATACTGAAACGGTCAGTGCGATCACACATATTAACGAAATCTGTTGCAGGTTTAGAACCTTACCTGGCGCAGATATATAATAAAAATGATAGATTTTTAATGACAAGATTCAGACTGGATCTTTTACACCACATTTTAGCTGTCCCCGCAGGGTTCACAAGAGATATTGGATCAAAGGGTCCATGCGGCTGCGATCTGGGATCTCCGCAGGATACCCTCCATTTTGTATTCTTTTGTCCATTATACGAATACCCGCGGGCAGTTTTCTTAAAAACCATCCTAAGAGTGAATAAATTTAGCCAAGTTAGGGTAGCACTCCTATACCTGAAACTTTCCTCGGAACCCCTTACCTTGTTTTGCACTGTGAACTTTTTAAGATTAGCTGCAAAATTAAGGAAGTCTAGACGTGAGGCGTAAGCAACTTTGCTTGTTGGACACAGAGGGTTGGGTTCTATGATTAAAACTTCCCTTTTAAACTTTGTTTACATTCTGCACACAACAGTAGACATTACCGAGGATGTATGTAAATTATGAATTGTATGGTACAGTGTATTTGGGATGTTTTAGGACGTTTTAATATGTTATAGCTTATTTTATAAAGTATTGTTTTAAACTCGCTATGATCATGCATTTTAAATAACTTCACTGTGTTGGTATCTCGTACTTTATAGATGTTAGCACCCTGCACTTTAAAACTCTATGAATTCGCAGCCTTTTTACCCGTGTAATCCTATTATTAAGGCCCCGGACAGACCCTGCAGAAACGACTTATTTTAATTATTTTAAGATTATTTGTCCACATTATTGTATTATGAAATGTGTAAATGTATTGTTCTTTTCTTGGATGTTTTAATATCCGAATAAAGATATTTTGATGATGATGATGACTAACCTGACGTGTGACACAGGACAGGCTGGTAGTTCTGAGAGGAGCCCAGCCAAACAGAGTCATGAAGGTCAGAAGGAATCCGAATATGGTGGGGAATAGCAGATATCAATCCATTGCCATATAGTTGTTGGGGGAGCTGTTTGTATGTGTATGGTATGCGTTTGAAAAGTGTTAGGTATGCCACTTAGTAGAGTACTTCTGCTTTTAGCGTATTCAGTTTATCATTATTACATCTATGAATTTGAGATGCCGTGCTACTCTTTCTTACTATTCCATGAATTGTGGTATTTTCCGAATGCCAGCGTATTCCGCTGCTGCGAAATTGTAGTATGTCTTTCGCTCCCGTGCCATGCACAGTGAGTGTACCACGGTTGTGTTTCTTCTATGTTCACGCCCTTCCAGGTTGTACTGTTTGTTTACAGCCGAATCCTTCCATCCAATCGACGACTGGCTGCTGAATGAAGCTAACCAATGAGATGGCGGCTGCTGGGAGCGAGTGGCCAATGGGATGCTGGCTCCTGACAGCACCGCTGGGTCAACTAAATAGCCCTTGAGATGGTGGTTGCGGTGCATAGTAGGGTTGTGAATCTTTTTAGGCGGCGTGGAGGGAAGAGTTTTTTAGCACTTAACCACGTAGTCCACGGGCTCCAAGGCACTGGCAGGTATTGTCTTGCCCCCAAGTTCGCCTAGGCAATGAGACGCCTGTCAGAGCGGAGCCTGCAGTGAGGAGGGGAAGATGGAGGAGGCTCCGGCTGGCGGATCGGAGGAGCTGCACACCGTCAAACATCAGCTGACCAATGGTAAGTGTGTTGCTGTGAAGCATAGAACCCCGAAAACCAGGAGAGAGCCGGCAAGCATGGGCTCTTTACACTCCTCTACGGAAAAAAGCAAGGGATTAACGTTTATATTGGAGACGAGGGGGCTCACCTCAAACCCTGTCCTACGAGGCAACATGCGCTGGGTGGACCTTCTGTCCTCGCAGGTCGGGAAGTCAAGCAGGGCTCGAGCCAAATGTCTGGCTCGACCCATGTTCCATGGGACTGGCATCAAAACAGAGTCAGAGTAAGCACCGCAGGCACTGCTCCACTCACCCCACAGTGCGGCTTTTGAAAGGCAGACAAACTCCGGACGGCTGAATTTGTAAAATCAGTTTTTCTTCTTGAAACGAAGGCAGACCATGTAAATGAATGTCTCTATGTGGCCAGGTGCGTTTCATTTGTGTATCAATAACAACTGTAACCTGAGCATCCCTGAGCCCTATTTTTCTAATCTATTTAGTTGCATTTATTGAGATGGCGAGACCATATAAACCTGATCAGGGTAAGCCGGCAAGAAAAACGATTGCCCTGCATTTATTTTCAACACCACGGAATAATTTGTATTTATTGAATCTTGTGCTCTAATTTACCGTATTAAATGAATGAACAATTTGCTATTAAATGGGAGATCGAAGAAGAAAGTAAGCCTCCAGAGGCTTAATTTTACAAGTTGCAATCAGGAAAGCTGTTTAAATCCTAGCTTCATCAGTTGACCAAATTGTGTGTGTGATTTTAATCTAGGCAAATTAATTTTTTCACAGTTCCTCATTTTTAGGTCTCACCCGCTGACACCGCATGCTCTGTTGTAAGGGGTATTTTTTTACTATAAAGGGCTTTGAGTCTGCCTGTTGCTTACCATTCTTTAACTTCATTTTTACTCTTCTTTGTTGGCTCCGAATTGGCCTGCAAGGACAGGCTTAACTTCCTTTTCTTTTGTGTGGAGCATGGACCAAGCACAGATTGTGTAATCTTGATTAGTGTCTGTCTGCTGCTCACTCTGTGATTGACGTACTATTTCTTCTTCCTACTCCCCATCTTTGTGTTGCTACTTCCCAATCACAACCCCCCATCTCTTTTATGCGTGTAACTAGGTTGTAGCATGCACCGCCCCTACTGCCCTACCTCTCCCGTCATCCTTGCTTGTCTGTACCCTCACCCCCTTCCCCATCTTTGCTTACCCCTTTCGCTTGCCCCCCAAAAAATGCTATGAGGCGGCGCCAGTACTGCTGCACAATATTGCTTTTTTCTTTTCTAACTTTATTTTTAACCGTGTTGCACAGCCATCCTGCTGTACAACATGGCTAAAAGACATTGGCAAAGCCAATAGCTCTCACATAGGCAAGGCCTATTGGCTTGTTCTTTGAGCAACCAATTTGAAAGGACCGTGTGGTAATTCAGTTCAGGATGTGCGCTGTACAAAAAATTCATTCAGTATGGTTTAATGGGCAAAGATGTTGCTTCACGTATTATGGTAAATGCCTTTTCTTATGTATAGTTCTCCTGACAAATTGACATCTTTCTTGGTTGGTTCATGGCAATGTCATCAGGGCGCAGAATAATTTGAATGTTTCTAAGTTCATGTTTAGAGACAAATTTTCAATAAATAACACTCGATGCGCTGCTAAAATTCAATATTACATTTAACACATATGTTGAAGAAATTGCAGTTTAAACTTAAAATTTAACGTTTTTTTAATATTATTTTACTTGGCATTTGTTGCATGATTTGCATGTCAAATTTTGTGATGACTTGGCTCGTGCTTTGGATCTCATAGCCAAGCCAGATCCCTAGCTCAACTTTCTCTGACTTTGCTTGCTTACCCACCACTACCTTGTTCTTTGTGCCTCCTCCTGCCGCAAGGGCTCTACTCCCCTGGATAGGATGTGGATATTCTATATCCTTTAGAGACAGGCAAGGGTGTATGCTTTTCATATTCTGACAGGCAAGAGTTCTTGCTATTCATATTCTTTTTTTCAAAAGCTCGGTTTTATTAAGTTTTTGTTTTACTTGCGATCAAGGGCACTTTAAGTGTTTTCTGACTTTTGCTTGCTGTAGCACTGCACTTTTTCAGGGCATTCTTACTGCTGTCTAGTCTGCCGCAGCTCATGAAGTTTATTGCGGAGAGAGTTGGCCTCTTCCCACAGGAAACTCAAACAATGTTGACAAACCCACTATGTGTTTGCAGTTAGATCACTGTATGTAGTGTGAACAAGGACCCATTAGGTGTCCTTAAAAAAACGATGGATTTAGGCCCAGATCTCTTTACTATGGTGAATGTATGACATTGTTCTGCATTCTGTCCATCAATAGTTCTTTTTGCGTTCTTAAAAGACCCCTCACACACCAACCTGGTTGGTGTCATGCTTCATCATTGGGGTCCCAACCGGGTGGCCGAGTGCCTCCCGGTTGTGCTACGACGCCTGATTACAGCGGAGCAGGTGTTGTGCATATATATGATGTGAAGTGATTTTGTACAGTTAAAAATATCTCTGAGAATCCTTGACTCTAACTTTAATAATGGCGGCTCAGGGTATGGTTAAAAAACAATGTGTAGTGCAACTAATCCGGAATTATTACCGTAAATTGACTATGTGTGGCGGTCTACATGTTTCAGCCCGTTTAAAAAGTGAAAGGGCTTTCTTCAGGACCTGTTGAGTGAATGGTGAGTGGCAAAGGTGAAAGGTGCCACGTGAAACCTGTTGTGATACCTACACATGCGGTAAGGTGTCTGGTTTAAGTGTCGGTGTACTCACTGACACTTGAAAAATACCTGTCGGCACAGAAGGAGACCTAACAAGACATGTATGTTTTATCGCAACATAAAATGCAATCTTAGTGGCAAAATTAAAGTGCGGTAGTCATGTGTCTCTATGACTACTACAGTGATCGGCGTGTTGCCCATGCTTGCGGCGGCATGCAGGAGGTTCTATGCATGCTGCGTCAGTTATGAATAGAGCAAGGGCGGTTGGATGGTGAGCGCGCGTTTAGTTGGTAGTGCTAGGCGCCGCTCAATGGATGTAACAGTGGCGCTGTCTACCCCCTGGTGGCACCTTTCACTTTTGCCACTCATCATTCACTCACCTGGTCCTGAACAAAGCCCTTTCACTTTTTAAACGGGCTGAAACATGTAGGCCTCTACACCAGTCTCCCACAAGATGACACGTTGGGAGTCCTAGAGACCGCATTGGAGAAAACCGACGGGAAATACCACACATCCAGAAGATTTATCTGGGAATGCGCCAAACTTGTGCTAAAAGTCAACTTTTTCAAATTCGAAGGCCAACTCTACCTTCAGAAATACGATCCATGGGGAGCGTTTTCACCCCCAGTGTTGCAGGCCTGTATGTGCACGATTTCGAGTCTATTTACATTTTCTCCAACAATGAGCCTCGGATTCAAGAAATAAAGTTCTATAAACGATATTTAGACGACATCCTACTCATCTGGGAAGGTAACACTGAGTCACTAAACACCTTCTACCAATGGCTCAATACCTGTGACTAGAACCTCAAGTTCACACATTTGTTTGACCATCATAAAACCACATTCTTGGATCTGGACATCTGGCCTGACTGGCCATCTGAAGAGCAAAACGCACTACAAACCTACAGCCCGAAACTCACTCCTACACTTCTCCAGCTTCCACCTCAGGCCCCTCCGGGAAAATCTCCCCTACGGACAGTACCTGCGGCTGCGAAGAAACTGCAGCAGTGTGGCAGATTTCAAAGACCAAGCCAAAGACTTAAGCAACAAACTCCAAGACCGTGGGTACCCCAAACACATCACTGAAAAAGCCAAAAAACGGGCCCGGAACCAGGATCGCGAAGTACTCCTTGAGAAACACCCACGAAAAACCTCACCAACACCCTTGACCTGCGTCACGACCTTCAACACGGTCTCCAACAAAATCTCCAATATCGTTAAAAAACATTGGAAAATCCTAAATACAGGAAATCTCAACTGGGACCTTCCCTTAGTGTCTCACAAAAAAGCAAAATCCATCAAAGACGCCCTGGTATCTACCAGGCTGGTCCAACAACACAAACCAGACAACACTGTCTTAAATGCTTGGGGGCTCCCAAGAATAACTGGCCATTTTGCGTGTGGCAACTGCAGTGTTTGCCACCTGACCGAAACCACTAAAAATCTCCATCTACAACCAGGAAAAACGTGGGAACTGCTACAACACACCAACTGCAACACGGCGCACGCTATATACCACATTGTATGCCCGTGCAACCTTACCTACATTGGGATGACCAATTGGAAAGTCAAGACCAGAATTTGTGAACATCGGAGCACCATAAGATGCAGAAAGAACACCACCAAAATGACCAATCATTTTCTGGAGGCAGGACACACCACCAACGACATACGCTGGGTCATTATAGAGACTCTGGACGCAAATATGCCGAACATCCAAAAGCAACTATTTCAGAAAGAACATAGATGGATATATTGCCTATCCAGTCATAAGACAGGCCTCAACGATAATATTCCTTGGAACAGCCTCAGCAGAGCATAACCACCTGCAACTGAGAACACCCCATACATGTACGCCACCACTAATATAAGGACTTTAACACAAGAACTTGTCCCCCATTCTTTGGCAATATTAGCATGGACACCTCACCTAAGTAAGGACATAGATCCATGACATTGCTACTGTGATGTACCACCAACATCAGCACTGCAACTGATGTACCCTTGCAATCAACAGGCTACTTCTGCGGGAACACCATCTCACAATTCTGAGACTTGAACCTGTGCATCCAAGACCATGCACTATTTGAAAAAACAGTCATTGTTTAATTATCCGTTTTTTAAAACATTCGTGTATCTGACACCTAGTTGTGGGCTGAGTTTGACTGCACTCCCACACTAGAAGTCATTTGGAAAGAGGTAAACCGAGCAAAAACAGTTCTTATATCAATGAAACAAGTAAAGTCCAAATGTCCGTTCTATAGTCGTTTCTTCTTCTTTAATTCACTCTTGTACATATGTTTTTCTTGTTCCTGTACAAATTCTTCAAGCTAATGCCATCAAGCCAAGCCAACACGTGTTTCGTCCTCAAGGCTATCAGCCCAGGACTTCATCAGGGCTAGAGACAAAGAATAGGCTACATTGTATTACACAGTTCCAACATTACATGTGTTATTGAGATAGTAGATTCTACCATCACCACATGTGTTCATTCTAGTTAATCAATTGCGCAGTGTTGGAAATACCGTATTGGACATACACCATAAGCAAGGGGCAACCTATTATAGAAAAGATACTTGAAGTAAAAAGAGATCCTTCAATTACAGAACTGAGTGGAAGAGGAGAAAAAATAACAGGAGAGAAAGGAAACCTGTATTGTGAATAGTGCACCCCAATTGAAGAAATCAATTTAGATAAAGTTGTTAATAGAATTGTTCTAAATTATAGAACACAGTAACATGAGTTAGTGCGAAAACGAAAAGCAAAGAATAAAAAAAATAAAAAAATAAATTATATTCGAGAGACTTCGTCTATTACGACTAGTGAATTAGTTTCGTAAGAAAATAAGCTTAAGGTTACTGAGTCAAAATATAATCACCGTGAAACACATGGCGATAACCAAGATCGGTGTCCATGTGACTGTTAGTGAGAGGATAATATGTACGTTAATTTAGCACTTACCCAAATACTAAAATCAATATCAAGGAGATAGAAAAGTACAGTCTTCTAAGTCCTGAAAGGTCAGAAGACGTCTTGTAAGCCAGATTGCATCATAAATATTAATAAATTATAACATATAAGTGTATGTCACAGTAAAGGAATCCGACCTTATAGTACAACTTTTAGCTACAGCAAACAAATTATCCCGACTATTCCAAAATGGGTTTTAAGGCAAATTCGCCCTATAATCATAAGGCCGGCATAATGTTAAGCCAAACAGGTAAGTTTATAAACTTATGGCCCAAAATCGAGAAGATCGTGATTTTATACTGTTTTAGGAGTAACGTAAAATCTTGATAATAGTAACGTGCGTCTCAAAATTGCATGGATATCAATATACAAAAGGCAGCGTACCTTAGGAGTGGTGTTGGTAAGCTCCTTCGTATATGGTAATTATTAAGTTCCAAATATTAGGATTCCTTAGTATAGATTAATATATGGCAGCCAAATATCCTAGTTTAGTACAAAGAAAAGGAAACGTTCTTAGTTGTAACAAGCTAATACATAGTGAGTAATAAATAATTCTATTGTTATCGCAAGAATCGGAAAACATTCCTAGGTGCATAACTCATATAGTTAAGAGTTAAATTAGTGTCTAATACCAAAATTATAATAATACAAGAGCAGAAAACCTCACAGAGGTCAGTCTTACACAATCATGATGCTAAAAGTAAGCCATACTGGCATTGACACAGTGTGTCAACAGGAACAGTACTCGCACATAGGTGCGAGCAATAACGTTAACTCGTTATGCATTCTAAAGGTTCTATTGAATTAAACTTGATACCGTTAGTGTTATTGTCAAACACATCTATATTGCACAAGGTGCCAAATTCAACGGACGAAAATGATTACAAATCTTAGTTTTCTTTAAAAAAAAAAAAAGATATATATTTTTTTTTTTTAAAAGCCCTTCCTATTTAACATAAACTAGTCTTTGAGTTGTACATTCTCGTTTCCCTTGTACTGCATGGCCAAGGTCCGCAATCTGAACCATAAGCTCGAAAGTCGGCGTGTAACCCGCGCACCATCTTGGGACGGGTCTAAATAGTGTATGGTATTAAGGTAAATGATGGACAACGACGCGATCTAAAGCTAAGGGTCAACTACCCAGAAGTAGCACCATTTTGAACTTACTCGATACCGAATTCCAATTAAAGCCAAAATTGTTAGAAAGCACAAATATTATTACAAATCTTAGTTTTATTTAAAAAGCTTCAGAAGTCCTTCCTATTCGACATCGACTTGTCTTAAAGTTGTAAACTCTCGTTTACCTTGTACTGTATAGCCAAGGTCCGCAATCTGAGCCATAAGCTCGAAAAACGGCGTATAGCCCGCGCGCCATCTTGGGACGGGTAAATTAGTATAAGATGTCAAGATAAATGATGGACAACGGCGCGACCTGAGGCTAAAGATCAACTACCCAGAGGTTGCGCCATTTTAAACTTACTCGATTTGGATTCACAATTAAAGCCAATATCGTTACAGTGCAAAACCAAAGTTAGTTAAATCTAATAAAACAGCTGGGTTTAGACCAAAACTTTGCGACAGGTGTCTCTTATTGTTAGATAGCTAGCCATATCCAAAGCTATGTGCCATCTTGATTTCGTTAGTATACGTATGTTAAAGAACAGTGGTAGAACCAGCCTAGAAAAGAGAATATAAAGAAGAAAAATGGAAAGAAAAAAGAAGAAAAAATATAAAAAATATATATGTAGGAAGAAAAAGAATAAAAGAAAAAAATATATTAAACCAAAATTAAGGTAACAATAGCGGCCAATCAGACACCGAGAAAAGAGAAAAGAAGATTGAAGAGGATATTATAAGAAAGTACAGATTAATTCAATTAATACAACCAAATATTTGGACATAGTAGGACACTGTTGAGTGTCCATTCAAAACAGCTATTCCATATTCTCACATGTTCTAGTCTAAATAGTGAGACCTATAACATAAACAGTTCAAGGATAGCATAAACAGTATTCGAAAAGCATTAAGAGGGAATATAGTTCCATCTGAACTACATACCCAAGAAGTATTGCAGTTCATTGTCGATATTAATTCCCTTGTTCACCGCATGCAGTTTCAAAATCCAACGTGCTTCCATTTGGCGTAATTTCAGTTCTCGATTTCCGCCTCTTACATCTGGTGGCACAGTCTCAATAGCATGAAATTTAAACGACAGATTTTTGTTTTGTTCAGAACATTCCAAAGCATGGTGTACAATTGGGTATCTATCATCCATGTTTTTCAAGGCTCTGAAATGTTCAGAGATTCGTGCCTTAAGGTTCCTGATCGTACTTCCCACATATATCATAGTACATTTACACACAATTACATAAATAACGAATTTAGTATTGCAATTTATATATTGGTTAACATAAAATTTCTTAGATCCATTATATTGAAAGGTTCTAGTTCCTGAGAGGGCATATTTGCACATACTGCAGTCTCCACACTTATGGAAGCCCAAGTTATTTTTATGCAGCCAAGTCAATTTATCTTTGTTGTTTTTAGGGTAACTTGGACTAACCATATTACGAATGGTGGTTCCTTTACGGTATGTTATACTGGGACACCTGGTTAGGTGTTTATTCAAATCAGGGTCTACTATAAGCAGGTCCCAATGAAGTTTAAGAATATTATACACTTTATGTGACCAGGGGTGGTAATTTGTGATCATTCTCACCGGTTCCTGAGTTTTCGAGATCTTAACGGGGCGTGGTTTAAGTATATCATTTCTTGTGAGGGCATACGCTCTTCTTTTGGCTTGTTCAATCACTTTCACACCATAGCCCCGATCTGTGAACCTTTTTTCCATATCTAGGGTACATTGGTCAAAATCAGAGTCTTTGCTGCAGTTTCTACGCGCTCTATGGAATCCTCCATAAGGTATGGAATTAATCTGAGTCGTAGGGTGAGCACTCGCTGCATGTAATATGGAATTACAAGCTGTCTCTTTTCTATACATTCTGCTGTTAATCTCATTATTTTCTATGAACAATTCTACGTCCAAGAAAACTATTTTCTCAACACTATAAGTCATTGTAAATTTCATGTTGAACAGGTTAGTATTAAGATGTTCGTAGAAACTATGCAGTTCTTCCCTATTACCTGTCCAGTTAAGAAGGCAGTCCTCTATATAACGGCCAAAGAACATTATATAGTTCTGCCAGGCTGCCCCTGGTAGGCCCCAGATATGCGCCGCCTCAAACCACCCCATAAATAGGCAGGCAAAAGACGGCGCAAATCTGGAACCCATCGCAGTACCGCATATCTGTTGGTACCAATCTCCTCCAAACAGGATCACATTGTGCTCAAGAATCATTTGCGACATTGTTATGATCATTTCGGAGTGGTCCAAAAATTCCACTGGTCTTTTATAGAGAAAGTGACGAAGTGCCAACAGTCCCTGTTCGTGTAAAATGTTAGTATACAAGGACACCACGTCAAGGGTAACGAGGGTCATTGACTCGTCCCATGTAATGTCAGTGATGGTATTAAGGATATGTTTAGTGTCTCTAATAGTAGATGGTAGGTTGTTCACAAAAGGCTGTAGAAAGGTGTCTACAAATTCTGAAATTCGTTCCGTCGGGCCTCCAATTCCAGACACTATTGGCCTCCCAGGGGGGGCCACAGCATCTTTATGGATTTTTGGTACAGTGTAGAGACAGGGATATCTTGGTCTATCTATTAAAAGGTACTGATATTCATCATCATTTAACAAGCCCACCGTATTCCACTTTTTGAGTTGTTCATTGATCATTTTCTTTATATCAAGCACCGGATTACTGGGCAGTTTCTTGTACCACAGTACATTGTTAAGTTGACTCATAATTTCATTATCGTAGTATTCTTTAGACATCACGACAATATTGCCTCCTTTGTCTGCCTCCCTTATGATGATTGTTTCATCTATCTTCAGTTGTTTAAGTGCTAATCTGTCTTTAAATGATAGATTGTCAACATAAGGGAAACATTTTCGGTGGTTCATGCTACTTTCAAGTTTATCCAGTTCTCTTGTGACCACTTTATGGAATGCATCTATATTATTGCCTGAAGACAGGTGTGGAACCCATTTAGATTTGGGTTTAAGACCACTATCCTGGGTCTTGTTCATCTTCTGTTATTGACAAAAGTAAAGTTGTATCTCTAATGTCTTGAATTGAAAGGTCACCAACAATTGTATCAGAAACACATTGTTTATTAGGTATGGTGTTAAAAGGAAAATATTTTTTAAGTTTAAGATTTCTCGTAAATTTATAAAGATCTATTTTCACATCAGTCATATCGCATTGTGCTGTAGGACAAAAGCTCATTCCTTTTTTAAGGACAGAAATCATGTCCTCAGACAGTGTTGTGTCAGATAAATTGATGATCTCAATCTGATTTTTCACCTTGTCTATTGTTTCCCCTTGCTCCATGAGCAGGTGTTCACTCTTTCCCTTATTTCTGAATTTGCTACCCCCCCCCCCCCCGGTCTAGAAGTCAGCCTAACAGACCGACCAAGCAAGAGCGACAGCTGCCCAATGGTGCTTGCGCACGCATGCCTTAACCATACAAATTCACAAATGTACACATTTACAAGTATTGCACTCCTACAAATAACTCTGACCCTTGAATTGGTGCATATAACATCATGCCCTTTCAATTGTATATACCTCCTTCTAAGATGGCGGCCATATTGATCGACCGAACCAGAGCATTAGCGTCGTGTCATTTCAGCTTAGTTACGCATGCGCACGAAACTTCATGCTGAGTCACCGCCCAACCCGGACATGCCTCTCAGCACGTACCGGGCACAATCCACTTCCCACATAAGCTGCCATACCTGGGACACCTAGCACCAGCCGGGACTACGAGGGACTCGGTCAGGTTTGCAGCGGAGGGACCTGCAAGACCAAGTAAGGCTATGTGTGCTCCAATGGGGACCCACTGATGGAGCCCGCAAACCAACATTGTGCTTACTACAACAATTATTTTGACTTCCAGATCGTATTCTTGGACGATCAACCCTCGCCCCGATATTCTGCCTAATATCCCCATACATTGTAACTATAAGAAACTTTTGTGCATGTTTAGCACTGTCTTTACAGTTTTTAAAGTTTTTAACAGTTCCTCACTATCCGCTTATAATGTTCGCAGGAGCACCAAGTCACATCACCGCATGTACATACTCCTGCGCACAGTGCGCCCAGGACCACTTGTCATATCGCTAGTGGTCCACACTTGCGATACCAGGCTTCCATGAATGCAGCCCTTAGACTGCATAGGGTGTCTACGCTATCCCCAGTGGGTTCCCCCCGGGGGGTAGACAGCGCCACTGTTGTATCCATTGAGCGGCGCCTAGCACTACCAACTAAACACGCACTCACCATCCAATCGCCCTTGCTCTATTCATAACTGACGCAGCATGCATAGAACCTCCTGCATGCCGCCGCAAGCATGGGCAACACGCCCATCACTGTAGTAGTCATAGAGACACATGACTACAGCACTTCATTTTTGCCACTAAGATTGCATTTTATGTTGCGATAATAAATGTCTTGTTATGTCTCCTTCTTTCCCTACAGGTATTTTTCAAGTGTCAGTGAGTACGCTGACACTTCAACCACACACCTTAGCGCGTGTGTAGTAGGTATCGCAACAGGTTTCACGTGGCACCTTTCACCTTTGCCATTCACCATTCACTCACCTGGTCCTGAAGAAAGCCCTTTCACTTTTTAAACGGGCTGAAACATGTAGACCGCCACACATAGTCAACTTACAGTAATAATTCCAGATTAGTTGCACTACACATATTGTTTTTTAACCATATCCTGAGCCTCCATTATTAAAGTTAGAGGCAAGGATTCTCAGAGATATTTTTAACTGTACAAAATCACTTCACATCACATATATGCACAACACCTGCTCCGCTGTAATCGGGTGTCGTAGTCAATGTTCCCTCTAATTATTTTCCTCTGTGTGCTGCAGAGTAAGGTCTCTGTGCACCAAGGCTATGTGCGCCAAGAACCTGACCACGCGTGTAGAGCAAGGCTTTGAGTGGGATGAAAATACTCTGGGATCTTTCAAAGGGGCGTAACCATGCAATTAAGGGTGTGGCTTTAAAGCAATTACGCTAAAAATATGTGCATCGCATAGTGTGCCACCCTACTGATATTTTGCTGCTTCTGTCATTGCATCCAGATATATAATACAAGTAACATTACACCTACAAGAACTCAAGACTATTGTCTTTGTCAATGATTATTTTTTGCTTCAAGTTGCATATAATTTTGAAAATGCTTCCGCTCTTGTGGTTGGGGTTGTGGCTTAATGCTCGAGCTGTCGGTTTAGGAGATGGGTTTTTAGTCTCGGGTCAGCCTAACATCCTGTGATTCTGGGCAAATCAATTAATCTCCCCATGCATACATAAAAATATATAATAATAAATCATGTAAAGCTCTGCAGTACTTTTGGATTGAGTTCGCACTATATAAAATCTTGCTGCATTTCTTTACAAAATGCGGGGTAGAAACCATAACAGATGGAAAAAGAATGAGGGAAATAGAGGGAAAGAGATGGCATAAGGGAAGAATGAAATATAGGAAATATGAAAAGAAGGAAGAAACTGCGACAAGAAGGAGAGGTCAATATAAGGATGGATACAAAGGTGAAAGGTTTTAGAGATGGAAGAATAAAGTTATATTTGCATGGGTGGGTGCACGTAAGAATGGATTGAAAGATTAATGTTTGGATAGATGGATGGAAACCTGGATGGAAGGGTGAAAGGATGGGTGATTGATAAAACGTGGGTGAAATGATGGATGGATGGAATGGTAAAGGAAGGATGGGTGGATTAGATGAAAAGACAGACGGATGGGAGCATGAATAGACAGGTGACATGGACGCTGGATGAAAGGCTTAAAGGGTGGAGAGATTAATAGATAGGAGGGATGAAAGGACCTCTTCTAGGGAGGACAGACCTTACTAGCTTCACTCTCCTGATGGCATTTGAGGTACCGATCGAATGGGGGGGGGGGGGGTATTTTAGTTTGCTTTTTGCCTACCCCTGTGTCCACAATACGTCTTCGACAACAGCTAAAGGCTGTCTATAGGCGAGACCTGAAAAGGACTGGCTAGGGAAAGGTTTAAAGTTAATGGCCCCTAAGCCCAAGGGCATGAGGGGCCCACAGCCATCTCTCTTTTACTACCAGATGATGGTTTTGGGAGTAAATCATTTAAACGTAAGGGGGTATTGGTTCTAATCTTGTGGAATGATTACTTCTGGCTTTTTCTTATGAATCATATGGCAATAAAAGCACTAACTTATTATTTATGTCTTTTGAACTTTTAAACAAAACAACCGAGGGGATGAAGGAAAGGCAATGTCTTTCGGATGTACAATACATGGAGCTTTTAGGGGAATGCATAGCTGACAATTTACACAGCTCTCTGATTCTTCTACATGCGCCGCTGTAACATGGTGTTTACTCCTACGTGTCATACTGGAACCATTTGACAAACCTTCATTTCACACATTACCCTCCGCTTCCTCTTATCTTGAATGTTGGTGCTATAAATCTATCTGGCTCTGTGAATTGAATGACGTTAATTTACTTACGAGTTTGATGAAGTGAGTGTATAGTGCTTTTTGAAGAAATTGGTTTTAAGCTTTTTCTGCATTCAGTATGGGTCATCTGTATTTACATGCAGGCCTGCCAAGTATCACGCACCAGGCGTTAGACTAACGCATTTCAGTGTGGTGGTCTGCATCACCGCACTGAAATGCAGTCACGCATAAGTATAGGGCCTGTTGGCTCTCAAATCCTAGCGCTGGCTGCTAATCGTGCACTAATAATTCGGACTGAAACTAATGCTGGAGTGGAGCGTGCCATGTGTGCTGCTCCGGGCAGGCTTGGCGCTGGTTGAGCTGCTTTGCAGGTCTAGCTGGTACAATGTAACAATACAATTCGCGCGGCACTGTATTAAATGATGACTGTCATCACATCCGGAGAGAACGGCGGTGTGAGCGAATGGCTGCAGTTCTGGGGATTAAGTTGTGGGAGGCTGCAGCCTGTGGCACTCGGTAAATTGTACATGAAAAATGACCCAACCCATCGACCTCGGCGGCCCAGAGCACACCATTGTGCAGCTGCTGCTGAGCCCGAGAGTCTTAATCGCGCCCAGCGTTTCTGAAGTAAGTAAAGTGAGTCAGTGGCTGCAGTGAGCTAGCTCTCACTCTGCTACTTCTAATAATGAAAATGGGCTGTTGTAAATTATAAAATCACTTAACGCGCGCTCGTCGGCTACCTCTAATGTAGCTGAAGTACTGCAGTCAGTCTTTACGCCTTTTCAGCAATGAAAGAGCTGCGCGGCAGATTTACTAGTCGCAGTACTAATCTCGTTTTGGGCCGCTCAGATCATGACAGAGACTGTGATGCCAGTCCAACAAATTACTTTTAACAGTGACAAACCGGCGTTACAATCAGCAGAGCCTGGTGTAGCTCTGTGACAGCCTGCTTGTGTGATCTGTGCCACTGGCTGCGTAGGTATCGGCGCGGCGAACCGCTGGAGACATGTTTTGAAATAATACAGCGTCCTGGCTAGCTTTAACCTATGTGGGTCAGCTGGGGAATTTTCAGACCTGACAGTTTTCTTTTTTAGGTCTGTTTATTCCTGGAGTGTATGAAACATACTGCAGTCGTTAAGTGTGTGACACAAAAAATGAAGACTGTCAGAGAATTGTATATTTTAGTATTCAGCCTCTCACAACTGAGCTCGCCGTACGGTGGTAATGTACCCGCCTGCTTTTGAGCATTTACTGGCCTTGGTGAAGGGGCACTATCCTCATGACATCCTATGTGTCTGGCACATTCCGATGACATCGTTTAGAGAAAACCAGAACAGAAGTTACAGGCACGTGCTCTCAAAGTGCCCACGAGACATGAGTTTGCGTCTTTCCAGAGCCTCTTTGGGCCTTTGTGATCAGTTTGATCCTTTTAAGCTCATGGGCCTATTTGAAACCTGCTTCGACACGTGAGGGCCTGAGCAGCACTATTTATAGCCCCTAGGCCTGAAACTCCCAGGCTTTAATTAGAAAAAACTCTAACGAAAGTCTCCCTAGGCTGGTGACACCTAGCCTCAACCCACCCTCCACCATAAAGAACTGTAATAAAGAACTGAAAAAAAATAAGAGACCGGTTTGCCAATGTGCAGACCGTACTGCAAGCTCACTCGAGGTACTTCTGATAGAATTACTAGTACATATCAGTCCAAAAAGTAAACATGAAGCCCCAGGCAGGCACTGCAAAAAATATTCTGAGATATTTTTAATCTCAGTTTCCTGCCCGCCCGGACCCCAAGAGTTAATTGTTATTTGCGCCCCTGTGCAGAATTAAATAAACAGGAGGAGGCCAGTGTTCGACCAGTCACCTCCTGACCTTGACACTTGCTGTCCGCCCAGCCCCAATCGTGGGGGGTCCCCATGTGCTGTGTCCGGTCGGTGTGAGTCTGAGAGGAGGTGCTGAGTGTCTTTAAAAGGCACAAGCAGGGCTCTCGCGACTCAGCTCCTCTCGCCGTCGTCATTACGTGATAATTTATACCAATTCCCAGCAGCTGTATGCAGCCAAGCAGGGTGATGGACTCCAAGAGACAACGAAGTCCCATGGCTCCACATTCCCAGCTGCAGAATTGTGACTGAGAGACTTGGTAAGTGTAAAAAATTAACATTAGGAATGTTCCTGCTGAAAGTTGAAGTTGTAACGTCATTGTTAGATCTTTGTTTTACAGGTCGATTAGGTTACAGCGGTTTCTAGATTTTAAGGTGTTTCTTTTTGCGCACACAAGTGTAATTTCTGATATTTATAGGTTTCCCTGGTCATCACTGCTTGATTTTGCTCGCAAAAAGTGTTACTCATTGTCGTTGAAATGTCACTAAAATTAGGAAAATGTCACACACAGCAATTTGACACCTTGGCAGCTATGTACATGGACGTTGCATGTGAATTATGTGGGCATTTGTGAAAGTATTCCTGTTAATCACAGCGCCCGTCATGCGCTGCAATTAACAGGAATACTTTCACAAATGCCCACAATCAGCCCGCAGCTTCTCTCTATTGAGAAAAGACGTGCATCAAGTCCAGAACCACGACGTGTGCTTTACACTCGTGCTTTTGGACTTGCTGCATTTGTGATGGATCCTGGCTGCGGCTGATTGTGGGCCTTTGTGAAAGGATTCCTGTTAATCCCAGCGCCCGTCATGCGCTGCAATTAACAGGAATATTTTCACAATGGCCCACAATCGGCACCCAGCTGCGCTGTATTTAGAAAAGAAATTAAGCAAGTCCGAAAGCACGATGTGTAAAGCACACGTCGTGCTTTTGGACTTTATGCATGTCTTTTCTCAACAGAGCGCGGCAGGGTGCTGATTGAGGGCATTTGTGAAAGTATTCCTGTTAATTGCAGCGCATGACGGGTGCTGGGATTAACAGGAATCCTTTCACAAAGGCCTCAGGCAACCGGTAAATTGGCGTTTTTCGCCGCTCGCATTTTAAAAGCGGGCAGCGGCGAGAATCTGTGCGCGCTTCACACGGGACACTGCGCGCTCGGTGCATGGGCGCGCACGTTAGAGGGAACATAGGTCGTAGCACAACCGGGAGGCACTCGGCTGTCCGGTTTTTGACCCCAATAATGAAGCATGACACCTACCAGGTTGGTGTGTGAGGGCTCTTTTAAGAACACCTAATGGGTCCATGTTCACACTACATACAGTGAACTAACTGCATACACATAGTGGGTTCGTCCACATTGTTTGAGTTTAGTATCCATTTGGGGAACGGGACTTACCCCTAGTACTTATTCCCTAGCTCTCCCTTTGATTTTTTTATACTCTTCCCATAGGACACAACGACTGATGCTATTTTGGGCGGGTCGCCGATGAGACGTTTAGGCCTAACAGGGAGGTACATTATTTAGGCAGCTGCAGTGCGCAGAGACTCTGCGATGCTGACAGGCCAGGTCGTTTGCTATTCATATTCTTATTTTAAAAGGCCAGTTTTATTAAGCTTGATTTACTTGTGATTGAAGGCATTTTAAGGGTCTTCTGACTTTTGCTTGCTGTACCAATGTACTTTTTCAGGGCCTTCTTACTGCTCTCTGGTAGTTTGCGGCTCATATTGTTTGTTGCGGAGAGAGTTGGTCTCTTCATTCTCTCTTCCTGTGGGACACTGGACCGCCGCCATTTTGGGTAGGTCAGTGGTCAAGACGTTTGATCATGACATGACTGAATGAGGCACATTGAAGCGTCTGCACGCCGTTCCCACAGCGCTAGCTTTCTTTATGGCGCACAGAAGATGCATACGTCCTCACACCACCTTCCTGCACCCATAGATACGGTGTGCGCGGGGTACGAGGGATTACTAGTTTAACTCTAAAATCAAACATTGTAAATTATTTGCAGTTTTCTAAGCGCGAACTCCACCTGAAGACACTGGAGCGGGTCACAGAAGCACCAGTTACCTTATATGATGTCACGTTAATGTACATGTTTTTGTTAAGGTGGGGGGGGGGTGTAAATGGATTTGCCCAGAACCCCACGGCGTTGAGTCCGTCTCTGGGTAGAATTTGGGAGAAAGTTCAGAGTGGGAGAAAAGAAGTGAGCGAGAGGGTGGAGAGGGACAGACTGATATAATCGGGGGAGGGACGGACGGAAAGAAATGGGGGAGGGACGGGTGGTCCAGGTGGCTTCTGCCAGCGCTGCTCTCGGTCCCTCCGGTGCATCTCTGGCTGCATCACTTCACCTGTAGGGAACAGGTGAAAAGCCGGTCATACCTAATTTTTGTGGTATGTGTCCGAGCCTGTTATCTGGGGAGATGGCCCTGGGTTATGATAAAAGAACGCCCCCCTCCCCTCCAGCTCTAGGGCAACGGGACTCGTTCCACCCAGGGATATAAGTGGAGTGAATTAGAAAGGGGTCACTACCTGTGCCCACCACCTTCGGCTCCCATCACCTGCTGCTGGGCAGGGGCGGTGAGTGGAGTCCGGTGCACAGTCCAGTCCTTACTGCCGTCTCTCTCCACGTGTGCGCGGGGCTGCCCGGGTCCTGGAATGCGACCATCTCCTTGCCTGAGTCTAGGCGGTTCCGGAGGCTTACTCCGCGGTCCGCCTCACGCTCTCCACTTCTTGCACCCCGAGACAGGTGGGCTCCCATGGCAGCAGATGGTGATCAGACGGACCGCACCTAGCGGACGTGTATGCAAAGAAGTCTGATCGACTATTGGCAACAATCCCCTTCTAAGCATGCGCAGAAGTTTGTCAACTTTACTTCCTGGTGCGCACGCACTGTGTGATCCTGGGCAGAGCACAATCTCCTCCAGCGCCTCAACTCTCTTCTGCAGTAAAAAGTGGAACTTGTGGTCTGGGTTTTACATAAAAACTGAATAAATGCATGCGTGCAGTACCTAGAGGCGCTCGTGTGCCAGGCCAGGGCGCTGTGACCATGCCAGCCTCTGACTTACTGCCTGCAGGATCCACTGGCTGCACACCACCAAGATCCATAACGCCGGTTTCATCCTTGGGGACCCCGCCACAGCCCTTGGACCCCACCCGGATTGGAATCCGGTTGGGGGGATGTCCCGTCCGGATGGACACGGGTGTCCGAATTGAGAGACGAACAGAAAGCACACAGGGATGTACCGGCTCAGCAGTCAGTAAGGAGGGGGCTCCGGTCCATGGAGAATGGGGAGGAGGGGGGCACACAGCCAGAAGGAAGGAAGGGAGGGGGAGGCTCGGGAGCAAACTTGGCTCACGCGCTGCAATTAGAGACTGAAAGTGGAAGGTTGTGTGCAAGCGGCACTGGTGGCCCTCCGCCTCCTTTCACCATCATGGTGGGGGAGGAGAGATCCTGCCCACCTCCAAATGGCCAATTGTGCACGTAGCGAATCATACTGATTTACAGTTGGCTTCTAGGCACTTTGGGTGTGTGGTGACGAAGTACAGCGGCATTAAAGTCAATTGCGCAGGATTTTCAAGGTGTCAGAGGGATGAACCAGAGTTTAGGGACAGCTGGATAGCAGGGCAGTGGTAGTGCAAAGAAGAGCTGTGTGAGGGGCCGCCCTTTTTAAAGTGAACACAAAATATTTCAAGCCATGTGTTTTTGCAAATGGCCAATTGTGCACGTAGCGCATCATACTGATTTACAGTTGGCTTCTAGGCACTTCGGGTGTGTGGTGACGAAGTACAGCGGCATGAAAGTCACTAGCGCAGGATCACAGGAGTGTCAAGGTGTCAGAGGGATGAACCCGAGTTTAGGGACAGCTCAATACTGACTGGAAAAACATAGTGCATACGGAGTTGCAAAGGAAACCGGCCGAGGCCAGTGCGTCGCGGTCCGAACGTCCTGTTCCGTTGGTTCATGACCTGAGCTCTGTGCTGTGTGCTTCCAACTGGCAAAATATTTCAAGTCAAAGTACCATGCTGTGCTTTAATGGAGAAGAAGTGAATTCTTAAGCTGAATGCGAGTCTTCCATTGGACATGCCATGTCTATTACCACTGCGCTGCTAACAGTACATCTTGTAATAAGCAAAGCTCACACGTGCTGACAATTGTGGTTTGGAGAGGGCTCGCCTTCCAGCACAGTGCAGCAGTTGTGCTGTTTATCCCGCAATGCCTGGCTGATGCTGGCATGCACTTTCTAACTGAGATGCCAGCCAGCTGACGCGATTAGCCTTCGGTCAGATCCCTTAGTGGTTTTCTGCGTGGAGTCTAAATGTACACACCAAATACTACTCAACTGCAAGATCTTGGTAAACAAGCTTAGTTTGGCTTCCTCGGTCTGTAATCGTAGTTTAACGCTTTGTTGAAGCGCTGCAGGTCATAGGTCACTTTTTGTTTGCTGCTTTGTTTTTTTTGGTGTCAAAAACTTTTCATTTTCAAACGTGCACGTGACAGTGGCTTGAAGCTCCTGCACTCGTTGGGGTGGGCTACAGACGCTGAATCGCGGCTGTTAGTCATATCCTCGGCGGAAGGAGAGAAAGCAATAGAGTTACCTCTGATGCCGACAATACAGGCTATACAATACCATTAGCAAAGCAAATGGCTTTAACTTAATCAAAGGCGAGACCTATTGCATTTTCAGTGCTTGTTCTGTTCTGATTTTAACAATTCTGGTAGAATTGCAAGTACAATGGGGCAGAAGTATTCCTCTTTTGAACTAAAGCAACTACATAAGTCTCTATTTGGGCTAATGCTCCTAATTGATGCTTCAAACAATGGCTTCCATTATTGGAAGGACCAGTGAGCTGCAAAACATGCAACTTTTCATGTCTAGACCCCCTGCTTACTCCCTGTGCGATGAATATGATGATTTCTACTGGTTCACTTTTAGGTACTTATAAAGGCCGTCTCACAAACCCTTGTGTTTACATAAGGACATTGTAGGAAAGATAGCCGGACTTTATTGTAAAACAATTTTCGTGCATTTTTATAAAGCGCGGACATTACCCGAAGGTGTCAGAGCGCTGTACAATATAACCAGTTACATTACAAGAGTAAAGTCATAGACAAAAGAACAATACAAAGATAAATAGGAGACTTAAAAGAACGGGTACAGAAACACAAAATCCAGCACAGCACGCAAGGGTGAGGAATGTACAAGAAAAAATACAAATTTACAATGATTAGCGAACTTCCTAGAGGGGCCTGAGAATGAAAGTATTAGTTCTAAAAGTGTCTTTGGAAGAGAAGAGATTTGAGGTCAGCTTTGAGGATCCGGGTAGAGGAGGTGGCACGGAGCAATGGGGAAGCGAGTTCCAGATTCTCACCGCATTGCCTGAGAAGGATTGCGCTATCGACCTTTCCCTTTTGAAGGAGGGGGGCTCAAGCAGAAGCTTTTCAGCATTGCGAGGTCGAGATCCTCCGAACAATTTCAATTTATTCGCCAGGTAACAAGGGGAAGAAGTGTGCAAGGTTTGTATGTGATGCAGGCAGTTTTGTAATTGTTATGTAATGTTAGAACTATGGTAAAACATTCTACGGAGATTTGGGATCTCATCTCTTCTTATCGCCCTATGATCTGTTTCTTTACCAAGATTTGGCTAAGTAATTCTGCACTCCCTAGTATCTCACTGGTAATACCTGAGCAGTATTCGCTGGTTAAACAGGGAAAAACGACCGGAAGGAGGTATTGCTATTGCCTTTCACGACTCTGTAAAAGCTATAATTGACTTCTTACTTTCAGAATGGATTAAGTTGTGCCTCTTTAAACTCTCAATATTCGCTAATGATGTCTGGAGGTGGCTTTAATTTACCACCTATTTAGCACCAAAAAAGATTTTAGCCAGGTACTAACAGGTTTTATCGCACCCCATATTTTAGCTTTTGATAAATTTCTCCTATTGGGTGACTTCAACTACCATGGTGAGAATATTAACGACCAAGGAGTGCCCCAGTTCCTAGCTGATATGAAGACCTTAGGGTTGAAACAAATAGTCACTGGCCCCACTCACAGGGCTGGGCATACCTTGGATCCTATTTTTACAAATGTAGCTTATGTAACAAGTAAACCACTTTCATCAATTATATGGTTAGAATATTATGTGATTACGTCTTCCATTTTACGCAAAAACAATTCTGTAAAAACTAAGAGTTCTGCAGCCCCATCGTCCTTGGAATTTGCTCATTCCCACCTCCTTCTGAGAATGTTTTATGGCGGCTACCTTGTCATCCTTTACGGATATCAATGCCGCTGTGGATACCTACCACAAATCTTTAACAGATACTCTTAATCAAATAGCCCATCTTAAGAAACACACTTCTTCTCCTTCTTGTCGGAGAAACACGGCTCCCTGGTACTCCAATGACTTTCGACTGGAAAAAATAAATGCAAACATCTAGAACAATGTTGGCTGGTTACTAAATCTTCTGGTTAAAGCTGCTTACCGGGTCATACTCTGCAATTATCAAAACAATATCAGAGCTGCTTGAAAAATGCATATTATTTCTATAATTACCATAGCTGGGAATTCCGCGAAGGAGATTTACAAAACGTTAAACCGCTTTTTGAAACCCCGTACCTGCATCACTACTGTCCCATCATTCCAGAATGTCTGTTATTCTCTAGATAACTGTTGAAAATAAAAATAAAGGCCATCTATAAGAGCATTTGCATAAGCCAAGAAATTCCGGATATGGCACTGGATCTGAGTCAACATCATCCTACTGCCTCAGCTACCCTGGAGGATCTTGAACCCTGTTCAGTGGAACAGGTTTAGCGGATGCTCACTCTGGCAGAACCAGGCTCCCCGCTAGACCTTTGCCCACCTAGGATAATGTCCAGTCTAGCTAACTATCTGTCTCCTTCGGTAAAATCATTGTTTGAACTTTCATTAACTTTTGCCAAGCTGCCATCAGGTATCTCCACTTGTCAAAAAGCCTTCTGCCAATCCTGAAGATCTCATTAATTAAAGACCTATCTCGCTACTACCTTTGCTCACTAAAATTCTAAAGAGCCATATTAACATACAGCTCATATCTTATCTAGAAGAACATCGCATCTTAAACCCTTCACAGTCGGGTTTTAGAGCCCAGCACAGTACCGACTCAGCACTGATGGCAGTTACCGACAAAATATATGACTCTTCCTTGATGTAGGAACCCCAATCATGTTGGTTCTATTGGACAGGTCTGCCCGTTTGACATGGTCTCCCATTCCATTCTCATCCGCAGACTGCGGGTATTGCTTTGGCTCAGGGATTCCTTGACAATCGTACCCATCAGGTCTGTTTGGGTCAGTTTAAATCAAGAAAGTTACTTTCTAATAAAGGAGTCCCTCAAGGCTCGTGCCTGAGCCCAACTTTATTTAACATCTATGTTGCACATCAGGCAGGTGTTGTGAGATCCTGTGGTGTGGCGATTGTGTCATACGCGGATGACACTCAACTCCTTATGTCTTTCGGTCCTGACCCTGATATGGTAAAAAAACTATTTGCGCACTGCATGAGGGAGATCGCTGACTGGATGGTCCATAACTGTCTCCAACTAAATAGTGAGAGATCTGAGATTATGTTGTTTGGCAAAGCGCACGAGCTCTGGTCAGCTGACTGGTGACCGTTGAATCTTGTACCAGCCCCCACTCCTAAGCAAGTGGTGAGAAATTTAGTGAGTGGAACATGATCAGACACTATCCTTAAGAAAGCAGATTAATGCCACATGTGGCACCTGTTATGCCACTATGAAGCTATTAAAAAAATATATAGATTTCCCTGGTTATCTTTCACCTCTAGGAAACTCAGGTCCAGGCGCTTACAATTAGTCGCCTGGGCTATGGGAATTCATAGTTAGTTGCAGCAAATTACACATTTCTGGTTAAATTACAGGTCGTTCAGAATACCACTGCCCTGTTGATTTGTAATTTACCTGCTCAGTCATCTTCGGCTCATACATTAGAAAAATTTCATTGGCTGCCCATAAAAAAGGGCATTCTTCAAGCTCTGTTGCCTGATTCACAAGGCCCTTTATCCGTCCCAGCCCATGTATCTTCATTCAAAACTGACTTATTACTCGCCTTCCAGTCAGTTAAGATCTTCTGATAAAGTCTTTCTGCAGATTCCACGTATCTATACTGCCAGATTTGGCAGTAGAGATTTCTCATATCTGGCTGCTCATCACTGGTACAATCTTCCTTTCTACATCCGCACTTGCCCCAATTTTACAAATTTCAGGAAGATGGTCAAAACATGGTTGTTCTAGACAGTCTTTACTATGCCTGCTCACCGCAAACGCCAAATAACTCCTCTGGGAGTGAAACGTGCACGATATCAAGTACATATAACATAACGGCGACAGAAGAGGCTCTCCACAAGTTTCCTTGGCCCTCACTCACAGAGTAGGAGCTCTTAACCCCTAGAATTCATATGACTCACTCCCTATTTTGAAGACAGTGAGTTTAATGTGACACTGCGTTTTCTGTTCTCAGCTTTCTTCTAACAAGTCTGTGTTTCAGAAAATTGTAGCTCCTGGTCTCCTTCGATTGAAACAGTTGGAGGTTGAGAATTCCATGAACGAACAAAGCGGTACATTAGTGATCATCCTCATCCAACAGCCCCTGTCACCCTCTACTTCCCTATCTGCCTTAGAGAGAGAGAGATGTAGTTCTGTACTTAGCTGCTAACCTGAAACAGCAAATGGCTCTTTTTTTTTTTGTTAGCTGCATTTTCAGTGAGCGACATTGACATTGTTATTGACCATTGGTGATAGTCATTTAGCAAATGTGTTTTGAAATGACAGGGGAGTATTGTTGATGATGCAACCATGGGTAGCTGTTTCTTTTGAGGGGCAAATGTTAATTTTTCCAAGGAAGGCAAAGAATTACCTAAAGTCTCACATCTAAGACCATAGTAGTGACATGTGTCCTGTATATTCCACCCAGTACTGGATAGCTACAGCAAAAGGGAATATATAACTTATTAATCAAGAAACGTGCTTCTGTTGCTCTGGCATCCCGCATGATGGCAACTCCTGAGCTGATCCATGGCAGGTGGGACGTGCAGCTTCCAGAGCCGGCCTTGGGACAGGTTGCTGCCGGTGGGCTGTCAGCCGGTCCACAGGTATTTCCTGCACTCTTGCTCTTCTCGCGGGGATTGTTTGATGCAGGCGGGCTTGGATGAAGATATCCTGTCCATTCATTAGTTGCTGTGAGGTGATTTCCAATCCAATATGGTGCAATCTCTTTTCCTGTGAGGTATTTCCTGTCTTTAGGGTATAAAATCCAGCAGTACTTTTTTTCCTTGCTTCGCAACACTTTTTCGATCTTTGTTGGTGTGTTTCCTCACTCCTGATCAGCTCTGGGATTTCCTAGTTTTTCAGCCTTAGTAGTTTCAGAAGCTGGTGTCACATGTTCTTCCCTGAAGTCTCCTGTTCTTCAGAGTTCTGCCTATTTCCTTGGGGTTCTACTGTCCTCATGCTATATAGGATTGGTTTTGCCTTAAGCTTTTTCCTCCGTTTGGGGCTCCTCGTAGGCACCAGATGCTTAGTTGCTTTCAAGTGTTGGTGGCATCATTGCTGCTGCAAGGGGTCACCCTTCCATCTGGCAGACCAAGAATGTTAAAACTTGAGATTCCCAACCTGCCTACAGGTAGTGGTCCCTCACTAGTCTTCCGCGCATTGATTGCTTCAGTTAGTGGATAACTTGGTGTACAGGTATAGTGCTTTGAAGTTGGTTTGCATTTTACCACAGATTGCCTGGGATCAATATTAATGCAGCAGGGATGTTCTTTGTGATAGACGTTCAGCAGGAGGTGAGCAGAAAAGTTCTAAACTCGCTGAGGAAGTCCCAAAATGTCCACCAGTAACCTGAGGTGGACACACTCATCCTAGCCTATGGAGTGATACAATTAGGGCAGGTGCAGGTGTAAACATAACTTCTCCAGTGCTGAAATACATGAATAGTAATCTGACAAGATTTATTTCAGCCAAACAAGGGACAACATCAGTGAACACTGTGTCAGGGTACAACTGACTCCATTGCCTGTTGATATTTCAAGCAAGAAAGTAATGGAAAGAAGCAGATCGGGTTCACTACTTTCCATAATAAAAGAAACAAGCATTTGCAATGCAATAGGTCTTGCAATTACGCGAGTTTAAGCTACTGACATTGTAAATGACAATGCGTTTTATGTTTCAAAAACCAAAACCTAAATAAAAGGCAATGTCATTTACAATGCTAATAGCTCAAGCTTGGGTAAATGCAAGACCTGTTGCATTTGCGAGACTTAAAGCTATTGCTTTTTTAAAACATAAAAGCAGGGGTCGTGATCATATATAAAGCGCTCCGCCCGTGTTGTAAATATAAATAACGGATGCCGTGCTAACACAGAGCGCGGCGCCCGTGCACAGTAATTCAAAAATGATGCTTAAAGTGGGCTAAAATATAAAGCATGGCGCTTGGTGGAAAGGAAGCGCTGGTGAGATGTAATAATGATTGATTGTAACCTGGAAAGCCATGGTGAGTGAATGGTGAAAAGGAAAGCCGTGGTGAGGTGATCGTGATTGATTGTGGAAATGGAAAACCTGGGGAGATGTGATGATTGATTGTGAACTTGAAAACTTTAGTGAAATGTGGTCATGACTGATTGTGAACTGCAAAGCTTGGTGAGTTGTGATGATGAGTGATAGTGAAAAGGCAAAGCCTGGTGAGGTCAGATTAGGAATGCTGTGAAAAGTAAAGCCCTCGTGGGATTTGACTGATGTAGTGCAACGGAAAGCCTGGTGAGATGTGGTGATGATTATGAACTGGACAGTTTTAGTGAGGTGATGGTGAAAAGGAAAGCGGTGGTGAAACCTGTGGATTTGCAGCCTTTAAAGGCAGCAAGCCACTCGATATGTAAAGCTGTGTCTAAAACTAACGCTGCGCTGCGGGACTGAAAGGGCTCTGCCAAGTGTGAAAAGTATTGAGGACACTGGGGGTGGCGGGGGCAAAGCAGGAGAAAACACTGGGAGAGAGATGACGGTTTTATAGGGGATGGACGAGAGTCATAATGATTGAGGTGAGATCTGGAGAGAGAGAAGGAGAGAACATGCTAGCAGGGGGGAGAGGTGGGGCGGATACAATGGCACCAGTGAGGAAGAGGAGGCGTGGCAGGGGAAGCAGTTAATCAGAGAGGCATGCAGGTTATTGAAGAGGCAGGTCGCAATAAGAGGCTAAAAAAGGAAATAGGCTGACAAAGCATCAGCAGGTAGAAAAGAACTACTGAGTCAGAAGGAAAAGGCAAAGTGGCAAAAGTGCACGAAAGGCAGGTAAGATTTACAAAAAAAAAGGAAACCAGGCACAGTGCTAGCTAGGCAGCGTGGCGCAGGAGCAAATTAATTAAAAGAAAACCCATGAAAGCAGGCACCATGGTAGGCAGCGTGGTGCCCAAGCACAATCATTTTAAAAAGAAACATGAAACGGGGCGCCATGCTAGGGAGCCCGGCTCCCAAGCACATTATTTAAGATCTAAGGGTGCATGAGGGTTTGAGGTCAAAGGGTGCGGCAAGATTTAAAAAAAAAAAAATTAAAAAAATGAAACTGGGCTCCGTGCTAGGCAGCATGAACACATGAATTAAAAAAAAAAACCAAGCATTGGCCGCGCGGCCGTGAAAGTGATTGCGATCGCGTGCTGCAAGGGTGCCCGCGAGCGATATGCTTAATGAGCCATGACGAGAGAGGAAAGCCAGATGGCGCCTGTACGTGTAACTGTGCGCGTAACCGCAAACTTTAGGCCACAAGCAAAAGCGTGTGGTCAGATTTTTGAAGCCCACTTACTAAAACTCTCGCAGCGCATGCGCTGACTCAGGCGAGACCTAAAAAATGAACAAAAAAATTAAACCAAGGGTTGTAAATTATTATTTTTTAAGAATAAACAAAACCTTTATGTATTCTCTTTTCAAAAAGTAAAGAAAGATGTGTGTCCTAAAGATGACACAATCAGTGCTCATAGCTGAAGATTATTTTCAGTTTGTTAATAGCACGATTTTGACACTGCACCTATCTGGGAGCCAGAGAGCAGTCCATCAATCTGTACATTTGTAGAGCACTTCCTGTCACTCATGAGGGTATCCAGGCGCTCGCAGGGTCCAGTTGAGTAGCCAGGGATAGTTATAAGTCCAAAAGAACACCCGTTTTTTTCACATGTCAAGATGGACAGTTATATCGCTGTTTTGACTAACACTTAACAGTTGTGGTAGAACTACAGCTTTGTATTTGATAAAGCAAATGGTTATACTAAAATGTATAAATTTACTGATTGCATATATTGTGCTGTGAGAAAGATGTCCAACATTCTTTTCTTGGAGGCATTTTCCTCCTATTATTAGAAAATAAAAATCAAACACCTGAATAAAATTGGTGCGATGTTGTAAACGAAAGTAAAATAATAGAGCTGTGAGCACAGAATCCTTGTACCTGCAGAATATTGCCTGCTTTGAAGGAGTCTTGACAAATGGCCAAGGCCTGCACTCTCGGAGAAGACTGAAGGCTACATGCATCAAAACTGTAAATTGCGAATACCCAGTTGCGAATTCCTGAGAATCTCAATTAGTAATCGCAATTTACAATGTATGAAACTCAAACAGGCACATGCATCAAACATGCCGTTTGCGTTTCCTCATTAGCGAAAAATAAGGATTCACAAATAAGGAAGCGCAAATGCCTATGCATGTAGGAATCGTTGAGAAAATAGTGATTCCTACAAATTCCTTAATTGCGACTCGCAATTTGTGACCCCCTAGGAACTGCAAAACTCATGGGGATGGTGGCCTGCTGAGGTCAGCAGACCACCATGTCCGTGATTGCTTTTAAATAAAGTAATGTTTTTTTTTTTTTTTGTAAAGCAGCCCGTTTTCTTGAAAGGAAAACGAGATGCTTTCAAAAAGTAAAATGAAAAGTTTTCTTCGTTTTTCAAGAGTAGGTAGTGGTCCGTGGTACCACTGTCTGCTCTTAAACGCTACAACAAACATTCACAAAGGGACCCCTTCCCATTTGCGAATGGGTTACCGCCTACTTAAAGTAAGTGGTAAAATGCAAATGTTTTGGGACTGCATTTTGGTCACAAAACATTCCTTCATACGATGCGATTCGGTATACCATACAAGTATTTCACGGGGGTTGATGTGGAAGGCTGTTGAAAGAGCTGACTAAATCAGTTCACTAATACTATCCACCTCTTTCCTGAAAACATTAAGATCAGACTTTAGAATGAATATTTCCTTTGGTTGACCTCATGCCAGTTAGACTTGATGGATTTAAGAAAGCAATGCACTTGGTTTTGTCTTGCCTGATCTTTACATTCCTGGATAGAACATATTTGAAATTGGCAGTATCCCTGGAAGGAACGTTTCTTCAGCAGTGGCAGGAACAGATGCCTTTTAATTGTGCTAGAATGCTACCAGAAATACACGAACTGTTTTAACTTTGACAGTACTAAACGGAAATGGGGAGGCGGAGCAGTTTATTGTAACTTGGCAGAGTGATGTGTATCATAAGGAGGCTCTTAGCGTTAACTTTTATACCTTAAGAGAATACTCGTGGAATTGTTGCAAGATTGCCCCTGGAGCATGCGATGTCATTAGGCACATTTACCAATATGACGATGTTTGAATTAGTAGGGCTGGCCAATGTATGAACTGTGTTTATAAATGGAGAAGATATTAGAAAAGCACGCTGAGCGCACAACAGAAAAGTGTTACAGTAGTGAAGGAGCAGTGTAGCTTTACATTAATTGAGAAGCCTAGTCAAACCCAAAATACATATTTGTGAGATAAATGTGTTTCTAAAAAACTAAACCTTCTCCGATTTGGTGACCAAGTAACAAGAACATCTCAGATATGTTTGGTATCCTATTTAATTTCTGACTCGGTGTTTATTTTCCATTATAAGTTAGAGACATTTTGTGTTATGGCAATGGCTTACAGGGTTGTGGATATTTTTCATAGCTATTACTGCAGGGGATGAAGGATTTTACAGGTGCTAGTGAGGATCATGCCTTGGATTTAAATCCTTTGTGAATTCCGCTCCACCTATAAAAGGAAGACACATTATATGGCAAAAGCATTGTAAGATCTTTATAATAAAGTTGTCCATGGCTTAGTGATGTGATTTTGTTGTTTTATCAAGTGCTTTATCCTATTTTTTTTTTTTTTATGTATCCGGAAACTCAAGTGGTGGAATGGCATATAAAGTTCCCTGCATTCCTCACTGGTCAAGGCTGGCTATAAAACATACACCAATGTAGTTGGATGCTGTAAAATATGTGTTGTTAAACCAGATGTTTATATCGCCTTACATTGTTACCAAATAGTATTTCGGACATGGTTTTATTCAGTCACAGGACAAACCTGCATTAGACCGTGGTACTTTTTATATCAACACAAAGAACCGAGTATGTGAAAAACTGAGCTCGTCGAAGAATAATAAGTGTAGGAGGAATTCTCATGTACTCCTGTAATTCTTATAAATTAAGATCCTCCCCATCGCAGTCATTGGTGCATTTTTATGTGCTGTTTTTATAAGAATAAGTCTCTGCATAGTGTCCCTGTTTTTGCACGGTCTGCAAACCTTCAGGTACAGCAAGTTCTCTGCACCTGCCTACCCCCCCTGCCCAGGAATCTGCATTCCCCCGGCTCGTGGTAGGCTGCATGAGCTCTGCACATTCTTCCCCACCTTTTTAAAGCGTTTGCTTTCTGAAAGAAAGAATGGTGTTCATGCGCTGTCTAATGATTTGTTCAAGGAGATAGCTGAAATAATGTGTATGCAACATTTTGGCTAAGGATGGCAAACTACTAGTATTGCATTGTTATACCACACATTTCACTGTTTAAAGATTTTTTTAATTACAAAGGTCTTGTATAAATTAAAGCCAACCTTTAAGTGTTTAGAAGCCACTTTACAACAACTTCTTGGTAAATGTTGGGAGAAACATTTAGGGAGCATTTTGAGGAAAACTTTCATCCATGGTTTTTGCAATAGAAATGGATAGATTTGTGGTATTAGCAGGAAAATGCCAACAGTTTGTGCTGTCATGACGCACTCATTCGCCTAATCACCACATGAACTTTAGTCCAGTCAATAGTATTTATAAACCTCGCTCTCAAAATGTGTTCAGCAAATCAATTGCAGCCCTAATTTTAGTTAGAAAGATACCGTATTTTGAAAGGATAGTATCACTGTTGTGGATAAGTTACTCTCTCTAGTCGCGTAGAAATTAGACATTTTATACTGCAAAATTTCTTCTGATAAATATTCTACTTTTATTGTACGCCTATTCCTGAAGGCATCAACTCTCTTCTGAGCATTGAATTAGTTATTTGAACCTTGTTATACTCCTACAATCCTGCTGCTGCTGTCTAGGCACTCATGATCATTTATCCCTGTAGATGGCACTGTGCCTGTCCCTGAAGGCATCCAATCTCTGCATGCCGGTTGCCTATCTCCTCAGACCGTGCATTACTGGATGGAAAAGGAAAAACGTATAAAACAAGATGTTACCTTACTCATAACGCCCTGCTCTCTTCAATGCACACCGCTTGGATTTCCTTCCTGAAATAAATAAAGGGTATTTGCATTTTTTGTTTATTTCTGCAGTGTTTTTCCTCGTATTTTCTATAGAACTATAAGCAGCATTTCACAATACAAATGTTCTCTTTACTCCTTGAAACTTCCCTCTTTATCTAGCCTAAAGACCTGTACCTAGTACTTGCAGCAAGCACAAACTGGAACGAGGTCATTTTCACATACCATTGTTTCTCTTTCCTGTATTCTCACAATTTTATTAATTTCTGTATCTAATGTCGTCTCATCACTGCTGTTCTTTAATTATTTTTCTGTGACTTCATTATGGCGGTGGCCAGCATAAACCAACTTTCCCTCTTTTCCAATGAGATTGGAGAATCATCACTATAATGGATGCAATGGGCCCGAACCTTTGAATCCTGCATGATCGCATTTCTCTTCACTTAGGAAATAGCATATTCTTTACTCAGCTTGGGGGTGGTAGGAAGAAAAGTGTATGTGATGATTCTAATGAGGAGGCAGGTGGTAAGTAGCTAGATTTGTTTCAGTTGACATACAAGAGGTTGGAAGATTACTGTGGTGAAAAAATTAAAGTGGTATTGGAAAGACCTATTTTTTGGATATGTTCAGGGTAAAACCGAAAAGATCACTGGTTACATTGCTGCATTATGAGGTTATTAAACCTTAGTAAGGTGTACGAGCAAATCTCAAGATTCAAGAGAAACTCTGGAGATCTAGATTTAAAGAAAGACTTAGAAATCACCAAAACATTGAACACACTACTTACTGCATGTGTATTAGAAAGAAAAGGAGCCTTTGAACCCCTAGTGCACGAAGTGAAAGACCAGAACAACATTGAAGACATTTGTAAAATCAATGACTGGTTCAGAAAGAAATAAAATATTGGTGATGTATCCAATGAGAAGTGTTTTTAGATGTGGCAATCCCAAACCGTTAGCTAACATGTCCTCCCTTTAGCAGTGTATGTTGAAAATATGGAAGACCGGGAAATTACACCAGTCTATAGACATTTTCCCAGTTAGATTGGTGGATGCTATTGAAGAGGCAGGGAAGGCAGATGAAAAGTATTTATTTGTTCCGAGTTCTAGATAATAAAGACAATTTCTCTGACCCTCTTGTGAGTTTATGCTTGAGGGTTATAAAGTTAGAGCATTAGGATAATAGGGGAATACGTTTATTCTAGGCTGCCCATACAGGGTTAAAAAATAATAAACTCTGGCATGGTAATGGTTAGAAATGGCCCACCACCCTCCATTATTATTAAGTTTATTTTTAAGCTTATTTTAAACATCCGTGTGTGTATGGAGTTACTCCAAATATTACATCTCATAATTTTCAACCATAACATAGAAAGTACAAAATGCCCAGTCAACAGGGCCGAAGAGATAATGGGAGACAGGAATTAAGGCCTGTTGCAAGGCCTACATGCGCCATCTAATACTTTTGTAAGGGGGATATATATCTGTAATGGTTACTCTAGTGAGTGTTCCGAAGGCCATCCAGACACCAACTCCATTTCACCAGGTTCACATTGCCCTTTTATTTAGTATCTTCACTTTCTTCAGGTTCAACGATGAGCCCACAGTTATCCAGCGCAGGTAAGGAGTGCATTATCATCTCCCAGACCTCGATAGATTCATGTTTCCGCAACCACTTGTCTGCTTCTCGCTTCAGTGATGCTCCTCACAGCTTTCATGGTTAATAAGTTCAACATTCCAGCTACATAAGGCATATCCTCCTAGGGGCCTTCCAACTCATTGCCAGCTGGGGTCTCACCAGTATCCGCAACAAGTCTGCAAATCTAGATGAAACTACGTTTGTTTTCCATCTGGAGTACCACCCCCAACAAGCGGGCACCCGGTCCGATCTGTTTTATTATTTATTAATTGCACTACTGTGTCACAGTATGCCACCAATGATGGACAACTCCAAACCATGTGATAGAACTCCACTTTGAGCTCTCCACATCTTAGGCAACCTGCCTACGCCAGGATTATACGATTTACCCTCTCGGGGATTGTATATACCCTATGACAGAAGTAGTACATTATTGGCTTAAATCTGGCATTGTAAGACACCCTAGGAGTGTGCCTAAGCATCCTAGACAAATTCGTGTTGCTGACAGGTGTGCCCAAGTCCGTAGCCCAATGCTAGCGTAGCGTGCCTTACTCATATTTTGATTGCACCAGCAGTGCTTTATGCAACAAGGATGTTGGGTGTCATCATCCGCTAGTCTCACAGATGGCCTTAAGACATGCATGGAGCAACGTTTCAGTTGGGCCGTGCCGCCACAATGCGTGCATCGCAACCACCACTGCCCCATGTGATAAAAAATCGAGAGATCGTACTTGTCCACCAAATATGTGAATTCTGCAACCTCCTCATCCATATACAGGTCCTCAACCATAGTAATACTTGTGTCCACACAATCAAGAAGTCTACTCCAGTTGCCTTACTACAGTAAGGCCAATATCGCCACTGGAGGAAATTCACGGGTGTATGGAGACTGCATTCTTATTCACTACAAAGCCTGAGATTACTTATATTGGAGTGGTGTGATCAGTATCCCAGCTCACTTTAATTGGGCTTTATTGGCTGGATCCAGTAACAACCTTGCTAATGTATCCCGAGAGGGGCCCTCAACAACACTTGATATAGTCGGCATGTGTTTCTGCTATAGGCAATCCTGTTTGTGCCTTCCATACCTGCGTCTGATGTCAGCGTGCAAGAAAGCCCTTAGCGCTATCCTATCAAGATCTAGATGTTATGGTTACCTAAACAAATCTCAGTGAAGTAGTTGATTGGAAAAAATAGCGGGCCCTGTATATGTCTAGTATTGAAAAGCAAGCACAAATTGTATGAACCATTCAAAACTTTGTGTGGTAGACAGAGGTACTTTCTAACAGTGGTCAAATGCAACCAAATCTAGCAAGGGGCATTTTACTATAATTTTTCTCCTGAACCTCTATGTATACCTCTCTTGTAACAAAACAAAGAGGTTAAGTGGAAAAGAAATCCGCAAACTCTAAAGGGGGGTACTATAGAGAGTAACCATTTATTAATTGTTGAGTCATTGCACTGTTTATTCTAAAAGCAATCAGAATAAGATATACACCAGTTTAGTTGTTACCGAATGGTAGGACCAGTATGCCTCTAATTCTGAAAAATAGTGTAAGTCTGCTAAAAAAGGACCTATATTTAGTTATAAAGTCAAATATCTAATATGCATCTTGCGATGCTGCTGTTGCCTTATCACTTAGCCGGGCATCATAAATAGGGGGTTAAATTGCTTCCAGCATCGCAGGACATATGTCTTAGCCACTGCTAACGCACTATTGAACCATTGTTTTCTGTGTCGAGTCAGATCTGAAATTTCCAAGGTGTCATGTAGAATGATCAATTCAGGAGAGATTGCCACCGGTGTGTTGATAGAGGCATTTATTACATTGCGCTCGTATGACCAAAAAGTACTTAATAGCCTACAAGACCATAGTAAGTGCAACATGAGTCATCACATTTCCAGCAGTCTGAGGTGTGGGAGGGATTAGCAAGCCTCAGGAATTGTGGGGACCAATGACTATTATGTAGCAACTTGAAATTGGCTTAACTTTAGCTATGCCCCTCAAAGCCCTCAGTCATGTGTTTCTAATATTGTGTCTCAATCTTCTTCTGAGTATTCCTTATCAAGTATCATTTTCCACCTTTCTCTCAATTGTAGGTGCAGTTGTTTAGAATGGAGCTCTTCAAGTAAGACATTGTATAGAACGGATATTACTCCTTTGAAATCCCACTCTTGATGGAGAGACAGTAAAATAAGAGACTGGGGCAAAGGATCTGGCAATTAGAGATTTTCAAACACAATCATTATTTTGGTGGTATGTACCTACATTTTTCTTTTCTGTCCAATAAAATTCTGATTGGAATTTTTAAAATTACTTCAATCTACTCTTTGCTAAGACCTGCTCTAAGTGAGTGATTATGCTGTCAGCCCATTCCATCCAGAGTATCTTGTGTCACTAGAGTCTCCATGCTAAATTATTGTAAACAAGTGTGCAGGAACTCATGGACCCAGGACTGCTTGTGCGCTTGTATCTACATATGTGGTGTCTTTCTTAGTAAAGGATTTAGAGGGTCCTGCAAAGCTGTGATGTCCTTTATTTTGTTGATGATGTGTTTTTAGATTTCGCCTGCACAGTGGTTGCAAAATCTCTTGTAAACAAAAAAACATCTCAAGATGAGCTTAGAGCTTGCCCAGTACTTACCATTGGTTGGCTTCTGCGTTGCTCTTGCTTCTCATTGGCCAATGCCTCCTGCTCCTTCCAGGGCTTAACGGTTGTGTCTGCTTTGGAGCATGAACCAAGTACAGCTTCCTGTGTGTGGCCAGTGTGCTTCTACTCGCTGCAGGCTCCTCCAGGTACTTTTTCTAACTTTTGGATGGTCGCACACTCTCGAAGAGTGCATGACTCTGTAGTCTGTGTCCTGCTTACTCGTCTTGCTTCCCCCCTACCTCCCCCCCCCCCCCACCCGCCCTTATGTTCCTTTACCACCTCCCTCCCCGCTGGCTGTTCTGTTCTTGTTGCAATCTCCCTTCTCAACTGCTTCTCCCTTGTGTTTCTTTTTGTATCTCCTCCTGTGGCCCTGCTGTCCGCCCCAAAAAATATTAACAAAGACAAATCGCTTTCGTAGAGCTATTTGGCCCTGTTATTTTTTTTTTTTTTTGAAGATGTTGAACAGCAGCAAGGCTGCTGTGCAACATCACTTAAAAAAAGCGCTTTGTTTTTATTTACTTTAAACCTTGTTGCACAGCAGCCCACGCTGCTGTGCCACATCTTTAAAAAAAAAAAAGAAAAGCCAAATAGGTTTTGCATTTGTTAATGATTTTTAAAGATCTTGCACAGCAGCGTAGGCTACTGTGCTACATGTTTAAAGTAAATCATAACAAGGCACTATGGCGAGGCCAGCACTGTCCGCGCCATAACACACTGTTTGTATTTACTTTAATGAAATAGAGGTGTGCCCTGAGTATTTTTTCCATGGAAGGAAACTAGTATTCCAGTATGTGTGACAGAATCTACATGCGTGAATTAGAGTGAATGCACAAAAGAGAGAGTTATAAAATGTGTGGATGGCATGAAGACACATGGGGCTGAGATCTCCCAGAAGCGAGTGGATTAAAATGTTTTGGCCCTTTCTTTTGGTTCTCGCATTCTAGGAGTACTATACTGTACTGTAGGGGGAATGGGAGTCTTTTTCTTATAGTTTCGCTGCTTTTACAAAGAGCCCAGCCAGGTTCATACTGTGCATGACTGACGCCCCAGCTGTAGTTTGCTTTCGCCCAGTCGTGTATCTATTCGCTAGTGGAAATAAATAAATATGTTTATTTTTGAAAGTTTAATATAACCACAAACAATGGTGTACTTGGAGTGCTGTGGGCCCTAATGTAAACAAGGAAAATGGGCCCTATATCCCCTGGGTTGATACTAAAAAAACACCTTTAATTTGGCTGCTGGGCCGAGGTGCACTGCATCTTCTACACTATTGATGACTACGCCCATGACAAAGCTCCCGGAGGGCATCACAGAGCCTCCCGTTTTTATAGATTCAAATATAATGCATACAGAGAAAAACAAAAAGGAAATGGTACCTGTGCTTTTAAGTGGGTGAGGCACATCCAGGGATTAATAGGTTCTTAGAATGCAAATACTAAGTTTGCTTCTTTCTAAAAGCAGCGGTGTTTTAAAAGTATTGGCTTATATAATGAAAGGTAAAACACAAAGCAGTTAGACATTTGCATCTTTCTTACTTAGTTCTATGATCAAGCTATATTTATTTACTAAGGTAAAACAGGTTGAAATGCACGTGAATATTGAGGGTAGAGAATTCTGTCAAATGAAGTTTCAGGGAGCTTAAATATTGATCATTTTGTGCTGTTTTAGGCAGTGTAAATAACGCTGTTATTCCAAAACGATTTCTCTTTATAGGATTAAAGAGTGAGGTGGCCCTCCCGGGATTCGAACCTGACGAACGCCACATATCAACAGAGCGCATTAAATCCCCTTTTCCTGTGCACATTACCCCATCCCTCCCAGCCCCTCCACCCAAACACCATTACTAAAAAGAGAGATGCTCCACTATCTCATGTGGCTCGCATCCTGCACAAAATCTGTTGTGCTTCCTTATTGGCTGCGACTAGTTCTCTCTCCCATTTGACCCATTTTTAGGTCTTGCGTAGGCAGCTATTTCTTCAAGACATGCTGCATCTACAATATGACTTTGAGCACCGCCCATCTTTTTCATTGGTTTCTCTTACAGTCCTTTGAAAATGCCAGCTTTTGTTTGATGAATACGCCTAGTAGTCCCTCCTTTTGGACTATTGTATCTTCCCATGACGACTGCCCCTATTACATGTGCTCTTACATTTCATGTTTTTAGGATACTTTGAGAGCACTCTTGTTTTTCTTTTGTTGTTGGCCTGCCACGGCTGTGTTAAGTGTTTGTGTTTTGTGGCTTAATTGCTCCTGCACCATTTGTTTATCTTTCTATTTAGTTTTGAATTGCCATTGTTTAAATGTATTTGTTATGATTTTAATTTTATTTATTACCATCGGCATGTTTTTTGTCGAGCCGATGCAGAAACTCGAACCCTGTTCCCCAGGTACGAAGTCGGCAGATCTATATGTTACGCCACATCGTTAATGTGAAAGGAAACTTGTTATTTATCTTTGTGCAGTTTGTGCCGGAAGGAAGAACCTCCAGGAGCGTACCATAACTCCCTTAAAGGTAGCTCCTGCACTTTTGGTTAGCTGGCCATTGTGACTATTGGGGTCTCATCGCTTTGTTTACACAGCGTGGGACTTAGCATAGACTTCTTTCGATGCGCTAGTGTTGCTAGTGCAGGGCACATTGTTTCTTGGCTGACCTTGTGTTTTCCTGTTAAAACGCATCGCAACCGTCCCATGTCACTGGCAGAACACGTGCTACTTTTCCATTGCTCCTGCTCTGACGTCATTCCATCGCTGGACAACGTGCGCGTAGGCATGGGGCGTTAACCCACTAGTAGACTCCCCTTCTTGGCTGTCTCTTTGCACCGTAGGTAGGCAAACAGTACAGCAGCTCCAGGTGTCCTGCCACTTGCACAGAGCCCCAGTCCTTGATCAGCCGGGTCTCCAAGTTGTGCATTCCTGCAATTCCTTCTGTCTCAGGTAGTTTATGGGTGCCTTTTTCCTGCCTTTTCTAATGTCCTGAGACTTTATATCATCTTTGGGAGATGAGTGACGGATTCACGCTCTCCCTTTCACTAGTTAAAAGCCTTCCGGGCTGCTTTTGTTTTGTTATACAGAAAACATTCACAAATATAATGAGCACCAGCAAAGCCTAAGGTCACCAATAAACACCAGACGATCTCTAAGTGGTGAGGCCGCATTGGGTAAGTCACCACTGCACCCTGCCAATGCGGCAAGCACAAGTTAAGTGGTTTTATTTATTTTTTCTATTTTTCCTATCCTGACGTCTGTTGACTCCCCGCCCCACCGTTCTTACCTGCACCGGGCGTTCCTGCTCATTTAAGACCTGGGCTGCTTTTACATTTTTCTCCGTAAACCATTTTCCTGCTAGTACTTCTGCTGCATTGGGCAGTTCACAGGAGATTCTCACTCCTTTATCCACTAGGGCTGGATTTTTGTTTGGGAGAAGCAAAGTTTTCATTGTCTCCCTTTCTCACTGTTATAGCATTCCTGCAAATTACTCCTGTCTTATTAGGCAGTTTACAGGTGCCTTTTCCTGCTTTTTCTAATGCCCTGAGGCTTTATATCATTCTTTGGGAGAGGCGTGACCGGTTCACGCTTTCCCTTGCACTGGTTAAATGCATGCCGGGCTGCTTTTATTTCTCATTCAAAAAAGTTAAATAAATTAAATAAGCACCTGCAAAGTCTAAGGTCACCAATAAACACCAACGACTGTGTTTGGCAATGCTCACTTTTCATTTCTATAATTTCCATGGACTTTTCCGTCCTACTCTTTCAGTCGCATTGTTTGTAGTAGTCATTATTGCTTCATCAGCTGCTTTGCGTGCAGGAACGTGACCAGTGACTAATTCGCTTCCTCTCCCTTTCGTTGGCACTACCTTTGTCCCCAGACTACATAAAGTGTGAGCAGCGTCATAACGCTCAGGATGCAATTGACTGCACGCATGTACATTAGTGTGGGTGGAAAAACATGCTGCACAGCAGCCACACAGCTCTACAACATAGCTTAAAGCCATTAGCAAAGCCAGTAGCTCTGGCTAAACACGTACAAGGTCCCAAAAACGAGACGTATTGGCTATGCCAGTGCTTGTTACTTTAAGCCACGTTGCATTGCAGTCCGTGCAGATGTGCAAGATATCTAAAGAAACATTCAAACAATCGATCAGTTGAGTTTAATATTGACATTGAAAAAGCCAATAGGATTTGCATAGGTGAAACCTATTGGTTTTTGCCAATGCTTGTTATAGTTGAACCCAATCCATTTCCTCTTTGGTAGTTGCGAAGAGGCTAAGCAACTGGGCCAGATGATGCGCTTTATAATAAGAGTCTATATGAGGCAGTCTGAGGCTGCCCGATAATGTCTCTGCTTGTAGTTTGGTGATCAGCATGTTTTCAAATCTGCATTATAGCTCTTACTGTTTGTAAGCGACCCGCAGAACTTGTACATTCTTGTGGTTTATATAAATCTTCCCCTTTTTGGTAAAAGGATATCCCAGAACTGTTATGTACCTCTTCTGTGATATTGCAATTGGTACCAACTCTACTATATTGATTAAATAATACCTTGAAATTGAGCAAATATGTATTCATGTTATTCTCTTATTGCTGATCTTGCACTTTATAAGCATAAATATATGTGTGATAGAAAGTTTTGCATAAGGTCAACTTTGAATATGGAAATGTTCCCAGGAAATTATATAATGTTTTGATAGCAAATAATTATATTCTGATTTTTTAGAATGTTATAATGTTGATATCCTTGTGTGATTTGATAGATATGTTTAGCAAAGTTGAAAACTGAGAGCAGAACTTATATGTTGAGTGAAGTTCTAAAATAGTTTTCTGTGAATTATTGCACCTTAATCCTCATGATTTACGGATAAAAGCTTTGTGAATTGGACCTTGGGGATCCTCCTGAGAGCCACTCCTTAAAGGTGTTTCAGTTCAATGTGTGCATTTAACAGGTCACTTGCACAGGGTATTATAACTTCCTACAGCATTCACAGGCCCTCATTTAACCAATATCAGGTTTTCAAATAGCCCTCACATCTCTGACCCCACGGCGGACCCAAGTCTACATGTTTCATCCTCAACATAACCTAAAACAACTGCCACCCCATATCTTCACTGTCGCATCATGAAGTCGCCATTTGCTCGCTTTTCGTTTGGTATCAATGGAAAAATTCAAGCTGCATTCTTTTCATGTTGTCCTAAAGCATTCTGAAATGTCTGCTTTATTCCCATACTTCCATGGATATAAATCTAATCCCAGGCTGCTCTCTATATATAAAAAAACTGGGAAACCCTGTTTTTGAGGCAGTACTGGCTGTATTACTTCACTCATTCAGTGTTCTGGGAAACACTGTATTCTTTGCTAGTGCCTAAATAGGGATACACTTATAAATGTAATTAGTAGACACATGAATTTAAAAGCAGTAATGCATTTTCAGCCACAATAATTTCTAAATGTAATGTCAGACTTTACTTCTGAACACCAATGAGACATGTACTTCACATAGTGGTTTGTTGGATTATATTTTCTTTAATCCCAGCATACAATATTTTCTTTTGTTTGAGCATTTAAATATTCTCCACACTTGTTTGTGAATCCTGTACCTGTAAATCCAAAATAATGCTAATTAAAGTACTTGAAGTAATATAATTATCTCCTTTACCTCATATTTTTAACAGAGCCCTCTTGCCTCTCTTCCTTTTACTGATCTGCCAGTATTGACTCATTTTCATAGTTGCCCACATGTCATACTGCAGTGCCTGTACTTTTTAATTGAGATTTGATAATAACATTTCATAACATCCATTTGGTTACTGTACAAGCGAGTCTGGCAAGTATGTGAACTATCTACCCCCTTGTATACTCTAATCAATTAATATCCAGTTGAAGTCTTTGTCTTAACTAGGATAGATTGTCTTTTGTGCCTTAATAACAAAATAATTAATTGCTTCATGAACAAGCACTTTCAACTTACTCCTTTAAATTCAGAAACTGGAATACCTTTAATTGAAGGAATTCATTTCTTTTTGCAATTTGGATTTTTTTTTTTCAATAGTAGGCCACATTTATGTACTGTATCCAGAACCCTAAACCCAGAGATCATCTCCAATCCAGACAAAACAAGGTATGGACTCCAGAGAATGAGATTGCTTTAATTTGGGTTCTTGGTATTTTTCTTTAAGTAGTAGGAGTTAAAGAGGAGGATGGGGGCTGGCTGGTCTAGTTGGCTGTATGATCGGCTTCTCTCCTTGTATATCCCCAAAACTGTTATTCTACATCCCTGCATGGAGACCTACTGATTTCTCTGTATTTTGCTTCTAAGCCTCAGGGTCGTCTCTAAGCAACACTGACTATTAATGAGACTAGTGAGATGAGCGGCGCCAGTCTGATGCTTCACCTCTTACAGTTTTTGGAGCAAAACATAGACTGTATCCTTCTCTGAGAATCAGAAATCTGCCACTTCAGTGGAAAAAGTATAGGAAATATGTTGCTTATTTTTCTCTTTCATGGAGTGAGTGGTTTCTCATGGTTATACGTGTAGCCACTATCCTGTTTTGGAGATAGGCACTTTGTATGTTATGTGTGGTGACCAATCCTCTCTTATAATTCCTCAAGACAATAGTGAAAAAGAACTACAGACACAGTAAAAGAATTAGATATCAGCTTTGGATATATCTACACCAAATTTTGCTGTGTTCTGGCTTCCTATTTCTGTAGTTTTAGAGATATTATGACCATAGCAGGTAAGACCTGATGTTGAGAGGTGTGATAAAGAAAACTCCTCACATTTCTCTGTTAATTGCTAAATACGAAGAAGAATCCTCCAGGGAATTGCTCCACTTTCAGGATATTATGGTTGATATTTTGAGGAGTCACCTTTTGTGTTTAGCTACAACAAAACTTTATTAGGTTTTTAAACTGTAACCGCTTAGTTGAGCCTTGGTTGGCTTCAAATGTAGCCACTGACATCCCTGTTATCATGTCTGTACATATAAATCAAGAGCACACATATCTGAAACTCCTCATATTTGGGTCTGGCTTTACAGAAAACAGAACAAAAAAAGAACTTTCAGAAGTACTACTGAGAGAGGGGCTTAAAGTACAGCCACATGTTGGTTTCCATGAGTACAGTATTTGATTGGGCAAAGATTGTGTGCTTCCACCTGAAAAGAGTGCTTGTATTGCACTTTTTGTCTTGTGGAAAAACATATGCTCTATACAGCAGTAGCAACTGGCTTATGATTTCAAGTCAATGATTGGCTTACTCTGTTTATTATGAAAAGTTATGATGGCAGTAGGCCTAATGTATTGATAAAAGCATAAATTATAATCCGTAAGCATTCAAGGGTGGTTAGTTATTATATGTTACATATATTAAAACCTGCAGAAAAGTATATTGTTACATGGAGGCTCTCAGATTATGGTAGTAAGAAAGACTGGTGTTGCTGTGAAACCTTAAAATCTGAATCTCTCGTTTTCTAATTTAGCTGTGCTTCATTCATGCCCACCTTTGAGCTGTTTTCAGCCTGACTCTATCCTTGACACCACACTTGCATGAACATTAGGTCACGAATCTAAGTTGAGACATTGTAGGCTGCGTAAACATGCAAAGTCAGCACAAAAGAACAGCTGATGTCTACACTGTGGGTTTTGTGTGTATTTTAAACAATGATAAAGCCTTAGACAAAGTTTGTTCAGATAAGCCTATCTTGTTATGCAGCTTCAAGACGTGACAGTTACACAAGGCACCAAGGTTGTTGATTCTTACAGATGGTCTCATTTGTGTGTTCTTCCCAAAGCTCTATTTACCTCTGGGCGTTCCTAGGCTGTGATTTTCCCTATATAAACCCATGTAACCATTGTTCAGTGTGCTCCTTGAGTAACTCCATGGTGCTCATTGAATGGAGACCCATTCTGAATGCTTAATAAATTACCTATGGTTTGTACTTCGCTCCACTGTTGATTCCTCCTTATTCGATAAAGAACCCGTGGCGAAGTGGTGAGCCCTGCTCCAGCAGGTTATAAATTAATCTGCTCCACAAATTGGCGCCCAATGTGGGGCCTCATCAAGCGCTTGCAGTCGGACCAGGGCAGGAGATCAGGTCGGTAAGATGAACTTCGCTGAGGAAGCGCCCCACCTGATGAGATTAGTGTTGCTTGTGTCCAAGGTTATTTTTCTGCTCTCCAACTCTGATCTTCCTGGCGGCTGCTAGCCTTGACTGGGGCCTTCGGTTGGTGATTTTCTTTGGATCAGGGAGGATCGACAGGTGAGAGGCGAAGACTACGCATGGGGTAAATCTGTATTGAACCGGTTCATTTGTTCATTTGGTTTGGATCTGTTTGATCTTTGCTTGACTTTGTATTTGTCTTGACTTGGTATTTGATTGGTAATCTGTTTGGAATTTGGTAATCCGTTCGGACTCTGTTTTAAATTTTGAAACCTAGGTTCTGTTTGGTATTTAGAGATCTAAGATTTGTTTTGAGACTTGCTATTTGTTTTTGACTAACATTTTCTCTTACAGGTAATGTGAGAATATTTTTAATTTCTCTCTGTTTATAAGTTTTTTTTCCCCCTTATATAACATGCCTGTGTTTAGTACCCTTTGGAAGTTTTGTTGTTGCTGCTGCGATAAGCAGAGCATTTTGGAAGCAAGTCAGCCGGCGCCACCAGAAGGTACGCCAAATTTTGAGATGTACCGCAAATATGGTATTTGTCCCATCATGTATAATACATTGTGGAACAAATACACAAAAGGGGATCCCCAGCTGAGATGGCCATTTGAGGGAACTATGGACCCTCACAAACTCGAGTATTTAGAGAATCCATTGTTTTTGAAGAAAGTTAGGCCGGCTATGTTTGAAAGTTTGCGTATGTGGAGAAAAGAAGTGAGGGAGCGGCAGCTCAAAGCAGAGAAGGTACAAAGAAAACAGGAAAGGATGACAGAGTATCAGAAGTATAAGGAATTGAAGGATAAGGAAGTTCAGGAGGAAAAGGAATGTTTAGATAGGGAGCATAGATTATTAATATCAAAAGAATATATAGTTAGACCAACAGTAGCAGTAGAGGTCCACCAAGAAGATGTGGACTCAGATATTGATGGATTGTTGATAGAACGACCCCCGTCCCCATATGTGCCCTTAACACCTCTTCCCCCCTGGACCCCTAAATATTGCTCCCCTTGTACCCCCGGCTCCCCCTCCTTTGCCCGCGGTTGTCCAGCTCCCTAATTTCCAACCAGTATCGGTACATTCTTTAACCCCTCCAACCCAGGCCACTGCACCCCCACCCCAAGCCTCTGCGCCTCCACCTCAAGCCACTGCATTTGAAATGACTAATGATTCTGTGGTTCCTGCATCTGTCCTGACCCCTCGAGTTCTTCGCTCTACTGTACCTCTGTTTCGTCAGGATGCAATAAGGTTGATGGTATTACATTGGTTAAGTAATCTAGAAATGGAAGTAGAAGAAATGATGGATCAGATTCAGGATTTCTCTGAGGGTGAGCTTCTTTGTCTTATAAGTAAGCTTTCTCATCAACTTATGGTTCAATGGGAGATGACTACAGGGCGAAATGGCCCAGATGGTGTTAGAGCAATTAATAGACAGTGTCAGATAGGGGCCTTCCCTGTAAAAGGAATTAACACTGCCATAGCAACGATAATTTGATACCGTAATGAGCTCTTTTCCTCTCTTTTCCTCTCCCCGAATAAGACCTATGAGGGAAGCTGCGCCACAGTTCATTCCTGGAAGAGGGAATGCAGACGAAGATGACCCAAATAGTGCTAATGCTGGAGCCCATTTTTTGTACAATTGGATATATACGCCTTGGAAAAGGACGGATGTACTCACTTTAAAAGCCTCTTTACCTGATATACGGAAAAATCCTAGGGGATTTTATGAAGATGTACAGGCAGCCATTGATTCTTGTATCATGACCTTAGCAGACATTGATCTGTTTTTTGGTATGATCCTACCACCTGATATGTGGCTACTTACCCGGAAACAGGATCATGCTATTGATTTGGGAGGAGATTGGACTGCCATCTTAGCAGCTGATAGGGATAGGACACTTGGTCAGAAACCTAGTCAGCTTATACTAGATCTGCCTGGTAACATACTTACTTACATAAAAACGATAGTGCCAGCCAGAAAAATAGATTGGGCACTCCTTACTGCTTGTAAACAGAAACAGGGAGAGGCCGTCCCTGATTTCTTTACTCGCTTTGAGGAAGTGTTCCATGATTTTAGTGGACAAGATACAGCTACACCTACAGGTACACATTTATTTGTAGATACATTTGTGGGAAATTTGCTTCCTGAGATATCAGTTCGCTTAAAGAACTCTGAAAGCACATGGGCTTCTGTGACTCCAAAAACTATATTAGATATGGCTCGGTATTCTCAGAATCAGGTTACCACTGAGCAAGAACGAAAAGAAGGAAAATTAAAAGAATTGAAAACTAAGGTGATAATCGTTCAGGCCTATGGACCCCAAGGTCGAGGCCGTGGCCAAAATTATGGTCCGAATTATAGACAAATGCCTCCAGTAGGGCCACCACGTAGACAAACTCCACTGGGACTGGATCAATGTGCTTATTGCAAAGAGAAGGGACATTGGCGTTCTGAATGCCCTGTTTTAGCTGCTGGTGGAAGAGGAAGGGGACAAGTGACTAGTAATCGAGGTACTTCAGCTCCCCGACAACAGTCACATCAGGTTCAAGCTCCAGAGAAGAACAGGTCAGGAAATGATTTTGATCAGCGAAATAATCAATATTCTATGGAGGATTGGGAATCAGAGGAAACTGTGGGAACACATTTTGCCTAGGACAGCGTAGGTCAAGGGGCACCAGTTGAGATATCTGTAGATCAGTCAGGGCCCTATATAACAGCCACCATACTTGGGCAGGATCAGAAATTTCTGTGGATACAGGGGCAACACGTAGTGCGATATCTCAGAAACTGGTCTATGGGACACCCTTGTCTGGCAAAGTGATCACATCGATAGGGTTTGATGGAACACCAACTCCTAGCCCTGTGTCCCAAAAACTACATTTGCAGGTTGAGAATTTTATCACTACAGCCCCCTTTTTACTTCCCCCACATGCTCCAGATAATCTGATGGGACTTGATCTTTTGAAATATTTCCATGCTACTATACATTGTTCCCCATCTGGAGTACGTGTCATTTTTGGGGAAAAGGCATTACCTAAACAATATAATTTTTCTTTATGTCCGGACCTTGATTCTGTCCCTTCATGTGTTTGGGCTACTACTGATACAGATGTGGGAAGAATGGATATTTCCCAGTACATATACAGGTTCTGGAGGATGCTTCCTTACCAAGGGTCCCGCAATACAAAATATCAAAAGAAGGTGAAGATGCATTGATGTCTATCATTTATATGATATGATATGATATGTACAGGACTTGTTGAGGAAGTTTCCTCTAATGTATGCAATAGCCCCATTCTCCCCATTCTAAAACGGGGCGATGGAACAGGGGATAAGATTTACAGATTTGTGATTGACTTGAGAGAAGTCAATAAAATAGTTATCCCTCAATATCCTGTTGTCTCAGATATTACAACTTTGTTGACATTAATTCCATCTACAGCTACTGTATTCTCTGTCATTGACCTTAAGAATGCCTTCTTCTCTACTCCAATACATCAAGAGAGCCGACATCTTTTTGGATTTTCATTAAGGGGCCGCTCATTCAGATTTTGCAGGGCTCCACAAGGCTATACAGAAAGCCCTAGCATTTACAGTCAAGCACTTAAACGACAGTTGGATGAACTTCTTTTGCCACCAGGGGTAACACTGGTGCAATATGTGGATGACATTTTGCTAGCCGCAGACACAGTTGAGCATTGTCAAGAAGCCACACTCTCTCTCTATTGCATCATCTTGCTGTCAAGGGACATAAGGTCTCTAAGGATAAGTTACAATATTGTCAATCTGAGGTCACTTATTTAGGTCACCTCTTGTCTAAGGAAGGTCGCACGCTGACTAAAGACCAGATTCAAACAATCCTATAAATTCCTATTCCAAGTACCCACAAAGAAGTCAGGGCACTAATTGGTATTACTTCCTACTGTAGACAATGGATTCCAAATTTCTCCCTTCTTATCAAGCCTCTTTTGTCCCTTGTTACCAAAGACACTCCCTCTCCTCTACCATGGACATCTGAATGTCAGGAAGCATATCCGCAGCTCCGTGCATACCTTTGTTCTGCTCCAGTGTTAGGCACTCCAGATTATGCAAAACCTTTCATACTATATGTACACGAGAGAGAAGGATGTGCATTGTCAGTTTTAGCACAACCATATGGTAATAAGCATCGTCCCTTTGCTTATTTTTCAGCTGTATTAGACCCAGTGGCCAGAAGACTTCCAGATTGTCTCAGAGCGGTTGCTGCCACAGCAATTTCTATACGCCAATCTGAGGGGATAGTGTTGAGCAACAAACTTATGGTTATGGTACCCCATTCGGTAGATGCACTCCTGAATCAGACTAAAACCCAGCATTTGATTAGCGCTAGACTTGCAGGCTACGAACTTACACTTTTGGCACCTCACATCACACTTAAGAGATGTTTAACATTGAACCCAGCTACATTGCTACCTTTGCCAGCTGAACAGGCGCGTGATTTGCATGATTGCATTTTCCTAACAGAAGAACAGACTACGGGAAGAATAGATCTAAAGGATACACCTTTGTTAGAACCTGAGGGAGAACTATGGGTGGATGGCTCTTGTTTAAGATTACCTGATGGCACCACCTCTGCATCCTATGCCATTACCACTTTACAGAATGTGGTAGAGACAGCCCGTATCCCACAAAAATCTGCCCAAGCAGCTGAACTCATTGCGCTTTTGAGGGCTTGTGAACTTAGTGAAGGATTAAGAGTGAATATTTATACAGTCAGTATGCATTTGGTGTGGCACACAATTTTGGCAAGCTCTGGAAGGAACGGGGATTCCTAACCTCCCATGGCTCTAAAATACAACATGGTGAATTGGTTAACAGTCTTCTTACTGCTTTGACATTGCCAAAGAGTATAGCCATTATCAAAAGTAGTGCCCACAAGAAAGTTACAGACAGAGTGGGACAAGGAAATGCTTTTGTTGACTAAGTTGCACGAGAAACCGCAAGTGCACTTGCAAGTAAGATATATGTATTACGATCCCAAGCTGAAAGATGGGAAAACATGTATACAGAGATTAAGGATATACAGCAGTCAGCCACTGAACAGGAAAGGGCAGAATGGCAAAAGGAAGGAGAATTAGATGATGAGGGATGTTGGAGGTCAAAAGACATGTTAAAATGGAAATTACCCTATGCCTATGTATTGCCTTTTGTGACTATGGCTCATGGACCTGCTCACGTTAGTGCCAAAAACATAATTTCCCAATTGAATCCAGTCTGGGATAGTCCACTCATCCGGAAAACGGCTGAGCATTTGATTAAATGTTGCATGATCTGCTTACAGCACCATCCTGGGAAGGGAGTATCAACCCCTACTGGTGCATTTTCTCCACCTCAGGTTCCCTTTGAAGCACTCCAAATGGATTATATTTAACTAGAACGCTGCAACAATTTAAAATACGTACTAGTTGTGGTTTGTTCCTTCAGTAAGTGGGTGGAAGCCTATCCCACCAAAGATAACACAGCCTTGACAACAGCTAAAGTTCTAATAAAAGAGTTCTTCCCCCGTTTTGGGGTTTGTAGAGTTTTATGGAGCGACAATGGCCCCCACTTCACTGGCCAGATAATCAAAAACCTAATGAAGGGTTTGGGGGTAAAACAGAAGTTTCATGCTGCTAATTATCCCCAGGCAGCGGGTTTAGTAGAAAGATACAATGCTACCCTGAAACTAAAAGTGGCAAAAATTGAAGCAACAACGGGCCTTAAATGGCCAGATGCTTTGCCACTCACTTTGCTATCTGTTCGTTCCATCCCACACAGTAAGATTGGGCTTTCTCCCTACGAGATAGTCTTTGGTAGACCTATGAATGTATGGGGACCCCCAAGACCAAATATGATTAAAGAAATACAGTACCCTGTTTTGAGTGACTATCTTAGAAACTTGACTGAAAAATTGTTTCTGATTCATCAGCAAGTGCTTGAAGCTATTCCAGACAAATCGGAGGGTTCGGCTCATGGTCTCCAACCCGTTGATTTCGTGCTACTCAAGAACTTCCAGCATTCTAAGAATCTGGAACCTCGTTGGAAGAACATCGAGCAAGTGCTGCTGGCAACCTGAACTGCTGTGTGTGTCACCAACAGACGTCACTGGATACATGGATCCCACTGCAAACTAATTGTAGCAACTGTTCTCCAGCCAGAAAGCAGAAGTGATCTAAAGGACATCTTGCAGATTTAGAAAGGCGTTGCTCCTCTGAACGAAGACACCCTGTTCCCAGATCAAACTGTGCCGCCGGCATCAAGGTACGATTTACGACCAAGGAAGGGAAGGAGCAGATAAAGATATCGGAGGGCCAATTTCAATTAGTGGAACGGTTCGGCTGTGACACGGTGGGATCACAGAATCGGCTGAAATAGGTTCAGAGGGGGTTGTGATACGTGTTCAGTGTTCTCCGCCTTTAGATACGTGATAGCAAATCACGTATCTAAAGGCGGAGAACCAAGATATACCGCCCATACATATCTTGACGTGATTGAGGGTTTTTTACCTATATCGGAGACAACCACCTGAACCCTGGTGCCAGCAACAAGTGATCCATCCTCTTTTGATTATTTATGCATTCAATGTGCCCCCACAATATGTACAGCCTGTATAGCCATTTGTAATAGTATTAAACCTTCCCCAGTCAATGTTCATGAATTGAATAGAGAAATGATTATGCACACAGAAATTCATGAACTAATAAATATTAATGTACACAATTAATATATGTACTTTCTAGAATGTATTCAGCACAGCTGAAAAGGGAGGACTGTGAAACCTTAAAATCTGAATCTCTTGTTCTCTAATTTAGCTGTGCTTCATTCATGCCCACCTTTGACCTGTTTTCAGCCTGACTCAATCCTTGACACCACACTTGCATCAACATTAGGTCATGAATCTAAGTTGAGACATTGTATGCTGCGTAAACATGCAAAGTCAGCACAAAAGAACAGCTGATGTCTACACTGTGGGTTTTGTGTGTATTTTAAACAATGATAAAGCCTTAGACAAAGTTTGTTCAGATAAGCTATCTTGTTATGCAGCTTCAAGACGCGACAGTTACACAAGGCACCAAGGTTGTTGATTCTTACCGATCGTCTCATTTGTGTGTTCTTCCCGAAGCTCTATTTACCTCTGGGCGTTCCTAGTCTGTGATTTTCCCTATATAGACCCATGTAACCATTGTTCAGTGTGCTCCTTTCCTTGAGTAACTCCATTGGATGGAGACCCATTCTGAATGCTTAATAGATTACCTATGGTTTGTACTTTGCTCCACTGTTGATTCCTCCTTATTTGATAAGAACCCGTGGCGAAGTGGTGAGCCCTGCACCAACAGGTTATAAATTAATCTGCTCCACATTGCTTACCCCTCTGACAAACCTTTCTTAAAGAAGATTTACATGGTGATAACCCTTGTTACTCCAGTATTGGAAGTTTCCTAGATTCCCATTGCTTGTATCATTCCCTGTCGTCGAGACGGGAGTCCCCGGTAAATAAAAAATACCATAGAGATAGGTACAAAAGAAGAAAAAAAAGGCATAGGCCTCATCTCATTTTGTAGCATGTCCACCTCTTTTTGTAAAAGAGACTAAAAGTAATGAACAGCCAATTAGAATAGCCTCACCCCATAGAACCTTCCTGAGAGAGCCTCAGATTTTCTACGGCACGTTGTGCAAGGGAGTCTCCACTGAGCTCTGCTCAGTTTTCTTCAACATTTTGGTATTTCAACTCGTCATTATGTCGGAGAAAGAAAAGAAAGCTCTGTCCAAGGCTTGTGCTACCTGCTCCAAGAAGAGGCTTTATGTGGAGGACAAACATAAAGACTGTATTTATTGTTTGTACCCTGACCACAAGCCTACTGTCTGCAAGATCTGCAGGACCTTCTCTACAAAGATCTTGCGGGACCGTGAGGGACGTCTGCTCACCTGGTTACAGAAATTGAAGTCACGGAAGGATCCTGTGTCAAGTGACAGTGATGATGGCTCCTCTGCGACATCCTCGAGGAGATCACAAAAAAAGGGTAGGTCCTCACCTTCAACTTCTTCTGACCCCCCTGCCAAAGCCTTGCAAAAGACCTCTGATAGGTCTGACAGGCGTAGTCCCATCAAATCTCCTCACCGAGGTGTAAAGGAGAGGGAAGGACTTGCTATGGCTGTAGTACCTGCCAAACGATTGAGCCATGGGTCTTCTCTTCCTTCTGAGAAGCCAAAGACCAAAAACAGCTTCTGTCCCTCCTGAGGTGAAAGCTGACATGAAAGTTCGCTCGTTGACGACGACTTCATCAGGACCGCCGACGGCGGTTTCAAAAATCTCACCGGCGTCGACTTCGGCTTCGTCGACGATGACTTTATCGACAACGAAACTGGCTGAGGTACCTGCATTTGTTTCGTCGACGTTGATTTTGACAACTTCCACGTTGACGAAGATGTCGACGAAGATGGTGTCGACGACAACGACGTCGACAGCTTCCAACCTGGTAATGACGACATTCTGGACGACGGTCCCGTCGACGGTGGATTTCTCGTCGACGTTTCAGTCATCGTCGGCGGCAGCTCCGTCGACTACCTCATCGACGATACATAATGTGGCAATTTCTATCTGGAGACGTCATATTACCCCGGAGATGACATCTCCAAGGAAAGTGACACCACTGCCTCCGGCCCTCCTTTTGGAAGAGGAGTTTTCCGAGGACAATGAGGGTCCTTATGGTGATGCACATAGCCCGTCTCAGCTGAATGTGAAATATCAGGACTCGGAGGATTATTACATGGAGCAGCAGCAGCAGCAGTATATGCCGAAATCCAGATCTCAAGATCATTTTCAACAGGACATGGTCTGTATGCCATCTTCCCTCATTTCAGACCTACAGTCCATGCTCTTGGATTACAGGAAGAGGTTTCCAACTCAATCCTCTGGCCAGGAACCACAGCAAGTGCTTCCAACTCCACTTGCTCTTCCGGTTACACCTCAGCCTCAACAAGATTCCATTACTGGGGTTACCGGACCCACAGCGGAATGTGGTTACAGTAGAAGACGACACATCCGATGATGATCCAGGTGCTACAACGATCCCTGACCTGGACAGAGAATGGGATGACTACGTTATTCCTGACCCGGCGTCTCATGTTCCGGAACCGGCTGATTCTCCTCCAGCGGATATTGGAGGCATTCACAATTTAATGGAAAGGGCTTATAAGTGTTTTGATCTGCCTATCCCATCAGTGCAGACAGAATGTTTTCTATATGACTTTAAAGAGCCTTTCAAAAGATCTGTTCGCTCGATCCCTATTGTGGACCATGTCTGGAGTGAGGATATCGAGGTAATGAAGTCACCGGCAACGGTCATCCCTGTGCTTCCTCGTCTGGAAAAAAAGTATAAAGCTCCGGACAATAGCCCCGCTTGTTTGGTCAGCCATCCGAAGCCGGATTCAGTGATTTCACAGGCCGCTCAGAGAAAATTTAAGAATCCAGCGGTTCCTCTTACCACGCCACCTGATAAAGAGGGACGGCAGTTAGATAATGTAGGGAAGACTTCTTCTTCCATGTCCAGCCTCTTGCTCAGAGCGTCTAATGCCTTGGCTATTCTTGGACGATATGATCGCCAGATGTGGTGCGATCTCTCTCCGTATCTGGACCAGCTGCCTGAAGATGCTAAAGCAGAGGCAAAAAAGATCCTTCAGGAAGGGGAAAGAACATCTTTGGAAATTATTGACTGTGCTATGGACATTGCCACTTCAGCGTTCTGCTCCCTCGCAGGGGCAGCGGTCCTTCGACGCCAGGGTTGGCTTCGTGCCACTTGGTTCAGGCCGGAAGTCCAGAACAAGATCCTCGATCTTCCCTTTGACGGTGAAGCGCTCTTTGGGAAGCACATTGATGATGCGCTGGAAGATATATAAAGAAGGACACGGAAACGGCAAAGTCCCTTGGAACTCTGCAATACCGCAAGGTTCCCTTCCGTGGAGCAAGAGGTAGAGGTTTTTCCTCTTATGGGGCAGACATCCGCAACAACGCTACTCCTCCTATTCGCAGCCTTCCCAATCTTACCGGCCACAGTATTCTCTGAGACCAGGTCAGTCGTCTTCTTTCTCTCGGTCATCTTCCAGAGGCAGACAAGGGTGTCAGGGGAGGGATTCCTCTAAGCGCCAGTAGCGGCTTCTTGGCTCTTTCTACTGTTCCTGGTTCCCCTGTAACACCAGTGGGGGGCAGATTATCCCTATACTTCCACAACTGGCAATGTCAGATTGGTGTGTTCTCAGTATTGTTCTGTCAGGCCATACTCTGGAATTCCAACATCAACCACCATCCAAAGCCCCTCGCACCACTGAATCCAAACACCTGCACCTTCTACGTCTAGAAGCCCATCAACTGCTTCTCAAGGGGGCGATAGAACCGGTTCCCCTATCCCAATGGGGAGAAGGATTTTATTCCCGGTTCTTTCTTGTTCCAAAAGCCATAGAAAAATGGCGCCCGATTTTAGACCTGAGGGAGCTAAACACCTATCTCATAAAGCTCTCTTTTCGGATGGTCTCCTTACAGGACATTTTTTGGCTCCTCAATCCAGGAGATTACATGGCCACCCTGGATCTAGAGGACTCTTATTTCCATATCCCCATCCACCAGGCCCACAGGAAGTTCTTACGCTTTACAGTAGCCAAGAGCCACTTTCAATTCAAGGTCCTGCCTTTCGGACTAAGAGCCGCCCCGCGAATTTTTACGATGGTTCTAGCCCCAGTCACAGCGTTTCTCAGGAAGCAGAAGATTCAAGTTTTTCCTTACCTGGACGACTGGTTGGTGAAGGCTTTGTCTCATCACGCAACAGAAGAAGTGGTCAAGTCATGCACTCGGCTCTTCCGGCACCTGGGTCTTCAGCTCAACCCAGAGAAGTTGGTCCTGTGCCCGTCCAAGTCTGCCAAGTTCCTGGGGGCCATTCTGGACACGTCTTGTTACAAAGCGTTCCCATCAAATGAGCGGCAAACAAAACTGATGGCCTCTGCCTGTCGATTGCAAAAAAGAGGGTCACTTTCAGTTCGCCTCTACAAATCCCTTCTAGGGTCAATCTCGTCCTGCATTCCCTTGATTCCAAAGTGCAGGTTACGGATGCGTCCACTTCAAGAGCAACTGGATTTGCAGTGGCGCCAAGCAGAGGGCTCTTTCGAAGACCAGATCAAGATAACTCAGCCTATGAAGAAGGCAGCCAGGTGGTGGACGATCAGAGACAATATCTCTCAGGGTCTCACCTTCAGAGTCGCACCAGCTCCTCTAATACTTACAACGGACGCCTCTCTATAAGGCTGGGGAGCAGTCTTGCAAGATTTTCAGGTGAGCGGCTGCTGGCTACCCCAGCATCGCCTTCTCCACATCAATCTTTTAGAACTCAGAGCGATTCGTCTGGCCTTGCAGGCTTTCCTTCTGCGGATCCGACGATCCACTGTCCTGGTCCGTACAGACAACACAACGGCCATGCATTATGTGAACAAGCAGTGAGGAACAAGGCCTCAACCTCTCTCTAAAGAGGCCAAGGAGATTTTGGAATGGGCTATCCAAAGGGAAATTTCACTTTCAGCGGAGCACCTTCCAGGTGCCCTCAACAAGACAGCAGACACGCTCAGTCGTCTCAAGTCGGTGAGCCACGAGTGGGACTTAGACCAGCACACTCTGGACAGGATTTTCAATCTCTGGGGCACGCCACCCATAGATCTCTTTGCCACTCCAGTCAACAACAAATGCCGACTCTACGCAAGCAGGGAACACCATCCGGGATCATTGGGGAATGCACTTTCAATGGCCTGGTCAGGCGCCTTTATTTACGCTTTTCCTCCGATCCCACTAATTCCCAGGCTTCTCAGGAAACTCAAAGCGGAGCCCTGCAGAATGATTCTGGTGGCCCCAGCGTAGCCCAGCCAGTTCTGGTTTACAGAGCTTCTCCTGCTCTCCCTGGATCTTCCAATTCATCTACGCCCAATTCCATATATGTTGACGATGTCCCAGGGCCAAGTGGTACATCCGGATCTGGGCTCACTTCAATTATCATTGTGGCTCCTGAGCACCGAGAATTTCAGAATCTCTAGATATCTCGCTGGAGTGTAGAGAGGTGCTGGCTCAAGCCCGGGCACCAAGTACGAACAAGACATATCGCTTGAAATGGAAGCGTTTCTGCCTGTGGTGCCGGCAAGAGAACGTTCATCCTTACTCGTCTGCTCCTTATCAAATTCTGCCATATATTTTGGCATTGGCTAAGTCAGGTCTCGCTCATTCCTCGAACAAGGTGCACCTGGCAGCCATTTCTAGATTCAGACGAACTTCCTCTGGACCTTCCCTTTGGTCAGCCAGAATCGTAAAACAATTTCTTAAAGGACTTATTTGAGTTATTCCACCAGTTAGACCTCCACCTCCTCTGTGGCAGCTTAACTTAGTCCTTACTCAACTCATGAGGCGGCCTTTTGAGCCAATTCATAGGGCGGACCTTAAATTCCTCTCATTTGAGGTGGCCCTCTTTCTCGGCCAGGCGGGTAGGTGAACTGCACGCTCTCACTATTTAGGAGCCCTTCTTACAGTTTAAAAAGGGCACTTTGATTCTAAGAACGAATCCAAGATTTATCCCGAAGGTCCCTTCAGACTTCCATTTGAAAGAACCAGTGATTCTCAAATTTTTTTTTCCTCGACCCACTTCTCAAGCAGAGAGGACTCTTCACTCGCTGGATGTTCAAAGGTGTCTGAAATTTTACCTTCAACGTACCAAGGGCTTCAGAAGGTCTACACAGCTATTTGTTGCTTTCAGTGCCCCTCTCAGGGGTTTCCCTCTTTCGAAGCAGGGGATTGCAAGATGGATTGCCAGCGCGATCCAATACTGTCACCAAGTGGCTGGTAAGCCCCTAGAAAGTCGAGTTGGGGCGCACTCTACAAGAGCCATCTCTTCTTCAGCTGCTCTCTTCGCTGGAGTGCCGATCAAGGACATTTGCAGGGCAGCAACCTGGAGCAGTGCCCATACCTTCACGAAGCATTACTGCTTGGACTCCTTCACGCGGAGTGACGCTGCAGTGGGACAGGCTGTCCTGAGAAACCTCTTTCAATAAGTGGTGAGCTTTCCCTTCTAACCCTCCTTTCTTTTATTGGTTATTAGCACATTTTGTAAATCATGATGTTCACTGACTGCTTTCTTGTTCCTTTGCTGACTGTATCCATCTCGCATGGTTTACAACGTTGTATTATTACACAAAATGTGCGTTCTTACTGCTAGCTATTCTGATACAAGCAATGGGAAAGTTTCAATACTGGAGTAAGAAAACAAGTTACTTACCTGTAACTTTGGTTCTCCAGTATTGGTAACTTTCATAGATTCCCATGGGCCCACCCTCCTCCCCTGGGAAAGCTCAGCCATCAGCATATTCTGTTATACTGTTACACAACGGCTCCGAAAATCTGAGGCTCTGAGGCTCTCTCAGGAAGGTTCTATGGGGTGAGGCCATTCTGATTGGTTGTTCATTACTTTTAGTCTCTTTTACAAAAAGAGGTGGATATGCTACAAAATGAGATGAGGCCTATGCCTTTTTTCTTCTTTTGTACCTATCTCTATGGTATTTTTTATTTACCGGGGACTCCCGTCTCGACGACGGGGAATGATTTGACCTTTCCTTACCCCGAAAGAGCCACAACAGGCTCAAGTTGGGGAGTTTACCCCTAATCAGGCTCTCCCAGGGAAGAAATTCCACTTAGACACCAGGGAATCTTTCTTTTTAGGTCTCGGCCTGACGTTAGCAGTGCATGCGCTGCACTCGTCTTTCGAGGCTTCTTGGAATCGATACGATTCCAGAAGCCTCGTCCCAGCTCCGCCTTCAGTTTTGATTTGTGCGTGTCGTTTGGCGTCACGAATTATGCTAAAGGCAGTGCAATGATTGCATGCAAGGCATGTGAATCGCTGCTTGTTGCCACCCTGTCTCCTTGTATCCACGCCCAGCGGGATTGGATCTATTACTGGCGGAGGGAGACAGTGTCTCCTAATTAGCCGCAACGCACTTTTTTTTTTAATCATTCCCCTTTGGCAAAGGCAGCCGCGTGTTTATAATTGCATCGCGCGTTCACTTAAAGTGAAAGCGCGATGCAATTATAAACACGCGGCTGCCTTTGCCAAAGCAGAGAGCTTGTTGGCTAGTTTCACCCACATACATGATGGCGTTTATGCATTTTACGGACTAACGTGGTTTTTACAGACTAAAAATTAAATGATTCTGACTAGCTCAAGGACGAGCAGTTCGATCAAAATGAGTTTTCGTCACGCGCTAATTGCACGAAACACTGTAGGAGCCTAAAGTTGTTAAGTCCAGCAGCGTGGCGCCACTGCGGGCACAGTCAGAATATAAATTAGCAGTCTAGTTGTTTATCAGCAATTTACTATCCAATCTCCCAAGCGGGACGCTCTGGATCAAGACTCGTTGGTTCTGTCTGAGATGTTCTGTCTCCAAACTCGACTATCTACTGTGCGCAGAGTCTGTTCTTGTCTCGCTGGTCCCGGAAGTGGCCGTAGCGACGGAATGGCGGAGATCCTGGGGAGGACGCGGTGTTGGCAGTTGGCGGCAACGGTTCAGGGGCATCACCTGTGTCGGGAGGCGGCGCAGGGAATGCCACCTTCCTGCCAGTGGAGTTATGGGCAGCAGCTGGCTACGGAGTGCTGCCCGGAGGCGTCCCTCCTATCACAACTATTCTCCTATGCCCCCAATCTCGACCATTGCACCCATGCCACCTATAGGCACAATCTCGCCACTGAGCGGCTTGCCAACGGCAGGGACCGTGCTCCGCTCATACTCCAGCTTTTGGGATCCCACAGTCAGCAGTGACTGGGACAACAAGAGGGCATCAGCACAGTACGTGCTGAGGATCAAAAGGTGAGGCTCTCTCCCAAAATTCCGCTTAAACACACTCGTGATACTCCATAATGTAATGGCCATCCCCAGCTACTGACACATCCAACTGCCACCACCAGACATACCCAATGCGCAACAAGAGGGGCCTGAGCGCAGTTTGTTCTGTACCTCATGAGTTTAAGCGACGGGACCCTTGGGTGCTTCTTCACAGTTTTATAACCCTACCTATCTAATCGTTCTAATGCTAAATCAATTTTTATCACCATTATACACATGTACGCTACTAGAATGGATCGGTGGAATGTATGCTTCAAATAAAGTACCGCCGGGGTTCTCCATCCGCCTCCACCACACTGACCCCATCAGCAGTATCCCTATCCACAGCGTTTGCATTAGTGCAGTGGTTGTATGTGCTATGGTTGAAAGGAGTTATTCCCCACCAAAGTACTGATTTGTCATTTTAATGATGCACATTTATTCTTAATCGCTATTTATACTCGAATGCAGGGCAGAAACGCGTTACTACACTGTGCATCACCCCTTACCATGCACCCTATCCTATTATCATACAGAGTTCACTGACGAACCCACCTCCCCACCACTAAACTAACAACCTGTTCTAACACCATCTCTACACCTAATCTCAGTATAAAGGTGACAGCGCAGTGTCTGCCACAAATACTTTGGTGTCAGGCCATTCAAAGAAGTGTATTAATTGTTGCTGTCCTTGGAAACACAGGATAAAGATGCTACCGTAAAATCTCTAAATTGACAAGTACTTCCTGTTTTGGCTTTGATTTTCATAAGTCACTGAAGTCGAATAGCGAAAAGCTTACTCATGGCGGATGTCCTGTGCTAGTACATCTAGTCAGCCAGAGTCTCACAATAAATGTAATATCTACGCAGTGTTGTTCTTTTAGAAAAATATGTAACTTATTCTCATTTAGATAATATGCTCAGTAACTTTCAGACGTTTTGTCAAATTAACAATTCTCAATGTGTAGCTTCTATTTTGTAACTTCTGTGTCTCAAACTTGTATGCACTTATCAGGTAATACTATAGTACGGGTAATATCAATACTATTGGCAAGGAACTCATACGGATTAGCAGCTAAATAAATAATTACAGAGCACTTCACTTGCCAGGAGACAAGCTAATACTATCCACATTAAGCCCTTTTATTTATTTTTATTTATTTGAAATGTTTTATATAGCGCTGGCTAGACCCGAAGTTATCAGAGCGCTTTACATGAGTATCGGACCATAGTTGCAGGTTATATCATTACAAGGTTACACCGTTTCAGAGAATAGTTACATAATTACATGTTAGGTCGAGAAAAACAATAAGGACATATACGTAAGGGTAAGAGCAGGCATGTGGGAGATTCAGGGGAGAGGGGGTAGGAGCGGGGGAAGTAGACCAAGAATGAAGGAGGGAAAGAGGTGGGGGAGGGTGAGAGACAGAGTGTGAAAGAGGAGGGGAGGGTAATGGGGGCACAAACCGGTGGATGAGTAAAAGCTGCGTCCAAAGTCCGGTAAGCTGTGATCCCAGGGGAAGTGGAATCATTCCCACATCTCCGTTGCTTGAGGCTCCCTTGACACAGTGGACTCTCTCAGAGGGGTCTCTGAGACTCCAAGGCCTGACTACTGGATCCTTCCCCAACAAGGGGAGAGGGAGTGCTTTGGCAAGGGGGGCCATACCATACCTCAACTGTGAGTGACTCCCTTGACGCTGTGGACTCTCTCAGAGGGGGGCACTTAGACTCCAGGGTTTTAATATTGGATCTTTCCCCAACAAGGGGAGAAGGAGTGCTTAGTCAAAGGGCACAAGGGACAGGGGGTTAGGAGGAGGGTCGGAACTGGCAGGTCAACAGAGGGGGAACATAAGGCAGCAAAAGACAGGGTTCTCGAAAGGCAAGGGTCAGGGAGAACCGGGAGACAAATGGAGGGAGTCAGCGAGTTTTGGAGTCCCACGAGGAAGAGATAAAGAAAGAAGAAAAGAAAATGTATAAGTTGTGGAGTAACTCAGGGGAGAAATGCAGACAGGTAAGCTCAAGATCTCAAAATAGGGATAGTAAGTACAATGAACTACTACATATACTGGTGGTTAGAGTTGTGTCTCTGCAAATTGAAAATTCACTCAGGATTCCATTATCACAAGGATTAGGCTAAAAACGATTATATAATACTTATTTACAGATTGAACGGAGAAACAAGACATCCAAGGGGGTAGAGAGAGAAAGGGAGGGAGGGGAGATGAGATAGGTGATAGGAGAGACGGGGGCCTGGCGGGGGAGAAAGAGATAAGGCAGTCCAGCCAAGTAGCAATGTCTGCGGGTCGGCAGGATGAGGTCCAACGGACCGAGGGAGAGGAAAAGAAACAGCAAAATGGTGGCTCCGTGCCGTGGATATCGAAGGACAGCCATGATGGGATGCTCAATGCAGAATATCGCCAGCGTGTACAGCACAGTCTCTTCAGTTTCAGAATACATACCGCATTAAGGCACGATTGCGTTCATATTTAGATTAGTGATCGCGGGCCATGCAACCCGATACGGAGCACCCACACTGCGGGATATCGCAAGCGAGTTAAGCACCATCGTTCCGGTTTTGGAAGCCGTACCACATTGAAGCCAGGTAGTGTTTCCTGATGATGGTCGCAGGTGGCCGCCATTTTGTGAGTTGGGGCTGAATCGCTGAAAGGCCACAGCCAGTGTTCTGAACTCCCAGCAAGCGATGGGTATACCAGGACAGTAGCACAGATATCCCTGGGGAGGTTAAGAGTCACATGCAGAATACGGTAATCTGCAGAAGAAACAAGCTTAAAATGGGAGTGATCAAGGACGATCGTCATGGTCCGATCCTCCATGTCCCACACTTGCTGCCATTGGGGAGTCAGGCAAAAAAACGCTGACGTCCTTACGCTTCAACACTCGTATCTATGGGGTTTTAAGTACTTCACCGGGTGTCGGGTGCGTGATCCGCCGGTGATCTGTGCAGTCGGGTCCCCCAGCAGTACCGTACCAGCCGTTCGAGCCGTCTTATTGTGTCTTCCGGGCAGACGCAAATTAAAGTTTCTAGCTCCCGGTCCGTGACAGTAATACAAAAGCAGTTTTCGCTCCGATAAGTAGCTATCTTCGCTGAGGCTGGAGAGGTTCTTTAGCAGTGTGTTTTCAACCCTAGACCTCTCCCATCACGGTGTTTCAGTGGCCATCTGGGCTTCGGGAAGTCAGCTTATCACTTCCGATCCAACGGAGGATCTTGAGCGATGCTGCATACTGTAGTCTTTCTTGTTACTGTAGAAGGCTTCCTCTCTTTCGGCGATCGCATCGGAAAAGCCCTGGAGGGTCACAGGATTGTAGTCTTCAAATCCCCGGGGTGGTGGAAGTTCGATGGGGGGCTTTTCTCCGGGATGTAAGGCGATCCCTAGCCTGGGAGCTCCTGGCAGGAGCTCCTTACCCATCGGCCATCTTGCGAGACCCTCTGCTCCTCGCCAGGACCGCCAAAGGTTGCACATAGAGGTTAAAAAGTGTGGGGCTTAACGCGGAGCCCTGCGGGATCCCTTGTTTGTTGACATGGAGCGTGGAGGCGAACGGTGGGGCCCTGACCTGTTAGAAAGAAAAGAAGCAAACGAGGCCAAGGCCGAGCCCATGACACCTGCCTTCTTCAGGCTATGTAACAGGATCTGATGAGAGACCGTGTCGAATGCGGCACGGAGGTCTAAAAGAATGAGAGCCGACGTACGTCCCTCATCTAGAACGAGCCTGAGATGCTCGATGACAGCCAGGAGAGCAGACTCCGTGCTGTGGCCTGAGCGTAAGCCATTCTGAGAGATGTCCAGGCAGTTGTTCCCTTCCAAAAATCTGGTAAGGATGGAGTTGACGTGAGTCTCAGTGATCTTAGCAATCCACGGGAAAAGGGAGATCGTACGATAATGTTCCAGTTTGGCAGCGTCCAAGGTAGGTTTCTTAAGCAGAGGAACCACCCTTGCTTGCTTCCAGGTGTTGGGAAAAGCCGCATTGGACAAAGATTTGTTGATCACCTGGCTCAAAGGTGACAAGAGCACAGGTAACAATCTCATAAACTGGTCAGGTTTTTGGTGGTCAAAGGGGGAGCTGGATTTAATCTTGGTGCAAACCAACCGTAGCTCTTCCAAGGAGACCAGCGGGAATGCTGATAATTGATTGGAATTGTCATAGTTAGATTCAAATGTGCTTGCAAGCCTGTGTCCTAACAATTGGCCACAGTGGGACTCGTCTGTATTTTGCTTCACCAGCTTAATGTCAAGGTGTTAATTTATTTGTCTTTATGCACCTCAGACAATGGTACTCTCAAACACAAAGCCAATCCTTGTCCAGTGTTATGAAATCTGCCAATTTTGCTTTTGTGGTATGTATCTTCTTCTGATGGGCATTTTTGGTTTTTCCTACCTCAAGTGGTATATTAGCTTTTCACTTTTGCTTTAGACAGGATTGTTGGTGTCCTCCACATGTAGGGAAAACACACATTCTATTCTCTGCAGCAAATCTACTTATGGAAAGTTTTTGTAAGCAAAATGTGGAACCTTCAGCATTTTGGTACTGGTAAGATCTGGGATGCAATATTAACTTCTGCTACTACATTTTGTAGGCGTTTTTCTTTTTAGGTCTAGCCTAAGCAGAGCATGCGCCGCTGTGAGACATGCTGTAGTAGAGTATGGCTTTGAAGCCTCGCCCACTCTCCGCCCATATTTTTAATTGGCTTGTGTCATTGTCCTCCGTAAACGCTCGCTTCCCAGTCGTTATTAGGCTTGTTAGTCCCTCCTTGGTACCGCCTTGTCTGCATTTCTTACCTCCCATAACGACTGGACCTTTTACTGGTGTTGTTACATGGTCTGCTTTATAAGTCGGTAAGCACGATTGTCTTTAATGCTCTTCCCCTATTCCACCCACTACCTTGCAGCACCCGGCCTGCTTTTATTTTAATTTTTACTAATGGCAGTCCCCTTTAACTATAGCGGCCAAGTTTTTTATTTATTTTAGCAATGTAGTCCCCATTTTGCAGCCACGCTTACTTATTTATATTGTTTTCTAGCGCTGATTCGGCGTGTTCACATTCATAGAGGCCCCGCCCCTTTCTTTACACAAACCGTGTCTAAAGAAAGGTACGTTGCCGACATCAAAATAAAAGCAAGGCATGGGCGCTTTTACCCCCCCAAAAAATTGGTTTGTCAACTTGACAAACCAGTGCTTTTTTTTTTTTTGTCAAAGCCCCCAAGCCGTGGTTTCACTTTAATGTTGGACATACTGCTTTCCAATAGCTCAAACACTCCTTAATGCGAGACCTATTGTATTGCAAATGCTTGTTGATCTTTCCCTGTCACAATCAATCAATCAGGGTACTTGTAAAGCGCGCTACTTACCCGTGAGGGTCTCAAGGCGCTGAGGGGGGAGGGGGGGGGGGGGGGTGCCGCTACTGCTCGAAGAGCCAGGTCTTGAGGAGTCTTCTGAAGGCGAGTAGGTCTTGGGTCTGTCGTAGGTGGGTTGGGAGGGTGTTCCAGGTCTTGGCGGCGAGGTAGGAGAAGGATCTGCCGCCGACGGTCGTACGTTGGATGCGGGGGAGGAGCTGGCGGGTGGGGGTGTAGAAGCTGAGTCTGCTGTTCAGGTAGGCTGGTTGGGCGTTGTGGAGTGCTTTGTGTGCATGGGTGAGGAGCTTGAAGGTGATCCTCTTGTCGATGGGGAGCCAGTGCAGGTCTCTCAGGAGGGGGGTGATGTGGCTGCGGCGGGGGACGTTGACGATCAGTCGGGCGGAGGCGTTTTGGATGCGTTGTAGCCGCCGTTGGTGTTTGGCTGGGATTCCTGCGTAGAGTGCGTTGCCGTAGTCCAGTCTGCTGCTGACGAGGGCCTGAGTCACTGTTCTTCTTGTTTCGGTCGGGATCCACTTGTTGATCCGGCGGAGCGTGCGTAGGGTGTTGTAGCAGGAGGAGGAGACGGCGTTGACCTGCTTGGACATGGAGAGGGAGGAGTCGAGGATGAATCCTAGGTTGCGTGCGTGGTCGGTGGGTGTCGGTGCTGTCCACAGAGCGGTCTGCCCCCAGGAGTCGTCCCAGGCTGAGGGGGTGGGTCCGAGGATGAGGACCTCCGTCTTGTCCGAGTTCAGTTTCAGACGGCTGCTCCTCATCCAGTCGGCGATTGCCTTCATACCCTCGTGGATGTTGGTTTTGGCGGTGTGAGGGTCCCTGGTGAGGGAGAGGATGAGCTGGGTGTTGTCGGCGTAGGAGATGATGTTGAGGTTGTGGTGGCGGGCCACTTGTGCGAGGGGGGCCATGTAGATGTTGAACAGCGTCGGGATGAGGGATGAGCCCTGGGGGACGCCACAGATGATGTCGGTGTCTTCGGACCGGAAAGGTGGGAGGCGGACGCTCTGGGTTCAGCCGGAGAGGAAGGACGTGGTCCAGTCAAGGGCCTTCTCTTGGATTCCGGCTTCTTGGAGGCGTGTCTTTAGGGTGCGGTGGCAGACCGTGTCGAATGCGGCTGACAGGTCCGGGAGGATGAGGGCTGATGTTTCGCCGTGGTCCAGTTGGCGTCTGATGTCGTCTGTGGCGGCGATGAGGGGTGTCTCGGTGCTGTGGTTTCATCTGAATCCGGATTGGGACGGGTCCATGATGTTGTCTTCGAGGTGGCGGGCCAGTTGAATGTTGACGATTTTCTCGATGACCTTCGCCGGGAACGGGAGCAGGGAGTTGGGTCGGAAGTTCCTGAGGTCCTTGGGGTCCACCTTGGGCTTTTTGAGGAGGGCATTGATATCGGCGTGCTTCCAGATTTCTGGAAATGCCGCTGTTTCAAAGGAGATGTTGATGAGATGTGCGATGGCCGCGTCTGCTTTGTTGCATACGTGGTGTGGGCATGGGTCTGACGGAGATCCTGAGTGGATGGAGTTCATGATCTTGCGTGGCTCGTCGTCGTTGGTGTTGGCCCAGGAGGTCAGGCGGTTGGCGCTGTTGGTGAACCCGGGGTGGGGGGGGGGGGGGGGGGGAGGGTGGAGTCGTGCATCGTCGGTGCGGTCGTGGTGTTGAAGCTGTCGTGGATGTCAGCGATCTTGCGGTGGAAGAAGATGGCCAGTGAGTCGCGCAGTTCTTGTGAGGGATGTCGTTGGCGCTGGCCTTGGGATTGGAGAGTTCTTTTACGATGCGGAAGAGCTCTTTGCTGTCGTGTGCGTTGTTATCCAGGCGGTCTTTGAAGGAGGATCTCTTGGCTAGTCTGATGAGGTGGTGATGTCTGCGGGTGGCGTCCTTGTGGGCTGCGTGGTTTTCTGGCGTTAGTTTGTGGAGCCATTTCTTCTCCAGCTTACGGCAGGCGCGTTTGGAGGTCAGGAGCTCGTCGGTGAACCAGGTGGCTCTCTTGCTGGCGTGGCTCTTGTAGGCTCTCTTGAGTGGGGCAAGGGTGTTGGCGCAGTCGTCGATCCACCTTGGGAACTACATTTCTAAGCTACTGAAAAAATAATATCCTCTAGAAAAATGTCTTTGAATGCTCTGAGATAATATTGGACTCATATTTGGCTCTTTGACCATTATCTTTCCTAACACGGGCCCTTATTTAGAAGACCATAGTGCTTGGTTAATGAAGGCTAGGTGGCCTATGTAGCTTCTTGAAACTCACAAAAGAAGATAGGTGGCATACTTTCAAATAGTCTAAACCATTTTTCGTCCACTGTGCCACTCTAGACAGAGGCCTGTCTTCTACAAATCAGTACCCTTTTTCTCATGGGAGCAGTCCATTCCCAAATGCCAGCTGGGGCCCCCTCTAGAAGGGAGAGTAAGCAACTCCAGACTTGACTCTGCGTCATTAGGTCTCATCAGTGGGATAGAGCTTGGATCTTGAGACACTGTGAGTAAATGATTGATAACCACGCATTCACTTGGAGGAATGCTTGCATATAATCTGAACCACTGGAAGTTGCTTTGAGTAGCATTCCAACCCATTGTTTTTTGCACACTGCACCACTCTAGACAGAGGCCCACCTTGAAGGGAGAGGGGGCAGACTTCATTGACTTTGCCAAAAGCTTTAAATGCGTCTCGGGTGATAAACCCTGATGTATCCTCCGGTTTGTTAACTGCGAAAAATTCCGTGATGGTGTCTCTAAGCGAGGCACAAGAAGCCTTGTCTAGCATCAGCGAAACCGGGAAGTACCACCTGGGCTCTACTGGAGCGTCGCCATACCAAGACATGCAAATGGAGAATAAACTATGATCAGACACTGATAGGGGGAATATTTTAGCTTCCTGGAGAGAACCCAACAGAGAGTGGCTAATAAAGATATAGTCGAGCCTGGAGTATGTGCGATGAACATGGGAATAAAAGGTAAAATCTCGAGTGTGTGGGTGAAGAGTACGCCAGGAGTCTAGCAAGCCCAGGTCCGGAATGCGTTGTTGGATATCTAAGGAAAAGGAGCCCGTGTCTGAGCGCTGTGCGTGAGTGCTGTCCAAGTCCCTGTGCCAGGTCAGATTAAAGTCGCCCATGAGGACTACCTGTCCCTCTACAAAATCCAGCAATTTTCCCAATAGAGTATGTAGGAACTGTGTCTGCCCAGAATTGGGGGCGTATAGAGCTATAAAGGTGCAATTTCTCCCTCTCAAACGACCCTTTACCATGAGCCAGCGGCCCTCCTTGTCGCTAAGGACACCCATGGGATGGAAGTCTGTGCTTCGTAAGGGCTGAAGATCTATAGATTAAGGGGTATTGTTTGTGCTTGAGCCGTGTATCTTCAGCCCTGGCTAAGTGTGTTTCCTGAAGCGCCACTACATCCAAATGGTGGTCGATGATGTATTTCCATACCTTTTGTCGCTTTTGAGGGGAATTAAGACCATTGACATTCCAAGTTCCGATGGTCAATCTCATAGTAGCAATGGGTGATGTGGTCCCTCTTTGGAAGCCCCTCTGATTTGGGTACGTACTGGCCAGGGCTGTCCCTCCACTTCATCCGCCAACGCAAAAACTACAGGAAGCTCACTAGAGCTACATGCTAAAAAGCTGCCACCATGTCCCCCTACCCCCATCCCACACCACCCCCATCCCACCCCAAAACCCCAATAAACAAAGAAACAACCATAACTAAGGAGTAAGTCCAAAACTCGGTAACAGAGTTCTGCTGGGAGCTTGAAGCCCCCACGGATACTAAGGGAGACATCAGGTCCGAGGTCCCCGCCCGCGCCCGCCCCGGCAACAAACTGAAGAGACTAAAGCTTGACAATTTCTAGGTGTAATTAAATCACAAGCACTAACATGGGATCCTCCCAAACTAGAGGCACTAACAGGTCGACTGCACATTGGGAGAAAGCAGGTTGAAGTACCGTATATATCCCGGCAGTACATACCCAGTGCATATAGAGAGTCTACGCATACAAATGGTGTCCGCTGTCCTTCAAAGAGCCGGTGAACAAACCCAGATAAAGGCACCCTTCTTACGTTTGGAGAGAAGGCAGTTTGCAGTATTCCGAGCCCTCTCCGGGGCCCCGGGCGCCATGGTCCAGGCAGATCTTGTTGACGAACAACTTGGCCAGCCGCCTGAAAGCAACAGCGACCCCAGCGCTCAGCCCTATCCGTCTGGGAGCTCCGGGAGACCCCGTGGGTGAAGAAGGTAGATGATCCATCGGCCCCACAGCGGACCCCAGCCGGTCAGCGGCGGCCCCTGTGAGAACCCACCGACCACCCAGAGGCCGCCGGAGCGCCTCGAGACTGGTCACCAGCAGTGGTATGCACCGGGTTTGAATCGTCCGTCGTGATGTCCAGTAGCTCCAGCCCCTCCTTCAGGTCGGTAATATGCCGGCGTTTGTTCTTATAATCAAAGCTTAGTCCGAATGGGTAAGTCCATCTGTAGCGAATGTTGTCCTCTCGTAGTCTGGAAGTAATGTCTGGAAACTGCTGCCTCCGTGCCAGAGTGGACGGTGCCAGATCTTGGTAGACAGAACACAAGTGATTTTGGAAGGAGATGGAACTCTTTGTCCTGGCCGCCTGCAACAGCGCCTCCTTTACCTTAAAGGAATGGAACTTCGCCAGAATATCGCGCGGTTTCCTCTTCTCCCCAGGTTGTAGGCTGCCCACGCGGTGCACCCTGTCCAGCTTGATTTTAAGGGTCTGGGGAGCCAGCACCTCTGCAAACAGTCCCTCCACGAAGGCTTCCAGATCAGGCCCCGCCGCGCCCTCCTCCAGGTCCCTAATACGTATGTTCTCCCTCCGTGACCGATTTTCGAGGTCCTCCGCCTTGAGTAGAGACTGGTGTAGCTGCTCCTGGAGAAGGCGGACATCTTTTTGGAGTTCCGTGGATAGCCGCTCGTGTTCCTGGGAGTGTGTCTCCAAGTCCAGGACTCTGGTGCCCACCGAATCGACATCCTGTTGGAGGGAAGTCAAGCGTTCAGTGAGGTCTGTCCGCAGGCGGTCTATAGAAGATTGAATGTCCTGACTTAGATCATTTGGAAGTTCCACTTTAAAATCTTGGAACATAGCCGCCAAATCCGCCTTCGTGATCGCCATGTCTGTGGCCCCCGCATCACCGCGTGCCTGTCTGGGGGAACGAAGAAGTCGGAGACCCTACCCGTCTGCTTGCTCAATGTCTTCTTTGGCGGCATAGGGCATGGACCAGGCCGGCGCCCGCCCAGCTAGCAAGGGCCGCAATGTAGTCCGAGCCCCAAGATGCAGGCAATTGCGTGTGAAGATGAAAGCGGGCAGAGGTTGTCGGATCCCAGGGCGAGATCGCCACCGCTCATCAGGCGCCACCCCCGCCGGCCGATTCCGAGGAGATCTAACACCGGGCCCCAATGCATCCGATCCAATCGGCGCTGGTAGCGGTTCCCGGCCGGCGGCCGGCAAAGGACGAGAGATGGAGGGACCAGGGGCAGTCCACTGAGCGCCAAGACAAGCGATTGCGGCCTACAGGGAGCCGGGTATAAGGGCGAGCACTCTTCGCATGTCACCAGCGGGCGCCATTTTAGGGTCAGGCAGGCTCCGGAGTGAGTACTTCAGTGCAGGGTGCCTCCAGATTAGCTTCGTGAACGTGGTCCCCGCAGCAGACACAGACCAACAGCAGCCGCCCCAAAGAGCCACATCTCAGGCCTCAGACGTACCTCCGAACGGGGGCTGCGGGCAGGGTCAGTCTCGGAGAGGCGCCGACCGCCATTTTGAGCCACGCCGCAGTGTCTCTCGTATCGTAAGGTTCAGCCGCACTTGCGGCGCCCTGGGCGGCCCCGCAGATGCCTCACATCCTCCGCTGCATGGAAATGGCCAGGAATCCCACTTGGTAAGCGTTACACCTCCTAGATCTGGGCCGAAGCAGTGCGTGGACCGGGAGCCGGAGCGGTCTACGTCTGCACGGCCATCTTGCCCGGCCACGCCCCAAAGGCATTTTTTTATGTAACCCAGGAGACGTTCTTCTGTTTCTCATTCCCCATTTTCAGGCTATGTGTTTGTTATTATTATTATTATTATTTTTTTTTTTGTCTGCATAAAAGCAAGAATTCTACAGTAAATCAAAGACTGTCAGTAGCACTAATGCACATGGAGGCAGCTGGGGTCCTTTAGGTAATTATGTCTGCAATTTTCCTTCAGGTGTTTTTGGAACCTCAGTGTTATTCTGCCATCCAAGGGCTCGTGACATGCCTGTTCCTTTCTCCAGTTTTCCTCTGTGTTCCTTTGTCCTTGATTGATTAGCTGATAAAATTGCCTATTTTTTTTTTTTTTTTTTTTTTCGAAACCGTTTATTACAATATCAAATATATACAGGTATGGGCCTACAACCTTCCGGCCGGCCGCTAAAGTGACAGAAATAAATGACATGTATACAATAAGGCACTTGGCGTTACAGAGACGCTAAAGCAGGAGGTATCAACAACGTGGGCCACATGACTCTGAGCCCACAATACGGTTTCGTTTTATACAACACAACAACATAAAACCACACCCGCAAGGCAACCCGAGAGCGAAAGTGACAACATATGCTCCTCAAATGGGGGGACCCCAACCATACACTAAAATCGAAGGAGGGGAAGGGGAATAGGTCCGGGACTGGGAAAAACACTGTGCCCGGGATTGAGGGAGGGGGTCATCTAGGGGGACGGAGCTGGTGAAGCGGGAGGCAACAATGGCGGCTCGCAAATACCCCCGCGGTAGGCGTTCCAGGGGCCCCACACCTTCAGCCACGCCCCAGGCTTACCCCGCGCCACATACACCACCTTCTCTCGGAACATGCACCAATCCATGTGTTCTTTCCAGGCCGACACTGCCGGGGGCCTCTGGGAACCCCACAGTTGAGCGATGTCACGTTTAGCAATCATATAACCCAGCGTCACCCATCGCGTCTGCGGAACCGAGTAGTCGGTCGGTTCCCACACATTCAGCAGGCATCTCCTCGCTTCAGGCACCAGCACGACATGCGTAACCGCTCGCAGGACCTCATGCACACCACGCCAGAATCGCTCCACCCTCGGACATTCCCACAGAATATGTAAAAAAGTCGCCAATGCACCGCACCCACGCTTACACAGTCCATCCTCGGCATAGCCCATACGCAGAAGCCCTGGCCCCGTCATGTACACCCGGTGAAGTATCTTAAGCTGGACGAAGCGAAGGCGAGCCGGGATGGCCACCTCCTTCGGGGAGGCCACCGCGGAAATCCAGTCCTCGTCGTCCAGCTCCAACCCATCGGCAACCCAAGCCTCGCGGAGCCCAGTCAGTAAGCCCGAGCGGTCATTAATCAACTTCTTGTAGATGAGGGAGATCGTGCTGTCTGGAACGTGGCCATCTAGCACTCTATCCTCCAGTGGGGAGGACTCCGGGATGGCGGCCACGTCTGGGAAGACAGAACCCAGTGCGTGACGGACCTGCAGGTATCGAAAGTATTCACTGCCCTGCAGCTGAAACTCCGCCTGCAGTGTCTCGAATGTTTTGAATCCTCCCCTCGTCCAGAGGTCCCCCACTGTACTAATGCCTATCGTGTCCCACCTATCGAAGCCCTTCGAGGTCCATAGGGAGCCCAACCTCTCAGACGCATACAACGGTGACGCCCGGGTCAAACGGTCCTTCCATCCCATAGCTGCATTGGCCGCGTGCCATACTCGCACCATGACACGCGTGGGTCCCGTCAGGCGGGAATCGGGCACGCTAGTGTAGAGCGCTCGATTGTAATCGCCACCGGGCAGGAGCATCTTGTCCATTTCAAATGCCGGGTTTAAGGCGGGCCCGTAAAGGCCGTGATTAATTGCAGCTAATTGGGAGGCCCAGTAATACCGCTTAATATCCGGGAGGGCAATCCCTCCGTCATACCACGGGAGCGTCAACTTTGCCAGGGCTATACGCGGCCTCCCGTCCCAGAACAGGTGGCGCTGCAAACTCTCCACCTCACGGAAGTAACGCGCCGGGACCAGGTCCATCGAGTTCTGGAGAGCGTACAGAAAGCGCGGTAATGACATCATCTTGAACAATGCCGCCCGGCCGAGCGGCGAAAGCGGCAAGCGCCGCCAGCGCGCGACGTCCTCCTTCAAGCGCTGGAGGGGGGGAAGCAAATTCCGCTCGTAGCGGGCCACCGGGTCCAGCGTAATATAGACGCCCAGGTAACGAAACCCCTGCGAGGCAATCTGGATCGAGCAGCCCCGCGGGAGAACAGGAGCCTCCCCGGTAAGCACATAGACACAGGATTTAGCCCAGTTGATGACAAGACCTGAGTTACGGCCGAAGGAGCGCAGAACATCGACCAGGACAATCAGTGATTTACGCGGGGAGGCTAAGTACAACAGGATGTCGTCGGCGTAGAGGGACACGCGGTCCTCATACTCAGGGGTCCAACGGAGACCACGGATAGAAGGGTGCCACCGCAGCCACTCCGCCAGGGGTTCCAAGGCCAGTGCAAACAGGAGCGGCGACAGGGGGCAACCCTGTCGCGTGCCCCGTCCCAGCACGAATGGGGCCGAGACTCGACCATTCACCACCACCTGCGCCAATGGGTCAGAGTACAACAATTTGACCCAGCTGATGAATCCCGAGCCAAATCCAAATTTCGCCAACATCGCCCAGATGTACGGCCACTCGAGCGTGTCAAACGCCATGGTGGCGTCCAAGGACGCCAAGATGGCCGGCTCCCGCACGAACGGAACACGCGCGAGCACCCCGTGCAAGCGCCGCAGGTTAAGGGCCGTGTTGCGATGGGGAATAAAGCCGGACTGGTCTTGGTGGACCAGATCGCCCACCACGCCGACCAGCCGGTTGGCAAGCACCTTGGCGAGGATTTTAGGCTCCGCATTTAAGAGCGAGATCGGCCGATAGGATGTAACCCGGTCTCGCGGTCTCCCCTCCTTGTGGATAACCACGATGGTAGCTAGACGCTGGTCCGGCGGGAGGGAGCCCCGCGAATGGGCCGCAAGGAACATCGCGCGGAGATGAGGTGCCAGTACATCCGGTCGCAGCTTATACAATTCGATAGGAAGGCCATTCGGGCCCATGGCCTTGCCCGAGGCGACCGAGCGTATGGCGAGGGCGATTTCATCCGAGGTGGGAGCGGCATCCAACGAATCCCTGTCCTCCACTGAAAGCGAGGGCAGCGCGATGTCCCGCAGCAGGGCATGGGAATCCTCCTCCGAGCAGGGAGAGACCGGGGAATATACCTCGCGGAAATAATCCGCGAAGCAAGAAACAATGCCGTCCGGCTCAGTAATTCGTACACCATCCATCCTCTCAATCAGCGGGACCACACGACTAGCTCTCTCCTTCTTATCCAACCACGCAATCAGTTTGCCAGCCTTATCACCCACATCGTACAGTCGCCCCTGTTGCTCTCTGCTAAGGCCCCTGGCCGCCTCCGTGACGAGGGCCCTATAGGCCGCCTGTTTAAGGTGTAGAACATGCAGCGCCGCGTCAGTCACCCCACTCCCCAGACCACCCTCCAATTCAGTAATTTCGGCCTCCACCCGGGTCACCTCCTCCTGTGCGCGTCTGCGGGCATGGGAGATAAAGGAGAGGGCTTCCCCTCTGAGAACTGTTTTGAAGGCTTCCCACAGGGAGATAGCCGACGGAACGGACCCCACATTCTCCTCAAAATACCGTTGCAATGATTTAATCAGGTCAGCACGAATAGTGGGGTCACGCAGGTACCAAGCATTGATTGGGGCTACCCTGCCCTCTCCCCTCGGGAAGACACCCAAGTGCAACAGGAGCGGGGAATGATCTGAAATACCCCGCGCCAGATGGCACACCTCTCCCACCCCCCCAGCATAGGCCGCAGGGACAAGGACATAATCAAGCCGCGAGAGGCTACCATGGGCACCCGAATGGAAGGTGTACTGCAGCTGGGTGGGATGCTTTAAACGCCAGCAGTCCACCAATCCCAGTGTGTCCAAAAGGCCCGCTAACCACGCCTGTGCCCGGGGGAGGTCCCTAGGGGGATGACGATCCATAGTCCCAGAAGCCACCGCATTGAAATCCCCCCCAACCACCAGAAGCCCCCCCGGGAGGTCAAGGAGGAGGCGTCCCAGGTCTGCAAAGGTGGTGGACTGTAGCCCCGGTGGGACGTACACAGAGACAAAGACAACTACCTTGCCCTCCATCCTCCCCACTAAGACAGTGTAGCGTCCCCTCTCATCATGGCGCACCTAGTCTATTTCTAGCGGGAGCGAGGTCTTGACCATGATGCCCACCCCCCGCGAGCCTGATGTGAAGCCCGAGTGGGCCACCAAGCGAAAGCCACGGCGATTCATGGCACAAAAGGAGTTACCAATAAGGTGTGTCTCCTGCAGAAAGACCACATCAGGCGAAATCCGTTTCAGATACTGCAGGACCACACCCCGCTTGATCCTATCACCCAGTCCGTTAACATTCCAGGACAACAAAGTCAAATCCCTACCCCCCATCACATAACGAAGCCATCATTTGTCCCCCCCAGAGCATCTCAAAAACAACAATACAATAACGGGTTTGCCTTGCGGTAGAAACGAACCACACCCCACCCCAACCCACCCAACCCAACAGAACTCCCCCCACCCTGCACCCCTGCATGAGCCCAAACAGCCCCCCCAAAGTGCAGTGTGCCTGTCGCCCCATAGATAAGAAAACTAACTAGTCCCCCAGAGGAGGAGGGAGATCCCCCAAGAGACCCCACACGACCTCCACAGGAGGGGAACTTACCCTAACAGTCAATAGTGACAACAACGCAGTCCAGAGCAAGGCCTACCATTAGTCCCTCAGTCCTGATCCGGCGGGCCCTCCCCACCAACCGCACCCCCCCCACCCCCCCGGCCCCGATCTCCGGGCAAAGTGTCTAGCCAGTCCCCGGCCACCTCGGGTCGATCAAAAAAGTGCGTGTGGCCATCCACCTCCACTCTCAGCTTAGCTGGAAAAAGCATCGCATATTTGAGATTCAGGTCCCTTAGGCGACGTTTAACACCAAGAAAGCTCAGTCTCTGCTTTTGGACTGCCGGAGTGAAGTCAGGATAGAAATTGATGTCCATATTGTCAAGTTTGACCGGCCCTTGTAGCCTGGAAGTCTGTAGGATAGCGTCTCTGTCCCGAAAATTGAAGATCCGGGCGATGAGAGGCCTCGGAGGGGAAAATTGCCTATTTTTGACATTTTATTCTTATTGATGACTTCTAGTGTTCTCTCTCCGATGAGAGACCAAATATTGGACTGGGCACACAAGAATAATGCTTTGCCAGTGTCAATTCTAACCCCTCTGTCATTAGCCCAGCCTTTTCTGCATCTACTTCCTGTGCTACAGTTTGTCTCCACTTTATCTGCCAAACTAGCTCTTGGTGGTTCTGCATGCTCCTGGACCTGAATCCTCTATGGTCTCTTTACCAACAGTATCAATAACCTGTCCTAAAAGCCGACAAAAGGAGGCTCCCAAGAGAGACTTTAACAAATGATTGGATTTGAGAGATTGAGAAGAATGTTCTGGGAATGACCATGACACAAATGATGGAGACCTGGGGATTGAGAAGTTATGTGTTATCCCTGAAGATGGTTAACAGGTTTTTCCTCATTGACTTTTCTCCGGACTATTTGAAGTTAGTGGAGTCTTCTGTGGCTATTATACTCTCCGGTGTTCAGCACTTTTCTGTTTCTGTAAATGTAAAAAGCCTCAATTATACTTCCTCCTAATGACACTAACTATGCCAAGTTCCAGAAGCCCCAGTTTTCCTCTCATTTTTGCTCACGTTTTGTGATAAGTTGTGCCCTTTGAATTTCACTAAGATGGTTCTGTGGTTATTGCTTATGGTCTTCCCCACATTTGCTTTAGACCACATTCCCTGAGTCCCCCCCCCCTTCTTTTCTATGATTGCTGTGTCGAACACTCCGGGTAATAGGAATTGCACTATCTGCCACTATCTTTGTCTCCAGCTCCACTCTCTCATACACTGTGTTCACGTCTCTGGCTGCACTTTTTTGGTCTTCTGCTGACCTCCAGTAGTTCTCGCTGCTCCACTGCTCCTTTCCATAGCCACGCCTTTGTTTCCTGTCTCTGCTCTTTAGTTCTGCTCCACTTCTCTGCTCTTACCCAACTCCACTTCTTTAACTGCTCTGCTGATCTTCTCTGACCCTATTTATCTGACTCTTCTTTCTTCTTCATTGATCTTCTATGCTGATCTCCTCTGCATCTATGCTTCAACACCGCCCCTTCTTCTAGGAATTCGCATCTTTAAAAGGGTTTGCCCCACCAGATATCCAGTCTTAATAAACATTTTGTTTAGTATTTTGGGTTGATGTTTATAAAGAGCACAGTCACACAATAAGGCTATTTCGGCATTGTGAAAGGAAAAGTGTCTGCTGAAGGATGGAACAGACACAGCATGGAAGAGAATGACGACAAAGCCATGGAATAAAATATGTTTTTCATGCTTTATGGAAGGCAAGATGATTGTCAATCTGATGTAAATGCATAAGTAAGTCATTCAGGCTTTGGCTGCTAGGAAAGGAACAGCCTCGTAAACAGGAACATCTGACTTTTGAAAGTGGAAGAAGTCTCTTAGTTGATCAGAAAGACAGAGATGTGGGATAACATTTTTTGAAGGTGTGAATAAGTAGTATAGCGGAAGCTTTGATGACTTAACTTCAGTCTTGAACTTTATGTGGATAGGAATAGATAAGCCAATTCAGAGAGATGAAGTGAGAACAAATGGGCAATCTATGCAGGTGATGGAAAATTACCCAGACTGCTGTATTTTGAATGCAAGAGAGACAATCATGCAAAAAGTTAGGAAGACCAAGATACAAAGTGTGTAGCTGATGCTGGACCATTGCCTGATGGGGAGAATGAAGTAGTAAGCAGTGATTTTACATAGCAAACAGATCTTATAGAAACAACCTGAAGAGAAATTATTAATCTGAGTTGAAAGTGCGAGGTGGTGAGAAGCCCAAAGTACCACAGCCATAAGGCAGGAAATAAGAATTCATTGTAATACTATTATTGCTGCATTTGACCGATTAAGATTTGTGTATTGTCTGCACATGTAATGAATGTGAGCCTGAATTAATGGGTTGACCTAGATGGTATTTAATCTAGGGCTGAGGGTCTTGATGGACACCATGCATTTTAGGTAGGGATCCAAAGATAAACAGAGTTGTAGACACAGTTTGAAATCTTTCTGTCAAATATAAGACAATCCAAATGAGTGCATTGCCATGCACTCCCACTGAAAGTAGCCTAGTAAGAATTTGGTTTGAAGGCAGCTGACCAAGGGGTAGAGCCACAGTACCCCTCTATGCCAATTATAAGTCTCAGACCGTCTAAATTGGCAATTAGTACTGAATCAGTACTATGCAACAAGCAGAGGTTTGAGTTGGGTCCAATCTGTTATATGTAATCTGACCCTCCTCATTGAAAATTGAAGGCATTTTGAATTAGCTATGAAAAAGAAGGATCCCTTTGCTCTGTTAATACTGACTAGTCCATGTTTGGACAACTGCCCCATCACAAGGCAGTAAATATGTTTGACCTGTCAATTGTGTCTAAACTGTAGAAATGCTGTTTATTTGACTGAATTGATTAGAGAGACTAAGGCTGATTCGGCCATAATCTCAACTGCTCAAGTGCAATCTAGATCCTGCCACCAAACACTTTCCTAGAGAGGAAAGGCTGGTTTGGTTGCTCGGTGAACTAATGCATCTTCTGCTGAGATCTGTGCTTGATCCTAAATGTCACAGATCTAAAATCTGATAGAAGCACTCCGCCATGCTTCTACCCGAGGTTGATGAAATTAGTACCTTTTGAGTTTAGCAACTATAGACTGAAGTTGTGCTGTCATGAAATTCTGAGATGAATGTGTGGTTTACAGATACGTGTCAAATTTGGGTGCCCGGGCTAGTTAAGAGGTGAGGCCTCAACATATTAATGAAAGAGATTTCATGTTTATGAAAAAGATTGTTTAGTGGTTCAATTCTCAGATTGAAATTACTCTGAAAAGCACTAGAGTGGAGGTTTACAGCATTTTTACTCATTGGAAAGTTCTTTCAAGGTATGATTTTAACCACATCAGGACCGTGATATAAAGGCCCTTTCTTACTTGGGGGATTTGGAGAAGGATATTGTGATCAACTTTGTTGAAAGCTGTCAGCAGGTAGGGAAGGATGACACAGCAAGAGTTACCTTTCTCAAAATCTGCAGGGTGTTGAAGTGCTTTCAGGAATTGTAGATTCAGTACTGTGGACTACTCCAAGAGAGTGGAGTTTCTTTATGGTGTTTAGAATTTTGTTTGAAATTGACTTGCATGTAAACTCTACATTAATGAAAGAAAAAGATATATTCTCCCCCTTATCCGAAAATTGAATTTTAGACAATGTTGTGTAGCCCTATATTATCTACAGTCATTGTCGGACCCCTTCACATGTTCTTGCTTGGCCTCGTTTTTCCTATCTGCTCTAAGCAGGAGGAGATTAAATCCTTAACCCGATATCTAAGACGCAATATTAGACGCTGGCTTGTTTAAAATCTGTGTATATATGTATGAATTACTGCTTTTTAGCTTATGACTATTTACAAAAAAAAAGGTTTTTTTTATATTCTGTTTTAACTACATGTTAGTCTAAATTTGTAATGGTCGCCTTTAATCATTGATGAAAGTATGTTTGTAGAATACTTTTTATGCCGATACTGTATCGGCGAAATAAAGTTACTTTGACTGACTGACTGACGTGCACGGACTGCAAATTTAGATTAAACTTGTTAGTTCGTATAGAAGTCTGAGAATTAATTTTGAAGTATGTTATAGAGCTTGAATTCAAAATGTGAAGATTTTGCACGTTAGAAACACTTGTTTGTAAGATATCCTTTCGGCCATGAGTTTATGGACTCTACTGGAAGAGGGAAGTGTTTTCTGTAGTTAATTTATTAATTGTGACATTCTTGTTTACATTCAAAATAGGTTATCAAAATGTTTTATAATTATGCATATGTACTATTTTATAATTTATATTTGTAACTATTTTAAATAATTTAATTTAACATTATTTCCTGCACAGCTTTATTTAAGTGACCTTATTTGACAATTTCCAAGTTGGGTAATTTTTTTAATATGTATAAACTCTGGAAGGAGATATGGCTTAACCTCCAGAGCTGCCAACTTTGGAACTAGGAACTAGATTTGTGTCTCGGTATTGCATTAACATCCTGTGATTGTGAGGAAATCACACAATCACCCCATGCCTAAATTGTGTAGAAAAGAATTAATCGGACCCTGTGTAATTTAAGCAGGTGCTCACGTAAACCGCTCCAATGCACTTGTGTGCATAAGGAAGGATGTAGAAGACCCATCAAGGTTTGGGCGAGGGCCAAAGTAGAAAGATTATGGTCTTGAATTGTGGCCAAAATGTCATTAGGCTGGAAACAGCAGAATGGCAGCTCAGTGGAGCTAATTTCAGTTGCTCTTCATTGACAGGACTAGAAAGCAGTTTGTTTCATAGATGCAATTTCTTTTGAGCAAGATATTTTAATATCCTGTGTGAATATTCAAGGTCCTTGCACGATGAAGAGCAGATCTGTTTTCATAGTGCAATAACCATTGTTTGCAGAGTGTTTAGGTGTGATCTATGATCTGTGATTTAGGTTATCTGTAAATGTATCATTATTTACAGAAGTAGGGTGTTGAGTGTCTGGATTGGTAGCAACTAGTCACTGTTTCATTAAAGTAACTTACCTTATTACCGAGGGGGAATGAGGAGTTGGCATTCTATCTTCAATCTTAAATGTTTACTGTGATTGAGGTAACCATTTTCATTTTAATGAAATATAGTTATACTCTCGAATTGTTCAAGGATTCAGGTTGGAGGTGTCAGAGTTTTTACTTTTGGGTCCCCATTTTCTAGCTGGGCCAAAATGGTATCTATCAATGTCAACACAACTTTGCATTTAGTAAATATGCAATTGAGAGATTTGCCAAAAGGAGCTGTCTTGAAGGTTAGACAGGCCTTGAGGCACTTCTTTCAGACCATGGGTACAAAAAAGTATTTTACTATGCATTCGAAGGTTAGGTCGTCTTTCAGATCAATGACACTCTCCAATTCATCAGATCTCATGTTGAGGCTTCAAGTTCTGTAACTTGATTGCACTTGAAGAGGCCATTTCCTACACAGATCTAGAAGTAAATCGTTCCAATTGGCCAAAGTTGTTATTCTTACCATTTCATTTCAAGACTGGAGGCTACAATTATGCATGTTTAAAGCCCTTCAACACCACATTCGACACATGCTTTATTGGTTTAAAATAATGCTTTGCAAATGTACTAGCATTTGTCCAATCAGCCGTCTTAAGAATTTCCTCCAAACAACCACCAGACAAATACAACCTAGTTGCCATTGCCCCTCGCGATGAATGTAGCCTAAATGTGATTATATCAAGGCCTCCTTTCATTACCTCTTTCACCCATCTTGCAATTGTTGCTGTGCCTACTGCACTGTATGGCTTAACGTAAGAAATCAATAACTGACTTTCTCCTTGTTTTCTAAATTCTATCACTTTATTCTCACATCCAGTCAAACAATCCACCACACACAATTTCCTCTTATCTGGAAAACTTGGATTAAAAACGGACTTCGACATAGTCTTTATTCTCTTATGGATTTCAAAATACACTCAGTCTAGTCTGTTAACTTTGCTACTTACCTCTAACACCTTCACATCCAAAACTCTTCTGCATGAAACAAAACAAAGTAAAGTTGCTAATTTATCGGAAAGTGTTTTTAAGTCTAAATACTTATTTGTAGGCCATGTCAAAAACAATGACAACACAGCGTTTACATCCCATAGCACATTGCATCTTGCATCTCCTTAACCTCATATATTTTAGAATCCTACATACCAAAATATTTCTACCTACTGACCTACCATCAACATGAAAATGACTTGCTGATATTCCTGAACGGTGGCAGTTCTTTGTTCTATACCCCAAACCTTTCTCAAACTGTTCAACCAAAAAAAGTATCACTTCCACTATAGGAGCCTCCACGGGACCTAGACTCCTTTCCATGCACCAACATTCCTATACTCTCCACATTCTCTTATATCTTCTCCTAGTTCCTGGTGCACAGGCCCCTTCAGGCAACACTGCAGCCTTACTCGAAAGTCCCTTGAAACAGCTAGCTCTCCTGACACCTTCAAAACAAGAATCAAAGCAGGTTCTTCTCCTTCTCCATTACTTAATAGATCTTTCTTCGCCAGAATCAAATAAGGTACCGCACATGCTAACTCCATCATTGTTGGGAACCAAATGTGTGAATCCCAAAACAGCGTCACAAACACTATCTGACTTCTCTCTTATTTCAGTTCCAAAAGTACTCTCTGAATCATAGCGAATGGTGGAAACGCATAGGCTCTGTTCCCCGTCCAAACTTGATGAAATGCGTCTACCGTTAATGCCTTCAGATCTAGCATCCAGCAGTAATTATTCTCTACCTGGTAAGTCAGCCGCCTTGCAAACAGATCCACCTCCAATGGATCCCAAATTTTGTCTACCCTGCAAAAATATCTCTGATCGAACTTCCAGTCACTGAAATCCCTCAAATCTCTTAAATCCCAATCTGCTGTCAAATTCATAACCCCTGGTAAATATTCTGCTTTCACTGTTATCCTGTGTTCCAGGCCAAAAATTCCCAAACTCCTTTGCTAACTCTGTCAATCCTTGGGATCTGACTGACCCCCCCCCCCCCCTCCCCCCTCGCCCAATCTGTTGATTTTTGCAAAAGCCGATACATTGTCCAGCTTCAAAACTGATTGTCCTTCTAAATTCCCCCAGAAACCTTCAGCGCATACAACCCAGCTGTCAACTCAAATATTTTTTTTTTAATTCATTTTTTTTGTTTATCCATGAACAAGCATAAAAAAGGGACAAAAACAGAAAGACACGCAATTTACAATATTCACTTGGGCCCCCACAACATGAAACAGTACATTAGAAAAAAGAAAAGATTACCAATTTCAAAGCCATTTTTTGATAAAGTCCCAAGTAAACAAACCAATACGCTTTCTACCTGGCCGTTTAAGCCAATACATTGCCGTTTCCAACTGATAAACAGCCAAAATCCTTGTACACCATTCCCCGAAAGTCGGGGGATCCGGATCGATCCATTTAGATGTAATACATAGTCTGACTATTGCATGCAGATAAACAAGAAGTGAACTTCAGGATTACATCTAAACCCCGTATCAAAAGTTGGTAGTGAAGATACACCCAGCAAAATTACTTCCGCTGTCAGCTTGCACTTAACACCCAATGACACATTTATAAAGTATTCCACCTCAGATATAAAGCAAGCCAACTTCGGACAAGCAAAAAACATATGAACCAAATCGGCAGCATACAAATTACATCTAGAGCATTTATCGGCCCTTCCCGTTTGGCTATTTTTGATGGTGTATAATACAAGTTGAAAGCGGACATATAAAACTGACTCCTCAAATTACCTGCAAGCAAAACTGAATTAGACAATTCTAACAGTGCTTGTAGATTATTCGTAGAACCAACTCTACGATTCCAATTGCTTTGTTGAAGATCTAGGTCGTCTACTTGAACAGACATAAAACATCGGTAAAGGAGACCTATTTTGGCCTCAAGTTTGATTAATTTAGGAAAATCATTATTCCCCTCTAGAAACAGTCCTTTTGTACGAGCCTGGTCCAAAAAACTATAAATTTGTAGCAATTTAAAAAAATCTCCTCTAGAAAGATGATATTTATCTAGGCGCTGCATAAAAGATAATCGTTGTCCAGATTCGTACAGATGACCAATAATTCGAATTCCTGATAGACCCCACCTTCGTGAAACCCAATCTTGAAATATAGGGGGAAGTACCCCTATAGAATCAAAAGGAGTAAATAAAACTATCTTAGGAATGTCAAAAATTTTACGAGTCTTCTTCCACACCAGAAAAGCAGCGTCCAAAACCTTAAATCGTGTCTTTTTATAATAACTTGGTTCGAAAATCCTCAATAAGAGATTTCGTGCATTATTACCCAGAATCATTCTATAAATTGATGGGGTGTGCGCAGGATCATAAATTTCCTCTACCCCAAAAATTAAATCCCTGAGAAGCCGCAGCAAAGAAGACCAATAATAAAACTTAAAATTCGGTTCATCCCAACCGCCACGGGCACTAGGCATATTCAGCCATTTGATTGCCCTCCTCGTTCTCCTATATCCCCACATAAAACGTGCACACATACGTTCAATACGAGTAAAAAAAACATTATTGAAAAAAGGGGGATAGAACGAAACAAATAAAGAAATTTGGGGAGTATAACCATTTTCAAGACGTTTGACCGCCCATATAATAAGTGTAGCCTATCAAAATTTTGCAAAGTTTTATTAGATGAATCTATAATAGGATCAATATTAATCTCTGGGATCATACTAACATCAGGTGATATGAGGATGCCTAAGTAAACCGCCTCTGAAACCGTAGCTGGCTGCTGAGGACAGCCAGCAATTGAATGTACCCAAATTAAGCTTATACCCTGACACCCTTCCGAATTCATTAGTAATATTTTCAATTATAGTCATAGCAGCTTTAATATCAGAAGATATAATAGCCAAATCGTCCGCATAAGCTAATAACCTTGGAGCCTCGATCGGAGATGCTACCGGTAAAATCCCAGCATTGGAGTCAAATTTAGAGATCAAGGGTTCCAAATATAATGCAAATAATAAAGGTGAGCAGGGGCACCCCTGCCGGGACCCCCTATTCACCCTAAATTCATCAGATTCAGCTCCAAGTATCCTGATAGTAGCGGTAGCATCTTTATACAGAGCCTGGATTGAATTAATAAAAATCGACGGAAAACCATTCCAAACAAATACGGCCCATAAAAAGTCCCACGACACCCTGTCAAAGGCCTTCTCAGCATCTAATAGAGCAAGGCCCATAGGGGAATTCGTCGCTTGGGCCCAATCAAACAGAGCAATAACCCGTCTGATATGATGAACGGTACTTCGACCCCCGATAAAGCCATGCTGTCTTAGAGATACCAACGGGGTAAAAACCTTCCCTAGTCGATTAGCAATAATCTTGAAACAATTTTACTGTCCGAATTGATTAAGGAGATCGGACGATAAGATGATAGTTCCAAAGGATCTTTCCCTTTTTTTAAAAAAACGACAATTGTAGTCCTCGACCACGACCTTGGAGGATACCCAGAAAACGCACTCTGAGTGTCGCAATCTAATAGCAAGCAATTTCCCTGTTTGCTCCCCAAATTCATAGCATTCCCTCTTATAGATCTCGAATTTAAGGGCGACCTCTTCCGCAAACAACTGATAAACCAACGATCGTGTGACCGCGAGCTTCTTCTGAGACTCTGTTAGGTCAAGCCTATGATTTATTTTGTTCGTCAATTCTTCCTCTGCAACCGCCAAGGTCCGCAAAAACTGATCCATTTCTTCCTTACGTTTTTTGCTGCAAAGCTCAATGATTCCCCCCGTACCCCCGCCTTAAAAGTATCCCAGACTATCGGTTCAATAGCTGACCCTTTATTTAGAAAAAAAACATTGTGATCCATTTTTCCATATGAGCGCAGTACCCTTGATCCAAAAGTAATTTTCTATCGACAGTCCAGTTATTAATGGAGACAGGGGAGTCAAAACCCACAATCTCCAATATGAGAGGGTTATGATCAGAAATGATTCTGGGTAATAACCGCACCGCAATCCTGCCTAACAGAGAATTGGAAACCAGAAAATAGTCCAGTCGGACCAACTTTCTATGAGGTGCGGGAAAAAAAGTAAACCCGGGTTGATTAGGTCTTAATTTAGCCCAGGCATCAAATAGCCCCTGATCCTGCACAAGCATATATAAGCTTTTGAACACCCTAGATTTTTTTCCCCAGATAAGATGAACCAGAAAAGACATTATGATCAGTCCCCAAATGTATATTTAAATCACCACAAAGATTCAATGGCTTAGTCCAAGATGCTAATTCATTATTAATTGAATCTAGGAGTTTGGGATTATCTAAATTAGGACCATACAAACTACAAACTACAAACAGTAAAACGTTCCCCCTTGAGCCTGACTTCAGCAATCACCTTTTTTCCTTAAGCATTTACTTACCCCCTTTTTTTGCTAAAATGGCAACCCCCGCGTATTCATAGTTTGTCTTGAGCAACCCAACAACTCCATCCCAAGATTACAGAGCCAGCCTCTGTGGGCCTATGAAATATGTGTCTCCTGAAGACAAACTAAATCCCAGCTCTGAGACTGTATCAAACCAGCCTTCATTTCTTTGGGTTATTTAACCCTGCAATATTCAATGAACACAAAATCAACTTCCCCATCCTAAAAAGAAACCGCTCCTATATCTATACCACCCCAATAAAAAAAAAGAATATACATAATTGCAATAATCTTCATTGTGACAAACGCAGAAATAGCGCACAGCCCACATTACTCTACAGAAGGACACAAGCATATACATAATACATTTTACCAAATACCTCATGGATAAACATTTCCCCCCCCAACCCACCCACCACCCCAACCAGTGCAACCCACCCCTCCATGCAACCACCCACCCACACTCCCCACACCACCACTCCCAAAGAGCTTAAGGGCGTTCGCCCCCATTGATGTAGAGTCGATTTTCGCGCACTCGCTCCACGATGCATCAGCGCAGCCCCTTTTACTGTATTCCAAAAAACCAAATTAGTTAGTTAGACCCCTCCTATAACGATAATGTCAATCTATTGTAACTAATATCGTTCAAATCAACTCCTAGCCAACGAGATTAACTCAGCTAAGAAGCTTTAAAATCCTAAAGTTTGAAGAAACTCTTGCGCCTTGATCTCAGAAAAAAAGAAGTGTGTCTGATCCTTATAGACTATTTTAAGTCTAGCTGGGTTCTGGAGGAATATTTGCACTCCCTTGGCCTGAAACTACGGAATCAGCTGTCGCAATCTCCATCGAGTATCAACAGAAGCTTGACAAAAATCGGGCCTGACAAAAAATTCAAAACTCTTGCCTTGTGCCTTTTTCTGAGGTCGCGCCAAATCATACAATGCCTCTCTAGCTAAGAAATTGTTAAGCGAGATAAGAATAGCGCGCGGCCTACTTACAACCTCCCCCTTTGCTTTCCTTAATCTAAAGGGAAATCGATGTGCTCTCAGCACTTCCGTTTGCCAATCCCACTGATCCAACCCAGGGAATGCCTCCCTAAATAGCTCAACCAATAATTTCCTAACATCTGGTCCCTCGATCCCCTCCGGAACTCCTAAAACACGTAAATTGTTGCCTCTAGTCCTGTTTTCTAAGTCAGTCAGCTTCCATTGGAGATCATCTCTGAGATACCAAGGACGCAGTGACTGTTTTTTGAGCAACAAACTCGTCTTCTAAGACAGAGATCCTAGCTTCAGCTTCGCCTACCCGCGTAGCAGTCTCGGCACAGGACTTAGAAACCCTGCGTAGAGCATTCTGAAGCCGCTTACAAGCATTCTGGACACTTACACTCTCCGCCTGAGTTTCAGCCCTGTGCACCATAATGAGATCATAAATCATTGTGAGCGTTATCTCCCCTGGGCCGGAGTTAGATATCCTGTGCCCCCCCTACATTCCCATTCCCAGTAGATACAATGTTGTTTCCCTGAGTTTGACTGTCAAAATTCAATGCCTCCCGCTGTTCCCGGAGTAGAACATCACCAGATAGATGAGGTTGACTCTGATCTAGAGTAGCCCTCCTTTGCACCACAGAGTCCTCGGTTGCAGAAGAAAAGTCATGGCTGCCAAATCCTCCTTCCTCGTCCGGATTATAATCTTCCAGCCATTCCTTTACAAGGCTTTCAGTTGAGGATTGCTCTGAGAGTGAAAAGAAATCCTCAGCGTTGGATATTTTATCAAGAGAAGCAATCTGTCTAATTGTAAGTTCGCTACAGTCTGCTCCACTGAATTAGAAAAAGCACTGTTCGGTGTGTGCTCCTGTGCATCACCCTCAGGAATTCCTACAGGTCCCAGGGAGCACTGCGCCGGCGAGCTTGATCCCTCCTGGCTCCCTGACAATAATCCATCAATGCTTTTTGATAGCTCTCCCTGATTAACACTGGTACCCCCAATTGGCGACGTAGCTTGGGTCAATGAGGGAGCCAAAGACTCACCCGCTCCAGGAGGTATCTCACCGCAACCGCTATCATCCTGAAGTAAGGGTAGTCCATTTCGCTGGACCCCCAGAAAGATTGCCGGAACTGCCAAGGAAGTCGTGCGGGCCTCCGCCTGTTCTCCAGATAGGCCCCCAGGCGGACATGAATTAGAAGGAGCCGCCTCAATCGGGGCTATTAATGTATCGCCGCTCTTCAGCCCTAATCTGGTTGAAGCCTTATTTCCAACCACTGCAAGTGCAGAGGCATTCCTTGTTCTTGCCGGTGCTCCCGCCGGCAATGTTTGTCCTTTCGTCCGTTGCGTGCGGGGGGGGCAGCTTAGAAGCCATCGCTGAAGAAATACATCATTGTTGGGAACCAAATGTGTGAATCCCAAAACAGCGTCACAAACACTATCTGACTTCTTTCTTATTTCAGTTCCAAAAGTACTCTCTGAATCATAGCGAATGGTGGAAACGCATAGGCTCTGCTCCCCATCCATACTTGATGAAATGCGTCTACCGTTAATGCCTTCAGATCTAGCATCCAGCAGTAATTATTCTCTACCTGGTAAGTCAGCCGCCTTGCAAACAGATCCACCTCCAATGGATCCCAAATTTTGTCTACCCTGCAAAAATATCTCTGATCGAACTTCCAGTCACTGAAATCCCTCAAATGTCTTAAATCCCAATCTGCTGTCAAATTCACAACCCCTGGTAAATATTCTGCTTTCACTGTTATCCTGTGTTCCAGGCCAAAAATTCCCAAACTCCTTTGCTAACTTTGTCAATCCTTTGTCCCCCCCCCCCCCATCTGTTGATTTTTGCAAAAGCCGATATATTGTCCAGCTTCAAAACTGATTGTCCTTCTAAATTCCCCCAGAAACCTTCAGCGCATACAACCCAGCTGTCAACTCTAAATAGTTTATGTAACTCAACTTCACTTCCTTTGTCTAAACGTCACCTGTCTGAGAGGTTGGGGAGCACATTTAGGAGAACAACAGACTTGCATTTGTCTCCGGTACATAGCTTGGAGCACATCCAAAAATTTCTCGACCATTCCAGGCCTCTATATTCTTCAACCACCAATTTGACTCCTCCTTCAAATCTTCACTCAACAATATCCTGTCTCCATACCATAACCCTTTCGTCAGAGCATCCCCCTATAACCTCTGCATTGCACGGTAATGAAGGGGCCTTCGAAATATGGCCTGAATTGAAGATGACAGCAAGCCTACTATCCGTGCAATCAATTAATCAGGAATTTGTATAGTGTGCTACTCACCCATGAGGGTCTCAAGGTGCTGGTGGGGGAGGTGGGGAATGGTGTCGAGCAGCTCCGTGGTCATCTGAAGAGCTAAGTGTTGAGATCTTTTCTGAATAGGTGCAGTGTCGGGCTTAGTCTGATGCGGGGGAAGTTTGTTCCAGGTCTTCGCCACGATGTAGGAGAAGAATCTGCCACCCACTCTGGCCCTGTGGATGCGGGGGACTGTGATAGCTAGGACTAGGTCGGCAGAGCGGAGGTTTCTCTTGGGGGCATAGAAGGAGATTCTTTTGTTGAGCTATTGGGGGTCCAGTGTTATGGCGGGCTTTATGGCGTGTGTGAGCATTTTGAAGGTTATTCTGTTTTTGACTGGCAGCCAGTGGAGGTTGCGGAGGTATTGGGTGATGTGGTCATGTCGTGGGATGTCGAGGACGAGTCTGGCAGCGGTGTTCTGGACGGTCTAGAGTTTGCGGAGGAGTGTTTTGTTGATTCTGGCATAGAGCGCATTTCTGTAGTCCAGTCTGCTGGTGAGGAGTGCGTGGGTGACGGGAGGGGGGGTCCATTTTAGGGTCTTGTGGAGAATGTGGAGGGTGTTGAAGTATGTGGAGGATACGGCGTTGATCTGGCGGTTCATGGGGAGTGAAGAGTTGAGTATGAGCCGTAGTCCGTAGGGGTGGGTTGGTTTCCGAGGGCGGGGGGCCACCAGGTTATGTCCCATGCAGAGGGGGTGGATCCAAGGATGAGGACTTCTGTTTTCTCCGAGTTGAGCTTCAGGCAGCTACTGCTCATCCAGAATGCGATGCCCTTCATCCCTTCTTGGAAACTGAGCCTGGTGATATTGGGTTCCGTGGTGAGTGAGAGGATGAGCTGGGTGTCGTTGGCGTATGCGACTATGTTGAGTATGTGTTTTCTGACGATGGTTGCGAGGGGAGGCCATGTAGACGTTGAAGATTGTAGGGCTGAGGGAGGATCCCTGGGGTACTCCGCATCTGATTTCTGTAGGTTTGGAGAGGAAGGGCGGGAGGCTTATCCTTTGTGTTCTGCCTGAGAGAAAAGTTCGAATTCAGTCTAAGGCAGTTCCCTGGATGCCGGCCTCTTGGAGTCTGAGAGGTTTAGGAGGATGAGTGCTGCAGTGGAGCCTTGGGCGAGGAGGGTGCAGATGTTGTCAGTGGCAGCTATGAGGGTGGTCTCGGTGCTCTGATTGCTGCGGAATCGAGGATGTTGTTGGCTTCTATGAAGTGCGCTAGCTGGGTGTTGACGACTTTCTCAATGCCTTTGGTGGCGAATAGGAGGAGAGAGATGGGTTTGAAGTTCTTGGGGTCTTTCGGGTCTGTGAAGGGCTTCTTGGGGAGGGGTTTGACTTCAGCACGTTTCCAGTTGTCGGGGCATGTGGATGTATCAAGGGAGCAGTTGAGCATTCGTTGTAGTTCAGGTGCAATGGCGGCCCTGTGGAAGATGTGCGGCGGGCAGTGGTCAGTGAGTGCTCCGCAGTGGATGTTTTTCATAGTCTTTGCCGTGTCTTCTGTGGTGAGAGGGGTCCAGGGGAGGAGTGTCGGCTGGGTGGCGTAGCTGGTGGGGGCTGTTGGGTCGGTGACATGGTCATGGCCGTCGAAGTTGTCGTAGAGCATCTTGATCTTGTGGTGGAAGAAGGAGCTCAGTTTGTTGCAGAGGTCTTGGGAGGGAGGAACGTCTGTAATTTCACTGTTGGGTCTGGGGAATTCTTGTATGATGGCGAAGAGTTCCTTGGAATTGTGGGCATTGGAGAGTATTCTGTCTTGGTTGAATTTTCTCTTGCTTGATTTGATGAGTTGGTGGTGTGCCATGGTTGCGGCCTTGTAGGCGGTGCATGCTTCCGGGGTTTTGCTGTTTCTCCATGTTTTCTCCAGTCGTCGGCAAGAGCGCTTGGATTCACGGTGAACCAGGTGGCTTTTGCGTTGTCTTCTGGTGGAGTTCTAGAGGGGGCGAGAGTATTGGCGCAGTTGGCGATCCATTGGTGAAGGTTGTGTGCTGCTGTGTTGGCGTCTGTTGTGTTAGGGAGAGGAGTGCAGCAGAGGGCGGAGGTCTCTCAATTAGAGTCTCCCTCTTTAGAACATGAAGAATCTCCTTCTTTATCAACTTTATCTTCCTCTCTGGAAGCTGTAGCATAATCTCCACCGTATCCACTTGGAAATCTAAAACCCTCATCTTTTGATAAGGTACTAACACTGATTTCTCCTTGTTCACCAAAAAAACTATACTCTCTAACATGCTCAACACCTGTTTCAAATTATTCTTCAGCTCTTCCAAATCCTGACTCATTATTACAATGTTGTCTAAATAGACCATCACATATATTCTCCTCTCTTGGAAATATGCCACAAACACTTGCATCACTTTGTAAAGCACCAGGGTGCTAAAGATATGCCAAATGTAAGGCTCTGATATTGAAACAGATGTTTCATCTGAACTGCAAAACATTTTCTCCTTCCCCCATAGTTAGTGTAGTAAGCATTTTAGATCCAATTTCACTAGCCAATCTTTCTCCAGAAATAAATCCTTCAAACAATGGATCTCCTCCCTTTTGAAATGACTGTATGTCAAGTATTTGTTCAGCTCTGTGAGATTTATGACTGGCCTCTTTCTGGATTAAAAATATATTGCTTAGCAAAGACTTTGCTGTTTCCTCTATGCGCACCATTGCACCTTTCTGTATCATAGATCATATTTCTGTATCCATTATTGGCTCTTGTTCCTTTGAAATCCTTATCTCCCTTTGCTCTCCTTCTTTTCATGGAAAATGTACTAACCCTATTGTATACCCATGCATTGTCTCCAACACCCAGGGATCCTGGTTAATTTTTCCAATTCTTCTTTTAAATGTCTCAAACGTCGCCTGCTTTTTCTAGGGAAGAACCAAAAAGAATCCCTGTACTCCCCTTCTCCTCCGGGATGAGTCTGGCTTCGACCATGCCAGAACCTCCCTCTGCCTGGTCTGGCCATCCTGCCTCTGCTTGGGTAAAAACCTGATGTGGGCTGGAATCCTCTTTGTCTATATTGGTTGCCGTACTGTATTGGGCCCTTGAAACCCTGGTCCAGTAATGGGTCCCCTCTTACTGGCCCTACCAAAAGCACTACTTACAAACACCTTCCTCACTCTACCCTGCTCCTTATCCAATGCCGTAAAAATTTTGACATATTTCCCAAGACTCTTAATAAGACCTTCACCGATTAGCAACCCTCTAGCATCCTCACTATCCTCCTTCTGTGCCAGGTCCCCCAATTTGGGACTTCTCTTCATTGGGATTGCTCTTCTCCTCTCTGCCAACAATCAGGCATTTGCATTTCCCAGCATTACTCCAGCTTTCTGTCTCCATCCTCTGAGCAACTCTAAGTCAACTGCTTCCTCGTTGTTATATGCCTACTTGGCCATGTCCAAAATCCTGGCCAAGGGGCCCATGACATTCAACACCTTGACCTGGCATATTTTCAAGGAACGTATCTGACCTTTCCTTGGATCTCTGCCCAAGCTGAACAAAAAACTGATTACCTCCAGATCTACTTTCTCCTCAATAACCGGTCTAGAGCACTATGCCTGCATCACTCACTTAAACTCCTTATCTAGGGGTTTGGAATCCATTCTTTTATAATATTTTCCTTCTGATCCATTGCCCACTAGTCACCACTTCTCAGGTGTCTTATGCTTAAAGGAGAAAGCATCTCTTCTCTAAAAGGATCTTGTATTGCCTCTGATGAGCATGCAACCTGTAAGTCGTCAAATTAATCATTACATTTATCACCCTGATTTAAGTCAAATACATATTCTTTTTCATTCTCTGTGAAAGATAGGACTCCTAGCTCCTTCAAAATGTCCAACCTCCTGTGTGCTGCCAAGAACACACTCTCTTGGCGTGCCTCCAGGGACACCTGATCTGTGCTGGCCGCTAAGGACACCTTTATTAGCAATGGCATTTAACCCATCCTTTCCTTTCTTTAAACATGAAGATGTCTTCCACATGCCTTGTCTTCTTAGCTTTTTTCCTTCCTACTTCTCCACTCTTTCCCTCTTGCTCTGATAAGGAATAAAATTAATCTCTTGACTCTAAATCTTTTCTAATCCTATTTTACAAAATACTGTCTAAAGTCTCCTTTACTTGGTTTTTCAGTTCATGCTGAATCAACCTCTCTGCCACGTCCTGATTTATAGTGCCAGTGATCTCCAAACTACTTCCCTGCTCAGGATCCATTATGTACTATGTTTGCCAACATTCTACTCCTCCCAACACTATCCTCACCTATTTGATTTTAAATTAACCTTTTATTAATCTCACAATTCGGTTCCTAAAGGCAACCAACCTTCCTCTGTTGAAAACCGACGTTTCTCGTAGTGATCGTTATTTATACCAAATCACCACATTTCTAAATATCGTGCTACCAAGCTTCCCAATATGTTCTCTATGTTTTTGCCCTTTCCAAAATGGCGCCTAACTCTTGCGAGAACACCCACAATATTTTGGTTAATATGCGCTGTTGATGCGTGAGCCGCCGTGAGGAATCTGACGGAAATCCCTCAAGTGATGATTGTGCGGACCCGTCTCCTGTCTCGTGCTGCACTTCCCATGCATCAAGAACACAGCGTGTCCCTGCGCCTCAGACGCATGCCAGGGGGCTCGAGCCGATCAGCTGCACAAACTGCTGGGAACCTGCCTGTTTAAGTTCAAATATATATTCACGGTTTCTCCCTGAATTTCTGCTAATCTTACCCTTTCTTTTAAAGAGCTACGCCTTCCTCAGCCCCCAATTATCTTTACGTTCGAGAAAACAGTTCCTTTTTTCCCCAAACCTAATCTACATATTTGATTAACTGAAGCCGGTTCCATAAATTAGAAGCTGAAGTTCTCTAAGCAATCCACATGCAACAATCATACAACACGTTCTCTATCTTACATATTTTAAAAAACTCTCTCATAACAAGAAAGTACTTCTCTCTCCAGGAGCAGAAATTAAAAGAGGAGGAATGTTCTGTGGAGGGGCTATTTATTTACGGACTGCATTGTTCTAAGTTCTAGATTTATGTTATTGTTGTAAGTTTCGTTGAGGTGCTGCAGGAGTGGCATTAAAGGAAGTAATGCATAATGGTAGCCTCCATTCTTGAAATGAAATCAATCCATCATCTCCAACTACCTAGATTATGTCCAATATAGGATGAGGGAAAGCCACCTTTGTCTAAAAAGACAGATTGAAATGCTAGTCCAGGGAAAAGAAAATGCTTATTCTCTTCAATTTAAGTGGCCCCCTTATTCAGGACCTGATTGCTCCATCACTCTCCTAAAAAGCTTAGTATCATGTTTGTTAAACTCTATTTTAGTGTTATGCCCTGATGTTAGTAGTGTGCTTTATAATACAACTTTCCATGCTTTAAAATAATTTTCCCAAGCGGTAAGTATCCTTTTGGATTGATCTGACAAAGTGCTTTGTTATGGAAGATCTAGACTTAGGCTAGTGCAGTGTTATTTTCAAAGGCCGCAGAAAGAATCTTATATACAGTCTGAATGAATCAAAACTCAAATCATCAGTGTACAGGATTCAGCTCTGAAAACTCTCCACAGTCTCCCACCGGAGGGCAGGATACATTTTTTTTAATGTGCACTACATTTTTGTTTTATTTTTATGGAATTCAAATCGGATTCTCAAATCCACACTGAAAGGTCTTGCTGGGTCTGGGAATGCAGGCACTGGGTTTCTGGATCCTGCAACAAAAATTTTATTTTTAATTTTAACCAAGGGGCTTGTACCCCAACTGCGAACATGGGCTTGGAAGTCATGTTTTTTCTGCCCTGCCCTTTAGGCGCTCTTTGAATTTTTATTATTATTTTTTTCCCCAGTACTGGTGACTGAGTCACTGAGTGCTATAATGGCTTCAGCAACATTTTCTGTCAATGTTGTGGCAACCAGTCGGATCCTTTAGAATCAGTGGAGCCTAAAAGATCCACGGGAGAAAAAGCTTCTTTGACCAATACGTTTTTTTTGTTGCTTTTTTAATATGAGGACATTTTAACTGTCAATTATCTATATATTTTTCTGAGGATTAAAAACTTCATGTCCAACCGCAACCTCTATTTAAACACTGACTTCTTGAAACTACTGAATGGATTTATGCTAAAGAACAAAAGCACAATCCGTAAGTAAAGTTCTTACTTTGTGCCAAGTTTTGTGTAATTCTGTTTAGCTGCTATGAGAGACCAAAACTTCCAACGAGAATTAAAATGGGAAATCAATCTTTTGGGCCTTTCCTCAGTTTTTCTTTGCTCTCGCTTGGTAGATTGCCACAAAACTCTTCAGGAAGGGGCCAAAGTGGATGAATTTAGTTTTTGGAAATTTTTGTGAAGATTCATCTAACAGTGGCAAAGTTCTTAAGAAAAAAAATGCCTTTAATATGGAGACTCTCTTCTAACTGTAACTACACTGATGTTATAGCTGCCAGTGTAAAATAAATAATTCTATATACACACACACACCGCAATGTTGGTAGACATGGCTCTTACAATAATACATTTGTACTTAATTGTATATGTTTAGCCACCATATTTTGTCGTACAATATTTTGGTGCTCAATATTCTGACATACAACCTGCATGTTGAAAGATTTGTCTTATTTTATTTGTTCTCTTCACATAGCACATGGTAGACTGTTAGATGGTGTCTTTCTTCAATCCAGCATTTGCGGAATGCCTCCCATTTGTGCAGTGAGAATTGGGACAGCCAGGGCAGTGTTACAAACTCAATGAGGCCTCTAGCTGTCGTCACATTTAGTGAGATTGTCTGCCTATGCGCTATCTCTTTCTATAAATATTTTTAAATCGGGAACATTCAGAGTATCTGAAGATTCGTGCCTTCCATCAGAGTCCTGTTTCCCTCATTATTATATGATGCGCATTCTGTCTCACATAGGTTTGTCAGCCCTGCATTCTTATGTACTTACCTTACAACGGTTTAAATCCCTCTGAAATAATGTATAATGTTGGTGCTTTAGGGAAACTACAAAAGAACACTTGCCTAATTTAGGAACACCGTCTTCAATCATCTAGGAAAGTACCGATGAATGCTCCTGTGCCTCTTTACAAAGTTTTTCTTGATTGTCAATCTTTCTGAGAGTACATCAGGTCATATCACAGGAACTCTAAATAAGATTTGAACTGTGAAATGTATTGCCAGTATATCTGAGATCTCATACCACCAACGTGTTTCCACAGTTTTAAGTGTCTGCGGGGGACAAGAGGTGAAACTGTGAAGCAGAGCGGAAAACCTTGTGGAACAGCCACGTCTGTAGCTGTTACTGAAATATTTGATTATCTTGCATAATCTTTAAGAATCACTAGGCAAAAAGGTCAAAAGATTCATCCCTAGTCACAGTGAATGCTCCTTTTATGGGTCTGACAATACTGGGGGATGATCCCTGGACTAATACATGGAGACTTCAGGTGCCTGGAATGAATGTAATGTGTGAAGCTGTAGATGAGAAATTCAAACCCTATGCACCTATCCTCATCAACATTGGGAAATTTCCTCCCGCATCTAATCTCAATGCTGCTAAAAGCAGTCAAACACGTTTGGCCAAAATACTTGTACAGAAATCACACGATGTACAGCAAATTCCCCTGAACTGCCCATGTTGAGTCTACTAACATCTGTATCCAGCTATGCGATATGAGCAAGAATCTAGTTTTTTTTAGACAGTTTACAGACATCATTGAGTAATATGCAATACTATCAGGAAAGTTCTAGCACATACGGTTCAGGACTGTGCAACAGAACAGATCTGGCACAACTCCATCAATGAGCCAGAGAAAGATTGAGTCCTCCAAATAATACTGATAAGGTCCGGGACAATGACACATAAGTTTTCTTTGAATTGCCATTCACATTTCTGAATATTTTGTTATCGGGGATATTTTTCCTCGATGGCAAGAAGGCTTTGGACACCAGTGAATAGGAAAAACCTGCTCAAGCCATTCTCCATTAGTTTAGTTAGGAAGTATTGAATTGAATTGAAACAACATGTTCGAGGCATATGAGCTGCAGATCACACACTTAGGATAGTAGATCGCCATCTGGTGTTGGGCTCAGATGCTTGCAGGTTGTTGTTGTCTTCGGAAGAAGTCTTTGGTCACGCGGTAGGTGACTCCTCCCTTGGACGACAGTGCGCATGGGCATCAACTCCATCGTCTGATTGTTTTTTTCCGCCATTGGGTTCGGATGCAACTTTTCCGCTCCGGTTGGAAATATCAATTCCAAGCTTCTCGAAGCGAAAAACTTCACAACAAAACATCGAAACACCTTCATCCTTTACATCGGCTCTATTCCGGACGTTGACGCGGGCCGCTGGGCCTATCCACGCCGTGAGGCTTACGGCTCATGGAAAGGACGCCGTTCAAAAAATGCCCCCAGTGTGGAGCAAAATTTCCGCACAGTGACCACCACAAAGTCTGCAACCTGTGCCTATCACCGGAAGAACGACGAGTCCAGCTGTCCAGCCTGCGCATCCTTTTGATCCAAAAAGACCATTCGGGATCGAAGGGCTCGACGCCACATCATGGCACAGAGACCAGCTCCGGAACCAGAGGACATCTTTGATGAAGGCCCAGATGTCCCGAAAGAAGATTCCGAGGATCTGCAAATAATTTCCGAAGCAGACGACTCAGACGACCACATAACTCCTGGGCAACGTGTGAGTACCACTGCTCCTGCCCCAACCCCACCAAAACCAAAGGCATTGGTCAAGACTTGGCCTGCTGGCCAGAGGCGTAGCTAGAGCTTGTGGCGCCCGGGGTTATCCCTCAGGTTGCCGCCCCTGGGGGGGGTTGCTGGGGAAAAAGGACGGCACGCACTTGAAAGAGGACCGAGAGACACGTAGTATCGCCTCTAATAGTTACCTCAATCATGCAAGTTACATGCACATACATGACACAGTCCAAGGCTACACAGTTGAATACACCAGTGACGCAGTACAAAAGAGAGCACACAGACTGCATGATCTATCTGGGGACTCAGAAAAACCGCATGTGACATCCATCAGAGAGCTGCGTGAATACATACCTGGTAATCCCCTCAGCACAATGCAAACATGCACATACCTGACACTGTTCAGGGATCCATCATCTACAGCTGACATTAAATGACCATTCATCATGGGCCCCCCCATTAAAGCAGTGCACTTTGTGATCTGCATGGTACATGTTCTTTGCAGCAGGCGCATTAACCCTTTGTGCTACCGTTCCAGGAGTCAACCCTTCCACTAGACAAAACTCTGATCTCTCTCTAGGAAGAACATTAATCACCGAAGTTATCATTACATTTTTATTGTTTCTGAAAATTGCTGGAGGCCAGGAAGGAGGCAGCAAGTTTTTTTTAAACCATAATATACTTGCGAACACTACGCACCCACCCGAAATAGGTACCCAGTGCGGTCACACCGTTCGCACCGCCCTAACCTGCTCAAGGTTCATGTGACCTCAGTGACAGAGTCACAGTGACTGGATCACTGTTGCTCTAGGGTGTGCTGCTTCGTAGGCCTGCCCGCAAGACTGGAGATGAACTTCAGTATGGATTGTGGTGGACAGGCCTTCAAGGGTAACTCACAATTGACACCACTAGGGTACACCTGCTTGTGCTAAGACATCAAGCCTTCTAAGGTCTAGTGGGGCCTTCTAAGGTCTAGCATGGGAATATGCTCCCTCAGTAGAGTGGGCTGGTGGACTGGTCATGAAGGCTGAACCCAGTTCCCCAGTTCCAAATTCGACAGCTCTGGACATAGTGCCACATCCTCTCCCCCACTGAACACCATACTGCCCCACTGAGAGAAACACGCACTGCCTTCAGCTACAACCTAATTGTGCCCGCTACAAACACTTGGATGTGGCTCAATTCAAATTATGCACTTGATAAGAGTAATATGGTGCCTAAAAAAAAAAAAGTAAAAGCAAACACTCATAGGGAATACAAGATTAATAAGTAAAGCATGTGAAATGTAAGTAGAAACGACATGGTTACCTTAACGATCTCTCACTCACTATTCAGAAATCAGGGAGTGGTTTTACCTGAAAAGTTAAGGACATGACTACAGGGCCCTGAAGGGAACCGTTTCAATGTCCATTGCTCATATCCCTACAAAACGTAAGCAGTATGGTTTAAAAAGACCACATCCATAAACACAGAGCCATGGTACACATTTTGTTTTCCAATCCACCCATCAACCAGGTATTGCAGTCCCTCCAGGAATGGTACACTTTCCCACCTGGGGACAACAATGCTGTTCAAACAAAGACTAGAAAACAAAAGTAGCGCTTCACTGGCAAACTCTGTAAAGTGATGCTGATGTATTTGGATGTGAATAAAACCAATCTGGCCACTTTGCAACCACTCTGTCTTGCTTTATTTATGTATTTATTTTTCATATTTAAATCCTTCTATTTCTCTCCATCCTGCTGCACTTTGGAATAGAAAAATGTCAGAAAAAGGGCATTTCCCGCAAGAGTGTTTTTCTTTTTTGGATCCATTTCACAGGAAAGCAACTAAATGAAAGAGAGGTTGTGAACCGTTTCTTCAAGTTACGGTTTTCAGAAAAGTGAGGAGCAAGACAGAAAGTGAGGGAATAATAGGAAGATGGGGTGGGGGGGACAACTGCCAGCACAAAAAAGAAGAGGACATTGCCCGAGTCCTATTCCTTCTCTGCCCGTCCTCGAACGTCCACGAAAGCAAGCCGAGCCTTATCTGAATGCCTTTGTCCGCCCTAAAAATAGTGCCGCCTGGGGCGGACCGCCCCCTCTAGCTACGCCACTGCTGCTGGCCCCAGTCGAGACCGAAAACATCCTTCAGAAGCCCCGCCTCCAGGCTCGGCTCCGAAGAAACATAAGCCTTCCGGTAGCTCGGGACCGAGCAAACCGCATGTAATTGTCCAACCGGCACCATCGGCACCGAAGACAAAAGACCACTCTGCACTGAAATCGGCTCCGAAGCCCTTGGCACCGAAAACAACAAGGCCAATAGAGACACCGGCACCGAAGGTTCCCAAGCCCACAGATACACCTTCGGCTCCGAAAACCGCATCTGCACCGAAACCATCGTCGGTACCGAAACCACCGGCTAAGGACTCTCATACACCTCCTAAAGCCAAACACACTACCGATCAACCAAAACCTCGATCGGAACAAAAAAAATCAGTACCAAAGACTGTTCCTGAAAAACAAGAACTTTATCATCCAGACCCAAGGCAGAAAAAGATCTATATCAACCCCAAGACTGGACATGTCACCGCAGTGCCATGCAAAAAACGGAAGCTGGACACACCACCTGCCCCAGTTCCTGTAAATAGGAAGGACTCTTCTACTTCCCCTATCCCTCCTTCCTCTCCTATACTGCCTCCTATCCCACCCCCTTTGCCTACACCACCATTACATATAGCCTCTCCATCTCATACACCACCACCACAGGATGATTATGATGACCTAGGGGGTGGGGGTGATCCTAATGATCCGTTTACAGATCCAGACACCACACCGTTGGATGATTGGGCATTCCCCTTACCAGACATGCCTGACCCTCAGCCATATCCCTCAAAACCATCGCCTCCTGACGATCACCTGGGGTTTGGACAATTAAATAGAGCAGCAATATACCACGGCGTCACAATGCACTCCGACGCACCAGAGGAAGACTTTATATTAGACACTTTCGAACAGTCTCAAAAGTCTGTACAAATCCTGCCCATGATTAAAGGAGTCATAAAAGACCCCGTTTGTGCCAGGGTTCTCAACCCACGAATCGAAAAGAAATATAGGCCTGCTCCTGAAGACCCTAACTACATCAAGGGCCAACTCCCTTTGGATTCTTTCGTCGTTTCCAATGCACAGAAACGCGCCAACTCCCAAACCACAGGAGATACACCACCCCCAGACAAAGAATCCAAACTATTAGAAGCCTCTGGCAAAAGAGTAGCAGCACAAGCCGCTAATCACTGGCGAATTGCCAACACCCAAGCCCTACTAGCACGCTACGATAGGGCCCACTGCGATCAATTAGAGACTCTCTTACAACATCTGCCAGACCAATACAAAACCCAGGCAAATTACCTCATTCAGGAGGGAAAGCTCATTTCAAATGCAGCAATTAAATGTGCACTTGACGCCGCAGACACCGCCTCTAGAGCATTTAACACAAGTGTGCTCCTTCGACGACATGCATGGCTACGCATCTCAGGCTTTAAGCCAGAGGTACAAACTACCATACTTAGTCAGCCATTTAATCAGGCGCAGCTCTTTGGGCCAGCAGTAGACGCTGCACTGGAAAATATGAAAAAAGACACAGAGACGGCTAAGTCCATGGGAGCATTACAATCTCCCCAACCATGTGGGTCCTTTCGGCGCTCCTTCTATAGAGGAGCCTCCAAAAATATTGGAACGGACACTTCCTCTACATTCAAAACCGCCACACACACATCCCCCAGTAGAGGATATTTTAGAGGCGGATACAGAGGAAACAACAACAAGGGTCGAGGTAATAATAACACTCGCACCTCCCCTGCCACAAAACAGTGACTTTACTCCACTCCCCCCAGACCATTCCACTCCGGTCGGGGGAAGACTAATACAGTTCCAGGGATGGCTAACGCAACACATACTGTTCTTTTTACACATCGTGGCATAGGCGTACCCGCCATCGCCACTACCATTTACCACAGTCCTTTGGGGCAACTTGCTGGTGTGACGAGCAGTGTGCGACCAACTTTTGCATAACTAATACAGTTCCTACCTGTCTGGAACTCCATCACAACACAGGTGGGTGAGACAAATTATCCAGTATGGTTACTGCCTGGAACTCACAACTACCCCCCGCATATACCACCCAAACAGCGTTCCATGTCACAAGATCATCTTACACTCCTCAAACAAGAGGTTCTCTCATTGCTTCAAAAGCACGCAATAGAACCAGTTCCCTTACAAAATCAGGGTACAGGGGTATATTCACTCTACTTACTAATCCCCAAAAAGGACGGGACTCTAAGACCAATACTCGACCTCAGGCCCCTAAATCTGTATAGCAACTCAGATCATTTCCATATGATCACTCTTCACAAGTGCTCCCACTACTGCAACAAGGCGATTTCCTTACCGCACTAGATCTCAAAGACGCCTACTTCCACATTCCCATACATCCTGCCCACAGGAAGTATTTAAGGTTTGTGGTGGACGGACAACACTACCAGTTTGCAGTCCTCCCATTCGGGGTAACAACCGCACCCAGAGTATTCACAAAATGTCTAGCAGTAGTAGCAGCACATCTCAGACGGCAACAAATTCATGTCTTCCCGTATCTAGATGACTGGCTAATAAAAGCCAAGTCATTCAACAAGTGTTTCCTACACACTCACCAAACTATCCACATTTTACACAACTTGGGATTCACAATAAACTATCCCAAATCTCACCTCCAATCTGCTCACATACATCAGTATCTGGGAGCCATTATAAACACCTCCACAGCCCGAGCATATCCCAATCCAGCCAGGATAGCCAATATGCAAGCTCTTATCGCAAAATTCCAAATCCAACACTCTCTTCCAGCAAGAGTGTTCATGCAACTCATAGGCATGATGACGTCGTGCATCTTCATTGTGCCTTATGCAAGATTTCAAATGCGTCCCTTGCAAGAATGTCTAGCACGTCAGTGGAACCAGGCTCACGGACAACTTACGGATCTGGTGTAGGTGGACAGCCGCACACATCGCTCTCTCAAATGGTGGAACATAACAAACCTCTCCAAAGGGCGGCCGTTCCTAGAGCCTGTCCACAGATAGTGCTGACAACGGACGCATCGCTCACAGAATTGGGAGCCCACCTCCTCGGCCACACCACTCGGGGCAAATGGACCACACAACAAAAAATGCTCCATATCAATTACCTGGAGCTGCTAGCAGTGTTCCTAGCACTAAAATCACTCCAAATACATCTCCAAAACAAAACTGTCCTCATTCGGACAGACAACATGACAGCCATGTATTACATACAGAAACAAGGAGGCACACATTCTCTCCAGCTGTCCCAGCTCGCACAGAACATTTGGAGATGGGCCATTCCCCAGAAAATATACCTACTTGCAGAACACCTTCCAGGGGTTCACAATCAGATTGCCGATCTGGTAAGTCGACAGACTCAACAAATCCACGAATGGGAACTATATCCCCAAGTTCTAATACCCTTTTTCCAACAATGGGGCCAACCAGACATAGATCTGTTCGCCACACACGAAAACGCAAAATGCCCAACCTTCGCCGCCAGGTTTCCCCACCCGGAGTCAAAGGGCAATGCAATATGGATGAACTGGTCAGGCAGATTTGCGTACGCTTTTCCGCCTCTCCCACTCATTCCATTAGTGGTACGCAAGCTCAGGCAACAGTCTCTCAAACTGATCTTAGTAGCTCCTACATGGGCACACCAACCTTGGTTCCCAACACTACTGGAACTCTCGCTAGTGCCCCACCAAAAACTGCATCTCTCCCCGTCCTTATTAACCCAGAACCATGGAGAAATCAGACACCCAGATACAGGTCAACTGAACCTGGCAATCTGGCTCCTGAAGTCCTAGAGTTTGGTTATCTCAACCTACCACCAGACTGCATGAATATTATAAGGGAGGCCAGACGACCTACCACTAGAGCCTGCTACACTGCAAAATGGAAAAGATTTGCCATTTACTGCACTAACAATCCTATAAACCCACTGGATGCATCCATCCAGGACATCATTTGCTACCTGCTACACTTGCAAAGATGTAATTTGGCATTCTCATCCATACGTCTCCACCTAGCGGCATTAGCAGCCTACTTACAAAATAGACAACACTTGTCACTCTTTAGAGTGCCTGTGATCAATGCCTTCATGGAAGCACTAAAAAGAATTATTCCTCCCAGATTACCACCCTCTCCAGTGTGGAATCTAAACATTGTTTTTACAAGGCTCATGGGAACCCCAATTGAACCTCTGCATAAATGCGAATTACACTTCCTCACATGGAAAGTGGCTTTCCTTATCGCTATCACATCCCTCAGAAGGGTGAGTGAAATCCAGGCTTTAACCATACAAGAACCATTCTTACAATTATACCGTAACAAAGTGGTTCTCAGAACAAACCCGAAATTCCTTCCAAAAGTCATATCTCCGTTCCATCTTAACCAATCAGTAGAGCTATCAGTGTTCTTCCCAAATCCCGACTCGGTAGCTGAAAGAGCTCTTTATACCTTAGACGTCAAAAGAGCCCTTCTGTACTACATTGACAGAACCAAATCATTCCGAAAAACAAAACAATTGTTCGTTGCTTTCTCACCACCACATAAAGGCAACCCCATTTCCAAATCTGGGATAGCTAGGTGGATAGTTAAATGTATCCAAATATGCTACCACAAGGCTAAACGCACACTAACGGTTCCCCCTAGAGCGCATTCCACACGCAAAATAGGGGCTTCCATGGCATTCTTAGGAAACATTCCCCTAGAAGATATTTGTAAGGCAGCCACATGATCTACAACACACACCTTCACTAAACACTATTGTGTTGATGTGCAAGCAAAGCAACAAGCTTCTGTGGGTCAGGCTGTCCTTAAAACTCTATTTCAAACTGCTGCAACCGATACAGGTGACCACCGCTAGGGGAGATACTGCTATATAGTCTATCCTAAGTGTGTGATCTGCAGCTCATATGCCTCGAACGGAATATGCTACTTACCCGTATGCATCTGTTCTTGGCATGTAGAGCTGCAGAGTCACACACGCCCACCCACCTACCCGGGACCTGTATCTGTTCCAGCATTGTCTTACTTGGACAACACACATGGACATCTCTCTCTTTTCTACAAACTCCATCATTTCCCTTATGGCGAAAAACAATCGGACGATGGAGTTGATGCCCATGCGCACTGTCGTCCAAGGGAGGAGTCACCTACTGCGTGACCAAAGACTTCTTCCGAAGACAACAACAACCTGCAAGCATCCGAGCTCAACACCAGATGGCGATCTACTATCCTAAGTGTGTGACTCTGCAGCTCTACATGCCACGAACAAATGCATACTGGTAAGTAGCATATTCCTTTTAAAGCGCGTGGTTACCCGGAGGCATCCCAGCGCTAGAGTCGAACCGCACTAACTGTGGCAATCAGTTTGGAAAAAGCCAGGTCTTCAGTTTCTTACGAAAGGCAAAGTGGTCTGACTCTTTGCGCAGCTGCAGCGACAAGGAATTCCAAAGTTTGGCGGCATTGTAGGAAAAGAGCCGACCACCGCTTCTGGACCTCCTAATTCTGGGGACAGACGCCAAGTAAAGATCGTTTGAGCGTAACGGTCTGTTGGCTTGATAGGGCCGGACAAAAGAAGCAATGTCAGGACCCTTGCCTCCTAGCATCTCATGGGTAGTACAGAGGGCTTTAAAATGGACCCTTTCCTGAATAGGAAGCCAATGTAAAGACCTAAGGGCAGATTTAGCTGACTGGCGGCTAGGGACACCCTCAAGGAGCCGTGCAGCGCAATTTTGCATGGTTTGAAGTTTCTTAAAAACCGCAACGGGGGCGCCGAGATAGAGGGCTTTGCCATAATCCAGGCGAGATAAAACAAGTGCCTGGACCGCGAGCTTTCTCTCTAAAGGGGGAAGCAGAGGCAACACTTTCCGCAGCGTTTTTAAGATGCCGAAGCAGGAAGCAACAACTTTCCTTGCTTGAGTTTCAAAGCTAAGCTCAGCGTCCAGCCAAAAGCCCAAACTCTTTATTTCAGGCCTGGGGAGAGGCGGAGGGCCCATACACGCTGGCCAGATGGAAGCAATCTCGAGGGGAGAGGGATTACCGAGCAATATAAACTCGGTCTTATCACCATTCAATTTGAGATGGGAATGGCACATCCATCTCATCACCTCTTTGAGACAAGGACCCAGACAGGTTGGGGAACTGCTTTTGGAATTAAATGCCACCACTAGTTGGGTGTCGTCGGCATACGTAATTATATGAACCTCAAAGGGTAAAACAATGTCCGCAAGAGGGGACATATAAGCATTGAAAAGAGTGGGGCTCAGGGATGACCCCTGAGGAACCCTACAATAAAGAGGCCTAGGATTTGAGATGGCCTCACCCTCAAAAACCTGGTAGGATCTGTCCTCCAGGAAAGAACGCAGCCAGTTCAAAGCTATTCCTGACACACCTAACTCATTAAGTCAGTGAATTAATATACAGTGATTCACCGTATCAAATGCCGCGCTCAGATCTAACAATATCACGGCTAGAGAGCCACCTATGACCAGGATCCTCCTAGTCTTCTACGACTGTCAATAACGCTGTCTCAGTCCCTTGAGAGGGGCGGAACCCCGTTTGTGATGGGTGTAAGAGTTTACCAGTTTCGAGGTGTTTGGAGAGAGCCATATTAACAAACTTCTCCGCGATTTTGCTGACCCAAGGCAAAAGTGAAATGGGACGATAGTTTACGAGACAGTCCGGATCTAAGCCAGGCTTCTTCAAGAAGGCCTTTACAAATGCCTTCTTCCATGCAGAGGGAACCATTCCCGATGATAATGACAGATTAATCACATCTGTGAGAAAAGGGCCCACCTAGCCGGCAATGGAACTGAAACTTTTTGGAGGGACCGGGTCTTTCGGAGATCCACTCTTGACAAGGACAGAGATGGTAGAAAATGTCTCTTTATCCAAAGATGGAAATACTTCTAACGGGTGGAACTGCCTTCTAATTTTTTCAGAAAAAGAATTTAATTCAGGTTAAAACAAAGTTCGGAAAGATTGAATTTTATTGTGAAAATACTCGGCAAGTTCGTTACAACGCTCATCCATTGGCTCAGAGATGTCCGGGGCAGCCGTGACTTGCAAGAGTTTTTTAACAATAAGTGGCGTATGCTACTTTCTGCAAAAGTTGAAGAGCTGCGAGATCAGCGGAGAGTTCTACGGCACTTTTAAATGTCGGATCATCAAAATGAATATTCAGATACCCTAAGATAATAAAATTAGAGAACGAACTAGCTGATTTGGTAATTGGTTCCGGTAAAGAGGATAAAAACTGGGCCTAAGGTCCCGGAGGGCGATATATAAGACTGCCCGAGAGCGAAAGCGGGGGTGTGAGACCTACAGATAAGTGGAGGTTCTCACAATCAGTCGAAAGGCTTCCCAACATTTGACAAGTCAAATAAGTTTTGTAAATAATAGCCACCCCCCCCCCCCCCTACTCCTGTAGGCCTATCCAACCTTTGTATTAGGTAATCGGGCGAAAGAGTTTGCATAATGTCAGGATCAGAGTTGGAATTAGTCCAAGTTTCCGTAAGAAACTAAATATCTGGAATTTCAATAGTTAACAACATGTGCAGCTCAGTGGAGTGCTTAGGTAGAGCTCTACAGTTGAGTGAGAGGATCTTAAAAGTTTTTACTGGCCCTTCCACACGGTTAGGAGGAGGGAGAAATGTCTGTAACCTAAACGGGCAGTGCTGACAGGTCGAAGAGAATGACGGCAATTCAGCTCAGAGGTAGAGTTTAACATAAATAGCTGTGCCGAGCTATAGGAATATCGAACAGGGGGAAAAAAGGCCAGGGGTCGTGGCCCCTGTACCCGGCCGGGCGCAGACCGGCTTGCCTTAGGCTCGCCCGCTGCGCGGTCGTTTCATCGATCTTTAAATCCCCTAGGTCGGATTCAGCGACTAGAACGCTGACCCAAGATGGCTGCCCCAAAGCGGGACTGACTACGTATCACAATCCCCCCACGAGCATTGAACACGGACCCGTGTTAGTTTTCACAGCTGCTTAGCTCTGATGCCGCCGATCCTGCTCTCTTTCGCATACTTCGCACACATCCTAGTACTGTATTAGAACGATTTTTTTAAGGCATTATTTTAAATTGTTGATGTGATATTGTGAACCTGTTTTTTTTTTAAAACGACTTGATTTTATTCGGAACTAAATTGAGAGGAGGGTGGTGGGAATTGAACCAGTGATTTCAGGATATCAGTAAGTGGGGAAAATCTTTTTTTTACGACCCGCCATCTTGGGCAAGGCGCGGTATAGTGGTTCTATCGACGGAGATGTTAAAACAGGACGTTGCGCTAGCGCGCGCGGACCCGTATTGGTTTTCACAGCTGCTTGGCTCTGATGCCGCCGATCCTGTTCTTTCGCATACTTTGCACACATCCTAGTACTGTATTAGAACGATTTTTTTAAGGCATTATTTTAAATTGTTGATGTGATACTGTGAACCTGTTTTTTTTAAAAAACAACTTTATTTTATTGGGAACTAAATTGAGAAGAGGGTGGTGGGAATCGAACTAGTGATTTCAGGATATCAGGAAGTGGGGAAAATCTTTTTTTTTTAGCGACCCGCCATCTTGGGCAAGGCGCGGTCTAGTGGTTCTATCGACGGAGATGTTAAAACGGGACACTGCGCTAGCGTGCAGTGGACGCGCCTAAGGCAAGCCCGTCTGCGCCCGTCCGCGTCCTGGATGCGGCTGATGGCGTTGAGTCTGGCTCCCCGGGTAAGAGGACTGGAACTCAAAACGATAAGCGCATCAGCTATAATAGTAGCGATCTCCAAGATCTCGGTAGATGTCTAAACTGTCGCCCGCATACCTTCTCTGTCGGAAACATGAGTGAACTGAGTTGTGAGATGTGTCACTGGACTCTTTAAGTGACTTAACGTTGATGCTCCTTAACACCCGTTCTATGAGGCAGCATGAATTCCACATTTTTGACCTACTCTCCGAGCTTAAACCTGATGTGCTGTTTTTAACAGAAACATGGTTTCACGAAGGATCTAACCCAACCATTGCCAACGCCATCCCCCCTAACTACCTTATTTTAAGGAAAGATCGATCAGGGGGACGAGGCGGAGGAGTTGCGATTATCTATAAAAATACACTTACCTGCACTATTTTACCTAATTTCGTCGTGCAAGACGCTGAAAGCCTAGGCTTCCTGTTAAAGATGTCGCCCCATCAGTCAATTGCAGGTATATTAGTCTATCGACCTCCTGGTCAGGCAAAAAGTTTTCTAGATATGATTGACATGGCCATTGCTCCTCTGACTGCAAAATATAAACAGTGTTTAGTATTAGGAGATTTTAATATTCATATGGATCTGTGCCGTGATCACGATTCTCTGAAGTTTTATGGATCATTGCATATGTTACACCTTACTCCTTTTGTCTCCTTTCCCACCCACGAAAGGGGCCACACTCTTGATCAGGTCTTTTCTTCTGGCAAGATTGGTATGAAGGGATGGTGCCTGATAGCTGGAAACATGGGAAAATTCTCCCACTCTTAAAAAGACCATCTGCTGACCCTTTGATAGCAAGTAATTACAGACCCATCTCACTGCTTCCGGTTTTCTCTAAGGCTTCTCTAAGACTCTGGAGAAATTTGTGAATCAGGTCGTGGGGGAGTTTGTCGAATCCAGTGGCATCTTACATCCGAGCCAATCTGGGTTCCGTGCTAATTTTAGCACTGAAACAGCTCTCCTTGAGATATCTGAATCCATTAAGTCCACATTAGACAAAGGTGGGAAGGCAGTTCTGATACTGCTCGACCAATCTGCGGCCTTCGATACCGTCTCGCACGCATGACCTTCTTCTCGACCGCCTTTGTGGATGCGGTATTGGCGGTACTGTTCTGCAGTGGTTCCGGTCTTACTTAGTAAACTGTCAGCAAACAGTCTGTTCCCCCCCTTTTGCGGCACCTATTCAATCTATGAATGTGGGTGTCCCTCAGGGATCTATTTTGAGCCCGACCTTGTTGAATGTGTTTATGGCCCCCTTGGCATTTCTGGTTGAAACTTTCGGCGCTAGGATCGTTTCCTATCCCGATGATACACAACTATTGTTTACCTGCGGTAAGGGGGAAGTTCTTGATGGGAAGAGGATAAACATTTGCCTATCCGCAGTATTTGGATGGTTTAATCAGAACCAACTTCTCTGCAACTCCGAAAAATCTGAAATGATTTTTTTGGGTGCAACCCGGAAGACGAAAGGCGAGAATGGTGGCCATCTAATATGTCTCCTCTCACCACCCTGGTCACCACGGTCAAAAATTTAGGGGTCAAACTGGATAAAGATATGTCCATGAAATCCCAGGTCCAATCGGTGGTTGGTACCTGTTTTGGTCTCCTGAGGATGATTCGCAACTTTCTTCCCTTACTTTCAGTTTCTCATAGAAAGATAGTTGTACAAGCTTTGATATTGTCACGTCTTGACTATGTGAACGTCCTCTATCTTGGCCTTCCAGACTACCTGGTTAGCCGTCTTCAGGTTATTCAGAACGCTGCAGCCAGAGCTATACTTATGGTCGATCGCAGGACCCATATAACCCCACACCTCAGATCTTTACACTTGCTCCCAGTACGCAAGAGGGTGTTTTTTAAGGCCCTGGTATTGGCCTTCAAGGCATTTCACAATATCGGGGCTCCGTATTTGAGCAATAGATGTCACTCTATGTTCCATCTCGTAATCTACGGTCCTCCACCTCATGTCTGTCACGGATCCCAAAGTTCTCTCACTCCCGTTTGGGTGGTCGCTCCTTCCAGGTGGTGGCCTCTGGGCTTTGGAACAACTTACCCCTTGAGTTGCGTCGAGAAGAGGATCTTCTGTGCTTCCGTCACAAGCTAAAAACATGGCTGTTTGCATGATCGGCGGCTCTGAGACGCCACAGATGTGATTCTGTCACTGGTCTCTCCTGTTGTTAGCGACGGGACACTCCTGGGAGTAGCCGTGCGCTTTACAAAAACCCAGTAACATTAACATTAACATTAGACCGACAGTAAATTAGGTAGAACGTGTGGCAGAACAACAATTATACACACACAAAATTAAGCAATAGGCAAAGGCCAACTATCAGTTCATTTAAAATAATGGTACATAAACAATTAAAATAGTCGGGAGCAGGGGTCAAGAGTTCCTACGCCAGCGGCTGTAGCGGTGTCAGAGGAGAATGTTTCTTTTTAACGTTTCTCGGTATTTTGTATTAATATTTCAGTGAGCTTTCTTAAATTGTAATACCTTCCCTGTTTTAAATCTTAGAGCTGAAATGTTGTGGACTTTCGTTAAATATGTATATCTAGAGCAGTGATACTCAAAGTACGGCCCAGGGCCGCATGCGGCCCTCCTGACCTTTACATGCGGCCCCCTGAGCAGCAGCAGCACTGGGCTGCTGTTTCCTAGACTCCGCAATAACACTTAAAAAAAATTACACTTACTGCAAACACTTATTTAAAGGTTAATTGCAGTTCAACAAAAGGAAGTAAATGGGGCCATAACTTTAGAAACACCTTCATTTTTAAAGACAGCAAAAGTAAAAATACGATAGTCTTTTAGAATTCAAAAAGTGTATTTCATTGACCTGTAGAACCATTTCACCTTTGTAAATCGAATTATACCAGTGCATTCAGAAGTATTTTTTAAAGGGATGGTTCAAACATGAATTTAGAAACGTTCATGCTCCCTTCCCACCCTGACAACAATGCCATTAGTGATTACATCCAAGCACAGGAGATTATTTGTACAGCATGCATCCTGAAGTCATGTATTTCAAGGTCCTCTTATATGTGATAATGAAGAAAAAGGAGGGAAATTGAAATAAAACCATTGTCCAGGGTCAGACAATTTGGTCAAGTGGAGAAGCCAGGATTCATCCCAGGTTTTCTGTTTCACATTGCACAATTGAGTTCAGCCAGTAGATATACATGCTTTGCATCCCCTACACCCAATTTACACCCCCTTCCCCGCTGGCATCAGTGCGGCCCTCGGTCCAAACTTTGCAGTCCCCGGGAAAATGTTTTTGAGTACCCAGGAGCTAGAGCATGTTGATGGTGGTGGCTTGCAAATTCTTTCTTTGGCCACTAGCTGGGTATTGACACACATAAAAATGCCAGGCTTTGTGACTGCATAAGAGTTTTGTACATGAGGCCCATAGTTGCTGATTAGTGGGTAACACATCTAACATCACTTTCGCCAACACACTATCGAAGAATACCCAAACAACTTCCTTCTGGCTCCTTTCACAGATTAGGGTTGCCGTTCCAGGTAGAAATGGGAAGGGAGAGAAAGAGCATAACCCACCGGTGGCCCTTCCCACAGAGAATCTAGGTGAAAGATTGTAATTTGTTCAGTTTATTTGTAGTAGCCATACCAGTTACCACATAAACACATGAATGGGGCAATACTCTTTTTTTGTTAACCTTTTATTTAACACAATTTATGTAACTATGAAAGTGTTTGTCTCTCACCAAAATCCGTATGGTTTTCTTCGTGTCCGATAATCTAAACTTTTGTTATATACAGTATTCTAAAATAGTTACCCACGTTTTGGTTTACAAACTCATCTGGCTTTTAATGCACCCAGCTTCTTGTTCTTTCAAATCTGTGAAACTATTGGCGAATACAAATTAGCTGTCAAATCCCCCCAAATGTATAATTCTTCACAAAGAGCCAAGTCTGTAGCTGTTACTGAAATATTTGATGCTCCTGAATATTCTTTATTAATCACTATGCAAAAAGTTAATAAGATTCGGCCGTAGTCACAGAGAATGCTCCTGGGTTTGACTAGGATGAGTTCTAGTAGTACATACAGAAAACAGAATTTAACTAGCTCATTTCACGATTAGAGTTTTGTACTTGCTAGCTCACTTTTAACTGTCTGCATTTAGCCTAATCCAGTTCTCGTTGAATCCCAGACAGGTTCTGTTGCAGCTATTTGTAAATCCCTTTATTCACCTTCATTTTAGAATTCTTGCTTTGGTGTGCGTTTCTATAAAGCGCTTCCTGAAATGAACAAAATGCTATCATGTATTTACATTTTCTGAGTAACAACCTATTTTATCAAGTTTGTCAAAATCTAGCTATCAGTGTGAATGTCCGCTTCCTTCCTCGTTTCCATGACAAACTTAAGATATTTCTCCCCTTTAGTGGTGAAAACATCTTCTTGCATGCAGTGAGAGTGGCGTTTTTTATGTCATTATCTTTCAAACTCACTTTCAGCTTTATTGCTGATGCAGCTCAGGGTTTGAGAACCATTTGTTTCAAGACACCACGCATATTTTTCTAAGCCTTCAGGTAAAACTCACTCCGCAATCTAGGGTTTTTGAAATTAAGAATTTATGTAGAACAGTTGTTCCACTCAAACTACGGTTGGGGCTGTGTATCTTTCTTTCATACATGTATATATTTTTAGCATTATTGAGTTTGAATTGGAGAAGGCGGACCTTTGGTTTTGCTGTCTCTCAAACACCTTGTAATTTCACTTTGGGTTTAAGTGCATTTCAAGAACCCTGATATCATATATTCGTAAGTGAAATAGCCGGATGTTCCTATGTACCTTCTTGTGCTTTTCAGGATCTTTTTCCTAATATTTTTCATTATTGCATTTTAAAGGAAACCATACAAATTCAAGAAACCATGTATTCTTGAAAAAATTGTTGCATACTCTAAAATACTAAGTAAGCAACAGGTTTTGCAACCTTTTCCAGTGTAAATGCATCTTCAGGTTTCAGAACATGGGCACACATTACAATATTAAGTTGTCCTATTTTTCCATATTGATGCAATCCAGAAAACAGGCTGTTGTCTCATCTGTAGCCCCTTCTCATCACAGGTGGAGTCGTACAGCAGTGGGAGTAATCTCGTTCTATATTGTACACGTACTTCAATCAGTTCTGGAGTCCCAGTGGTCAGGCAGCCGCCAGGCACTGATCCGGGTCCTCACGCAGCCCCTCCTCTTTCTAACAAGTATGATGGTAGTGGAAACCTGGGGCCGTATTATACAAGTGCCCCGGGGTGCCACAGGCATTTGCACCCACTTTGCATGCCCCCGGGGCACTTTGATATTACAGGAGGGCCCTCAGATGCTTGTACGGCCCCATCTGTAATACCCATAGCGCGTGCGCACATAAAGCGCCAGCGCTATCTTCAGGGGGTGTCCCTCATTTGCAAGGGGTCATGTCCCATGCAAAAGAGCTAATCCATATACATCTGCGCCGTATTACAGACACCGGCGCAGAGGCAAAGAAGCTCCCAGGAGACGCATTGAAAGTGCGCCACCTAAATGGTGGCGCATTATCAGTGCGCCCCCTGATTACAGCCCTCTGGCGGAGGGGGGGGGAAAGGAGGTCCCATGGACACCCCCCCATTTCCTTGCAGGCGGGTGCAGTCACTGACTGCACCCGCCTGCAAGGGGATCTCTAATCGCCTTAAGAAATACAGGTTAGTTGCTGCCTGCACTGTGAAAACACGGAGCGGCGTAAAACAGCGACTGCATTTTTCACATGAATGCACTGCCCCCAGGGCAGCGTGAGTTCATGGCTGCCCTGAGGGCAGAGCATTCATCCTAATATGGCGCAATCAAGGAAAATGCACTGTATGTGTAATGTTGCCCCAGAAGTCCAACTGGCAGCTTGACTGTGGAATTGGCGCAAAACGTTTCAAGTTACTGATTACATTAGATTAGGTCAGAAAGCCATGTTTTGACTGATGGCACGCCTGGATACCCCTCACGATTATTAGCCGCACTCTACAACTTCACATTACATAACATTTCTCCCCCAATCACAGGCTACACGACTTTTAGCCAGGAACAATTCTATTGAAACAAAGTGTTTAGCCCCTTTCTGTATGTCTTTTGTGTATCCCATAAATGCTAGCTTAGGTTACAGTGTAATATCGATTTCTGTCTTGGCTGTGATTTTCTCAAATATTGTTTACCAGTATTGACCAACCTACGGACAGTTCCAAGTGAGATGGCGAAGATTAGCGTCTGGTGCCTCTGATTGGACAATGGTGTATAATTTCGTGACAAGGTATTGAGATTGACTCAAGCATAAGAAGCAGCTACAACACAGCATCTAGGCAGCTCCTATGGAAATGATGGGTAACGAGTCCCACATAATGACTGAGTTGAAAATATACGAATGTGTCTTGTGTTTTAGCCACAGACACATTTGTTTACAGACAGGTCGATATAGCAGCCAGCTCTGATAACTGACCCCCTAGAAACCAGTCCCTATTGTCTTGAGTACCCATCTTCTAAATCTTATCATTTATTGTTCTCCGGCAAGCTGGCTAATTGGGTAGTGCTGCAATGTTTGTTCTGGGGTGTAAAGTATAGGATGGTTTTAGTCTGTTCCCAAGCCAGTCGTGTGCTCGCCACAGAGTATTTATTTATTTATGTATACGTTTTATATATAGCAGATCTTAACTGTACCATTGTGGGGAATTTGTCCAATCATTGTGGCTAGGGGTTCGACCGCCAAATGTGCCATGTACGGTAGAGGAAGCAGCCAATAGTAGGCACATATGTTAAATAGTTAAAGTCACGTGCTGCCAGCCTGCTTTGCTCGTAAGGTAATGTTAAAATATCTCATTTGACTCTGGACAGTTTACCCGCCCATGCAAGGGTTATCAGATATGATGTGAGTGTTTTAAAAAAAACTGTTAATTTAAAGAACTTGGGGGCACATGCATCAAGCTTTTTACCGGCCGCCAACAGGCCAAATAGGCCCGTTTGCGACTGGTAAAAAGCCATTTCCGATGCATCAACCCAAAATGCACTCACAAAATAGGTAATCGCAATTTTTGCAATTACCTATTTTGCAAATGCTTTTACGAAATCGCAATTTGAGATTCCCTAAATGCAATGCAAGAAGCATTTTCAAAATGCGACTATGAATTAAGGAATTGCAAATTACCATCAACTTTAAATGATGGTAATTTGCAAATCCTTAGAAAAATGCACAAAGTGGCATTTTTCCAAGTGCCATATGGTAATGTGTGTGCGCCACATGTGCGCACTTACCTTTTTTGGGGGTGCGTCAGGGGGGCCTTAGGCCCCCTTGCACCTTTGCAATAGCAAATAGCGAATGCTTTCCCATTCATTCCTAAGGGCCTCTAGGCCCATAGGAATGAAATTGGAAAGCATTCCCTAATAGCAAATCGCAATTTGCGATTCGCAATTAGGGAATGCATAGGAATCGCTATTAATTTTGCGAAACCTACACGCATAAGGAATTGCGACTCCTAAATAGCGATTCCATAAAGATTTGTATGGCATTAAAACCTTACCTAGTTTAGGGATTAATATTACCTCTCTAAAGGTCAGAGGAAGAGTTTTGGATATCGGAGATTCATTATAGACCTGCAAAGTCTTGGGGCCATTAGAATAGTATATGCTTTATAAAATTTGCTGGGTAGCCCATCGCTCTACCTACTTACCTAAAATTTGCTGGGTAGCCCATCACTCTATCTACCTGGATGTCACCAAGGTGACATCCAGGTAGATAGAGATCAAGATGCATGCACTCGCCAGTTTTTCCTTCTCATGCTGCAAGCGGAGGACAGTATCACGATCTGTGTGGTTAAATAGTTGTGCAGGGTGGGGCAGCTGCAAAAGGCGAGGGTCTGTGCCTTAAAACCAATGAGCACATTCCACAGAAAATAGAGGTTAGAACCTATCCGCATTAAATAAAGACATGCGAGATTCACTATAGTCTGCCATATTCCCCACAATAGTGGATCCTGGAATACCCACCAAGCGTACGTTTTTACACTGGAATCTTGATTCAAGATCTGCATTTTTGACTTGTATGACATGGAGTACCTTAGTCATACCTTGAAGCTTTAGGTTAGCGGCTGGGTATCATTTTCTATTGTTTATCAAGTGCAGTTGGCATTTTGTCTACCCTAACTTTAAGAGAGTCCAGTTTTTTTTTTTTTTTTTTTTTTTTTTTTTGAAACCGTTTATTGCAGTTCGTAAAAGTTACAGGTATGGGCCTACAACCATCCGGCCGGCCGCTAGAATGACAAAAACATATTGCACACATACAGTAAAAGTCTCTAGGCAGTGTAGAGCAGTGAAACAGGAGTAATCAATGGTGCAGGCCACACAGCTCCAAGCCCACAGTACGGTTCCCTTTTCTTGAAACAAAACAACACCAAAAAACCACACCCGCAAGGCAACCCGCGATCCAAAATAACAGCACGTGCTCCATAAGTGGGGGATCCAAACCAGCAGCAGAACTCTGGAGAGGGGAATGGGAATAGATCAGGGACTGGGGGACCGCGCGCCCGCGGCTGAGGGAGGGGGGCCGTCTAGGGAGACGGAACAGGCGAGGCAGCCTGTAGCAGTGGTGGCTCACAAATACCCCCGCGGTAGGCGTTCCAGGGGCCCCAGATTTTCACCCACGCCCCCGGCTTACCTCTCGCCACATACACCACCTTTTCACGAAACATACACCAATCCATATGCTCTTTCCAGGCCGACACCGCAGGGGGCCTCTGGGATCCCCACAATTGAGCAATGTCGCGCTTGGCTATCATGTATCCCAGAGTCACCCACCGCGTCTGCGGGACCGAATAGTCATTCGGTTCCCATACATTCAGCAAGCATCTCCTCGCTTCAGGCAGCAGCGCAACACGCGTCACCACACGCAGGACCTCATGCACACCACGCCAGAATCGCTCCACCTTCGGGCACTCCCACAGTATATGCATGAAAGTCGCCAACGCACCACAGCCACGCTTACACATTCCGTCACCAGCAAAACCCATACGCAGAAGCCTTGGCCCCGTCACGTAAGCCCGGTGAAGGATCTTGAGCTGGACGAAACGAAGGCGAGCCGGGATGGCCACCTCTTTCGGAGAGGCCACCGCGGAAATCCAATCCTCATCGTCCAGCTCCAGCCCGTCGGCAACCCAAGCCTCGCGGAGACTAGTCAGCAGGCACGATCTATCGTTGATCAGTTTTTTGTATATGAGGGAGATCGTGCTGTCCGGGACATGGCCATCTAGGACTCTGTCCTCCAGGGGGGAAGACTCCGGAATGGATGCGACATCCGGGAAGACGGAGCCCAGCGCATGGCGGACCTGTAGGTACCGAAAGTACTCGCTGCCCTGTAGCTGGAACTCCGCCTGCAGCGTCTCAAAAGTTTTGAATCCCCCCCTCGTCCAGAGATCTCCCACCGTGCTGATTCCGATCGTGTCCCACTTCTCGAAGCCCTTCGACGTCCACAGTGAGCCCAACCTCTCAGACGCATACAGCGGTGACGCCCGGGTCAAACGGTCCTTCCACCCCATAGCTGCATTAGCCGCGTGCCAGACACGCACCATGACACGCGTCGGTCCCGTCAAACGGGAGTCGGGCGCGCCAGCGTAGAGCGCTCGATTGTAATCGCCACCGGGCAGGAGCATCTTATCCATCTCGAATGCCGGGTTCAAGGCGGGCCCGTAAAGGCCATGATTAATTGCAGCTAGTTGGGAGGCCCAGTAATACCGTTTAATGTCAGGGAGGGCAACCCCCCCATCGTACCACGGGAGCGTCAATTTAGCCAGAGCAATGCGCGGCCTCCCGTCCCAGAACAGGCGCCGCTGGAGGCCCTCCACCTCACGGAAATAGCGTGCCGGGACCAAGTCCATAGTATTCTGGAGGGCGTAGAGGAAGCGTGGCAGGGACATCATTTTAAACAAGGCCGCTCGGCCGAGCGGCGAGAGCGGCAGACGCCGCCAGCGCACCACGTCCTCCCTCAAACGCCGAAGGGGGGGTAACAAATTCCGCTCGTAGCGGGCCTCCGGGTCAAGAGTGATATAGATACCCAGGTACCGAAAACCTTGGGAGGCAATCTGGATCGGACAGTCCCGTGGTAGGGCCGGAGCCTCCCCGGAAAGCACATATACGCAGGATTTCGCCCAGTTGATGACCAGGCCTGAGTTGCGACCGAATGAACGCAAAACATCAACCAGGACGATCAGTGATTTACGCGGGGAGGCGAGATACAGAAGGATATCGTCAGCATAGAGGGACACACGGTCCTCATACTCGGGGGTCCAGCGGAGACCACGGATAGAAGGGTGCCACCGCAGCCACTCCGCCAGGGGCTCCAGGGCCAGGGCAAACAGGAGAGGCGACAGGGGGCAGCCCTGTCGCGTACCCCTCCCCAGCGCGAATGGGGCCGAGACTCGCCCATTCACTACCACCTGCGCCAATGGGCCCGAATATAGCAATTTGACCCAGCTAATGAAACCCGGGCCAAACCCGAATTTTGCCAGCATCGCCCAGATGTATGGCCATTCAAGCGTATCAAACGCCATGGTGGCGTCCAAGGACGCCAAGATGGCCGGCTCCCGCACAAATGGGACACGCGCGAGCACCCCGTGCAAGCGCCGCAGATTAAGCGCCGTGTTGCGGTGCGGTATAAAGCCAGATTGGTCTTGGTGGACCAAATCGCCCACCACGCCAACCAACCTGTTGGCCAACACCTTGGCGAGGATTTTGGGCTCCGCGTTCAAAAGCGAAATCGGCCTATAGGATGTGACCCGTTCACGGGGCCTCCCCTCCTTGTGGATCACCACAATTGTGGCTAGACGCTGGTCCGGCGGGAGGGAACCCCGCGAGTGGGCCGCCAGGAACATCGCGCGCAGGTGGGGCGCCAACACATCCGGGCGTAGCTTGTAGAGCTCGATGGGAATACCATTGGGGCCCATGGCCTTGCCGGATGCAACCGAGCGAATAGCCAAGGCAATTTCGTCCGAGGTGGGAGGGGCGTCCAGCGAATCCCTGTCCTCCACCGTTAGGGAGGGCAGTGCGATGTCCCGAAGCAGGGCATGGGAGTCTGCCTCCGAGCAGGGGGAAACCGGGGAGTAGACTTCGCGGAAATAATCCGCGAAGCAGGAGACAATGGCTTCCGGCTCAGTGACACACGCACCATCAACACTCTCAATCAAAGGCACCACACGGCTCGCTCTCTCCCTCTTATCCAACCACGCAATCAATTTGCCAGCCTTATCACCCACATCATACAATCGCCCCTGCTGCTCTCTACTGAGGCCCCTGGCCGCCTCCGTGACGAGGGCCCGATAGGCCGCCTGCTTTAGGTGTAGAACATGCAACTTGTCGTCTGTTACCCCGCTTCCCAGGTCACCCTCCAGTTCTGCAATCTCGGCCTCTACCCGGGTCACCTCCTCCCGCTCGCGCCGCCGGGCATGGGAGATAAAGGAGAGGGCCTCCCCTCTAAGGACTACCTTGAAAGCCTCCCACAGGGAGATGGCCGAAGAGACCGACCCCACATTCTCATCGAAATATCGCTGTAGGGATTTGATCAAATCAGCACGAATGGTGGGGTCGCGCAAATACCATGCATTGATTGGGGCCACCCTGCCATCCCCCCTCGGGAAGACATCGAGATGCAACAACAATGGGGAGTGGTCTGAGATACCCCGCGCCAGATGGCGCACCTCCCCCACCCTCCCTGCGTGGGCCGCCGGGACAAGGATGTAATCAAGCCGCGAGAGGCTACCATGGGCACCCGAGTGGAAGGTGTACTGTCGCAATGCAGGATGCTTTAATCGCCAGCAATCCACCAGGCCCAGCGTGTCCAGAAGGCCGGGCAGCCACGCCTGTGCCCGGGGGAGGTCCCTAGGGGGATGGCGATCCATAGACCCAGAGGCTACCGCATTAAAATCCCCTCCAACCACCAGCAGGCCACTCGGAAGGTCCAGAAGGAGGCGCCCCAGGTCCGCAAATGTGGTGGCTTGTAACCCAGGCGGGACGTACACTGATATAAAGATAAACACTCTACCCTCCATTCTTCCCACCAGAACCGTGTAACGTCCCCTCTCATCATGGCGCACCTCATCAATCTCCAACGGGAGCGAGTTCTTGATCATAATACCCACCCCCCGCGAGCCCGAGGTGAAGCCAGAATGGGCCGCCAAACGATATCCCCGCCGGTTCATTGCATGAAAGGAGTTACCTATAAGGTGCGTCTCCTGCAGGAAGACAACATCTGGTGAAATACGTTTTAAGTACTGCAGGACCACACCACGCTTAATCCTATCCCCCAGGCCATTAACATTCCATGACAACACAGCCAAATCCCTACCCCCCATCATACGTCGAAACAATCGGTCGTCCCCCATCGAGCATCCTAAAAACAACAACATAGTAGCGGGTTTGCCCTGCGGTGCTAACAAACAACACACCCCCCCCACCCCCCGGTCCCAACAAAACTCCCCCCTCCCTGCACCCCTGCATGAGCCCAGACAGCCCCCCCAAAGTGCAGTGTGCCTGTCGCCCCATAGCTAAAATACTAACTAGTCCCCCCGAGGAGGAGGGAAGCCCCCAACAGACCCCGCACGACCTCCATAGGAGGGGAAAATACGCAATCAATAAATGGTGAAGGAACAACGTCCAGAGCACGGCCTATGCAGTCACCCCTCAATTCTGCTCCGGCGGGCCCTCCTCGCCAGCCGCGCCCCCCCCCGCCCCCCCGGCCCCGATCCCCAGGCAGAGTGTCCAGCCAGTCCCCAGCCGCCTCGGGAGAGTCCAGTTTTGAAGTAATAGAAGTGAGGCTCTTCCTTGTTTGCAACAAGAGCGTTTTTACTTCAGTGTCCTCTGTATCATCCCCTTTGTCCTGCAGCACACTCAGTCTCCCTGGGGAAGGGTCTCTCATACAATGGAGTGAATCAAAAGAGAGCTTGGGTTGCTTTCGATCGTTTTTAGGTTGAACTTAGGCAGCGATTGCACTGTCTAGAGATATGTTGTATATACTTTGTGGTCTTAAAGTCTGCCCATTACTTTTCATTTTTATGTTTCAGTGTCCTTTTAAAATCCTTGCTTCCAAGTGGTTAATCTTTCCTATTTGTCCCTCCTTTTTGTCGGTTGTTCACTTCCACGGAGCAGCGCCCTGTTACTTGCAGCCTTCCACTTGTCCCATTGTAACATCTGTTTAGGGACTACTTTTCCCTTTCTCATTTGACACGAGCGCCCAATGTTTTTAATTACTGTGAGCTCTGGATTCTGTCTATATGAACGGGGCTGTAATTCTTGTTATCTTCTCCCCCGTGTGTCTGCAGAGGTACTTATTTTTAATTGTATTCCATAAATCACTTAATCCCCCATGCCGGTCCCCTCTTCCCCCGTGCCGGTCCCCTCTTCCCCCGTGCCAGTCCCCTCCTTCCCCGACTTGGCATTTCCCATTTTCTTAGTAAGTGCTTGTGTTTCAGGTCTGCACGGTGATGAACACTTCTCCGTCTGAAAGAGTATCCTAGCACTTGCTCCAAGCACTACCTTAAAAAAAACAAAAATCTTCTTCAAATCCGAGCACTGTTTTGCCCCCTCACAATAGGGACATGCCCGCTGCTCACCGTTCCTTTAACTCCGTGTGGTGTCCTCCTGGCCCGCTCATCCGATTAGCTGGTGCCCGCGCCTTTAAAGCCCGGCTTCAGTGCTCCGCTCATTTTCCAAGCTGCCTCTTAATCAATGGCCAAGTGATCCGACTGAAGCTGCAGTGATTTGAGATGATTTGTCAGTGAGTGCTGGAGTGTTTGCTCACTGCTGCTCATCGCACGGCTCATGAGCCGTGCCTTTGGCACCTTCCTGCATCTGTGCTCCCAGACCATGCTTTGGGCAAGCCTCACCACTGTCGCTGCTGTCTCTGCCAACTTGTGAAGGACCGGTTTATGGATTGAGCTTTCATGAATGATTTTCTTGGTTATGGGCAAGCCTATGGGAAATGTTTTGGGGGATGGCGCAGTCTTAATAAAAGGTTGGTTTTGTGGGTGCGTCTTTAATTTCGGGAAAAATGGCATCTGTCATATTACAAGCATTGGACTTTTTGTTTCAATAAAACACAAACTTGGCCTTTCTGATTGCCTGTTTACTGACTTAATTAGCCTTTAACCACGCAGTTTTAATAGCATGGTCGAAGCCTTGTTGTCACCCTCAGTGGAACATAAGGAGCATTTAAATACAGTTAACCCCTCAGAAAACTAACTACAGGAGGAAAGGGCTTGCTTGTCAGTATGCTTTATTTTTCGGGCAATCTAATCCAGAGTCCTAGTCAACTGGGCATGATTATTCTTTAACTGTTGTTGAACAGTTGAATCTGAGGGAAAAGTGCTGAAAGATATAAATCCACCTCCTGAGCGCCACTGAAGGCTGAGAGTGGATGATAGCCAGAATTGTCTTATGGAAAGAACACAAGAAAGCAATACCATAAGGGTCCAACAAGGAAATGGAAAAGGAAAATAAAGTTGACAAAGTGAGGAGTTAGAGCAGATAACAGCTAAAGCATGACCCCTCGAATGTTCAAGGAGCTGGATGTGCCTAGTCGAATTGTATAAAGAAAGTAACAAAGTCATTTTAGCTGCTCAAACTGCATACAGTACATCAAAGTGAATATTAAGATCCCCAAGACAGTGATCTTTGCTGCATCGGCTGTAACATGAGAGAGCCACGGCTGTAAAGTCCTTTGCATAGTGAAATCCCTTGATCACAGACATTTATGGAAAGTAAAAAAATCCTTGCAATCCATGGAGGTGTAACTTGTGTGACAATGATACAAATGCTTATTTCCTCACATTTATGCACAGAAAAAAACACTGAAATCTGTTAAGTGTTAAGTGTTCGAAACGTCCCACAACGTTGCAGCAACCCAAACAATTCAGGTACATTCTTTTGGACCATCATACTGCACGGATCAGATTACTGTCACACCAGTATCTCACAGGAAATGGAGAGGGTCTCTCCCATACTAGACTATCCTCACTCATCCACATAACCCCGATTAAGAGTAAGGTTGCAAATCTAATCCACTTCTTTCAGAGCTTTTGTGATCGGACTTCCCTCAAAATTCAGTCAAGGAATGCTCACACTGTAGGACGTCACAATGTGTACGCAGACGTTCCACAGCAAACTTAAAGCGTCCAATAATATAGATAAAAAATCAAATAGTAATGTAACAACCATGATTACTTGAGAAACACTTAAGGAAGCGCAGTCTAATTAATCCAATAAAAGACCATGTTTATATCAAAGCAGGACTACTAATACATGAAATTGTAATTTGACACTGCCCTGGATGCACGCAGTCCTAATTACCTCATCCTTATACACTTTCGTTTTTATCAGTGTGTACAGACCCAATAACCTTCATTCAGGAGTTGATTGTGTTGTAGTAATGTGATACGCTGGGCGCGAGTAAGTTTACCACCTTACAGAGGAGCCTTTGCCTGAATGAACATTGAATCTCAAACTCGCCCTAGGACATTGATGGTGCTTCATTTAAAAAAAAAAAATGTAAACCAATTTTTTTTTTTTTTGTGCTTTCATCATATCATTTACGTTGGCAGACAAGTGGATTTACGGATCGTATATAACCAAACATATTCAACAGAGATTCGATATTAGCCAGAAAGATCATCCCAAACAATCATATCGAAAGTGGTTGTTATAATTTATAAACATTCTCATCTTAAAACAACTAACAGTTTGCGGTGAGCCTGCAGGAGAATTACAACAAGATAATTGGATGTGGTTGCGAGTTAGAACATAAGATACTTGTGAGTGACTAGTTAATCTCCAGTCAACACCAGGGGCAGGTGGTTATGCAGGATTCCAATTGGTAAGTGGTTCAAGGGTAGTCGTCCTCATTGGAAATGAGGACCTTATGCTTCTGTACAAGCTCGTTCCAAAAGTACCACAATTGACGAACAACGAAGGCTGTGCTTCTCCTCATTATGTAAGGTGGTGCTCAAAGCCAGTGCTGCAATTCAGTATGCCAGGACATTATCAGAGGAGGGCCAAGGACTTCCAGCATCTGGTGATGGTCCGCCTTGCAAGCAGGAAGGCCAGGTCCAAAAATCTAGTAGTCAATTTACCCTTATTTTGCCTGGGATACATCCCTTACAGAACAACTCACATTGAGGTGTGCTTTATTTAGTCTGGAAGTCTCAGAATTAAGCTTTAGAGGGGTCTTTTAACTCCCATATGTCTTCTATGAGCGGCCTTCACCTGCCCATATGACAAGATGTAACAAATGCTACCCCGGATCCTCTTTAGGGAGGGATATACCTTTGAGGGTACATGACTCTGCACATTGTCTAGAGCGTGGTCTAAATATCGAGGCTAATGGTATGTTGTTTTTTATGGTCATACATCAGTAACCTGTACTTGAAATAAAAAGCGATATGCCTTGCTGCTTTGTTTATCATTTCAGACCCTGGTGGGTTTTTCCCTTATTCACATTTTTTTTTTTTTACAGAGATTAGTTCTTGGAGGCCAGTAATGCTAACCAGATAAAGATGTAAACCTCTCTATAGCCAGAAACGGCTTGTTAACATGTTCATTCCTTGTGTGCATAAGAAGAGAAAAAGACAGATTGTTTTTCATCTTTAGCAAATTGGCTGCCGTCCTATTCAGATAACTGTTCTGTCTCTGTTAAATTGCCACAGAAATGGAGCTGGAATTTAGCACTTTAAAAATGTTGTCTCTTTGTCCTGTATAACATTTACTGGAAGAAAAAAAAATTCTCCCAGAATTATAACAAGCTGTACACATATTCACTGTGCTAGATTTAAATACAAAATGTGCGCGATAGCAGCAATAATAAATTATGGTGCACTATACAAATATCAGTTAATTCTTAATAGCTAATATCTTCATGGTTTAAAAATAATGTAAATCTTTATTTCGCAGATTGAGTTGGCCGCATGGGGTGTTTCTGGGAAGCTAGATCAAAACATGCAGGATTCGAAGATCGATGTGATGGATTTTATTTTTAATAAAAATTACATTTCGATATTATATCCAATCTTATCTACTTCATCATCCAATCTGTTAGAACTTTCTAGTGTACAATGCATTGAAAATATGAAGTTACATTTATATAGACTGATTAGTTATATTTTTCATTTGACTTGTATAGTAGAAACAATGTATATTGTTAAATACAAATAAGTGTGCTCTGAAGAGGGCATTCAAAACTCCACCCTATGTGTGAAATGTGCCCCAATGCATTGTGTTTATTTTTGATCATATTTAGCATTGTTTTAATTGTGCTTGAGCATGTCAGTTTAACACGAGATTTTCTTGTCCAGCACACATTCTTCCTAAATGCATATATATTTGTTAACCATAGAGTGTGCAGTTCTGTAGTAGAGGTCCTAGTTATCCATATTAGGTAACAGGGCCTACTGAGGTCATATGAGGCGTCGTCTTTCTGAAGCCCAAACCCTCACCCACCAAAAGATTGTGACCCTTAGCTACTCTTTTAGGTCTCTCCTAGGCAGCGCAACAGGAGGGTCTTTAGCCATCGGTCTTCACTTTTCAAGCACTGCACTCGTGCTTGTGGCGGGATCCACCTTGCGGGAGCGAGCAGCGGCGCGCCACAAGCATGAGTGCAGTGCTTAAAAAGTGAAGGCTGCGTGCGCGCACCACTCCCTATTCCTTCCTACCTCCAGTTCCCTCAACCCGCTCTTCCACACCCCTCAACTCTTCAAAACAAAAAATGAAATGTCTTCAATATTGTGGAGCGTCCCGCAGATGCTATTTGCTACCGGGTTGGTTTCCTTTGGAAAAAAGCACTTTGTTCAAATAAAATTTATTTTTCTAATTTACCTCTCCATATAAGGTCCAATATGTCCTGAAGCGATTGCTCTCGGCACTCCCCGTCGGGCACAATATCCCCTGCAGCACATGTTCTTGTAACTCTGCGCGCCTATACACACACCCCCTCTCCCTACAATGCCTGCTCTGGGCTCTGGATGCTGATATTTTTAAAGAATTCTGAGTTTGGAGCAATCAGAGGAAGTGAAACGAGCATTAACCATTTCAGTCAGATGGAAGAGGCTGGGCAGTCACTCATTCAAGTTTGCAAAGAACTAAAACCAGAGACCTCACCGCTTTCCAAAATTAGTACGAGTCAGCTTCGGATACAATGAATCTGAGAGGCAGTGCACCCCCTGTAGGGAACTGTTTGTGCCCCTTTTCAGCACTGTACCTCACGTGCCCTCGTATCCCAGTCGCTGCCATGCAAACACTTTTCGATGCCCGTCTTTGTTTCGTGTGAGACCCACGCCCAGGTTACACAGTCCATGTGGACGGCACCCTGGGCCTGTGTGACCCTCTGCACTTGGCACTGGGGAGCACAGGCCCCTGTCCTCTCGTTGTAGTGCTGAATGATCTTAGCCCTTGGGGGTGCTGAGATATGCATACCTGTGCTGTTGGGGAGACCTGTTTATGACGCAGAAATCATGTGGAAGAGTGGGTGCTTTCATCAGTAAGGAAAAAGGCAGTTGACTGAAAGTTTACTCTTCTTCCGCAGACCGGAATCTGGATAATATTTGGAGCCGGTTGCTATGTAATTAAGCACAGGATGTGTAATTACCAACGGAAACCCAGTGTCTGCTCTAAACTACAGTCTGTCCCCGGAGCATACCCAGCACAGTGGCCTGCACCTCTGCTCAGCATTGGTATTTTCGGGCTACAAATAACAAGCATTTGCAATGCAATAGGTCTTGCATTTGCGAGACTTTGAGCTATTGGAATTGTAAATGGCAATGCCTGTTATTTATGTGTTGTTTTTCAAAACAAATAAAAAAAAGACTGTCATTTAGAATGCTAATAGCTTAAACTGTAGCAAATGCGAGACCTATTGCATTGCAAATGCTTGTTCAATGCTTCAGACAGGTATCTTATCTACTTCATCATCCAATCTGTTAGAACTTTCTAGTGTACAATGCATTGAAAATATGAAGTTACATTTATATAGACTGATTAGTTATATTTTTCATTTGACTTGTATAGTAGAAACAATGTATATTGTTAAATACAAATAAGTGTGCTCTGAAGAGGGCATTCAAAACTCCACCCGATGTGTGAAATGTGCCCCAATGCATTGTGTTTATTTTTGATCATATTTAGCATTGTTTTAATTGTGCTTGAGCATGTCAGTTTAACACGAGATTTTCTTGTCCAGCACACATTCTTCCTAAATGCATATATATTTGTTAACCATAGAGTGTGCAGTTCTGTAGTAGAGGTCCTAGTTATCCATATTAGGTAACAGGGCCTACTGAGGTCATATGAGGCGTCGTCTTTCTGAAGCCCAAACCCTCACCCACCAAAAGATTGTGACCCTTAGCTACTCTTTTAGGTCTCTCCTAGGCAGCGCAACAGGAGGGTCTTTAGCCATCGGTCTTCACTTTTCAAGCACTGCACTCGTGCTTGTGGCGGGATCCACCTTGCGGGAGCGAGCAGCGGCACGCCACAAGCATGAGTGCAGTGCTTGAAAAGTGAAGGCTGCGTGCGCGCACCACTCCCTATTCCTTCCTGCCTCCAGTTCCCTCAACCCGCTCTTCCACACCCCTCAACTCTTCAAAACAAAAAATGAAATGTCTTCAATATTGTGGAGCGTCCCGCAGATGCTATTTGCTACCGGGTTGGTTTCCTTTGGAAAAAAGCACTTTGTTCAAATAAAATTTATTTTTCTAATTTACCTCTCCATATAAGGTCCAATATGTCCTGAAGCGATTGCTCTCGGCACTCCCCGTCGGGCACAATATCCCCTGCAGCACATGTTCTTGTAACTCTGCGCGCCTATACACACACCCCCTCTCCCTACAATGCCTGCTCTGGGCTCTGGATGCTGATATTTTTAAAGAATTCTGAGTTTGGAGCAATCAGAGGAAGTGAAACGAGCATTAACCATTTCAGTCAGATGGAAGAGGCTGGGCAGTCACTCATTCAAGTTTGCAAAGAACTAAAACCAGAGACCTCACCGCTTTCCAAAATTAGTACGAGTCAGCTTCGGATACAATGAATCTGAGAGGCAGTGCACCCCCTGTAGGGAACTGTTTGTGCCCCTTTTCAGCACTGTACCTCACGTGCCCTCGTATCCCAGTCTCTGCCATGCCAACACTTTTCGATGCCCGTCTTTGTTTTGTGGACGGCACCCTGGGCCTGTGTGACCCTCTGCACTTGGCACTGGGGAGCACAGGCCCCTGTCCTCTCGTTGTAGTGCTGAATGATCTTAGCCCTTGGGGGTGCTGAGATATGCATACCTGTGCTGTTGGGGAGACCTGTTTATGACGCAGAAATCATGTGGAAGAGTGGGTGCTTTCATCAGTAAGGAAAAAGGCAGTTGACTGAAAGTTTACTCTTCTTCCGCAGACCGGAATCTGGATAATATTTGGAGCCGGTTGCTATGTAATTAAGCACAGGATGTGTAATTACCAACGGAAACCCAGTGTCTGCTCTAAACTACAGTCTGTCCCCGGAGCATACCCAGCACAGTGGCCTGCACCTCTGCTCAGCATTGGTATTTTCGGGCTACAAATAACAAGCATTTGCAATGCAATAGGTCTTGCATTTGCGAGACTTTGAGCTATTGGAATTGTAAATGGCAATGCCTGTTATTTATGTGTTGTTTTTCAAAACAAATAAAAAAAAGACTGTCATTTAGAATGCTAATAGCTTAAACTGTAGCAAATGCGAGACCTATTGCATTGCAAATGCTTGTTCAATGCTTCAGACAGGTATCTTATCTACTTCATCATCCAATCTGTTAGAACTTTCTAGTGTACAATGCATTGAAAATATGAAGTTACATTTATATAGACTGATTAGTTATATTTTTCATTTGACTTGTATAGTAGAAACAATGTATATTGTTAAATACAAATAAGTGTGCTCTGAAGAGGGCATTCAAAACTCCACCCTATGTGTGAAATGTGCCCCAATGCATTGTGTTTATTTTTGATCATATTTAGCATTGTTTTAATTGTGCTTGAGCATGTCAGTTTAACACGAGATTTTCTTGTCCAGCACACATTCTTCCTAAATGCATATATATTTGTTAACCATAGAGTGTGCAGTTCTGTAGTAGAGGTCCTAGTTATCCATATTAGGTAACCGGGCCTACTGAGGTCATATGAGGCGTCGTCTTTCTGAAGCCCAAACCCTCACCCACCAAAAGATTGTGACCCTTAGCTACTCTTTTAGGTCTCTCCTAGGCAGCGCAACAGGAGGGTCTTTAGCCATCGGTCTTCACTTTTCAAGCACTGCACTCGTGGCGGGATCCACCTTGCGGGAGCGAGCAGCGGCGCGCCACAAGCATGAGTGCAGTGCTTGAAAAGTGAAGGCTGCGTGCGCGCACCACTCCCTATTCCTTCCTGCCTCCAGTTCCCTCAACCCGCTCTTCCACACCCCTCAACTCTTCAAAACAAAAAATGAAATGTCTTCAATATTGTGGAGCGTCCCGCAGATGCTATTTGCTACCGGGTTGGTTTCCTTTGGAAAAAAGCACTTTGTTCAAATAAAATTTATTTTTCTAATTTACCTCTCCATATAAGGTCCAATATGTCCTGAAGCGATTGCTCTCGGCACTCCCCGTCGGGCACAATATCCCCTGCAGCACATGTTCTTGTAAGTCTGCGCGCCTATACACACACCCCCTCTCCCTACAATGCCTGCTCTGGGCTCTGGATGCTGATATTTTTAAAGAATTCTGAGTTTGGAGCAATCAGAGGAAGTGAAACGAGCATTAACCATTTCAGTCAGATGGAAGAGGCTGGGCAGTCACTCATTCAAGTTTGCAAAGAACTAAAACCAGAGACCTCACCGCTTTCCAAAATGAGTACGAGTCAGCTTCGGATACAATGAATCTGAGAGGCAGTGCACCCCCTGTAGGGAACTGTTTGTGCCCCTTTTCAGCACTGTACCTCACGTGCCCTCGTATCCCAGTCTCTGCCATGCCAACACTTTTCGATGCCCGTCTTTGTTTCGTGTGAGACCCACGCCCAGGTTACACAGTCCATGTGGACGGCACCCTGGGCCTGTGTGACCCTCTGCACTTGGCACTGGGGAGCACAGGCCCCTGTCCTCTCGTTGTAGTGCTGAATGATCTTAGCCCTTGGGGGTGCTGAGATATGCATACCTGTGCTGTTGGGGAGACCTGTTTATGACGCAGAAATCATGTGGAAGAGTGGGTGCTTTCATCAGTAAGGAAAAAGGCAGTGAACTGAAAGTTTACTCTTCTTCCGCAGACCGGAATCTGGATAATATTTGGAGCCGGTTGCTATGTAATTAAGCACAGGATGTGTAATTACCAACGGAAACCCAGTGTCTGCTCTAAACTACAGTCTGTCCCCGGAGCATACCCAGCACAGTGGCCTGCACCTCTGCTCAGCATTGGTATTTTCGGGCTACAAATAACAAGCATTTGCAATGCAATAGGTCTTGCATTTGCGAGACTTTGAGCTATTGGAATTGTAAATGGCAATGCCTGTTATTTATGTGTTGTTTTTCAAAACAAATAAAAAAAAGACTGTCATTTAGAATGCTAATAGCTTAAACTGTAGCAAATGCGAGACCTATTGCATTGCAAATGCTTGTTCAATGCTTCAGACAGGTATTCAGAATGATATGAAGACTCTATGGGAGTCTTCAAGATCTCCTACGGGTGACACGGAAGCCCTCAATGCTGCTCATTTGTGCTTCGTTGTTTTTGCGGCTTCCTTCCGTGACCCAAAACTTCCCGGGCGATCTTGAAGACTCCCATACAGTTATAGATATCATTCTGAACCTATAACATTATCACAAGTCAATTAACTTCATGACGAAGATAGGTGAGTGACTTAACTTACCTACAGAGAAACGGTCTAAAATTCTACTGCTTCCTCCCAGTCCTGAAGAAAGTTCGCCGATCCATAGAGGCATAAAAGGGCAGAATGTCGACCACAGACCTTTAAATTAAACCAGGTGCAGTGGACCAAATACCACATCCTCTATAGCACCCACGATTGTTTTTAATCTTACTCCTCGCTGATCACTAAAAAATACTGTTTACAGGAAAGGAGGTATTTTTAACCTCATACTTTTTTCCGCAATTTTTCATGTACCAATCACGACGACTATGGAACCAGATGGTTTCCCTCCGGGAGGAGGAAAGGTGACTTCCTGGAGAACAGGAAACTCCGGTGGAAGAGGACCCAATGATGAAACCACTCACCTAACTACCCTAAGCAGACATCCAGGATATACCGCTATTAACTAGTTAGAGTGTATGAGGGCCTTTGTACACTATACATAGACCCTAGCATCCCTTGAAACGTGATTCATTCCCTACTGAGTTTTACCACTGTACTGCACACCAATGCACTCTGCGCCACTAAGCTCTATGCCACTGTACTCTACTATGTACCACTCTATTCTACGCCACTGCACTATACGGCTCGCTGCTCTGCACCAATCTACGCCACTGCATTCTACTGCACCACTGAACTCTATTCCACTGCACGCTATGCCACTGTACTATGCCACTTAACTCTACCCTTTCTCACTGCACTCTACGCCACTGCCCCCTAGACATCTCTAGTCTATCTGCACCACTCTAATCTACGGCACTGCATTCTATGATACTGCGACTATCCACCCTGACACTACCCTTCTTCACTGCACTCTACGCTACTGCCCCCTAGACAACTCTAGTCTACACTACACCACTCTAATCTACGCCACTGCATTCTATGACGCTGCGACTATCCACTCTATGCCAACTTATGCCACTCTATGCTACTCTATGCCACTCTCCTATATGCCACAAGCTTTTAGCCATGCTGAGCAGCAGCCACACTGGTGTACAACATTGCTAAAACACATTGGCAAAGCCAATAGCTGTTGCAGAGGCGAGACCTATTTAGCTTTGCCAATGCGTGTTTACTTATTGGCATCAACAGTAGTTTCCCATCTCAATCACCAATGCTTTCTAAAACAGTTGAAGTTGCAAAAATGTTTCTTAACGTTATTGTTTTTGACTAGTTGGGTAAATTCTGATTTTCAGGTGGCATTTTGGTGTCCGGGCAAAGCTAGCAAAAGGTTAAGAAACTGATGGAATACTTAAAAAGCCAAACATATCCAAAAACTGGATCACGTGCAAAACCCTCGGCGGTGTCACTTGTCCTTCTCAAATTCTTAATGTGCAATAATTATAAAATGTAAATTGTGTTTTAAAATCACTTAAAAATAAATTGAAAACCTTGTTTTGTCACCTGTAACTTCATCTTGACTGCGTTTAGTTCTTCTGATTACAAGGGCACATGAGTTTTAAGTTTCAGAACAACGACCACTGCTAAAGCCTAGAGTGGAGACAGGCCTTTTAAGTTTTTGGACTGATTTGACACAAGTGTAAAAACAAACTAGTCTTGAATATGGAGAAAACACATTTCTAAAGCATAAATATCGATGTGAGTTCTGCAATAGGTCTTTTTGTGTACCTCTGTCCAGCTCTGCCTCCTATCCTATCCTTCCCAGGTCACTAAAAGGATTACGCTTAAATTGGATATTAGTAAGACCATGCTGTATTAAATAAGGACGCATACGGGGACAGTGCACCCAATTACTGATAACGTGTTGCACTTGGAGCATCCATGACCTCCAGCTACCCTAGTACTAGCACATTGGTGTAAGAGGGACCTACTGATTGAAGCAGCTGGTTTGCCAAGCAACTGGACTGCGCTTTCAGTGGGGGCGGGGATCCCCCTGCAGAGGGCATCTGAGAGTTCCATGTGATTCCTTTTCCACCCTCTTGTGGGGCATGCCTACTGCGTGCCACCTTTTTCTTTTGCGCACACAGTGCGCCTCCTGAAGGCCTCTTTGTTACTGCGCCCATGTCCATAATACGGCGTGATGCAGAAGCAAAGTGATTCCTTCATGTGCATGGGACGACACCCCCATTGAGATAAGGCAATGCCCTTTTAGGACACTGTTGGTGCTACCTGTCTGCCAGTGCTGATGAATTTCAGAAGTGGCTGGGCAAGCGAATGCAGGCCCTTCTATAGTATCAAAGTGCCCTGGGGGAACAGAACGGGGCTTGCACGCCACAAACACTCCTGGCACACTTTATGTAATAAGCCCCCTGCCTGTTTTCAGCACATGGCAGTGGTACACTGTCACACGCGCCAACTTGTGGGGGTACAGATACTTGAGTCCTAGCAATAGTTAAAAAGTATTTCACCTTTAGGGCTTGTGGACGCTAACCAAAGCTCTGAGCTCAGCTCAAGAACATAGGTACCAGCACTGAGCCTGAATTTAACCAGTTGAGGCGAGTTCAGTTGCTTCTGCTGCTACAAAGCATGACCAGCTGGAGTGGCGGGGGTTGCAGGTGATTCTGTACAGAGAGCTCTCATGGTGGTGGCAACGTTTTTAACAAGCTTCCTTGTATCTCACAATTCCTTCTTGGCTCCTTCCCCTTTCTGCACCCATCCCCTTCTGCTTACACACTTCCCCCTCTGTCTTCTCTGCTAACACCCTTCTGTGGTATAGTGCTTACATGGTAAGTTGTGTTCCATTATTAGAATTGCATTAAGTCATCGTTAGAACTGTGTATCCTTATCTAGAACCCAGAATTGCATGATGTGGTTAGCATTTTGTTGGTGATTCATTCCTGCTAAGAGACCGTTCATACTGGTTGTGCCTGCTGCGCAGGGGCTGGAAATAAAGGAATCTACTTTAACTCATTTTACTACTTGGTGGAAATACTACATCTTCCCTGTCTGCTCCTACTATCTGTGCTTCCTAACACTTCTTCTCTGACACTGCCCCCCACCTGTAGCCTGTGCTGTATTTGTTTGACGCAGGGCATCTCACAGTTGTGGTGTGCGCACGCCACCTATATCACACAAACCCCCGAGGTTTCTAAAGATGACACTTCAGTTGTTGATAAGGAAAAGGGCTTTATTCAGATCAGTACAAACGCTCAACCCCCTGGCAAGCATCCGTCTATAATCCCCTTTTCCAGGACCTCCAAGGTTCTATCTGATGTCACATGGCAACCATCTCCAAGTGACATAATAATAATACATGCACACATATTACAACACCGAGGACTGGCTGAAGAAGAGAAGGTGAAAGGTAATTTTTTTCTCTAACTTGCTGATAATGGCTTTATCCTGGCAAATAGATCATTTTAGCAAGCTGGTATTCCAGAGTGTGTTAATGTCAGCCCAGTAACAGGAGATGCTGCCATCTGCATATGAAAGGCCTTCTCTACCCTCTCACCCACTGGGCTGCTTGATAAACGCGCCAGCCTCGATGCCTCGATAATCTAGTAGGCCAAATCCAAGCCTGGGCTGGCGAAGAAGATCTCAGAGGTACCATACTCGCTTGAAGATTCTGGTTGTTATTTTATTCAGTATGCTAGTGTTGGTCCCCAGCTCCTATTTGTGCAAGACTACCCCATCCACAAAGCTCCTCCTATCGTTCTCCTCCTTTCCGCTCTTCTGGATGCTCTCCAATCTTCCTGCCCCTTGAGCACTTGGAGACTACGTTATGTGACTTAAATCGATGGATAACTAATTAAACCGATTTTATCTGCTAGTATCCATAGTTTCAAAACAGTTCAAACGCCAAGTCAGTTGCGTTGTCAAGGCTGCTTGAGCTATTTGGCCTTGCTGGCCAGCATGCTGGTGCTGATGATTCCTTATTGGTTTGGTTTATTAAAATATATCTATAGAGTCCATTTGAAAGCCATAAAAACAATCGCACAAGTAAAACATGACAGGTTTTAAGCAATGGAAGCTCTTAGCCTCTGATTTAGTGGGTGCAGAAGTGCAGCGTTTTAGCCAGGTGAGTTGACACTCTAAGACGAGTTATGTGCCATGCCCTCATTTTGGTATGAAGAATTCATTTATTCAGTGTGTACTTCACTCACTGCTTTTCTTCGACAAGATGTGTTTTCAATGTTTATTTTAGGGATTTTCATGTCCGTGTTAGCGATTTTCTCACACCGTGAAAACAGATGCAAGAGGCTGTAAACTATTTTGAATTGTCATCTTTCATAAGCCTGTGCTTGCGTCGGCATCATGCTTCCTCTTGAAGTGGTGAACCTCGGTGCATGACCTACTGCTGCTCCCCACCTAAGAAAAGTTTGACTTTAAGTAATATATGTGAAAGCAATTTCAGACCAAACAATTAGGTGATTTGTTAAGAGTCCATCGCACTGTGCTGCAATAATTGTAAAGTGAGCGTGGAGTGGCCCCTTTGTTGTTCTCTTTTATGTATGTATCTAGGTACTTCTGTAGCGTAAGCCTAGCCAAAATGCAGCAGGGACCTGTAGAGGGCCAAAGATTTGCATGAAGTCCACGAGAAACAAGAGATAGTTGGTCTTTGGACGGTCAATGCATGCTGCTCTTTAAAGATGTCTTCAAGCCGTTTGTTTTTGTAAATGGAGCAGCTTTGGGGTGGTACTCCTATCCTAGCTGCATGGATAGAAAAGTGCTTAAAGTATTTCTTTTTTTGACTGGTTTGTCCTGAATTGTTGTTTGCCCTGTTTCTCGATTTCTCGTGTTACAGTTTAGTTACTTTTTACCCAGTCCTAAAATGCTTGGGCCCACTTTTGCCAGGTGCGGTTCTGCACCTGGAAAACTTGTGGCTTGGATGGTGGGCTGGGAATAGTGGCACAGTTCTGCACTCGCCCGCCCCCTGTAGCACTGAGGGAGAAGCAGACAATGCTCCCCTCGGAGACGCCATAGCCTCCCCAGACCTCCACCCAACACATCCCTGCTTAAATAAGGTGGTAAATATTTGCAATACACTGGAACCGTATAAACCTTTGCAAAAGGACCTACTAAGTCTGTGTCCGGGCCGCTAGTTGCCACTCCGAGGTGGTTTCATTTGTAATCCCTATTAACTCACTCAGAGATATCGTCCAGAATTCCAGCCAGGTATCTCTCTACAGATTTAGCAGGCAACTCCTCATAGGGGGTAAAAGACCTATTCTGACTCATTGCTGTTCTAACTTTCCCTCAGCCCCCTGCCCTTCCCAAGCCTCTGTCCCTTTAGCTGTCCTTATACAGCATCAGCGCCATAATAAAGGGAGAGCAGCCGGGTCTACTTACTTCAGGTGCCGTCCTTTTCAAGGCTGTGCTCTGCCACTACTAAATCTATTTTAAAATTTATATATATCTCTCTCTCTCTCTCTCTCTCTCTCTCTCTCTCTCTCTCTCTCTCTCTCTCTTTCTCACAAAAGCCGGCCCTAGCCTACTCCTTAGCCTGCTTGTGTGATGATTTATTCTCGATAACGCAGGTAACCTTATCTACCTCTAACTATTACATTAAGACCAGCGAAGGTCCCAGTGTCATGTTTGCGACCTGAGGCGCACAGAAGCATCTGCCAGTCTAGCGTCGTCATCGACTAGGAAACCCGCACCGAGATCTTGTCACCTCACCCCGTGTAGTAAGCCCTCTTCACATTCAGAGCCAAAATAACTTGCAGGAACACAGGATTCAAGAAATATAACTGTAGATTTGCAGCGTGGATCTTTCTGGATTCACTATGCTGTGCATTATTCCGCGATCTTGTGGTTGGGTCCGGATTCGTAGTCTTTTCTTTGTTTTTTTTTTTGTTTTTTTTGTAGCCCAGGTGGGCGGCGACGACCCACCATTTGGTGCACCTCCCGTGACGTCGTCGTGCTTCCTGCGGAAGTCCCACCTTTGGGGCGCCATCTTCAGATTCTTTTATCCGCCGTTGGGTCTGGATCGTCATCGGGAAGCTCCAGAATTACAATCGAAGGAAGAAGAAAGAAAAGCGAGTTTCGTCGATAAATACTACGAAGATATCACAGGAAAGGAAGAGATTTCATCAGGAGCGCGAAGAAAGGAGGTTCAGCGCCTTTTTCTTCGACGACCTTGGATAATGCGCACTCGGAGGCCCTGAGCGCAATGGACAAGACGCCATTCAAGTTCTGCCCAAACTGCCACCACAAGTTCGCGCAGAAGGACCAGCATCCGGTCTGCAACCTCTGCCTACCGGTCGAACACCAGAGTAAGGACTGCAACGCCTGCTCAGCCTTCACGCCGAAGACGCTCCGGGTGAGAGATCGGCAGAGAAGAGCCAACGCCAGCATGGATGGCAAGGGTAAGGCCCCGTCGCTCTACGATCTGGGCCTCTCCACGGACGATGAGGACAACGTCGCCGAGACAGCCGAAAACTTCACGGTCGTAGAGACCGACAAGAAAACAGAAGACGAGGTAAGAGAATCGTCGAGCGCAAAACAGAAAATACCTCAAACACGAGGGTGACTCGAGGAAATCAGAGTCTAAGTCCACTAAGGGAGCCCCGGCGCCGAAAACTTCGACGACCAAAGGGGGAACCATGGACAAGAGGCCGAGCGGATCCTTCGAAAAGGACTCCCTGGTGCCGAAAGACGCCGAAAAGCAAGGGTCGTCGAAGACAACCCAGGAAACGGGGCGATCGACGCAGAAAGAACGGTCAACGTCGACGCAAGTTTCGTCGAAAAAACCCGCGGTCGACGCCGAAAGAATCTCCGAGATGGAGAAAAAGAAGAGGCGGCTCGAGGCCGAAATGGAGAACATCCTTCAAAGGAAGAAGGAGTTCGACGCCAAGATGAAGGAACTCAAGATTCCAACGGTTTCATCGACGGACGTCGTCAAGGTCGAGGACGAATTCGACACCGAGGGCCTGACGAAGGATCTCGAAGAGGAAGACGAGACCTATTATGACGGCGAAGCCGAGGAAGAAGACAAGCAGTCGTTCTATGGCTCGGCGCCATCTACCAGCCACGACATCGAATGGCAGGATCTCGACACCGAAAACCCGGAGGAGCCCGTGGACACGTACCCTTCGAGGCCTTCGCCACCCGACGACATCGGGGTGTACAATATGGTGGTCAGGAGCGCAGCGACAGCCTTCGGCGTCAAACTCGACGAAGAGAAGCCAAAAGACGATTTTCTCCTCGAGACCCTGCTCCCCATCCAGACGAAGAGCCAGTTCCTCCCCATGCTACAAAGTGTGATGAATCAGGGGAGAGAAGCCTTCAAGGAACCAGTGACCTGCCGGTCGATCACGCCCAGGACTGAGAAGAAGAAGTATAAGCACTCTTCCCTGGACCCCCCTTACATCAAAGGTAGCGTGACCGCCGACTCCATCATAGCTTCCACGGCCAGGAGAAGGGCCAACGTACCAGCAACTTCGGGCCCACCACCTGATAAAGAGAGCAGGAGGATAGACCTCACAGGAAGAAAAGTCGAGAGGAACGCCGCAATGCACTGGCGCATGGCGAATTCCAATGCACTTCTCAATAGACACCAGTACCAGCACTGGGACGAGATGGGGGAGCTAGTAAAGCACCTCCCCGAAGAATACCGCCAGAGAGCCTCACACCTGGTAGACGAAGGCAAAAACATCGCCAACTCCTGTATAAAGACGGCGTTGGACGGGGTAGAAACTTCAGCAAGACTCATGGCCATAGGGGTCACCGAGAGAAGGCATGCATGGCTAAGAATCTCGGGATTCAAACCGGAGGTGCAGAACAACATCCTTAGCACCCCCTTCAACGGAGAGACACAGTTCGGAGCAATAGTAGACGAGAAGCTCACCCAGCTGAAAAAAGAAAACGAAACGGCGAGGTCCATGGGGGCCCTACAGCTGAGGGGAATGAGGCGAGGCAATCCCTCGAGGAGACCCTACGGTAGGGGAGGAAGCCAGCAGGGGGCGTCGCACCAGACGTTCCAGCAGGGTCAGCAGGGTGAAAGTCACGGACAAGGTCAACAGAAGCAAAACTGGCAGTACCAACCTCGGGGCCAGTCCTTTCGCGGGAGAGGGAACGGACGTGGCCAGAGGAGGAGAGGGGGTGACCAGCCCTCATCAAAGTGACTCAGCACGCAAGAGGACGCCTACCCTCGACATGCCCCCAAGGGTGAGGCGCAAAACAGTAACATCGGGGGGGGAGAGAAGGATCAAAAACCTACGAGCATACAACACCAGTAGGCGGAAGACTGAGGTTCTACCTTCAGGAGTGGCGGCGTATAACCACAGACAAGTGGATACTGAACATCATGCAGTACGGATACTGCGTAGATTTGGAGAAAAAACCGGAAAACAGGAAGCCAAAGGGAAGGCAGAGATCGGCTCAAGAACTGGCCCTACTCAGAGAAGAAACACTGAAACTTCTAGAAAAGAGAGCCATAGAGGCAGTGCCGTTCAGAGAACGCAACAAGGGGGTCTACTCAAACTACTTCGTGGTCTACTTACTTCAGGTGCCGTCCTTTTCAAGGCTGTGCTCTGCCACTACTAAATCTATTTTAAAATTTATATATATATATATATATATATCTCTCTCTCTCTCTCTCTCTCTCTCTCTCTCTCTCTCTCTCTCTCTCTCTCTCTCTCTCTCTCTCTCTCTCTCTCTCTCTCTCTCTCTCTCTCTCTCTCTCTCTCTCTCTCTCTCTGTCTTTGTCTTTGTCTTTGTCTTTCTCTTTCTCTTTCTCTCTCTCTCTCTCTCTCTCTCTCTCTTTCTCTCTCTCTCTCTCTCTCTCTCTCTTTCTCTTTCTCTTTCTCTTTCTCTCTCTCTCTCTCTTTCTCTTTCTCTTTCTCTCTCTCTCTTTCTCTCTCTCTTTCTCTCTTTCTCTCTTTCTCTCTCTCTTTCTCACAAAAGCCGGCCCTAGCCTACTCCTTAGCCTGCTTGTATGATGATTTATTCTCGATAACGCAGGTAACCTTATCTACCTCTAACTATTACATTAAGACCAGCGAAGGTCCCAGTGTCATGTTTGCGACCTGAGGCGCACAGAAGCATCTGCCAGTCTAGCGTCGTCATCGACTAGGAAACCCGCACTGAGATCTTGTCACCTCACCCCGTGTAGTAAGCCCTCTTCACATTCAGAGCCAAAATAACTTGCAGGAACACAGGATTCAAGAAATATAACTGTAGATTTATTTCTGATAAAAGTGACCCACAACTTGTCACCTCAGAAACCCAGTCTTCATCTGAATGTCTACCCACATTCTAGAATCAGACTGAATTCCCTAGTTTGCTTACATCACTAAATTCCATAAAGTTACAACATCCAAATAAACAAGAATAAATAACAATCAACTTACTACACACCCTCCCCTTTTACACAAAAAGAAATTAACCCATACAACAAGGAAATATCATTGAGAACAGAAGATAAACACAATGACATAAAAGAAAAACAAAATATGATTAATTAAGTCATGACATAATCACGGAAACGAATAGGTGCTGTCCTTAATCTCGACCCTGCAATATTCCTACAACTACCATCACCTTCTCCTTTATTAGATGTTAAACAAGGAGAGACCTGATGAGATGAAGTTACAATAGAATCATCTCTATCCAATTGATGCAAATTACTATGAGATGAATGACAAGAGGACCCAGATTGAGTACCAATATTGTCACAGACACCAAACCAATTTGAATCCAAATTATCCGTTACATTAGTGTTAAGTTTGTTCTCCGAAATAATGGTAGCTTGTTTGTTGGTAATTTTAATAAGTGCATTTTTGTTCCACCAACCTCTATCCTGTAGAAGAGCAGACATGCGAGAAACTCGTATAACTTGAACAGGAGATGAAAATTTTGAGTGACCTTTAGAAACTTTAATGGGTTTCCGAATCAAAAAAAATAAAAAAATAAAAAGCGCTCTACCCGACTGAAGAAATGCGCTAACTACTTAGTCTGTTTGTATTGCCAATCTTATGGTCTCCGGTCTGCCAGCCTTATCTTCCACCTGTTAGCTGTTTTTTTTACCAGCTTCGGGTACCTATAACAAAGGGATACTGAGTTCAGGGCCTTTAATATGTCTTTTGAAACCTCGGTCTGTATTGGATCTTTCGAGTAATGCAGCCTCAGTACTTGCCCTTACTCTGCCACACTTTGTAACTATTGTGGTACATCGCCCTAACCTGGCATAAGAGTCACATGAATCACACATTCCAGGGGGTTCTGTGCAATCGCCAATCCCTTGCTCTGCATCAACTGAGAGGCAGGTTACCCCTGAAGTATAAAAAGTTCACCTGTTAATGCATTTTGTAAATCATAGAGAACACTGTCCAGCAGACCTTTGTAGTGCTTCAATGTGCGAAAAATAATCACCACTGATTTTCATGAATTGGGGAAAAGTTTTAAAAATACCAACTGGAATACCCGCCCCATCCCACAAAAAAAAATCCACTGAAAGTAGGTAAGCCCATTTGTTGGGAGTCCCTTCTGGGCAGGGCCTGCGAATGTAGATTTGTATATGTGTTTTTTAGGCTATTTAGCTAACTGTACTGTTGATTCTTTTTAAATTTAATTTTAAATCTTTTTTTAACCATTATATTAAATACAAATTCTCAATGGAACAACTTGTGCGAAGAGGAACGTATATTGTAGCATATGTTCACTTTCAATAGAAGGCAAATAGAAAAGTGGTTTCTCTAATACATTGTGGGGTCCAAGACTGCACTGAACCGTGACTCCACTGCCCTCTGATTCCCAGTCCCCCACGTGAATGAGGATATCCTACCCCCATATCAGGCACTACATTATCACATGCATGTTATTTCAAACAAAACCGCCTCATTGGTTTTACATTTCACGTTTCAAGCCATTAACATCAACACTGGGTTCATGGTGGTGCAATTCAGAATGTCTTTATTGTATATGGTTAATTAAAACCTTTACAATGTACAAAACTGAGTAATTTTATAAACGCTGGCAGAATACTGTGACACTATAAAAGAATCCGATACAAAATTAATAAGTACATGAATACAGAGTGATCTAACAAGTGCCCTCAAGTGCTGGCAGCAAATTGATTACCTCTGACGACTTTAAGAAAGCGCGGGTGCTTGAGAATAACAGCTGATTGTTCATTAAAAATAGGAAACGTTAACTTTATTAAGCACCACGTTGCAAAAAAGCAACAAACTGGTTATATCCGGCACCTTTGCAGAGGCACATTTTTCAGCGATAGATGAGCACACAAATGACAACTTTCGGTGTTCCTTCCAGGGAGGGGAGACTTTGAAGGTGCTGGTGCAGGGCATAGGGGATGGGCCGGGCGGAGGCACATTAACCAAGAGGCATGTAGATGGAACTTTAGGACCACCCGGTGGCCCACCTAAGCCCCTAATCCTTTTGTATATAAGGAGGACAAATTTTGTAAGCCAGATGTTTTAGGCAGTGTTGTCTGGGTTAAGTGCTGCTATAATGCCCTGCTGACAAGATCGAACGCCCAACCTGTTCCACCCTATTTAGAGTGCATAGAGACCCTATCCACTTTTAATTGTGGCGGGCAGGATATTTGCCACTTTTGACGGATGTCCTGCATGTGTCCTACTTTAAATCCAGCTAATGTGGTTAATGCTATAGGGAAATATAATGATTTGCCTACAATGGCATGGTTTTGGTCATGTAACTGGTTCTCTTCCATAGTTCCTCTGTGTTTTATGAAAGCTTCCAGTGCTACAAGGAATGATGTTTCTTCTCTCTCTTTGAGGGATGCTTGCTCTGATGCTACCTGTACTGCATCTGTTCTGTGCCTAAGATTAGCTTGCACTGCTGCTGGCTGTGCTGTACATTTTGTTTGAAGGACTTTTATGTGGCTGCTTCTCATACTGTACTTGTTCTTTAATAGAAGACGTGTGTCTCTAACCTATGTATTTATTTGCGTTTCTGATGGATATTTTTAACTGCAGATTCCTCACCTTAGAATTCATCCCTGGCTTGATCCAGAAAACTTTCTTCAGCAGTGCTTCCACACACCGATAGTTGGCGCTGTTCGGCATCTTGTTAGCTCCGTGTTGCTCGTAAGAGACCGAACCTACAATGTCCAGACTCCAGTTAATTTCTTTTCTCAACAGTTTTTTTTTTTTTTAGTTTCCCAACAATTTCCAAATCAAATTCCAGTGTTCTGGGAAACCATGTCCCCACCTAAAACTACAGGTTTCAAACCATGGCCCGACTGCAGAAGGCAAATGTGGGTAAAAGATCAAACAAGGTGTGTCTCTGGTGTCTGGGCTTGGGCCACTAGTCGAAGTTGCGCAATAAATGTGCCCTTATGCACCCGAAGGTGATTCTGGACCCAGAGACTTCTCTTATATCGCTGAACGAAAAAAAGATTTTGCAGCTCCAGGTGCGATCGTGGACTTGGGGCCGTTCCCTACGAGCAGTCTACTTCTCAATCGAAGTCCTCCAATAAGTCTAAGCGCAAGCATAAGCAAAGCGGTACTCAACCCCATCCTGCAACTCTAACCTAAAAAGAAGGAGCGGGGCATCATGATGTGACTGGTTGCAGAGTCGATTCTTCAGCTGATCCTGGTGTGCCATGAGTTTCCCAGGCCATCAGCAATGCAACAGCAGATTGAAGCCTTTAACAAGGCCATGCTGAACATTTTTAGGTGTGTTTCTGGAACCTTGTGGTGTGCCTTGGGTCACCAAGGAACAGAAGGGTTCCCAGTCAGGTTGCTGCCTGTAGATCTTTCCTCTGCGCTGTCTAATCTTTGTGAACTTCCTCTGACTTCTTACCAACTCTGGTGCAAGCTTCCTCTCTGGCTCCAAAACCTGCGCAGCCCTTTCTGCTTCAACGCCTGAACAAATGCCACAGAAAGAGTGTCCTGTGATGTTGAACACCAAACCAACTTCCGCTCGAATTTGACTAGTGTATTGTTAGGAGATTACAAAAGCACAACACATACGTCCTAACTCTGACCCGGTGATTCTTACAAGGGGGACGTGCCAGCAAAGGCTCCATTATCTTTTTGGCTGTGAGTCTGAGCAGGCTACAACCCACTATTAGGATGATTATGTTGGGGATGGAGATGGTTTTCTCCCAATTCAGAGGACACCTCCTCTGAGGCAGGGTTTGAATCTCCATTTGGGCCACCAACAGAAGAAAGTACCTCCTTTGCACTTGTGGTCTGGAGGGGAGTTGAGGTCCTAGATTTACAGCTGCCCTCAGTCAAGACTGAAAGGCACATTTTTATAGAAATTTTGGAGCCACTTCTGACTTTTACTCCCTTTTAACAAGGCCAGCATAGATACTGTTGATTGCCACTTGGTCGAAGTACTGTTCCTTCCCTGTGGTGAATCGACATCACAGACCGACTCCTGGTGATCCTGATTGTCTTACTAAACATCCTAATCAGTAGAGCTCTGTAGTTCAGACTGTGAAAATGTGCCTAAAAGTGGGCACACTGGTGCAGGGTCACCCTCTTGTCCACAGGTCCAGAGACCAACAAAATAGAGATCAGCGCTGGAGTTGGAATAAATAACAAGTTTATTAATCACTCATGAGTGGGACCACATCCACACAACACTCTCAAGTGCTGCAAGGAGGCAGTACACTGAATTGACAAACCATGTCCCTTTTATACCGGTTTCCTGCAATGTAAGCATGTGAACAGAAATGGAAAGAACAAGTTTCAGAAATAGTTATCAGCAAACAAGGATAAATGATAACTATGTGGTCAGTAAAGTGGGAGGGGGAGCAGGAATGCTTCTGGCAGCAGTAAATGGTTGACAGTTAACATCTATGACCAGGTGCACTGGCAGCTACACACCCTCAGCACATACATTGCTTTTAGCTGAGTCAGGAAGTTAACTAAAATAGATAACACAAGCAGAGTGAAAAGACGAGCAGCAGAAGATGAAATAATTACGAAGGAAACTAAATGGACACCACAGCCAAAATGGCCCTTGTAGCATAAGCTAAGACATTTTCTTATGCTTTTAAAGGGGTACAATAAATATCATATATATCAATTAGCATCATGTCGCTGACTTCTTGATCTATTGCTAAACGGGCATTTACATTTTGGACACTAGTTTTAGATGGTAGACTAGTAGTACAAGTGGAAATACAGAGGGAACAAAGCATTGGCCCGCATTGGATACATAAACAACAAGAGAATTGCAATAATTATGAATAAGGCCGATAATATTTTTGAACCCCATGCAGAAAATACGCTCCAGAACCATCCAGCCCGAGTCCATGTTCCTGAGTCTTGATGTATCTCAGTAGCTATTTTATGCATTTTGGAAATGGCATCATAAACAGAAGGGGCGTGGCAGGGATAAATACACAACAACTACAACCGATAATGTGACATGCTCCACCACGATCATCTAGAATGACATCTAGCACCATTCTATTTTGTAACATTACAATTCTCATAATTTGGAGTTCTTCTGTAATATTTCCAAGCACCATTGCTGTCTGATTAGTCACAGCCTCTACTACACGGGTTAAGCATCTGATTTTCCTGCTATTCAAAGCCACACCAACAAAGAAAAAGAGTCCCAAATTAAAGTCAACATATTGCTGTAATGCAGTGTCAGTTTGATTTACTTCATCATTGTTTCGAATCGATTCAAAGAAATGTCATTAAACAGTTTTTGATCTTTATGATAAGATGCAGGTGCTAGGAACATAGGAGGAAGCAAGAAGGACACATAACATGTTCCAGACCATCCAATTGGTAGATGATAGTAGCCTTTACGCCCACAAATGAAATAAGTGTTGTGTGAGGATAGAAAACTGCTATTGTTCGTTCCAGTAATGTTCAATACTGTGGTACAGTCACTTTTTCCTACTGGGATACTACCAAAACTGCTTGCACAAAGATTTGCTCGGCCTCTAGTAACCGCAATAACAAAAGGCCCGTTACTCTTGTCCGTTTGGTTGTTTAGGGAAAAGTCCTCCTACATCAGCTAGAGTAATATTAGCAATTTCAGAGGCCCACAACAGTGCGAAACAGGCTCCACAGAAGCTATTATGTGAGAATGGCAAGGGAATGAAAGGCGTTCCTCCCTTCTTCTGATGATTTGGCATCATTCCACATACCCAGCAGTTGGTAATGTTCGTAACATTGAGTATGATGCAACATTTGTATGACAGTTTTATTGAGATACAACATTCGGTGCTTCCTTTCATGATAGGGAAGAGTAAAATAATAATGTTCGGTGGGAACAGGAGTGGTAACAGTCAATACGTTTCGAGACGGAGCTACTTCCTCTACAACCCACATTATTACAGCAATGATGACAACAGTCAAAGTTAGTCCAATAGCTAACATCATATTTTTACTACAGACTTTTGCGGCGTTTGATTTCTTCTCCACTTGCATGTTCATTTTGTCTGTAAACAACATCATCGATGATGCCCTATGGTCCTGGGCAGGCGTTGGTTTCTTCACTAATGTTGAGACGAGTAGTCGATAATAGACTACCCCTCTTTGTAGTCAGTCTTTAACCACCCAGGACAGTGGCTCAAACAGTCTTTCTGTGATGAAGTGTCTTTCTTCCTGGATCGAAGTAGGTATCTAGATGCACCAGGGATCGTGTGGTCCGGGAAGACTTCCTCAGGTCTTTCAGGTGACACAGCTCGTCCTTTCTTGGTGATCAGGATGTCGCGGTGATCTGTCAACGCAGCTGGGCTCACGAGGGCATGTGGAACTTTACGACAGTGGGTGGCATGCACCCAATTCTTCCGGTTGGTCACTCGTACTGCAGTTCTGGTAGCCAGGAAAATTTGTTCCGGTCCACGCCAACGAGGTGCCAGAGAAGTGGTCCGCTGGAAGGACTTCATCAAGACAAAGTCACCAGACCGTAGATCATGGCTCTCACCCTGCGACCTGTCTGGAAGGGCTTCCCGTACCTGCTGATAGAAGACAAGCTGTCAGTTAACTGGGAAAAATAGTCACTCATCAACATGTCCGGGGTACCTAATACTGGTGCAGAACAAAGGGCTTGGCGTAACTGTTGGGAAGGCATTCTGACATTCAGTAGTCCATGGGAGGGGCATCGGAGTGTCTTTAGTCAAAAAGGCCAACGAAGCTTTAATAATGTGTGAAAAACTAGGGATCTACTGCCTACAAAAAGAAGTGGGGCCAACCAGTGCACGAACATCCTTCTGAGTACGGGGCACAAGAGTATCTAAAATAGTCTGAATGTGGTCAGGTGTAAGTGCACGTCCCTCCTTAGACAGGAGGTGACCTAAATAGGTAACCTGCTGTCTACAATATTGCAATTTCTTTCGTGAAACTTTGATGATGGGAGGCAAGAAATGATAGCAATAACAGTGTTCCTTCTTCACGCTAGGTAAGGACGCCAGAGCGGCATCCTCCTTGATAAGACAGGATCTCTCAACCATTGGATAATTGTTATTTAAAATAACAAGCACACCTTCCGGAGAACAACGTTTTGTAGCACGAAAATATTTCAGCATATCGATACCCACAATGTTGTCCAGTGTGTAAGAGGAAAGCAAAAATGGACATGCCGCAGTGAATTGGTCAAGTCCGAATTCAAGTGGCTGTGAAAGCGGGCTAGGTGTATTTCGTCATTGTGCCGGACAGGGTAGCCCTAGGAACCAATTTTTTAGACAGAGCACTACGGGTAGCTCCTGTATGAACCAGAAACCGATCAGTAGATCCCAAGACGTTTTCGTCAACATAAGGACCCTTTTGATCTACTAGCACCTCAACCGGTTCCTTACCCCATCCTAGGCATCCCTATGAATAATCGGAATCTGCTAGGGCATCAGCAGGATAATCAGACATTTGATATTGGTTTCGTCTATCAAAAGTATTAGAGTAATTCGGTCCTTGTTCAACTGCTTCAAATCTGGGGCGAGCTCCTGTACCTCCTCTGTTTCCGCAATTCCCTGGGCGTCCTCTCATACGTCCCCTTCCCCGCTGATACTGCTGACCTCGCAAAAGAGGGCACTCAGAACGGCCATGCCCAGTCTCTTTGCAATAAGCACACTGATCAGAGGACCAATTTGCTTGAGGGAGAGGGGGCACTCCAGGTGTATTCATTGCATGTCCGCCTCTTCCACCTCCTCTAAATGGTGGACCATATACTTGAGCCAACATAACTTTTGTCTTTAATTCTTTAACCTTCTTATCCTCCCTGTCTTTTGCCTCCTGTTCCTGCTGCTCATAATATTGGGCCATAGTCAAAAGGGAAACTAGGGAAGACTTGGTCCAAGAACTCTCGCTGGCCTTTAAGTGACTAGCTAGTTCCGGTAACATTCGCGACAAATTTATCGACAAACAAATGCTTACCCGTATCATCAGCCAATGACTGACCACTAAAATCATGGAATGTTTCCTCAAACCTTGAAAAGAAATCAGAAACTGACTCATCTGTTTTCTGTTTACAGGGATCTAACATAGTCCAATCTATTTTCTTAGGAGGTATGAGAGTCTTTAACTTAGTCACAATAGCTTTAGGACGATCTAATATCTCCTTCTGAGGTTTATGCGCAGGCTCCCTGTCCGCATCTATTTCTTCTAAATGTTCCCAGGTATAACCAAATGCCACATTGTCATCTATTTTACGTATCGTTCTCCACATATCAGGAGGCAAAATAAGCCAGAAGAACATATCAATATGTGGCAAGGTCATAGTGCAGGAGCTAATGGCTCCTTCTACCTCCTCATAGAAGGCGGCAGGATTTTTCCGGAGGTCGGGCAAAGCCGCTTTAAGAGCCATCACGTCCGCTCTACTTCAAGAAGTGTAAACCTAATTGTATATAAAATATCCCTTTGCATCATCCGAAGTTTTATCATCATTTGTTCTCGCACCCTTCGGAAGAACATACAGGGGTGCAGCTTCACGCATACGTTTCACAGTAACTATAGTACTACTGGGTGTAACCTCTTCCACCCTAGCATCTACGTCCTGGGCTCGAGTTTGAACTGCTTCTATACCTCTCTGTTTTCTAGCTAATTCTTGCTCCTTTTGTAAACGTAATGTTGCATCTTGTATTTTAACCACTCGTCTATTCATATCAGAGTAGGCCGAAAAAGGGAAAGTCCCCTCTGTTAATCATTTATAATCTGTATTTATATCAGCTGGCTCTAGTACCTGAGACATTTGTCTATAATCAAATATTACCTCCCAAGCAAATTTTTGTACAAAATAAAATTGCTCCATATTTTGCCACTGTTGAACCATAGCTATGATGACAGATGCAGTGTCAGGCCGACGAGCCTCCTCTCTAGCAGCGGTTTTTAATTGATCTTTTTCTGCTTTAGTCAAAAGTAGAGCGAGTCTGTCGCCCATCTTGCTTATGTTGATCTTTGTCGTCTGAAGACAAATGCTCGTCGTCAGAAACCTCATCAGGGGCACTTGGAGTGGGAAATTTATACGGGAGTGGGGGTGTTCTAATAGGATGCAATCATCCTGAGGTTTGTCTTAAGTATGGGATAAATAGGGCGCTTAATAGGGTACTGGCCATTTACCTCTAATCGACGTACCCTATCTTCTTTTTCTATTTTTCTTTTTCTTTTATTGTTTTAATTCTAGCGATTTTTGATATATTGTTTTTCGTTGTACCTTTTTTGCTATAGCTTCTGCTCTCTTCACTCTCTCTTGTACTTTTTTCTCCCACATACGCACACAATCAAACATATCCTGTCTACTTTTTCTTTTAAATAAACACTGCTCTACATATTGAACCACTGATCATTGCAGATCAGAATCTTTCTTTGTGTATTTGTTCCACAGTGTACCGTACATTATGGAAGAAATACCATATTTGACATACATATCTCTATTAGGTGTCCCCTCTGGGGGAGCCGGCTGACTTTTTTCCAAGTTTACTTTGGTACCACCAGAGCAGCAACACCACCTATGGAGTGTGATGAGAACTGGCATGCTTTACCAAAATGTGTAAAATATTACTACTACAAACAAATATTTCAAAAGGAGAAAAATTTCCACATTACCCGCCTTCAAACTTTTCAAAGATTTAATAACAAATTCAAACAAAAAGCCCAGTCTTAACAAATCAAGAGTGCCGCTTCAGCGACCTTACCAAACAGAAGTCTCCAACTCCCACTTGCTGATCTCTTGGTCGACCTAATGGTCATTTCAAAATTGCGCCAAAGAAAACCCCAGTCAAGACCGGCCAACACCTGGAGGGTCAAATCGTGAAAAACCGGAAAAGTCACGTCGGCCTGCAAAGACAAAGGTCTCATTGTGCAGTGCGCTTCCTCAGTAAGATTTCGATCCTCCGTCAAGACCACTCCTTCGGACGGCTGCGTCTTCAATGGGGCCCACGTGTCGGGCGCCAACTGTGGAAATGTGCCTAAAAGTGGGCACACCTTTGCAGGGTCCTCCTCTTGTCCACGGGTCCAGAGACCAACAAAATAGAGATCTGCACTGGAGTTGGAATAAATAACAAGTTTATTAATCACTCATGAGTGGGACCACATCCACACAACACTCTCAAGTGCTGTAAAGAGGCAGTACACTGAATTCACAAACCGTGTCCCTTTTATACTGCTTTTCTGCAGTGTAAGCATGTAAACAGAAATAGGAAAAACAAGTTTTAGAAATAGTTATCAGCAAACAAGGGCAGATGAATAACTACATGGTCAGCAAAGTGGGAGCAGGAATGTTTATGGCAGCAGTAAATGGTCGACAGTTAACATCTATGACCAGGTGCACTGGCAGCTACAAACCCTCGTTACGTACATTGCTTTTAGCTGAGTCAGGAAGTCAACTAAAATAGATACCACAAGCGGAGTGAAAAGACGAGCAGCAGAAGACGAAAGAATTACGAAGGAAATTAAATGGACACCACAGCCAAAATGGCAGTAACTTATGCTAATTAAAATATTACACGTTTTCTACAAGACTTTAACCAGTAAAGTGAATCCCAGTTCATTCCCCATGACTCCTGTGGTTAGGTGGTCCAAGAAGATTGCGGCTTTTGGCTAGTGTAAAGATTTTCTAAGCCAATCTTGACATTGTGGTCGGTTCAAGGACGGACTGATTAATTTTCAATGCTCCCCTTTGCCTCACCAGCATTGCTGGGTGTTCACAAAAGTGGTGGTGGTGGTGGTGGCGGCGGCGGCAGCACACCCTCTGAGGTTTGCCCCTACTCTGATGACGGTCTATTGAATGCAGGCTTGCCACTGTCAGTTGTAGACCGCCTACCGATAGCGGCGACTCTCCTGAAATCGTTGGGGTTCACTATCAATGAGCTGAAGTTGCACTGGATTCCTGTTTAGAGGTTCTCTGTCGCACCAGTCCAAGGACATTTAACCTATGACTTCAATGTTTAAGCCTCGTTCCTGGATCATCGTAGAGCAGCTCTGAGAATTCTTGGACACTTAGCCCCCTGTACCCTGCTTGTGACCTACATCAAGTTGCATATGCAGGTTTTGCAATTGAATCGGAAGTTCCACTACACTCAGCATCACGGAAATCTGACGGATGTCATCTTGATTGTGAAGGAGACTGATAACGATCTGCAAATGGTAGCTTCCCACGCAAAATTGGTTTGGTGACAAGCCCCTTTGCCCTCCCCAACCAGAGCTGATGGTGTTATTGGGTACATTCCTCCTGGGATGTTTGCTTTGTCAAAGTGCTGCAACTAGCAATTGCCTCTGTGATGCTCAAAGATGTTGACCTTGAGAAAATTAATGGATGAGTGGATCTTGCCAAGATTAGAACCTTTGACCTGCAGAGATGCATATATCACTCAGCCAGAAGCGCTGAACTTTCTCAACTATTTTTCTACTTAAGAAGGTAACTCTTGATTGATGTTGTTATGCATTGAAACTAAATCCTATCAGCTAAGGCACATTACGTTGATTTAACATGTATGTATAATGATTGGCCATCCTATTACTATGGAACTGGCATTTAACAATTTGTTTTATTTTATTGGTTTGAAGTACAGTTTAGCCAATTTCCCTTAAGAATCAAATAATCACCATTGCATTTTCATGTAGCTCATAAAGAAATAGCATGGTTCATTTGGCAAGTATTGTTCGAACTGTATAGGTATGTCAATGCCTCTTCTCAACCACCCCCCCCACCCCCACCCCTTGGTTTCCCAGGTCCCTCCATCCCTCCAATGTAGTGCCCCTGCAGGGCTGCACAGGTGACCCTCGGTTGGCTATCAGGTATAGCAGGAGCCCCAGCGAGTGAATTTGGTGCCAAGTTAATCACAGATGTGCTGTGGGTCTCCCTGAGTCTGATTCAGAACCCCACAGCAGAGCCGTGCAGGGAGTCCAGTGTTTCCGAGTCCCTCTGTAGGGACAGATGCGTGACTAGTGGGCTCTAGATATCCTTGGGTCGTGATTTGGGTGGCATGAGTGCCCAGTATTGTCAAGTTGTTCATGACTTTACAGAGTGTCGCGTATCCAGCACTTATTCTGGGGCTTGAGTCTCCTCTCCAGTCCGTTGTGATTTGTATCTTAGCTAAAGTTAGGAGTAGGGCTGTCGGTTGTCGAGTTCCTGTCAGTACTTCCTTACAGTAAACCAACAATGCCACTAGTGGGGTTCTACTGAATCGGTGTTCAGTGATGTGTACAGTGGTGTTGCACACTAAAGTCCAGAAGGTTTATATTCCGGACAGGACCACGACAGATGCAGAAAGTCTGTATCCAATGCTCTGCATTGTATACTGCTGGAATCGTCTAGTAGGCCCATCTTATATAGTGCACTGGGGGTACGGTACATTCTGTGGAGATGTTTTAGATGGACCAGTCGTAAGCAGTAGTTTGGTGAGAGTTCACTGATGAGGGTGCAACAGTACACTCACTGTTCATCCATAAGTGACGGGTCAATGTTTTGTTGCCATAGGGTTCCCACCCGTTGCTTGCACAGTGAGGCTTTATCCTGCATCGGGCATATAGTCCAGTTACTACTCACTGCATGGATGGTGTTCTTAACAGTATTTCTAGTGCATGGAGTTTTGGGCGGACATTGTGTAATGTATACTGTTTTACAAGTGGCTCAGAGCCTGTTGATCATAAAAAAATTTAGGGGGAGTGGTATTCTGATCGCCTCTTATGTCTTGTGTCGTCAGAAAGGTGCCATCTTGAAAGTGCTTCCCCAGCTTCGTTGATTTCAGCCATCTAAGTTTGTTGCAAACTTTACGGTCTCGCATCAATGGTAGTCATGTTTTGTATAGTAGGCAGTGAACTAGTATATAGTCCATCTAGGTTCGCCCGCTGACTGAGGTGGTACCGTGTCCACCGCGGATGTGTGTCGTCTCATGAGTACCCCCCCTGCACTTGTCAATGGGCAGGATGTTGCATTGTCCATCTCGACTGCAACATGCAGTTGAAACAGTGTGGGATAATGCCATAAATGCTTAAATTGGGCTTGAGTGCAGCAGTAGTAGAGCTCCAAATCTGGTGCGCATAGTCAGTCTTGCTTGAATGGAAGTGTAAGCACTTCTAATGTGACCCTGGGTTGCTTTTCTGCCCACGTCAAGCTACTTAGGAAGGACTGTAGTTTTGTGAACAAATGTCTGCTGAGCGGTATGAGTATGCCCATAAAAAGATATAGAAATTTAGAGAGAATTGCCCTTTTGGCAATGGTGATTCTGCCTGCAATGGAGTGCGGTAGTTCACTTCATATTGGCACCCTCTCTTGCAACCATGTATGTGTCTCTCGCCAGATCTCATTTAAGTCCCTACTGGGACTTATGCCAAAATAGTTGACAGCGGTGTCTGTCCAGCACAATGGTTATTCAGGAGTGAGCTTTGTAGCAACTTGCGTAGGGGGAACAAGTTGATAATAAACCCCGCAATATCACCAAAATTATTGAACTCCTGCAGTAGTGGTGAGACAGTGGTGAGACATTTGTGAGACATTGGTTTTGGGATCATGCCCATACAGGGTGATGTCATCTGCTTACATAGAGATTCACGTGTGTGGTGGTAAAGTTAAGCCCACAGTGTGAATGATGTTGATGCAATCGGGCCACCACAGGCTGGTGCATCTTGTGGTACTGTAAAATTCGGAACCATGTAGGTGGCATGGTCCCACCATGCCAATTTTGGTATCAGCGAACCGCAAATGAGTAACGCGGTATGTATGAGTGTTTTCGTCATGTTTCACTGATGAATTCACCGTGCATACGATACCACATATTGAACCTTTGGGTTCCATTTTAGAATAGTAGCCATTTTGTGGTTGCCCTCACATAGGCTGCGCACGAAGGCCCTGCCTAGGCCTAAAGGACACGAACACCTTCTGTGACTTCTCTCTGACCTGTGCAAACTGACTCCGCTGCCCGAGGTCAATCCTGTCCGGCCAGTTCCTTTTCTCGCGACCTAATGTGATTAGCATCAGGGCTCGACCCATCATAAAGTCCTTGTTCGCACACGATCTCTGACTAAGCTATTTCACACCTGACTCGGTTTCCTACTTTATGGCTTGTTTTACGAGCAGGAGGTGCCCGTTTTATTGGGGTCCGCTGTTATCTGATGAGGGTTCTTAGCCTTGCTGGGTACAATGACTGTATGCTTAATGAACTGAAATGTGGGATTGTCATTATGGCTCTGCTGTTTCTTTGAAACTAAAATATGTGAATGACCACTTGTAAAACAGGGGCGGTGTTGCCCCCAAGCGTAATTTTGTGTATATAAGTAAAGACTGGTTTTTGGTTCGGGAGCAGTCTCCTGAGAACATACATCGTGTTGTACTTCTCGGATACCTGTGATTGGTCTGCAGCCAATAAATACGATCTTTGATTTCATCTAGAAGACTCTGTGTTTCTGTGGGTCTGAAACAGGAAGAACCCGAAGTCTTAGGGTGTGTTCCCCTGCACCGCTGGGTTCTAAAAACCCGGTACTTCAGTTGGCGCCCAACTCGGGGCGATTTCAGCGGTACTGGTTCAAGCCAGAGGTTCGTGAGGAGCTTCGTGTGGAAATTCTGGAGGAAGGCCGTCACTTCATCGACCCCTGCATGTCGACGTGGTCCGAAAGTCTTTTCTGCGAGGTTCTCCGCGTCCCGACGGCTGCGAAGGACTGCTGCCCTGACTATCGCCCTGTTTTGAACCCTTGACGATTTGGTAGAGCGAAACAATTGAGAGAGTCTTCTGGTGAAGTCATCGATACATCAGTTAAGTATAAGTGGAGCGTCTCCCAGTTTGTTTGGTTTCCTTCGGGATTTTGGTATCCTTCGGGATCGCTTTGATTTGGGTCTTGCAAGTGCCAAAGCCAGAGGACTCGTGTATTCAGGAGACTATCGTATTCAATCAATCAATCACATTTATAAAGCGCGCTACTCACCCGTAAGGGTCCCAAGGCGCTGGGGGGGTGGGGTGGGGGGGGGGTCAGTGCTCGAAGTGCCAGGTCTTGAGCTGCCTTCTGAAGGAGAGGTGGTCCTGTATGGCGCGAAGATGGCTGGGAAGAGAGTAACAGGTCTTCGCTGCCAGGAAAGAAAAGGATCTTCCTCCAGCGGTGGTTTTGCGGATGCGGGGTACGGCTGCCAGGGCTTGTCCGGTCGAGCGTAGGGTGCGCGGAGGAGTGTAGAAGGAGACGTGGTGGTTGATGAGTTTTGGTCCGAGGTTGAGCAGGGCTTTGTGTGCGTGGGTGAGGAGTCTGAAGGTGATCCTCTTGTTGACTGGAAGCCAGTGAAGTTTCTTCAGGTGTCCGGAGATGTGGTGGTGGCGGGGTATGTTCAGGATGAGACGTGCGGCAGCGTTCTGGATTCATTGAAGTTTCCTCTGCAGCTTGATGGTGATGCCGGCATACAGAGTGTTCCCATAGTCCAAGCGACTGGTGACGAGGGCGTGGGTGACGGTCTTCCTGGTGTTGGTGGGGATCCAGCGGAAGATCTTGCGGAGCATGCGGAGGGTGTTGAAGCATGCCGAGGTCACCGAGTTGACCTGTCTGGTCATGGAGAGGGATGAGTCCAGGATGAAGCCGAGGTTGCGTGCGTGGTCGGTGGGTTGGGGAGTGCTGCCTAGGGCGGGAGGCCACCAGGAGTCGTCCCAGGCGGTTGGTGTAGGGCGGAGGATGAGGACCTCCGTCTTCTCTGTATTCAGTTTAAGCCGGCTCTCTGTCATCCAGTTTGCTACTTCCTTCGTGTAGTTTGGCTCTTGCTGAGGTGGGGTTGTTGGTGAGGGATAAGATGAGCTGGGTGTCGTCGGCGTAGGATATGAGGTTGAGTCCGTGTTTTCGTGCGATGTTCACCAGGGGGGTCATGTAGATGTTGAAGAGGGTGGGGCTGAGGGAGGATCCTTGGGGGACGCCGCAGATGATCTCCGTGGCTGTGGATCTGAAGGGGGAGGCGGACTCTTTGAGTTCTTCCGGAGAGGAAGGAGATGATCCATTCCAGGGCCTTGCCTCTGATGCCGGCGTTGCTGAGGCGGCGTATCAGGGTACGGTGGCATACCGTGTCGAAGGCTGCAGAGAGGTCCAGGAGGATGAGGGCCACGGTTTCTCCTTTGTCGGTCAGGGATCTGATGTCGTCCGTGGCTGCGATGAGGGCGGTCTCGGTGCTGTGATTGGCTCTGAAGCCGAACTGTGAGGGGTCGAGTGAGTCGTTGGTTTCCAGGGCGGTGGTGAGTTGAACGTTGACTATTTTCTCAATCACTTTGGCGGGGAACGGTAGGAGTGAGATGGGCCGGAAGTTTTTGAGTTTGGTGGGGTCTGCTGTTGGTTTCTTTAAGAGGGCGTTGATTTCGGCGTGTTTCCAGTTCTCCGGGAAGGTGGCGGTGGTGAAAGACGCGTTGATGACGTCTCGGAGGTGGGGTGCGATGATGTTGTCGGCTTTGTTGAAGATGTGGTCCGGGCAGGGGTCGGATGGTGATCCTGAGTGGATGGAGTTCATGATGCGGGTGATTTCCTCGGTGGTGGTTGGGTTCCAGGTGAGGATGGTGGTGTTGTCGGTGGCGGGTTCCAGTGGTGGGTTCGTATTGGTAGTGGTGAGGCTGTTGTAGATGTCGGTGATCTTGTGGTGGAAGAAGGCTGCGAGGGAGTCGCAGAGGTCCTGTGAGGGAGGCATGGAGTTGTTTTCTGCGTCGGGGTTGGAGAGTTCTTTGACGATGCCAAATAGTTCCTTGCTGTTGTGGGCGTTGTTGTCTAGTCTGTTCTGGAAGGCTGATTTTCGTGCGGCGCGGAGGCTTTGGTGGTGTTGGCGGGTGGCGTATTCGATAATCCTTTGAAGTTTGAAACTAGACTAGTGAGCGAAGATGCCTGGTTCTAGTATATTTGGAAATTTGTTTTGTTTTGGTTGTAAAAGGGATTCCCAATTGGAGGATTCGTGTCCGGTTCCTCCAATTGGAACTCCAACTTATGAGCTTTATGTGAAACATGGCGTGGGCCCCATTAAGTATAATGAAGTATGGACCCGATACACCAGAAAGGATGGTGTTTTAAAATGGCCCCAAAATGGTAGTTTCGATAGAGAGATCCTAGATAACCTAGAAGTTAAGTTATTCAAGAAGAAAGCCCGGCCGGCGATGTTTGATTCTTTCCGCCTATGGCGAAAGGAAGCCAAACAAAAAGAAATTAAATTAGCAAAGAAAAATAAAAGAGAGAGAGGTATGTCGATAATGCAAGCAGCTCTGCAGTTTAAAGATAATGAAGAGGACCAAATGAATGAGCAGTTGCACAGGCAACGCAAACTAGTCATTGATAAATGTTACCCAGTTTTGCCGCCCCTTCAGCAAGATGCATTAAAAGAAAAGGAGAAAGACCCCCTAATGTCGCATTTGCTAAGTTCGCCACCCCCGTATGCGCAAAATGCTACAGCACCTCCACAACCCTTAAATGTTCAGCCTCCAGCTAATGCACCGCAAGCTTTCCCGCAGCCGCCAGCTCCTCCTCAGCCGGCTCCTATCCCTGCAGCGCAGCCTTCCCAAGGGACGCCGATTTTGCTACCTACCTCTTCTGCGCTCCCTGCGACTTTACCTAGCACATCAGCTGCCTCCCTTGGTGCCCTACCTGCTACTACCTCTGTATCTGTATCTACACCCGTTTTTCTTCCCTCTGTTTTTCCCCCGGTTCTTGCCTCGACTTCTCCTTCTGCACGACAATGAATAGCTAGTGCAGTCACTAGTCTTATATCGCCCCTCTTTGGGTCATCTAGTGCGACCCCTGGTTCACAACGTAAGCAGTTACGCAGTCACATGCCTGGTTCTAGAGAGAAAGAAGAACTGGACCGCATGGCACATGGATGGATTGTTTATCCTTCTAGATATGATGTAGAGTCCATTGTAAATGTTTTTTTATCAATGGGAAGCACCACAACAGAGATACGTTTTTGAGAAAATGTGTGAAATCCTATGTGAGGAATTGGAAGATAATGATTTAGACTCAAACCCGCAGGAGTTGTGTCAAGTGCGATTTGAATTTGGAAATGGTACGATTGTGGGTCCCGATGTTAGGAAAGCAGTTGCGACATTGCTATCTTTTAGGATTGGGGATCCTTCTCAGTCACTGTTTGGGCTTGCCTCCTCAGATAAAAAGGTGCGGCAGTACCCTATGAGAGAAGTCCCTCCGGTATGGAAGGAAGCTGTTGCGGCTGATGGCGCACATGGTATTGCTGCTGTGCCAGCTCATTTTCAGCGTGTTTGGGTACATGTTCCCTGGAAACGATCTGAAGTTTTAGCGCTTAAGCAGACATTGCCTGACCCCCGTAAGAACCCTGCAGGATATTATAAGGAGTTATCACAGACTGCAGAATCATGTGTCATGAATCTAGCTGACATAGATATGTTGTTCGGAAATGTTGTTCCACAGCCTTTATGGGGATTGATTCGTAATGCAGATCATGCTGCAGAACTAGGTGACACATGGGCTAATATCATTAATGCAGACAATAGACAGGTTGGTGGTGCCAAGCCTGAGCCCGCGGTAGCAGAACTCCCTGGTAGAATAATTAACTATATGAAGACTTTAATGCCCGCAATACGTGTAAATTGGGATAAATTATCCGCATGCAAACAGAAGAAAGATGAAACAGTGTCCGATTTCTTCACCAGGTTTGAAGAAACATTTATATCGACCACAGTGGTCAAGACATGAGTACAGAAGGTGGTCAACGGTTATTTGTTGATAAATTTGTGCATAATTTGCTTCCAGAGTTGTGTAAAAAACTAAAAGATTCGGACAGTTCTTGGGCCGTTTCCTCTTCAGCGCAAATACTGGCTACTGCACAGTATTCCGAAAATAGGGATAAAGATGAGAAGGATAGAACAGACAAGAAAACGAAAGAATTAAAAACGAAGGTTCTTTTACAGCAGGCTTATCCGCCACGTGGAGGTCAGAATAATTATAGGCAAACCCAGGGTATCTATCAGCAACCCCAACAGTTTCAGAATAATCAGCAAATGTATGGGTATTATCAACCACGTGTCCCTATCGGTCCCAATCAGTGTTCATATTGCAAGGAGGAAGGTCATTTTAAAAATAACTCTTAGATTGTTGCAGCGCACGAATAATGCTTATGGCGCAAAAGGTAGAGGTGGCCAGCAAGCTCCAAGAGGTAGAGGGCGTGGAAATGTTCCCCAGAACGCGCGTCCTCTTCCGCCTCAAAATACAATGAATAGTTTTGATCAGCAAGCCAATGCAACTGGCGAGACAGCGCAGTACTATAATAATGACTATTATGTGGAAGATGATAATACGGAAGGTAATTATTACTAGGACAGCCATAGACAGAGAGAGGGAGTTGTTTCAGTGCCAGTGGATCAGAGCGGGCCGTATGTTAAGGTGACTACAGCGGGTGTAACAGAGCCCTTTCTGCTGGACACTGGTGCTGCAAAGAGTTCTATTATGCGCTCCAAACTCCCTGGCGCGCCTTTGTCTGGCGAAATGAATGTTTCAGTAGGTTTTTCTGGTGCCCCGGTTAGGAACCCGATCTCAAGTCCTATGGCCCTTTCTGTTGGACCTTGTGAGCTGAAAGCACCCCTTATCCTAACGACAGAATGTGGTGAAAACCTTTTAGGATTGGATTTGTTAAAGAGATTACATGCGACATTATATTGTTCCCCCTCGGTAGTACAACTTACGCTGGGTAAGGAAGTGATTTCTCCCATGTATTTGTCAAAGAATAAACTGCCAGCTGAATTGTCGTCTCTTCCTGATGCCCTTTGGGCCACTGGCCCTAATGATGTGGGCCTTTTGGAAATACCGCCGTATGTTGTCACTTTGAAAGCCAATGTTAAATTGCCCCGCATTCCCCAGTACAAGATCTCTAAGGAAGGTGAAAAAGCGTTGTTAGCAATTATCTATGATTTAATTGAGAAGGATGTAATTGAAGAGACAAGAGGCAACGTTTGTAATAGTCCTGTTCTGCCTGTTTTAAAACGTACTGACCCTTCTCAGCCACCTGTTTACAGATTTGTGATCGATCTTAGAGAGGTCAATAAGGTAGTTGTGCCACAGTTTCCAGTGGTCCCTTATATAACTGCCTTGTTAACTATGATCCCAGCTTCCGCTGCTTGGTTCTCAGTGATTGATTTAAAGAATGCTTTCTTTAGTATCCCGATTGCAGAGGAGAGCAGGGATAGTTTTGGCTTTTTTTAGGAGGTTGAAGCTTCCATTTTAAACGCGCTCCACAGGGCTACTGTCAAAGTCCATCAATATACAGTCAGGCTTTAAAAGCGCAGCTTGATGCCCTTGTTTTACCTAGTGGTGCTACCCTTATTCAGTATGTTGACGATTTATTAATCGCCACAGATACTGAGGAGATTTGTAAAGGAGCTACATCATCATTGTTGCGTCATTTGTCTGCCTTTCATCACAAAGTGTCTCTCTCTAAACTGCAATATTGTCGACAAGAAGTGACCTATTTAGGTCATCTCTTATCGAAGGAGGGAAGGAAGCTGACCCCAGAAAGAATCCAGGCCATTGCACAATTAAGCGTGCCAAGGACACAGAGAGAAGTGCGTGCTTTCTTGGGCATTACTTCATACTGTAGGCACTGGATCCCGAGTTTTTCTTTGCTGGCAAAACCATTTATAGCATTAACATATAAAGATACACCGAATCCTGTCCCATGGTCTGAAGAGTGTCAGAAAAGTTTTTGGGAATTACGCAAGGCATTATGTTCAGCTCCTGTGTTGGGTACCCCCGACTATAGTAAGCCTTTTACATTGTATGTTCATGAAAAAGAAGGGTGCGCATTGTCAGTGTTAACACAGCCTTTTGGAGACAGACCGCGTCCATGCGCGTATTTTTCGTCGATTTTGGATCCGGTAGCGAGGGCATTGCCAAGTTGTTTAAGAGCCACAGCGGCAGCAGCTGTGTCTAGTCAACAGTCTGCTGGATTAGTGATGAATAACACATTGATCGTAATGGTTCCCCATGCAGTGGACACATTGTTAAACAGGACCAAGACACAGCATTTAACTAATGCTCGATTGTCAGGGTATGAATTGACACTGTTAGCAAACCATGTGCACATAAAAAGGTGCAACACGCTGAATCCAGCTACATTATTGCCAATTTCAGCAGACACAGATGAGGTTGAACAACATGATTGTCTGTTCAGAACAGAAGAAGAAACAAAAGGGAGAGTGGATCTTAAAGATACTCCCCTGGTTGAATGTGACGGTACCTTATGGGTGGATGGTTCGTGCTTCAAGCTTCCGAATGGTGATACGACTGCTGCATATGCTGTCACGACTTTGCACACGATTGTTGAAACTGCACGGATACCACATAATTCAGCCCAAGCAGCTGAATTAATTGCACTTACAAGAGCATGCGTGTTGTCGAAAGGAATGAAAGTGAACATATATACTGACAGTCAGTATGCTTTTGGCGTGGCCCATAGTTTTGGGCGTTTGTGGAAAGAACGTGGGTTCCTGACCTCGCATGGAGCTAAGATTCAGAATGGTCAGTTAGTGAATGATCTCCTTGAGTCACTGACCTTGCCGTTACAAGTCGCGATTGTGAAATGCAGCGCATACAAGAAGGTTACCGATGATGTTGGGCGTGGTAATGCATTTGCTGACGAAATCGCGAAAGAAACAGCAAAAGATGTGACAACCCGAATGTATGTTGCAGGCCCTGCAAGATGGGTTGGTGATGTTGGAATGTGTGAAGACACGATAGAGAGTGTGAAGTCCATTCAAGCTGAAGCCACAGAGAAAGAATTGAGTATGTGGAAAGAAAGTAAGGGTAAATTGGATGAAAATGGTTGTTGGGTTGATATGTCAGAACACCGGCGATGGTTGTTACCTGATGCATATGTGCTTCCAGTGGTTACAATGGCACATGGAATGGCACATATCAGTGTGAAAGGGATTTGTAAGTTGTTAGCTCCAGTATGGCAGAATGCTGGAATTCCCAAGTGTGCGGAGAATGTGGTCAAAAATTGCATGGTATGTTTGAAATACAATCCTGGTAGGGGAACCCCAACTCCAGCTGGTCATTTTGCGCCTCCATCATATCCCTTTGAGGTTCTGCAACTAGATTTCATCCACATGGAAAGGTGCAACAATTTGAAATATGTACTGGTCGTTGTTTGCGCTTTTTCAAGATGGATAGAAGCATATCCCCTAAAAGACAATACGGCCTTATCCACAGCTAAAGCCCTTGTCAAATAATTTTTCCCTAGGTTCGGAATGCCAAGGATGGTATGGAGTGATAACGGGAGTGAATTTGTAGGTCGAGTGATGAAGGATGTGTGTGAGGGACTAGGCATTAAGCAGAAGTTCCACGCTGCAAATCACCCCCAATCAGCTGGATCAGTAGAGTGCTACAATGGCACTTTGAAACTTAAGTTGGCCAAAATTCAGGCGAGCTCCGGTCTTAAATGGCCTGACGCTCTGCCCTTAGCACTCCTATCAACAAGAATGACTGTGCATTCACGAGTGGGACTTAGTCCGTATGAAATCGTGTTTGGCCGTCCGGCTAATGTATGGGGGGTGCCAAGGCCGACAAAATTCAGTGAAATCGAACATCCAGTACTGCTTGATTATCTGTATGAATTGACGGCTAAATTGCGTGTCTTACACCAACAGGTTCACGATACTCTGCCCCAGGCCTCTGAAGCTCCAGGACACCCTATTAATCCTGGAACGTGGGTGCTGATTAAGAATTTTCAACGTACGAAAAATGATGAGCCCCATTGGATCGGCCCCCACCTAGTCCTTCTATCGACAAGATCAGCGGTTCGAGTGAAAGGGAAAAAGAATTGGATACACGGCATACATTGCAAGAGGATCCCTTTGCCCCTACCGTATGATCGGTGGGTCCAGGAGGGGATCGCTGACTCCGAGGCTGAGACTGTGCCTCGTTTTGTGCCTTTTAGCGATGCACGTGTGAAGGGAACAGTTTCAGAGCAAGAAAGCGACGACATTCTGCAAGAAGCTATATTGCCATCAATTCGATTGGACACCACAGAGCCTGAACTCTTGTTTCAAGACCAGACAGTACCTGGGGAAAACAGGTATAATTTGAGGCCAAGGACTATGGACAAATAAAAATTATTTTCCTTTGATATTTTTGGATAGCGCAGCTCTCTCATCTGAGAAACTTTTCTATTTTTTATTTTTTGAACCACCATCCGGGTTTAGCTGTAGGGTCGCGGCGCCAAGACTTTGGGGTACAAGCCGGAGACGTTAGGTTAAACGGTTCTGGTTGGTCTAGGGCGTTCCCTGAACTGACAGGTGTACTCCTTAGCAGAAGATACTCATCCGCCGTGAACAGCACGATTAGAGGATGGAGTTTCTCGAGATGAAGAGACCCGCTGAGGAAATAAGTTTTAAGAGCAGAATATGTAAAATAATGAATAGCAAATGTTTTGTAGTATTATGTCTGTTTGTACTATCTAGCATAATGATGTTTTCTGTAGGTTGTGTATTATTGTCTTTCCAAGTACCATTTGTACCCACTGTACAGCCCACACCTCCTCCTACCATTTTTCCACACTCTTTTCACCCTCCGCCTGAACACGAACAAGCTAGACGTTCTGAATTTGTAAACAATTCATTTGTTCAACTCCTGCACCAGCACCAACTAGTTATGAACACAACGAATTGCTGGGTGTGTGGTTTGATGCCGCATACCGTTGATAAGGGTATCCCATATCTAGTGCTGCCGTTTTGCTATAATGGTTCATCATGGGCATTCCAGACCATGTTTCTTTTTGCACTTGAAACCTACTCCCCGCGACCACCGCGTTCCACTAGACTTAACTCGAACAATAAAGCCTTGATGAGAGGAGTTGCAGATAGGAGTAGAGATATCGATGCATATACATCTATTCCCAAGGATGAGTTGCGAGCTTATGTAGGTTGGAACGCGACGGGGTATAGCATTAGTTTGGGCGAAAAACAGCGCAAAGTTCATCCCCAATTTGGGTTGTACCACACATGGGTCGCCTTTGTTTACAAGGCAATGGACAAAATCCAAGAGCTCAACTAGGGAAGAGTGACTGTACTGAAACGTACACTTTCCCATCACAGTTTTCCCCTGCGTTTTTGGCTGCCAAGGGTACATACTTTGTTTGTAATGATCGAGCATATACATGGTTGCCCGTTGATTTCTCGGTCACGTGTTATGTTGCGAATTTGCTACCGCCGACATTTACTGCCGCCTCTGATTATCACAAGACCAGAGTTGTGAGAGGCGTTGTTAGTAAGGAAGATACTGCCGGTCAGGAAGCAGGAGACTTTTTCTTGGGTTTCCTGCCGTTTTGGGGACCAATGGTCAATAGTAGGAACCTGAGACAACTGACTCGTGTAGTGGAAACCACTGTTAATGTAACGGCTGGTGCCCTTGGTAATTTGACAGCTGAGCTCCAAGCGGATCGCCTCATGACGTTGCAAAACCGTATGGTTCTAGATGTCATACTTGCAGATCGTGGTGGGGTATGTACTGTTATCCAATCAAGCTGTTGTATTTTCATACCAGATAACGCTCCGACAATCTATCAGGCCATCTCCAAACTGCATAAAATTTCCGAATCTATCCACGTGGATAAAGGAGATTGGTCGGTGATGGGGTGGTTCTGGGAACTGATATCAGCTTGGGGATGGAAGATTCTAATAGTCGTAGGAACGATCTTAGCCATTCTTTTCCTGTTCTGTCTATGTATACAGTGTGCTCCTGTAATGTGTAGCCTCTGTGTTACATCATGTGTAAGGAAACCTGTATCAAGGGACGATCTAAGCAATAGGATGATGCTACAACAACATCTCCATGACTTTATGAACATAGACTTGGACTCAGATTAGTATAGTTATTGCCTATGTAAGGGCAAAAGGAGGGTCTGTGGTACTGTAAAATTCGGAACCATGTAGGTGGCATAGTCCCACCATGCCAATTTTGGTATCCGCGAACCGCAAATGAGTAACGCGGTATGTATGAGTGTTTTCGTCATGTTTCACTGATGAATTCACCGTGCATACGATACCACATATTGAACCTTTGGGTTCCATTTTAGAATAGTAGCCATTTTGTGGTTGCCCTCACATAGGCTGCGCTCGAAGGCCATGCCTAGGCCTAAAGGACACGTACACCTTCTGTGACTTCTCTCTGACCTGTGCAAACTGACTCCGCTGCCCGAGGTCAATCCTGTCCGGCCAGTTCCTTTTCTCGCGGCCTAATGTGATTAGCATCAGGGCTCGACCCATCATAAAGTCCTTGTTCGCACACGATCTCTGACTAAGCTATTTCACACCTGACTCTGTTTCCTACTTTATGGCTTGTTTTACGAGCAGGAGGTGCCCGTTTTATTGGGGTCCGCTGTTATCTGATGAGGGTTCTGAGCCTTGCTGGGTACAATGACTGTATGCTTAATGAACTGAAATGTGGGATTGTCATTATGGCTCTGCTGTTTCTTTGAAACTAAAATATGTGAATGACCACTTGTAAAACAGGGGCGGTGTTGCCCCCAAGCGTAATTTTGTGTATATAAGTAAAGACTGGTTTTTGGTTCGGGAGCAGTCTCCTGAGAACATACATCGTGTTGTACTTCTCGGATACCTGTGATTGGTCTGCAGCCAATAAATACGATCTTTGATTTCATCTAGAAGACTCTGTGTTTCTGTGGGTCTGAAACAGGAAGAACCCGAAGTCTTAGGGTGTGTTCCCCTGCACCGCTGGGTTCTAAAAACCCGGTACTTCAGTCTGGGGATGCCAAAAGGGAGGGGGAGGTGGGGGGAGGGGGAGGTTAAATCTCTATATACCGAGGCGTGGAACAGGCTCATCATATAACAGCTGGATCCAATGTATAAATTGTAGGTTGATGCCTATTCCTTCCAGGAGCCTGAAAAGGAATTTCTATTTGGGTGAATCGAACGGCTTGAAAAACTATGTATTTCAGTAGCTGAAGTAATCAAATAATGAATTAAATATGTTAGGCATATTTTTTTATTCTTATTCAGTGTGGTAGTGATAAATATAAAGGTATATGCATACTTTGAGGCGCCAGTGATTGGCAAGTTTTTTTTTCCTTTTGATTGTCGTAACTTAGAGTCTCAAATCTTAATAGGTACAAGAAGTACAATTTCTGGAATGTTTAACTTTTATTTTTTGTTTTTGTAGCTAATTTAACGGGGCATGCAGAGAAAATCGGAATTGAGAACTTTGAACTCCTGAAAGTTCTTGGGACAGGGGGTAAGTGCTGTTAGGGTAAAATACTATTTTAAATGTGTTGTCCTTGTTAGAATGGTCCTGTCTGTTGTACCCAAAACCGTATGTTGAAATTTGTGCAGTTAAATATTCTAAATATGGAAAGTATGTATGAATGTATTTGTGTGGGGGAGTGTTAAATATTACTGGTATTGAAATTGAAGTCTGAAGCATTCCATGAACGCTTTCTTCATTGTCTTAAGATCATACTTGACATGGTCCTCAGTTTGGTTATAGAACAACTTCTGATCACTGCCATCATATTCGTGTTTCAAACAATTTCTCACTTTTCCCTCATTACGTAAATGATGTGGTTCATTGATGATTACAAAAATGAATTTCAATTTGGTCTTGGTGTTATGTGCTCCTAAAACACTGTATTGGCCTCTTTTATCCTATGAAGGCTAGCTGCTTAAAGCGATGTAGAACGCGAAGTACCAGCATCACGTTTTTTGTATTGGAAACTAGATCAGATCCCATTGATCTGACTATAGCGTCATGTTGGAGGGTTATGAATCTTTGTCATCTGATTCTCAATGGCGCTTAGTACTTCAGCAGTTGGTGATGCATGTCTTTATTCTGGCACCCACCACTCAATGTTTGCTTGACAATAGATTGTGGAAGGGTCCTTATAAAACTCTGGATCCCCGGGAAGTAATAGAACTAGGAATGCACACCCGCTTAATTATTTTCTTAGTGCAAATACAAACAAAGGGATCAATTTGCATTGAGAAAAATATTCACAACAAATAATCGTACATCTGTTAATCCACAATCTGTATATACTCCAAATCGGGAGCACAGAAATACCATGTTCCTTATATATGCTTTATAGTCTTTTACTATGGTACTCTTAAGTTCGAATTCATCAAATTATTCGTAAGCAAATCATATCAAACATGAACTTACGCTACTATGTGATGGCACAGGAACAGGATGGGTATATGATGCAACAACTTGCCAAATGTTCAATATAAAAGTAAAAACATAATACCAAGTAGCCAAATACTTGATTGATCACAAATCTGTGTTAATTTATCACGCAATTTAATGATTCCTGTAGTCATTCTTAATGATTGGTTATGTCAAAACCAGTATCCATATTCCTAAATTGACGATTACTCTTTGTTGCACTAGAAAACCCCACTGTATTTCAGATGACACTTCTTCATTTGGGGGAGATTTGTCCATTTTCAAATCATCTAATATACATACTGAAATGAATATAAAACAATATGTTACAAGTCAAGGAAGGCTATCACAGAAGCTTGCAGTAGTCTAGTTGTCAAAACCTCAATTAATTTGAAATGCTGCATCGATATGTTATGAAATCGAAATAGATGTTGAAACATACATCATTAATCTCCCAAGGTAATGTCAGTAAATTGTCTGTCTTTTTTGTCAGGAACAGACAACAATTGTTATCTAAAACCGTGAAACCAATAAAAACGAGAGGCACCTTTGTATCATCAAACTCAAAGAGCAGCCAGACCATTAAACGGATTATCCAATTCAGATGGTGATTGCTACAAATTGAACTGGATTTTGGCATGTTGTTTAGACAAAGACCACTATAACGATTCAAAAGACCCCATAGCCTAAAGCAGTTAGTAACACATAAAATCTCAGGTGACAATAAATAAATAATAAACCTAGAACATTTGCTTACCGCAACAGCGTTCACTGTAATCTCGTGATTCAAAGCCCATATTTACTACATCCTCATAAAGGCACTTAAATCAAACTGAAACATCAAAGTGATTGTCATACCAATAATTGTATGTACTCATTAACATGTTCTAGCATGTTATTGTACATCTGAAAAACAGAATGCAAACTCAAAGTGAGGTTTAAAGAACACAAAAACAACATCTGCACTAAACAAAATAAAAATCCCCTGTGACGATGCATTTCAGCATACACAAACACAACGTGTCGCGATTGATATTCCAAGTTTTGGAGAAAATCAATGATGAGCTAGGAAGAGACATTTGTAAGAGACTTTAGTAGCTAGAAATGTATTGGATCAGGAAATTAGTCACCTTACAACCTAAAGGTTTGGATTATCGCATTGAGCTGACTTGTTTTCTGAAAGTATTTTTGCATTTCATGTGTTTCTTTTTCAATGCATCTTCAGTTCAGATTATTCCTTTTTTTCTTTTTTAGGTCGAGCCTAGCGCATGCGCATGCGCTGCTCTATGGGGAAGCCTCTTGGAATCACTCCAGACTTCCCGAAACTTTTCAGTGTGGTTTTTCAACTTCCGCACATTCTATTGGCCTTTGCGTGTGGCTTTCAAAAATGAAAGCACGCCATTAGCAAAAGGCGGGTGCATGTCACACCTTTTCTCTAAATGTTCACTCCTACGACCTCCAGCTGTCGGGAGCGAGCAGCGGCGCGCAGGCTGCCAGCTGCATTCCTCCCTTGCCGTGGATCATGTCACAAATTAAACATAGCGCGGTTGCTTTCACTTTCGCGGCCGCACGTGCTTGTCTTCCCCACTTGTCTGTGGTTCTTTTTCATGTTCACTCCTTCATTTGTTTCTCACATATTTTAATTTGTCACGCTATCTCCCATTGCTTTATTTGATTGCAAGCACGTTATTTAATTAAGTCATTGTGTAAAAAAGCAGCGCACGCATGCAAAACATGCATAGTCATGACAGCTTAGCAGACCGCTGCACTTCCGGAGCATTACCGGTGTGTATACCATGGACACTATGCTTCCAATTCTGGAGAATTACCGGTGTGTATACCATGGCACACTACCCTGCCACTTCTGGAGCATTACCGGTGCGTATACCATGGCACACTAGGCTTTTACTGCTGGAGCATTACCCATGTGTATACCATGGACATGACGCTTCCACTTCCGGAGCATTACCGGTGTGTATACCATGGCACACTACGCTTCCACTTATGGAGCATTACCAGTGTGTATACCATGGACACTACGCTTCCACTTCCGGAGCATTACCAGTGTGTATACCATGGCACACTACGCTTCTACTTTTTGAGCATTACCGGTGTGTTTACCATGGCACACTACGCTTCCACTTCCAGAGCATTACCTGTGTTTATACCATGGCACACTAGGCTTCCACTTCCGGAGCATTACCCGTGTGTATACCATGGAACAGTAGGCTTCCACTTCCAGAGCATTACCGGTGTGTATATCTTGGCACCCTACGCTTCTACTTTTGGAGAATTCCTGGTGTGTATACCATGGCCATTACGCTTCCACTTCCGGAACATTACCAGTGTGTTTATCATGGCACACTAAATTTCCATTTTTGGAGCATTACGTTGTGTTTATCATGGCACATTACATTTCCACTTCCGGAGCATTACTGGTGTATTAAGCATGGTTCGCTATGCTTCTGAAGCATTACCGGTGTGCATACCATAGCACACTAAGCTCCCACTTCTGATTACTGGAAATGCTCCTCTTCCAGAAAGTGTGTATACCATGGCATACTACGCTTCCACTTCCAGAGCATTACCGGTGTGTATACCATGAACACTATGCATCCAATTCCAGAGCATTACCAGTGTATACCATGGTACACTAGACTTTTAATTCCTTAGTACTACTGGTGTGTATACCATGGCACACTACACTTCTGGAGCATTACCAGTGTGTATACCATGGCACACTACGCTTCAACTTTTGGAGCATTACCCGTGTGTTTACAAAGCCACACTACTCTTCCAGTTCCGGAGCATTACCGGTGTATACCATGGACACTGATTCCAATTCTGGAGCATTACCGGTGTATACCATGGTACAATATGCTTTTACTTCCTGAGTATTACCGGTGTGTATATCATGGCACATTACGCTTCCACTTCCGGAGCATTACCAGTGTGTATACCATGGACACTGCACTTCCACTTCCGGAGCATTACCCGTGTGTATACCATGGCACACTAGGCTTTACTTCCGGAGTATTACCGGTGTGTTTACCATGGCACACTACACATTTACTTCCAGAGCATTACCTGTGTGTATACCATGGCACATTATGCTTCCACTTCCGGAGCATTACCGGTGTGTATACCATGGCACACTGCGCTTCCACTACTGGAGCATTACCGGTGTGTATACCATAGACACTATGCTTACAATTCCAGGGCATTACCAGTGTATACCATGGTACACCAGGCTTTTACTTCCGGAGTATTACCGGTGTGTATAACATGGCACTCAATGCTTCCACTTCCTGAGCATTACTTGTGTGTATACCATGACACACTATGCGTCCGCTTCTGGAACATTACCGGTGTGTATACTATGGACACTGTGCTTCCAATTCCGTAGCATTACCAGTGGGTATACCATGGCACACTACTCTTCCACTTCGAGAGCATTACCGGTGTGTATCAAACTTCAAAGAACAGGGTATTCAGAAGTAAGGAAGTACTGGCGCTCTGCTGGTAAACGTAAGTGTATTAGATTAATGTATCCGTATGGTGCAGAACAGGGAGGGGAAACCCCTAAACCCCTCAAACTGTAAAGGCCAAACAAGATTGACCTCAAACTGAGCAAAGAACAATCCTGTGCACACATACAATTATGCAGTCATTGGTCAATACAGGTCAAAGCAATACAACAAAGAAAATGTTCGTCAAGGATTAGAAATTTCCCTTTTAATGACCATAACCAGCCGACACGTGTTTCATCGTGGGGAATGTAAACCACGAATCTTCAGGGCTGTAGCTAATGCCGAATAACAATGGAAGCCCACTACCGGTGATAATTCCAACCCGGTAGGGTCAATAAAGGGTCAGTCGGACTGCTCAGGAAAATGTAAAGTCTCTCTTCAAATAAAAACAGCCACGTATCAAAGAGTAACCTCGTACCGCCAGTTCCGTGAAAATCCAAGATATATAGGAATTGAGTCTTTATGGGAAAGACTCCCGAATTAGCAGTATTTCAACGTATTCGTCAAGTAAAATGAGTGAACTCCATAGTAAGGGAAACGAAGCGTCCGATCGGTCTGGCGGTAACAATTTAGTGTCTGTGCACAGACACTAAATTGTTACCGCCAGACCGATCGGACGCTTCGTTTCCCTTACTATGGAGTTCACTCATTTTACTTGACGAATACGTTGAAATACTGCTAATTCGGGAGTCTTTCCCATAAAGACTCAATTCCTATATATCTTGGATTTTCACGGAACTGGCGGTACGAGGTTACTCTTTGATACGTGGCTGTTTTTATTTGAAGAGAGACTTTACATTTTCCTGAGCAGTCCGACTGACCCTTTATTGACCCTACCGGGTTGGAATTATCACCGGTAGTGGGCTTCCATTGTTATTCGGCATTAGCTACAGCCCTGAAGATTCGTGGTTTACATTCCCCACGATGAAACACGTGTCGGCTGGTTATGGTCATTAAAAGGGAAATTTCTAATCCTTGACGAACATTTTCTTTGTTGTATTGCTTTGACCTGTATTGACCAATGACTGCATAATTGTATGTGTGCACAGGATTGTTCATTACCGGTGTGTATGCCATGGCACTCTAGTCTTTTACTGCCGGAGCATTACCCATGTGTATACCATGGACACGACGCTTCCACTTCCGGACCATTGCCGGTGTGTTTACCATAGCACACAACGCTTCCACTTCCGGAGCATTACCAGTGTGTATACCATGGACACTACGCTTCATCTTCTGGAGCATTACCCGTGTGCATACCATGGCACACCAGGTTTTTACTTCTGGAGCATTACCCAAGTGTATACCATAACACACTACGCTTCCACTTTCGCAGCATTACCCGTGTGTATACCATGGCACACTAGGCTTTTACTTCCAGAGTATTACCGGTGTGTTTACCATGGCACACTACGCTTCCATTTCTGGAGCATTACCGGTGTGTTTACCATGGCACACTACGCTTCCATTTCTGGAGCATTACCGGTGTGTATACCATAGCACACTACGCTTCAACTTCCGATTTACTAAAAATGTCTCACTTCCGGAGCATTACCGGTGTGTTTACCATGGCACACTACGCTTCAACTTCCGATTACTAAAAATGTCTCACTTCCGGAGCATTACCGGTGTGTTTACCATGGCACACTACGCTTCCGGTGCATTACCAGTGTGTATACCATGGACACTATGCTTTCAATTCCCGAGCATTACCGGTGTGCATCCCATGGCACGCAACACTTCCACTTCCGGAGCATTACCGGTGTGTATACCATGGCTCATTATGCTTCCACTTCCGGAGCATTACCGGTGTGTATACCATGGACACTATGCTTCCGATTCAGGAGCATTACCGGTGTATACCATAGTACTCTAGGCTTTTACTTCCGGAGTATTACCGGTGTGTAGACCATGGCTCACTATGCTTTTCTTAAGGAGCATTACTGGTGTGTATACCTTGGCACACTACGCTTCTACTTTTGGTGCATTACCGGTGTGTATACCATGGACACTATGCTTCCAATTCAGGAGCATTACCGGTGTATACCATGGTACAATAGACTTTTACTATGTGTGCAGTCGCAAGTTTTAAGTACATTATAAAAGGACTTATAATAATAGTATATAGACTTAATAAATAAATGGTAGAATGGTAGACAATCTCACTGAGTTTATTTGTAACTTTAGATGAGCCTTAAGGCTCTATGTATATATTAATAATGGCTTGTATTGTTAGGAGGCACCCAGTTGGATCCCCACTCCTTCAAATGAAACGACAACAGCATACTTGCACCAGCTCAGATTACACACCTGTTGTATTTAGTTACAAAATACAACATTAAAACCCCAAAATTCTCATCTACCAAAGAATACAAATGTTAAAATATATGTACACAGTTTTTTAGTTGCAAACTCTGCTAACCCTAAAATTAAGCAAACTGGGTGTCAACGGAAATAATTGCCTCTGCCTAGCGTCATAGCAGTAAAGCCAATCTCCCATTTCATTTACATTTCACGTGGGGGAAACCTCCAACATCCGTGGGAGGATATTCCAGGACAACACCCCACAGACCGGGTACTAGTCTGTGTCCTGTCTCCCTCAAACAATCATCATATTGAGGGGTACCACCCTAGCAGTGAGACAGGGTCAAAAGTCTCGTTCCCCACACCACGCACATGGGGTTTTACCTCTGAGAACAAGACTGACTTGGAATGAAAATGCACATTGACACTCTAGTGCTACCCATGCCCGATTCTCTTCTCAAATTGTGATCTAAATTGAAAAAAAAAATTCTCTCCACATAATTCAAACACTTGCTATCCCCAGAACATCCCTTTGGTTGAAGTTCTGGGACGGGAGGGTGGGTATTTGCTCGGGATGGCGGCATGTTCAAGGTGCGTCGCTGGACGAAAAGACGTGAACATACTTAAGTCACTCAATTTGAAATTCACCTGCTCCTGTGATCACGTTGGCATAATCATCATCATGTGAAAAATGTCTGGTGCATCTCTCCCTCGTAGTTGATAGCAGACCAGGAGAGAACGACGTGCCTCGGAGGGAGACCCATGTACATGCCCCAGCCCTCCTGGTACCAGCAAAGCATCAAGGCAACACAAGGGAGCAAGGACACAGGGCTAAACTTCCCTCCCCCTCTCTCCCCCCCCCCCCAGACTCGGTACATGCGCCCATTGTTCCAAATAACTCCAAACTAATTCTCCTAACCATGCCGATTGCCCACTCTCACCCCGATCTTTTTTATTTGGGTACACATTTTCGCCTCGTGGGAAATCACAGGATCACACCACGCTAACATTATTAACTAAGCTATGCTAATTAGGATAGTGTTGAAGAGAAAATAATTAAGCAAGGCAGACACAAATCAACAGCTTAGTGCCAGGAACATACATGTTTGCGTATTTGCAATCACTGATATGAAATGTTAACAGGAATGTGTCCGACATCAGACTCCTTGAGTTGGCTCTGTCCCCTTACATCTTGTTTAAGTGTTTTGACCTGGTCCACTTCAACTTTGCATTTGGCACTCCTATCACGTTAAGAAGGAAACAGTCATCAGACCAGGGCACCTGTGTGCGTTCTTCTATTCCATGATTGGATGAACAGGGGGTCGCCTTTGTGTCAATGGTACTGGCCTACTTCAAAATGGAGAAATCCTAGAGTAACCGTGGATGTGGACATCTAATTAACACTTTGGGTAAATTCTGTCACAAGTCTTTGTTCCTTCTCCTCAGACTCCATCAGAAGATATTCCATTTCCTGGATATTTTTGAGTACAAGTCTGTGACAACATACAGTTTCTCAGCTCACCTACTGCTTCTATTGCGGGAGGGTATGAACTGTGCTGCAAAACGTATTCTCCATATCCCCCTACTGCATATCACCTGCCTTGCAGGCACTCCACTAGCCGCTGGTGGTCCTGCAAACCTTGTGCAAGGCCCTTTGCGTTACACAATGATGTCTCTATGGAACCAGGTCAACATTCCTACAATGGTTGTTGCACTGCTATCAAAAAAGTCTACACTCTAGGACCAACAGCCAAACGGAGATTAGTCCCTTTTACAAATCATTCCAGGGAGTCTTGTCATTCTTATTGCAAACCACAAAACTATGGATTATTTTGCCAATTCATAGCTGTGAAATCCATGGACATGTCTTGTTTCTGTGGGATATCAGAACATGGTTATTCCTTGAATTAACATGATCCTACCACTCGGTGCCCTTTATCTTATGACCTCAGATATCATAGTCGACAGTCCTTAACCAACCCAAGGGCTCATTGAGTTATATATGTAAAATGGATGATGCGTTTATGATTTATACATTTCATTGATGCTGAAGGCAACACTATTAGAGCCCTTGTGCTTGGCAATGAGCCTTTTACTCTTACGACAGTGGGCATTCAGACTCTTTCAAGCTTAAATGCAAACTCCAGTTTGAAATTCCTTGAGTAACACAATGCATGTGAAGATGTGTGGCACATTATCATTCTAACACCCACTTCAAAGACACAAACTAACATACATGCTATGTCATGTTTGCTGTAGTGTGACTAGAACACATGAATGAATGAATGAATGAATGAATGAATGAAATTATATTTATATAGCGCATAGCTACCCGGAGGCCTCCTAGCGCTTGTGGACAACGGAGAGCGTAGAAAGAACGAGGGTTACTTAAAAGCTGAAAGAAAGAGGTGGGTCTTGAGGTGTTTGCGGAAGAGTGAAATGTTGGGTTCGCCACGGAGCGTGAGTGGGAGGGTGTTTCAGAGGTTGGAGGCATTCAGAGAGAAGGACCGTCCGCCCCACCTCGCTCTTTGGACTTTTGGCGGCGCGGTTAGGAAAGTGTCACTGGAACGGAGAGTCCTGGTAGGTTGATAGGGCACAACCAAGGATTGCATAATTTGGGAACCATGTTTCCAGAAGTCTTTGTGTGCTAGGCACATGGCTTTGAACTGGATCCTGGCGCGGATGGGCAGCCAGTGTAAGTATATCAAGGCAGGCTTAGCTGACTGTCTTCGGGGGATCTGTGCCAGGTGATGCGCAGCACAATTTTGAATCACCTGCAGTTTGTTTAAGGTGGATTGAGGAGCGCCTAGGGACAGTGCGTTCCCGTAATCTAGACGGGATAAAATCAAGGCTTGGACCATGATTCTCCTGGCTTGGAAGGGGAGTAGGGGAAGAACATCTCTGACCCTAATGCACAGCTCTCTACTCTTCACAATGCTACACAGCATCTCCATACAACTCCCAACCATAAATGAAAACTCCAACGTGTACTGTCTTCTGGCACACATAGGTTTCCTGATACATAACTTAATTGTAACTATATGGAGAGGCACATAAAATGACTTGGTGATTAAATGCATTGGGTTAAGATGAAACATACATGCTTGCTCTATGGTCCTGAGTCAGCCTTTGCACTGAGCCCACACTTGGGTCATGCGTTCAGGATTGGGGAGAACTGTCCATCAGGTCTCAAGTGTCAGAGACACGCTAAAATGATGACTGTCCAAGATTTGCAATCCTTCAGACAAGGCAGCATTGCTATACATATCACAGTGACAGAGCATATAGCCTTCGTCTATTTAATTTAATTTTCTGGTTGAACTTCTGACGACTTTGAATACCTAGCAATATGTAGAGTGAAAGAGCATAACAAAATGTTCATAATCTAGGTGTAACTTACTCATTCACAGCTGCTTTATAAAACTGTTCATAATGATTAGTCTGTATGATCCCTCTGGAACGCTTGCATGTTGTTTGCATGTGACTAGCTTTACAGGGACATTTCCAAGGAAATGAAACATTATGTTGAGCTTTCAAGATGAAATTTCTAAATAGAATGCTCACATTGAAAATGAATTGCTTATTGCTATGCAGCTCGGGGGGAAAAACCTTCAGCTGCCAAAAAAGACTCCCTTTTGCTCACGTGTGCAACACTAGGAGAAAGAAAAAATGAATCCATCTACTACAGTCAAGCACACAGACTGCAGAGGAGCGCCCTATCCTCACTGGCTCTGCAGCCTTCTCCCCAATTAACTCCTCCAGAGACTGCCCACAAGACCACTGACTGGCCAGACTATACCGATAGCGGATAGTCAATCAGCTCACTGCATGATCCAACCCGCCAGGACACTAAAGTGAGTCCATGGACACAAACTTGTTGGAAAACAGTGCAACAAGTATCAGAGCCATTTGATAAGTATGGACTGTCCTGCATGAGGGGCAACAAGGTCAAGGGCAACCAGGCTGTGATGCAACCACAGAACGCTACAGCCTCTACATGGGCCAGATACAGTATGGGGGAGAGACTATGGGCCTACGAGGTAGAATGAGGGTACTCTGATGATCTCTACCTGCTGTTTCAGCTCATGGCTGTCTGGTAGAGCTGAAGCACTGCTCTGCAGGGGAGTAGGTTATGGCCTTTCAGGTGCAGGAACTTGGACAGCTTTAGCCTAGTCTGCCTGTTTGTGGTTGGTTGTTAGTAAAAAAGGAGCTGTTTACAGTGTGGGCCTTGGCATGAAGTTGCAATGGACTGGGTTGTACTCCGAAGACCTGATGAGGTAGTTGGCCTGGGAGAGAGGGAGTTGCTGTTCTGGGTGCGTGTCTCTGTTGCCAGGCCAAATTGGCCGATAGCTTGGATAAAAGGCCACCAACCAACCCCATGCAACTTCACACTTTTCATACAATTTCACCAGATAGAAAAGTTGCAGAAGGTGTTGAAGAGATCACCCACTCGAAAAGGAAATTGCACAGACGTTGAGTTGAGTAAAGCACGGACAAATGTGGGATGCAATCTGGTAAACTCTCCTCACTGTCAAATTATAGTGTACAAACCACATAAAAACTGAAATAGAAAGAAATAATAACTTAAATTGGAATCAAGAGCCCACATCCCATACAATTGGTCACCATCCATGAACCACAAAACTGAACTTAAAAACGTTAACAAAGGGAGCGCTAGGTGGCGCCTGCCTGTCATGGACGCCTTCCCGTGAGGCTCCCGACGCCGGTCCCCGCAAATCCGCCTAATCCCCTCCTGGACTGCCCTGGCCGGCCACGACCTGGGCGCTGGGGTGTGTAAGGCTGCCCTGCTGCCCCACGCCGGCTCTTGAGACGCTGTGACCACCGGGGGCCTGCCTGGACGACGTGCAGCCCGGCCGGCGTCGGACGCGGACGACTGCGGAACCACGATCCGGCCAGGCAGCAAATCCAGCCCGCGGCGCCCACGAGGGGCGCAGGCCTGATCCGGCCTGAGACGAGGACGCGGCGGCCGCGCGGCTGCCGCGGATGCTGAAGACACCGGCTGGGTGCTGTCCTGCCTCACAGCTGCAGCCCGAGGCCCCCTGGCATGCTGTGCTGGGACCCCCCCGAGCGGAGCCTGAGAGCAGGAATAGGCGGTGAGTGCGGCGGCGGAGGATCGCTTCACCGGGGCGGCTGCGGGGGGCGGAGGGGAGACCCCCCCCCATCGGGCCGTGTGTCGGCGGCCGGGGAGACCCGTACCCCCGCTCCCCCCTCCCTCTCTACAACCTCTCCTCCTGGCTACGGCGCTGCCCCGGCCCCGCGGCTCAGAGACTGGCCTCCGGTCCCGGGGGTGGAGGGGTCCTCACTGCTTCGGGCCGCACATCGGCGGTCGGGGGGTGTCGCTGCTGTTTCCCCCCCACCTCCCCCCTCATCGTTGTTTGGGGCCCCGGATCAAGCAAGTCGACAGGCGACACCGTGCCCCCCCCCTGGGGGTGGCGGAGGGACCGCTCGGGCGAGGTGTCCCCCCTGGAGAGGTGGGCTATGCCCCGGAGGGCTGGCCCTGGCGATTCCCGGCGGCGGTGCCCTTGAGGAACGACCCGCCGCCCGGGGACTGTGGGCTGCGCTGCTGGACCTTGCTTCGCTGAGAGAGGATCGCGGCCACGACTGAGGCGGGGGATCGGACTCGTTGCCCCGCTGGGGACCCCGCCGGAGGCTGACCTCTGGGGCTGGCCGTGTCGGGCCCTGTCCGGCCGCGGGTTCTCCCCGCCGCCCCCGTGCTGGGCTCCTGTCCGCTCGAGCACCCCCTGACGCTCTGCGGGTGTGACGTTCGCTCGTTGCCCTGATTCACGGACGGCCGCCACAGATATGGGCAAAGACAAAGCCAACAAGCCAGCGTCCGGGGCCACCCAAACCAGGATGGACAAATTTACAACTACCGACAAGGGGCCCGGCTCCACGGCCGCGCCGGCCCCGGCCCCTGCCACGGACCTTGCTGCCATCCTGCAGGCCATCAACTCCTCCCGCGCCTCCCTCGAGGGCATGGTGGGAGAGGTCAAAGTGGACGTTGCTCTTCTCCGACAGGATCTGCGGAATGCCACCGCCCGCATTTCCGAGGCCGAGTCCCGGATCTCCACCGCCGAGGACGACATCCGCCACCTACAGGACCAGGTTCGGGAGTTGACCACCCACTCTAAGGAACTACACCGCCGGGTCGAGGATGCAGAAAATCGCGCCCGGCGCAACAACCTGCGCTTAGTGGGATTTCCGGAGGGAGTTGAATCGGGCCGAGCGGACGACTTCATGGAGCGATGGTTCCGGTCCTGGATGCCGGCGGACAGCCTATCTCCCTCGTTCGTGGTGGAGAGAGCCCACCGCTCCCTGGCCCCCAGGCCCCCAGGTGCGCCTCCCCGGCCGTTCATCCTCAAACTTTTGAACTTCCGCGACCGGGACGCCATCCTCCGCGAGGCCCGCTGCCAGGGCGCCCTCCATTACCAGAACCACAAAATCATGATATTTCCGGACTACACCCGCGAAGTCCAAGAGCAACGCCGCTCCTACACGGAAGTGAAACAAAAGATGCTCTCTCTGGGACTCCAGTATCCGCTCCAGTTCCCGGCCCGCCTCCGGGTCGTCTTCCAGCAAAAGACTCTGTTCTTCGATACCCCGCGGGCGGCCAGGGCCTGGTTGACGGAGGAGCACCCCCTGCAGGGCTCTGGACGCGGCTCGCCTATGGGTATGCGGGGGGGACGAGGAAGGCCCCGGACATCGAAGACCCGTCGGCGGCACCGCACGTTACCCCGGGAGCGCACAGCGGAGGAGGTGATCACCACGCGCTCTGGGAGAAGGACACGCCGAGGGTCGAGAGCCTCCTCTGCCTCCTCGGCCGCACACGCCAGTCCCGGGGCAGATGGACGGCGGACCGTGCCGCCCCGGCCCACGGGCCCTGCAACTCAGCCGGGGGGGGGGGGGTTTGGGGTTTGTTTGGGGTTGTTTCTTCCCCGTTGTTAAGACTTTGTTGGTGGGGGATGACTCCCTCTTAATTGTTGTACTAAGGCATCATGTGCTGTTTGGCTTGCTCTCCTGCCCGATGTCCCGTTGTCCTTCCTCTCTGGGGGCCTGCTCAGCCGCGCCCCTACTGGCCCCCTCTCCTGTCCTAGACCATGGCTGACCCGCCTGTCCCTAGGGCCGCCATGCGCATACTATCCTGGAACGTCAATGGTCTTCTGGACCGTTTTAAACGTATGGCGGTCCTCAAATACGCGCAACGCGCTGAGATCGATGTACTCCTCCTCCAGGAGACTCACCTGTTGGGTAACAACTGCCCCTTCCTTGGCCGCTACGGTTTTGACAGGGTATGGCATTCAGGTTTTGCACGGGGATCCCGAGGGGTGGCCATTTTGCTCCGCAAGTCCTTCCCCTTTGTCCTGTCCCGGGTGCATTTGGACCCCCAAGGTATGGTAGTGGTGGTTTCTGGCAATCTGGAGCGGCGACCCCTTACCCTGATGTCCCTTTATGCGGCGCCATCCCTCTTGCAGTCGGCCCTCTCCCACGCGGCGGGTCTCCTCCCGACACTTCCGGCGGGCTCCCTCTTTCTCGGCGGAGATTTCAACGCCGTCTACTCGCCTCCCCTGGACTCGACGGGCCCGGTCTCCCTGTCCCGCGTCGCCCGCGCAAAACAGCTCTCATCCTGGGCTGAATCGCAGGGCCTCTGCGATGTCTGGCAGATCTGGCACCCGCAGGCACGCCAATACACCCACACATCGGCGGCCCATCACTCCCATGCCCGGATCGACCTCATCTTCGTACCATCCACCGACTGCGCGGGGGTGCGAGATGTACGCATTCTTCCGAGGGGCCTTTCGGACCACTCGCCTGTGCTCCTCGCTCTTGGTCCCCCACCCCTCTCTGCCCGTCCGATGTGGCGTCTGAACGCCTGGTTCCTCCACGACAAGGCTTTCCGGAAGGCGGTCGGGGGCGAAATCGCCGACTACTACTCCCATAACGAGGGCTCTGTCACCTCCCCTGCCGTCTTGTGGGAGGCCGGCAAGGCGACTGTCCGGGGCGCCGCTAAGGGGCATCTGCAGCGCCAACGGCGGGCCCAATCCCAGAAGCTCGCGGAATGCGAAGCCCAAGCCTTGGAATTAGAGCGCGGTCTGGGGGAATTGGACGATGCCGCCCGATCTCGTCAATTGGCCTTCCTGCGGGAAGAGATTCGCCTCCATTCCCTGGAGGCGGCGAAGATTCTATGGCGCTCCTCGGTGGCCCGGGTCTACGGGTGGGGAGACAAAAACGGCACTCTTCTCCACCGGCTGGCGACCTATCCCCGGGCGGGACGGATCATTCCGGCCATCGTGGAACAAGCGGGTGGTACTCACACAGCCTCGGTGGCGATAGCCCAGGCGTTCGCTGACTATTACTCCCAGCTATACCGCCACAGGCCGTCCACGCTCTCCCTTGAGGAATTGCTGGGGACGACCGCGGTGACACTTACGCGGTTGCAGCCCGAGGTTTCCGAGACCCTTGATTCGCCGATCGAGCTGCAGGAGATCGAGGAGGCCATTGGCCGCTTGGCGCCTGGGAAGACCCCGGGACCCGACGGGTTCCCCCAGGAGTACTACGCTCACTATCGTGAGATGCTGGCCCCGAGGCTTCGGGACCTTTTTGCAGCCGTGGTGGAAACGGGCTCGTTCCGGCCCGAGACGGACACGGCAACCATAGTTGCCCTCCCCAAGACTCAGCCTCCCTCGCGGTCCTGCTCCGACTATCGGCTGATATCCCTTATCAACACCGAACTCAAAATCTATGCTACGGTCCTGGCACAGCGGTTGCGCCCGTCGCTTGCCTCCTTGGTCCACCCGGATCAATGCGGCTTTATGCCGGAGCGGGGGACCAGACACTGCCTGCGGCGCCTGCATCTTGCGATGGCGCACCGCGGCCGCCTTTCTCCCTATCTGGCCCTCCTCCTGGTTGACTTTGAAAAGGCCTTCGACTCCGTGGGATGGGCGTACTTGGCCGACGTCCTGGAACGCATGGGTTTCGGCCCCCGGTTCCGTGCCATGGTAGCGGTCCTGTACGCACACCCGCGGGCCCGGGTGTTGGTCAACGGGGCTCTCTCTCGCCCGTTTCCCATAGGTCGGGGGACGCGCCAGGGTTGTCCGCTCTCGCCCCTCCTTTTTGCGTTGGCCATGGAACCCCTGGCAATGCTGATTCGCGCGGATCCCGTTCTTCGCGGATGGGAATGGCCAGCTGTGGCCCACAATAAGATTGCCCTATACGCGGACGATGTCCTCCTCTATCTTTCCGACCCAGCGACCTCGGGGCCCCGGGTCCGCCGGATCCTCCATCGGTTTGGCCAGGCGTCGGGTCTCCATCTGAACCCCAAAAAACCTGTTCTAGTCCCGCTACACCCGTCGCGGGAATGTTTCGACTGGCAATCAGATATTCCCCTCCGGAGACTCTCCTTTAAGTACCTGGGGATCTGGGTCACCCTCCTCCCGGAACTCTGCTGGGCACTCAATGTGGCTCCAGTAGTAAACAAAGCCAGATCAGATATGCTCCGGTGGCAGGCCCTCCCTTTGAATCCGCTAGGGAGAGTCGCCTTATATAAGATGATGATCCTCCCCAAGTTTCTTTACATGCTGCAGAACACTCCATGCCCCTTTCCGCGCCCGTGGTTCCGGGACCTGGATAAGATGGTGACCAAATTCCTTTGGGGCGGTGGTCAACCTCGGCTGGCCTTGGACCGCTGCAGGGTCCCCTCCTATGACGGCGGCCTAAGCATGACCAACCTCTACCTCTACTATCTGGCCACCCAACTACTGGTGGTCCACGATTGGTTCTCAGGGGGCTGGGGCGACCCGGCTTATCGACTCGAGGTGAACTGCCTCGGGTTCTCCTCCATCCAAAACATGCTCTATGGCACAACGATCCCCCTGTCGCTCCCCGGCGTCGTGCGGGCTCCCTTTTTCGCGTGGCGCGCGGCCTTGCGACACACCAGATGGTCGGGGACGTCCACGCAACTCACTCCGCTTTGGCACGGGACGTGGCTGCGGGAGGTGGTGGGACTAACGGGCTTTCGGCAGTGGGATCTTCTCGGTATCTCCTGTCTGGGCGATATATGGCATGGAAGCCGCATGTGTTCCTTCCAGGAGCTTCGGACCCGCTTCTCGCTGCAGCCTTCTCAATTCTACCGCTACCTTCAATTGCGCCACGCGGTTCGGGCTCACGTCCCTCTAGATTCCAGACTGCCTTCCCATAGTCCGCCTGAGGCCCAGGTGATGTTGGGGTATCTTGGGAGGGGGGGCATATCCCGCATTTATAAATCCCTAATTAACAATACACCGGTGGATTGGAGCGGGCTAAAGCAGCGATGGGAGGCTTGGGTGGGACCCCTGGATGAGGCGGACTGGAGGGACGCCCTTATGGGCCCTCGGTCGCTTACCACCTCCGCTAGGCTGCGGCTTATCCAACTTTATTACCTCCACACTGCCTATTTGACCCCGGACCGCCTGTATCGTGCGGGCCTCCGCGCGGACGCCTCTTGCACTCGCTGTGGGGAGGTTCCGTCAGATTTTTTCCACATGGTGTGGTCTTGCCCTCGTCTGGGGGACTACTGGGCAGCGATCGAGGCCGATCTAGCGGAGGTCCTGGGTTGGGAGGTCCCCCACGAGCCTAGAATGGCCCTGCTGGGCATCATGGACGGGATGGACGGGTCCCGTAATGAGAAGTACTTCCTCACCACTGCCCTTATGGTGGCTAAGAGAGACATAGCGGCAGTGTGGTCACAGCCAGACCCGCCCAGAGTGGCTACCTGGAGTAGAGGGGTGGATTGGTGTGCGGCTCAGGAGCGGTCGCTATACGCTGCACGGGGCTGCCCAAAAAAATTTCGCAAGATATGGGGGAAATGGTTGGGGGGCCTGTTTTGAAGGGTGGGTGCACAGGGGGGGGGGGGAGACGGGGGAAGGGAGGGGGCGGGAGGGTTTTTGCACTTGCCTGTTGATGCTTTCCTGATTGCAGATACTGATGCCTTGTTCACTGCACTGCTGTATATTATTCCTGATATTGTTCTTTATGCCGCAAAACACAATAAAAAGAAGTTTATCAAAAAAAAAACGTTAACAAAGATTCTAGATCAGTGATCCGATGCTAATCATAACTGGTAGTGCAAGAGCAATAATAAGAGAGCCATGGAAAACTTTGGGAAGAGAAGAGCAAAAAAAGAAAGGAGGATTGGTGATTTAAAGATCCATTATGATGTGTATTGGAAATTACAAGATGTAACAAGCACTCTCTTTGGTTCCTGGGTGGGGTGAGCATAGTGATGTTTTATTTTGGGCGGGCATTCGTGTGAGCACACTGCATCTGATCTGTCCTATTGGTATGTGGAGGTCCATATGGTTCTGGGGGCTGGGTCTGGAGTGTGTAACGGAGAGACTGGACACAGTCTACTGGTGATACTCAATCCACGATTCCTTCTAGTATTCGGTATGTTGGTGATCCTGATCCTCTGCATGTCTCCTCTGCTTTACTGTGATGTGCAGAGGCCAACTCACATTTCCAAGTTCCTTATGCATAGGGGTTATACTATGGCCCTAGACTTTGACATTTTCCCATCTCCTACTTCTTGGGCCTTGCCTTAAATGGCCTCTTATTCATCCTGCTGTGGTAGTATATGCATATGGTATTTCTCTTGTGCAGACTTAGCCAAAAGGCAGAGGAGCTCTGTACAGGGTCAAAGACTAGCATAGAGTCAACGACTAATAGGATAGGTAGCTGGGAAATGGATGGTTAGTACAATGTGATATAGTGTTCATCAAATAGGTGAGTTTTCAACTGTTATCTGAATTGAAGCAGTGTTGAGGCGGTCTGATGGATACAGGGGTTTCGTTTCAGATCCTCCGTGCATAGATGGAAAGGGCCTGCTGCGTTGTTGTTTTATTTTTTTTACACTTTTTAGTCTGCAGTCTGATGGTGTCCCGACTGCGGGTGTGCCAAGAAACATCTGAGATGGTGAGCTTGTGTGCAAAATTAGCTGGGGTGTTGGTCACGGTGGCTTTATAAGTTTTGGAGATGGTTTTGAAGATGGTGAGAACCAGCAAAGGGAGCCTTTTGCGTTCCATTAGGATTGTGGTGATGTGATCATATTTCTACAGGCCTTAGATATGCTCTTAAGGGGTGCCAATATAGAGTTTAGGAGGCCATGGAGCTGAGCATTACCACCATCCATATGCAAGAGTACGATGGCTTGACAGCAGTTCACTTTCTTTAGAAGAGAGAGCTGGTACCAGCAGTTTTGAAGTTGCTTTTTGGAAGAAACTGTTCACTTTCTTTAGAAGAGAGAGCTGGTATCCGGTTGTCTTAGTTTTTTTGACAATGTGTTCCTTGAGGGTGAGTTAGTGTCTAGGGTGTTGGCATTCAGTTAAAGTTTGGGTTTGAAGCCATGAAGGTTCCTGTGATTGAGCCATGTTTGTACTAATTCTTGTTTGTTGTGCTTGGCAAATAACGGGGATTACTTTTGGCTTTGTTGAGCTTCAGATAGGTGCTGGGCATCCAGGTCTGGATGATCTTCAGGCACTGATTAAGGTTTTGGATGTCTAATGCAGTGAAGTCTTTCAAGTAGAGTTGTGTATCATCGGCATATTTGTGAATCTTGATGTGTTTTTCTGTGAGTAGAGCAACAAAGGGTAAAGGTTGAAGATGATAGGAGACAGTATGGAACTGCGGGGAACTCAGCAAGTGATAGGGTGTTTTGGGGATCTGGAGGTGCCCATGTGAACAAACTGGAGTTGGTTAGAAGGTAGGAGAAGGATTTGCTGGTGAATTTTATTAAAGACTCCATTGTGCGTATGAGGGTGGGATTGTCGACTGTGTTGAAGGCAGCTCATAGGTCCAGCAACATCAGGAGGCAGGGGTCATCTTCATCTGTGGTCAGAAGGCCATCCTCTGATGTATAAGGTAGCGGTCTCTGTGCTGCAGTGTTATCTGAAGCCAGACTGGTAGTCATGCAGGTATGGGAGTTGAACATGGACTGCTTTTTCAGTGCTCTTGCAGATAGGTGGTAGATAAGAGATAGGCTAGTAGTTGGTGAGGTTAACAGGGTCTAGTGCTGGTTTCTTTAGAAGTGAGAGAATCTGGCATGTCCTGAGAGCTTCTGAGACAATGCCTTGAGTGACCGATTCATCGACAATGGGAAGTAGGGGAGAGAGAGCCTCCCCAGAGAGAACTTGTATGAAGGACGAGGGTAAGACCTCATCTTCAGAAAGAGTGGCCTTCAGGGAGTTGAGTATGATGGTGAGATCTACGAGAGATCAGGCTGTGCAGCATGACAATTGCAGGATTCTACAGGAGGTAGTGGGAATAAGAGATGGCGCAGACTTGATGTTTTGATGTGATCCAATGTACCTTTTCAGTGAAGAAGAAGTTGATGTCATTGCACTTTTCTATGGAATGAGAAAGACGTGGATTTGTCAGGGGGTGGATTCAGAGCTTGATTGTTTTAAAAAGCTTCTGCTTCTGTTTAGTAGTTTCATTGATGGTGTTGATATAGCACTTTGTTTTGGCTGATATGATGAGTTGTGTGCATGTTGGAGACTTCAGTATGATGAAGTCATTGCAAGTTCTGTTTTTCTCCCATTTTCTTTACTGTCTGTGGATTAATTCTTTATTGTCAGCAAGATCTTTAGAGCACCAAGGTGCTGAAGGCTTTGCCTTCAGCACTTGCATGTTTTACTTGGGGCATAGCTGTTCACATAGTCTTCTAAAAAAGTGTTGACGTGTTTTTTAGAAAGGTATTTGCTTTGGATGCGGTGAGTGATGAGTTCAAGCATTAGGCTGTCCATGGAAAAGTATTTGACGGATCTGAAGTCTTGGTCTTCTCCTTTGTGTTGACCTTGTTTTGTTGGTGGGAAGTTGAGCAGGCAGATTGGAAGGGAAATTGGTCAGTCCAATCCACGGTATGGGTGGTTTGCAGTGGATTGTTGGTGTTGATAGATAAGGTTGAGGGTGTAGCCTTTGGACGTTGTAGTGTGTTGGTTGTTTGACATGCTGTACATGTTGAGTGTTTCAGTGAGGTTGAAGTGAGTGACTCGTGTGTTTCTGAGCTTGTGTTGTCTGGGAGGTTGAAGACACCCAAGAGGGTGGTGTTGGCATGTCGAAAAGATGAGGCGGCAAGGAGACCTGAAAACAAATCAGAAAAGTTTTTGTTCTGCTCGTGAGACCCGTAGATGAGATGGAAGATGGCAGTCTGAGTTCCAGAGAGTGAACATAGAATGCCAGGAGCTCCATAGATAGTTAAGTGTTGTCAGCTACATCCATGCCATTATTTAAACTGTTTCCTGACCTGGGTTTTCATGTAACAGCCTAGTGAATTGAGTGAGTTGTAGTCTTGCATTTTATTTGAAAGATCGATGTGAGTGCTAGTGCTTGTGTATCTTGTTTGAAAATGTATTTGTGAGGAAAGTCGGCTGGAACTGGAGCATGCACTGGGCCTTCTATGCTGTCTAAAAGAATAGTGGCTGAGCTGGAGGACTGCATTTCCCCACGTATGGGTGATTGAAAGGTTGTCTTGGAGCAAGGAGACAAGTATGTTAAATAAATGTATTGACTTAAGAGAGCAAACCGAAGGTGTCTGTGTGTCTGCCTGTCACTTTCTCACACAGGGCAGAACAGTTGTAATTCTTAGCCTGTTTGGCAGCAGCTTATGGTGTTGACCTCTGATGTCATTATGGTGACCTTGGACAGTTGGGTAAATTCATGGCAAATTATCAACAGTCGTGCACAGTTGTGGGTACAGCTGATATAATTGCTGCTCTTCCTATAGGTCAAAATATTCTTGGTATATGGTAGAGAAGAATGACCTGATATTGTCTACACTGGAATAGTACTGGCCATGGCTTAGTAGTGGTAATTCTTGGCATATATTGAGTATCCATGATATGATGGTGTAAGACATGAATGTAATTAACTTTAATTACGTAAATTTCAATTTAGGCTTAGAGACGAAAGTTGCCTGTGTAAGTAAGAACACATACATAATGTGTACGCTAGTGTAAAAGATGAGCAGTCCAGGTTTTGGGGAGCCAGTTGAACAATATGAAACCTATTGCATTACCATGAGCCAGATGTATCAAAGGGTTTTATCCATTCTGTGTCTATGGGAAAATGTGTTCATACATAAGGCCCTAAATGCTTGCTTAAATTGATGTTTTGCAAATGCAGGCAGTCGGCATTTTGAGATGCTAAATGGTTTCTAAGATAGTAAAAAATATTGAAGAGTGCCTTTCGAAGATCAAATGGAATTATGGTATCCATCCGTTCCTTATCTGCTGTAACTTTACTATAAATTGCGTTTACATCTACAAAAAGATATCAGTTATCTTGAAACCAAAGAAAATAGGGCACCAATTTAAGCAGATGTCTTGAAGAGATTTCACTTTTTGTAAATTGGATGCAAAAAGTACAAGCCTCTTCATGTTTGCAGGCTAGCTGGTATTTGGCATGTACCACTCTGCAGTGTAGAGGCTAATTAGAAAGCAGTTACAGCATTCTTGGGGCAAAACATGCCTAGACCAATTATTTGTTGTATTAAACACTGCTTTGTAAAAAGCCTAAGATGATCTCCGAAGCTGTGCGTTGTGGTCTTTAGTTCAGTGACATTTTATAAAAATTAACTTACAACTCTTTATCCCTAAAATGTTACCATTTCATCACTTCACTAACAGCAGATGGTATTAATTACCGCGTAGTATTACTCATTTTCTCAACTGAAAAGAACAAAAAGCCGAGGATGTCCTGCCCAGAATTGAACCTGTGACCTGTAGGTTATTCACCTCCGAGCATGCCTGACAAACGCAGTTTTTTCATCAGCATCACTGCGATTCTCAAATGTAAGGCTTAACACACCGCTTCAAGTATTGCATGTTTCAAAATAACAACGAGAAATGGGTCGTTCTCCGTCATAACTGGAAATATTTAATATAAAAATTCAATTGCCTGTTTAGCATCCCAGATTCCTAACTAACCCTAAACGTTTCAGGAACACTCTCTGGACTTCTGTATTTTTGCACCCTCGTCAACCTTCTTGAAGGAAAGGCTTCCTGAAGAATAGACACCCTAATCTACGAGTCAGAATTTCTTACCTACCTTTTTAGATATTTTTGTACTGTAAAAGGAGGAAACGCAGAGTAAGTCTCTTACCGCTAATATTCCTATTTCAATGTAGTGAGCATCGTAAGGGGTGTGTAGCAAGAGTATATCTCAGCTACCACTGAATTATGCATTTGCCTCATCTTCCTGGATCTTTCACAAGGAGTGCTGTGTATCCTTTACAAACGGCTGATGTTTTGAAGCATTTTCATTTTCCACTTTATATCGTTGATACCTCATATCGATGGATGATGCAAAGAATTTTGTTTGGAGTGTATCAACTACCTATAGATGTCTTGCATACTGCACTGCACAAGCAGTGGACATCTGAGTAATTCTCAGCTACCCCTGTTTATCTCTGTATCCATAATTTGTTTTTTTTTTTACAACCATATCTTATTACGTTTTCAAGATAATAGCAGTACTCACATACTTTAGTCTTGCTATAGCCATTACATATTACATCATATTGCTACTCTCGGACAGGCATGGTTTAACACTCCTTTTAACAAAAGAATATTCCCACCCCCCTTGATTTGCTCTTAAGTGAGTGCATTCTGATCTCTAGGCTCTGTTGGGTTCTCGCGAGATGACTTTCAATTGTAGTATGAAGTAGTGCCTATTGTCACTACTCCAGTTGTTCATTCCTCCCTCCTACCTGTTCCAGCGTCTCCGTCTGTGAGGACCTCGTTCCGCTGCCATCTCGTTCGCTCAATGTCAGTTCATTCACTAGATTTCCCCACGCCCTGGCCCTATCTATCTTGCCTATCCCTCGGCTAGCTTCCCTGAGGAGCAGTCTACTTGCTGTTCCTGCCCATTTTTCTAGTTCTTTTTTCCAGGAACCAATCCGCGGTCCCCTCGATGCTTTCCAGTTCCTGGCTATTTCTCTTTTGACCAGGACGTAGGCCAGGTCGTGGAATTTCCCCGTCACCTTGTTTTTGGCTGTATGTGGGAACCATCCCAAGACGAAGTGTTCTGGGGTGTGCGGGAGCGCTTTGTCAATGAGATCACCCACTACCTGTCTTATTTCCTCCCAGAAAAGTTGCAGTGTGGGGCAGCTCCAAAACATATGGATTATGTGTGCCTCCCTCTCCCCGCATCGCGGGCATGCGGCTGTCGCCTTCCCATAGTACCTCCTACTGCGGGATGGTGTGATGTACACTCTATGCAGTATGTAGTAATTGATTAATTTAAAGCGCACATTTTGAGACACTTTCAAGGTTCGTTCCAGGATCTTGTCCCACTCCATCTCTGGAATCTGTTTACCAATATCCTCTTCCCACTGTAATCGCATGCGCTCTAGTGGCTGTTGCATGTCTTGTAGTGGCAGGAGACGGTATTGATCCTACCTGCTGATAACCCAACATATCGAAATCCTGCTAGTGCTCGCGGTTCTGTCCCTCCCACTCCCCAGTGCTTCCTGATCCTTCTAGTGAGGGCCCCATGTTTCAGGAAATTGCCTGCTGGTAGGTCGTATGTTGCCTGAAACACCTTGAATGGGAGTAATGTGGAGTTTTGATACAAGTCCCCCATCAATTTCAGTTCTGCCTCTACCCAGTCCTCTAGCCCCGTCCACTGCTCTCCCTGCGGTAGACCACTGAGTGCTGCAATGGGCAAATCCGGGGAGTAGGGTATTTTGGCTCCTACCCGTCTCAGGTATGTCGCCCAGCAACGCACCACCACTGTAGTTTCCATTGCGTCTTCCGTCCTGCTCCTTCGCACCCGTAGCAGGATCCTCGCCAGGTCTGCGGCGTCCGGCGCATATGGATACTGTTCCCTCTCCGGGTTGTGCTCCGCCGCCACCCATTGGATCAGCCAATACAACTGGGCAGCTATATAATACCCTTCAAAGTCTGGGGCCGCCAGTCCACCCTACAATGAGGGTGCTGTAGAGTGGTTAACGCTACTCGCCTGCGTCCCGCTCCCCAGATTAATGACCTGGTCAGTGAATCAAGGTCTTTAAACTTTGCTCTCAGGGATCCACGCAGGAAGGGCCCCAAAATAATACAACAATCGAAGGAGCGCTACCATCTTTAAGACCGCTACTCGCCCAGCTACTGATAATGGCAGCGTTCCCCAAAAGTCCATTGCATATTTTACTGACCGTATCGCTCTGCCCACATTAATTATCTCTGTATCCATCATGTGGGTGGACCTCACTAGCGCTGTATTGTCTGAGTAATTTCCATCTATCTTTGTATACTTCGTCTGGGGGAGGTATTAACATATTCACCAGATTTCATTTGCATATTAATCAAAAATAGATGCGGAAATCTGCAACACCTCTACATTCAGACTTTACTCGTCTCTGACACTGGCTCTCAAAATTGCTGAGTTCTGTTCACTACAACATGATCGAAAACATATCTATGCCCTATACACAAGACTTCCAACTATCCAATTAGGGCACTTTTACAAATACATGATCTAGACAATTGCTTACTTCAGTTTTTTGATTTTCTTTAAGCTCTATTGTAGTAGCATCATAGCATAACCATACATTTACCTTCTACATTGAAGAATCTTCAATGAAGAACTAGCCCACCAAAGTTAGCATTAAGAAAAGAATGGCATACACCATGAGCTAGTTGCTAAGTGAATGCCCCAACTTCTGATTCAACACAAAAAAGTAACACTGGCTCCAAACTTGTGCCATTAGTGGTAAAACATATAGGGTGGGGGGGGATTGAGAGAGAAGAAGGTTAAAACACTATCCCCGCCGCATGGTCATGAATTGGAATCCCAACTACATGTAAGACAAAACATGACCTTACCAACTGCATTCTGTGGACATACGTCCCAATTCCCAGTGCCATCTGCTCGACAATCTCCTGCCAATATACGTATTAGGAAGTCCACTCGTTTTATGCAAGTTCACTATTCACTCATGTGTCATTCAAAGTCTTACGAGATACCACACTTTTGACTTTAGGGCCAGTTGGAACAATTCTTTACACAGTTGTGAAAGATAATGGCTCTCTGATTGCATTGTTTTAAAAGTTTGGCCTTTTTTATATTTTTGTCAAATGTTCTTCCTGATTCTTAAATGTGTCAGTGATTTCGAAATAAAATATTAACACCTTTTTTGTTCTTTGTAAAAGTTTGACTGTTTACAGAAGTGTGCCTGTAACCTAGTAAAAGCAGCATTAAAAGCGGTTTCATGGTTGTCTCATGCAGAATGCAACCCAAATCTTAACAAAAGTAATGTTGTTAGTCACCCTTTAAAAGTAACTGATTTTACAATATGAAATATAGGTTGGATGGGGCTACTTCAGAAAATGGTTTAAAGCGTTTTATAGCAAGTTTGGTATTTCAATATTGTATATTTCAGTTCATGTTAAAAACTGGCTAATTCATTTTAAGACACTATAATAATTAACAGGCCCATTGAAAACGATTACCTGGCCCTATGACTGACTGTTCTCTTCGAATAACATAATCGCAAGAGTATTAATAAGAGTACAGCCAGGTCTTCAAGGCTTTGTGAAATGGCAGTAATTGATAGAGCTTATGCATCTGAGTGGGTAACGAATTCCAGGTTTAGCCGCAGTTACCGAAAAGACACAAGCCCTACCACTGGATCGCCCGAACCTGGGTATCTCAAGATGCCAGAACGCAGAAGGTGACTGAGACTGCAGGGAATGCACTTTTGATGCTGGTAGAGAGAGCCCCACTGGTGAAATGCTCTAAAAACGATGCACATTGATTTGAAAATTGCACTCTTGTCAAAGGCCAGCCAGTGCAACTGACTCTGATTGGTACTTTGGGAGGTGGAGGATCAGACGAGCTGCAGCATTTTTCATTTATTGTAGTTGTTTAGTTAGACCTAGCGAGGCTCCGGAAGACTCAGAGGTCCGTAGTCAAAACGACTCAAAATCTTAGCCTAAACTACCTGAGAGAATAAGTGAGAAGACAAGGTCAATCTCTTGTCCAAAAGTTTCATTTAAAAATACAAGTAGAAGATAGGTTAGTGACCTGCTCCTAAAGTGAGAGGACCTGATTAAAAAAAAAAGGTTTCTAACAGGCACTAGAGGAGATGCGTGTCTCAATTCGATACAAGTTCTCAGAGTCCTCTGGATAACGTTGCACCCGAGACTAGTAATATCTCTATTTTGTCAGAGCTCAACTTGAGAGCATTGTGCGCAGTCCAGTTAGAAACATAACACATGCATTCATGATCATTTGAAAAGGTATTGGAAGATTTGGAAAAATTGTCATCCATGTAGATTAGGATTTGGGAATAGTCTATGTAACTCCTAAATGGAAAACCAAAAGAATGTCTCAACCAAGTAGCCCTTTCACTGCCTTTATGACACATAATTACTCATCATGATAAATGTGTGTCTTAAGGACACCTCTATGACTTGTATAGCTCACATTTTCCCCTACACATATCCTTTGTCTCTCTGTGTGATTAAGGACAAGTTCCACTTTGCCCTAGGAGATGCAAACTTGACGAACTGTTGAAAGAGGCTTGGTTGCTTCATTTATTTATGAATAATGTCATCCTGATGTTATCTAGAAATTAGCAAATTTTGGAAGGGGTTCTGTAGGCCCCTTTCAGGTTATCTCCCAGGACTAGGAAGGTGGTCTAGCCAAAGGGTGCTAGGTGTAGTCATCCCAACCCCCAGCTTCCTTCTAGTTATGCCCAAAGTGCAGTCCTGTTATTTAGGTAGTGCAGTAAGTAGCCTGTCCCTTTGCCTCACATCCACCAATGAGGATCATGATCTGAGTAGGAAAACAAGTTCTTAGAAGCCTCCCTAGCTCCCTCTTCTTCCTAACCCTTCATGTGAGGCATGAGACAGTTGAGTGTGGGGTAAAAAAGGATAAGACATGCATTGAGAGGAGTGATATACACAGTACATGGTGGGGGCGAGAGTGTTAAACACCGTCCAATATTGTTGAAGCACACAATGGATAACTGTGGGTCTAAGGCACATGGAAAATGAGAGATTACACTCAGTCAGTGAGAGGCGGGGCTGAGGCACAAACCGATATGGAATGGAATTTAGACATCGCCTGATGTTAGAGGGAAGAGCTAGGCAAGATGTATCTGAGAGGGAACAGTGCAGAAGGTGGATGGGAGAGGAAACCAAGACACAAAATGGGTGAAAGGCGAGTGAGAATCCAGACAACTCAAAGAGAGGAGTGAGGTGAGCTGATTCAAAGAGGGATGTAAATTGCAAACAAGATGAGTTAAGAATCGAAGACTGAGAAGGGACAAAAGCACAAGAAAGATGATAAAGTGGGACAAGTTGAAAGATACATGTGATAAAGGAGTTATGTAAAAGACCGGTTGCGAGATGTGAAGTAGATGTGAGGGCTTTACTACTTTCAGAATCCAACTTTCCTTTTATTCACTCACTGACTGTATCTTTATCCTTGAACCTGTTCAGTGTTGCACAACCTTTGGGCTAGGGTCACTTAATACAAATGCCACACATGCATACATAAAGAAAGACGGAACAATTCAGAAGAGAGAGAACAAGACACAACATTTATGAGCGGGTTAGAGAAAACGGATTGAGGCAACTGTTAGGTAGAGATAGACTGTATCACCCATGAGTGAGAGGAAACCATAGCACAACACTGGTTAGAGAGGTCAGGGAGGCATAGGCTGGCCTAGAGAAAGAAGAGAGGCACAATACAGGTGAGAGGTGGGGCTGAGGTGCAAGGTGGATAAGAGGAGACTGGGACACACACGCTTTACAGACCAGAACCATGCATAGTAGGAGTGAGATGGACCTTAGGTTCCAAATGCAATACGATAGAGAAGAACAACAAAATCTTTTTGAGTGGTTGAATCAATGCGCAGAGTGAATAAGGGGACACAGGACTGGTGAAAGAGGGGACCCAGCTAGAAGATGTATTGGCGCATTTCACATGTGGAGTGAGAGGGTGGCTGGAGCAGATGAATGGAGAGAGCAATTCTGTAATATAACTAGACTGTAAACTGTTGTTATGATGTTATTTAATCAGATAATATAATTTACTCCAGAACATCCTTACGATGAGCACATTTTTATATACTATTATTTTGCTTATTACTTTATTATAAGGATTGCAGAACAGAGGGACAGGACTTAAAATGCACTATTTTTGTTTTCTGCATCAAAAATTAGTAAAAATGCGAACCTTTAGCACACAGTACACGGCACACAGCTCATTGTACATTTTCAAGAGAAACGACCATTCATGGGAAAGAGAATGGACAATAACATTAGTACATCAAAAAAAATAATGGGACTGGTATAGATGTCAGTAAATCTGGAATCAGGCAAAGTTGAAATAAAATGTCAATTAAAAAAAATGTCGAATCACAGACCTGAGCAAATCGGGAGTTGGTCATTTCTTTCAGGGCAGATTAAGAATGAGGCATTTATGTCCATAACGATTGGTTCACTAGATGAGACCAAGGAACAAGGCCCAAGACAGAAAAGCGAGTAACAAGGTAAATAGAGAGGGTAGAAGGGTGCAATCCGGAGGACAGTTCCGAACAACACACAAGATGGATATGAGCGGAAAATGGGGACCATTTTAGTGCATAAAGAGGACCCATGTATGCGATCAGTGCGCCGATGGATGAGAGATGTGAGTGAGGCAGAAAGGGTAACAAGATACAGATCGGATGCGGGAGAAGGAACATGGCACTAAATAGATGTGTGAGGGAACCAAAGGAAAAGGTGGATGAGACTGGGAAGGTCATGCAACACGGATGAGAATGGCCCAGGACACCAGACAGGTGCGAGGGGCAGAGAAGCATGTGATTGATGCGAGAGCGGGAAAATATGGCACACAGATGATGAGAGAGTGGGCTAAGGAATACCGGGAGAGAAAGGGAACTGAGGAGGAATATTGAAGAGGAAGGGAGACACCAGTCAAATCAGGAATGGCAGGGAAGCATAAGATAAAAGAGATAGGGAAAAGAAGGGCAGGACAAATAGTGATAGGATCTGGGTGCAAGATGGAGGAGAGAGTAACCTAATCATGTGACATATAGATATGAGAGGCACCGCAAACTAGAGAGTTGACCAAAACATTCCGTGATGAGAGAGTGGAACAGAAATGCACAAAAAATTTGAGAGTGGAGCGTGGCCCCAAACAGATCGGAAAGTACAAAAAAAACCCAAATCAAATTAGAGAAGGATGTGCTTTGCATGCTAAATGAGAGAGCCTCCGGGGGATCAATAAATGCCACTGCTTGCCCACCTAACATTTTCTTGCAGTAGACAAAGCTAACATAAATTTTTGCATTACTTAAAATTCCGGGCATAAAAGCAGCAACTGCATATTTAGTTCTGCTTTCTTGCAAGCCAGACATGTGCAATGAAAACTGGCGCCTAACACGAACAAACCATGCAGTGAATGAGGAGTATTCGCTTAATGTGGGGACTGACTTATAGTTCCTATAAAACCTTTGGCTATTTTAGAAATTAGGATGGTTATAATTGGATAATGAGTATTTGTGGTCTGCCACTAGCATAGGGATTAATGCCTTTTACCTTTAGTGGTCCTAGTGGCTGTATTAATGTAACTAGTATGGCTTTATAAACTATGCAAAGTACACCCATTCTGCACTTCACTCTCAGGGTAGTAAGGAGAAGTCAACGGCTTTTCAGTTATAAGGATGTCATCTCCTCTCCGATCCCCAGCAAGGTACCACGACCTCTCCTACCCTTAACCCCACCACGATCCCCTTTAGGAAGTCTAATGTCTACGGTCCTTGTTATATTGTATGGGCAGAAGCATTAATCAAGGACATGTGCAGTTCGCTCTGCATTACCTCACTGGCTACTGTTGTTGCGCTAGTGTTCCGCCCAGCCGGGAGCAATGCAGGAGCTGGCACCAGGCGGGACGTGTGGCTCGTGGGCAATGGGGGAGAGGCCGGAGGGCCGCTTCTCTCCCTCTGCTGTGAACTTACCTTGCTACAGTCGGCCCGCCAGTACAATCTCCCATGCAGGCATTCTTCTCCTGTGGGAGGCCGGTGGGGTGCAATACGGCTTTCGTCGCCATATGCTTCTTGATTCTTGATCCCATAATCCTCTGGAGAGGAATTCTGGGTTATTGATTAGCTCAATCCAAGATGGACACTTCACATATCCTTAATTTTTGTTTTTTCAATCTATCATGGCGAATAATGCCTTTCTGTGATGCATTATCTGGACTAACTGTATAAACGGTCTTTTCCTTGCTCCTCCTTGCATCGCAAAACTTCCTTTTCCTTGTGGTTGTATTTCCTTTATCATTTGTCCTTTAGCTGTTCAGTCATGATTTCCTTAGGATCATTCCTTCTCTCTCTTATCTTAGTCTGCCTTTTGGGTTCCGTTCTCTGGTTACCATCTACCTAAGACATTCCTGCCATCTGGAGGTTTAATGCCCTCTTGGTTTTTTCTTCCTTGGGACTCCTTCTGGAAGGCACCATCTGTTTAACTGCTTTGAGGTGTCGGTGGCATTGTGGCTAATGGAAGGAGTCACCTTTACCTCTGGCAGACCAGGACTGTTAAGACCTGGGCTACTCAGGCAACCCGGACTCAAAAGTTGCTCTCTGAGTGTTCATCTTCTGAAAAGCCTGACAAATATGTGGGTAAGTTCAGCGGTATTTGCCACAGAGTATCTATAACCAAAAAGCCTTTTTACTCCGCAGGTTTCTTTGCACGCGGAAAGTCATTGTTTGTTCTCAGTTAGTCCCCAATTTTCCTGCTTACCTGCTCAGTGGAGCTGTGGTTCTGTTGGTGATGACTAACACACTTGGCAAATCTCATTCGGTTGACAGACAGCTGGCGGGCATCAGCCTGTTAAGCCTGTGCAATGACACTCATCTTTGACAATTGAGGCCGCCCAGACCAGTTGCAGACGGGTGCGCAATCGTGCCAGTGGCATTCTCCATAGAGGTAGTCATGGCTAGCTGCGACCTCACAGACCGATTGCAGACTGGTGCTTGGTCACGTCAATGACAGCAGCTCTTCTTGAGGCAGATCCTTTGTCAGTCATTGGTAGCACCACTCATTTGAGCACACAGACTTGTACCTAACACCACAATATTGGTTTTCACTTGAATTGTTTGGCTCGGTTCACAGCGGGAACCACTGAGGGAGACCTCACACAACATGGGTCGCTCCTGACTATGGGCTTAATTTAGATCTTGGCGGATAGGTTATTCCGTTACAACGGTGACTGAAATCCCGTCCGCAGAAATATAAATCCCATTATATCCTATGGGATTTATATTTCGGCAGACGGGATATCCATCACCATTGTGACGCAGTAACCTGTTCGGCGAGATCTAAATCAGACCCTGTGTTTTTACTGTAAGTCTGTTTCTTCTGGGTGTTCTTCACTCTGGCAAAAGCTTAGCTTCCCGTTCTCAACGGCATCTCCTGCTTGGCCGGGCACTCTGCTTTCCTCTCTCAGAAGGCAGACAAGCAGGCTTTTAGCCGCTATGCAGAGACAATCTGGTCCTCCGCAAGAAGTTCAGACTTCCAGTAATGCCCCCTCACTTCGGAGAGACTGGACACATGCAGAAACCGGCCCTAGTCACACAGCAGTACTTTGAGTACTCTATGTAGCACTCTCTTCCGTGGTCAAGAAGAACTTGGAACTGTAGCAAAGTGGAATGGTTTGCTTCACTCTCTTATATTCAAATGAATCCATTTTATAAGGGTTTGGAATTGATTTGGGTTGGTTCTCTTTCAAATGCTATTTTCTGTCAAGCACAGCCTTTGTGCAAAGTGATGGCTCTCTCAGCAGGTAGCAATGGTGCAGACACCAAACAGGAGTGTCCACAACAAGGGCACAATAAAGTGCAAGATATTTGCACCTGGCTGTCATCAGCCTTCCAGAAGTAGTTATGAGGGGCAGACAAAAAGGCAAGCCCTGCCTAGAAACCTTCTCACCTTGAACAGCACACTGCTTACTCCTACCAGGCAGTTGTCAGATAACTAAGTGGCAGCCTTTTGACGACGAAGACCTCATTGAATTTCTGAGGGTATTTGTTAGAAATGGGGTTCCTGGTTGGCTAGGGTATGCACCTAAGCCAGGCAGAATTCACCGCTCTAGTCTCGGTAAGGGAGTTCCACACTGATGATAACCCCTGCTCACTCCCTTGGTAGATTTGCAGAGCAGTCGGCTCATCCCAGAGGCAATGTGTAAAGTGTTTGCGCAACACACTCACATTGACACACTAGGCACACCACAAAAGAGACTCCGCACAAGATTATATAAAAATGTCCTTTGTATTAGCCATAAAAACATATTAGAACACAATCCCATATATTACCGTGCCACTAGGCACTTGTCATAACTTCACAGGGATTACATAAATCACTTGGCCAATCGGGACCACTGTCCTAAACATTACAGTTAGGGTAACCATTAACTACTGGCAGCATTAACTTTAGCATAAAAACATTAGGCATAACCAACATCAGCCGTGCACTATAGTAAATACTTGTAGAGTGCACACCTCCTACATCACTTCCACGTAATGTAACACCACATATAGACTCACACCAGGGCATCAACTGTCAGGCATTGCACATGAATCATATGCAGGCCATGAAATGCAGCCAGGAGTTACAACACATCACCAAAAGGCATAGGATGCAGCATCTCTGTACTCCAAATATAGCTCATGCAGACACTGTTTCAGAGATCCTTTCTACTTTGGGGGATCGGGGGCCTTCCTCGAAGTTTCACCCTGTTCCCACTGACAAAGAATGTCCCTGGTGCCCAGCGCACCAAATCAGGGGGCGGGGTGCAACACACACCTAGTCTCTGCCGATTCCCTCTTGAACCCATTAATGCCACTCAAGAAAACGGCAGATAGGATCGCGGACGCCTGGTCCACCAAGGAGGGAGACCTCACTGGGTCCACTCTGGCCGAATCTCCAGGCCTGCAGCTGCCCGTAAACGCGTGGTGCAGCTGCTGCAAAAATAGTTCAGTGTGAAATCGGGCCTGCCCCGAGTTCGCGTCTGACTGGGGTGCCAGATTCCCGGAAATACCCTTACCGGCGGTGTTCCTTCCTGCAGCCACCTCTTCAAAGTGACGCACAGCCCTTCCGAGGGTTGGCGCCTGAACACACCTGACTCGAAGGTTGCCCTGGCAACCTGGGGGTGGGGCCAGACTCCTTCACGGCTCCCTCGTCGCTGCAGGACCTGCTGGGGCCGCGCCGCCTTTTATCCCTACACTCTCACAGCCAGGACAGCAGCAGGTGGGGCTCTGCCCAGAACTCTGGTGAGGTAGGTGCTCCGCACACACTTTGCGAGGGCAGAACTCACCAATTACTTTACTGCAGCACGACCCCATGCATGGGGCTCAAGTACACATGGCACAGTGCGCCTCACATAGATTTCAGGGCCAAGAGCCCAAAAAGATAAAATCACATGAGGTTGCCAAGACCAGGGGCATAGGGGCACTCCTGGGAGAGCACCGGGGCTCCCAGCAAGGTACAGGCATGCAGGCCAGCACAAAGGTCCTTTGGTGAAAAGCAGCAGTCCTTATTCCAGCCAACAGGTCAGCCCTTCCCGAATACTCAATACTCAAGCCAGTTCCTCCTGGCCGTCCAGCAGCCTTCCTGTTATAAGTCCACGCAGTCTCTTCTCCTTTACATGGGGTCACAGCCCCTCTACTTGTAGTGCCCATGTCTTTTTTCTTGGGGTACTTTAAAACATTTACAAGTGCACAACACCCCCCATTTACAGTGTAAGCCCTGGCCCCGGACAGACCACAGGGGGGCAGAGCCAGCATTGTAGAAGGTAGGCACAGCCCTATTCAGGTGCAGGTGCAACTCCTTCCTTCACTCCAAATGCAGACCAGACCTTTCAGCCTAGCGCTGAGTCACCCAGGCAGGGCATTTACATACCTCAACCCCCCCCAGGGACTGGCTGGAGTGAATGCACATTCGCACTCCCCTGTCAGTCAGAACCAGACTGTCAATACACATTCGGGCAGGGCACAAAGACACATGAGCACACAGAAATGGCTACATCTGAAATTGGCATTTCTAAAATAGTAATATTAAGTCCGCTTTCACCAATAAGCAGGATTTATCACTACTATTCCAAACATACCAAACATTGTCACGCTACACTTCTCATGTCAGGAATTACCACTGAAGCACATATCAGGGAATCCCCAATGCAACCCTATGAGAGGGCAGCCTAACAGTAGTGAGAATCCAATTGGGGCTGTTTATCACTACCGGGACCTGTCACACAGGTAAGGCATATGTCCTACCTTTTACCTACACAGCACCGTGCCCATAGGGCTAGCTAGGGCATACCTTAGGGGTGACTGGTGTGTAGTAAAAGGGGAGTTGCAGGCTTGGCAACCACTTTATATGCCACGTCACGACGGCAGTAAACTGCACGCACAGACCCTGCAGTGGCAGAAGCCTGAGACAGGTTTGAAAGAGTTCGGTGGGTGGCGCAAGCAGCGCTGCAAGCCCACCAGTAGCATTTAATTTATTGGCCCTGGGTATATGGGATACCACTGTACAAGGGACTTGTAGGTAAATTAAATATGCAAAACCGGGGTAGACCAATCTTAGCAAATTTACAAGAGAGAGCACATGCACTTTAGCACTGATCAGCAGTAATAAAGTGCCCAGAGTCATAAAACTACCACCAACAAGTCAGTAAAAATACAGGAGGAAGGCAAAAAGCTTTATTCCGGTCTCCACCCTCTCTCTTTTCAGTGTCTGTGACTCCACCCTCCAGTCATAGGAATGAAGTTAATACATTTCCTTTATGTGGAAGCTGTATCCACCCTCATCTTGTGCTAGGCTAAACCTTGGGGCTGGTCCAGAATGGATCCTACTGTTCCCAGTACCCATTATCACCATATACAGAATCCTATTACCACACATGTGCTGCAAATCCACCACACATCCACACACTCAGCAGGCTCTGGGAATGTCAGCAACAGAGTCTAGAGTTCACACTTAAGTCCTAAGTTCTGTTTCAGCCGTTAGGGCATGCTTGATGTACCCTTCCAGGTCACAGAACACATTCTGAACATCACCATGCCATTGGCAGGCCTTGGTCTCCCACACCCTAGGTTGGCATTGATTGTTACGTAGTCAAACAAAAAGTCAGGATACCACTTTCACATTTAGGCGTGCACTCAGGGCAGGGGTACACCCCTGTTTACCATGGAGGGAATATAAAGTACTAGCTAAGTAATGCCTGCACCTTGTATTATTGATCTGAAATGGCAAATGTATTTTGTGGTTTGTTACATTTTTTGGTTACATTTAATCATCTTTCCTTTTATTCAATTTAGCCTATGGGAAAGTATTCCTGGTAAGAAAAGTCAGCGGCCATAATTCTGGGAAGCTCTATGCAATGAAAGTATTGAAAAAAGCAACTATTATTCAAAAAGCAAAGACGACTGAGCACACGCGAACAGAACGGCAAGTTTTGGAACACATTAGACAATCGCCATATTTGGTCACCTTGCACTATGCCTTTCAGACGGAGACAAAACTCCATCTAATTTTGGGTATGTTTTCCAACCTGTGTAAAATGTTGTATCTTTCATAACAAACTTATTACTTCACTTCTTAGTCAATCCTTTGAAATGTGTTTAACGGCAGGTTGGTCATTGAATCCTTTGCTGAAATAATTGATATTGGTCTTGTGAGTGATACCGTCCCATCCACATTTCGTCAATTCTTAAAATAGTATTGTACACATTTTCCCCAAATATATTGTTTGCATTTGTGTTCCATCATAGGTCTTGAAAACCTAAAGAAAGTGTGGACATATTTTCTTGTGTAATTGTCCTACATTTTATTCCTTAATACTTTTGTTTTGTTGGTGGGGAATGTCTCTGTGCTCGACCCTGTCTCGATTTTTATGTTTTTGTTGACTTCCAAATTTGCTTCTGTTGTTACTGTGAACCCCAGGCATTTCTTTGCAGAAACGTGAACCCCAGGCATGCCTTTGCACACATGAGCATTTGGGGCCAAAACGATCCACTGCCATGCACGTAAAGTGTATTTTTAGAGGCTAATTGGGATTGCACTTTCCTTTGCTTGATTTTTCTCAATTATCTTTTCCTGTTGTGACCTTGCTGATGCTTGATAATGAAAATGTCAAGATCTCCTAAACTGAAGCACAACATCGCTGCAAAGGCACAAGCTGGCCTGTTTTGTGACCTAGAAACTAGCCCTTGCAATGGGAGTTAGAGATAGTGCTGTCGGGATGCTTTACGGTCTACAAATGAGCTAATATATGGTCTTGAATCACATTAAACATCAGCGGAACAATAGCCATATTAAGAGTAGTAAGTGGAAAAATCTTTCAACGGGGAGAGTGGAGGGGATGATGGTAAAAGATGAGCGGTGGGAAAAAATGAGGGGAGGTTGTAGGTATGTGAAAGGAGGACAAATGGGAGGGGTATGAGAACAAGTGGAGCAGAAGGGGAGGTAGTCAGAACGGAGCGAGAATGCAATAAGGAAGAGAGTTGGAGAAGGCAAGTTAAAAGAAAGCATGAGTGTAAAGTTGGAGAGGTGTTAGTTGAGATTTGGGAATTTGGGAGGGTTAGGCTGAAGCTGGAGTGGGGAAGATAAGAAGTTTTCGGGGACATCGGATAGGTGGTGAAAAGGAGGCAAGGGAAAGCAAGGAGAAGGGTGTGGAAGAATAGATAAGAGGAGAAGAGTGGCTGAGGAGAGAGCAGAGAGGTCGGAGGAGAAAAGGTGGACTGAGAAGACAAGGAAGTACATACAGGGCTCGAAGAAGAGGAAGACAAGATAGGAAGAAGGGGCTTGACTATGTAATCTACTCAAGAGGGTGTGGTCAGGGAGGTGAGGAAGGGTTGTGGAGGGGGTGAGTGGTCAACATGTAGAATAATGACCGCATCTAGAGATTATTTTATTTCACCCATTTTGGATCTGTTTATATGCTATTGGCAAACGCGGAAATAGTGCAGAATGCACTCATGTGACTCATCCATTTCTGTATTTTAAAACTGATGTTTTTGGTTGATAATGTTGAATATATTGTTTTTATTTTCTGAATTTTATATGGTTTTATTAAACCATTGACAAACGTAAATTAAATAATCAAATAAACTCCTGCACCTGTGGACTCCCTCAGGTGGTTTTTGGATCAATGAATCCATGTTTTGTGGTATTTTTTATTTTATTATGTCACTTAACATCTTGACCATTAGCGTTAGGATAGCCTCGCACTCACCGCTATTCTGCTGCTGGCTGCTGCTGTAATTCATTTTTAAAACGTCCCGTTTTTGTCTTTTATTTTAATCTTAGTTACTCGTTTTTCCCCTGTTTTTAAATTTGAGCCACTCGCATACCTGCACTGCTGCCACCTTACTCTTACCTAAATTTGGTCAAAGCACCGCGTTTTAGCGGGTCCCTGCCCACTGTCTCGTGTTAATGGCCATCTTGGGAGGGGGGACATTGCAGGAGGCGCAGGTAGCGCTCTAGTGTCCCTAGTGTCCCGCGCTCGGCGAGCATAAAGCCAGGCAAATCTCAGGTGAGCACCCTTAACATCTTGACCATTAGCGTTAGGATAGCCTCGCACTCACCGCTATTCTGCTGCTGGCTGCTGCTGTAATTCATTTTTAAAACGTCCCGTTTTTGTCTTTTATTTTAATCTTAGTTACTCGTTTTTCCCCTGTTTTTAAATTTGAGCCACTCGCATACCTGCACTGCTGCCACCTTACTCTTACCTAAATTTGGTCAAAGCACCGCGTTTTAGCGGGTCCCTGCCCACTGTCTCGTGTTGGTGGCCATCTTGGGAGGGGGGACATTGCAGGAGGCGCAGGTAGCGCTCTAGTGTCCCTAGTGTCCCGTGCTCGGCGAGCATAAAGCCAGGCAAATCTCAGGTGAGCACCCTTAACATCTTGACCATTAGCGTTAGGATAGCCTCGCACTCACCGCTATTCTGCTGCTGGCTGCTGCTGTAATTCATTTTTAAAACGTCCCGTTTTTGTCTTTTATTTTAATCTTAGTTACTCGTTTTTCCCCTGTTTTTAAATTTGAGCCACTCGCATACCTGCACTGCTGCCACCTTACTCTTACCTAAATTTGGTCAAAGCACCGCGTTTTAGCGGGTCCCTGCCCACTGTCTCGTGTTGGTGGCCATCTTGGGAGGGGGGACATTGCAGGAGGCGCAGGTAGCGCTCTAGTGTCCCTAGTGTCCCGCGCTCGGCGAGCATAAAGCCAGGCAAATCTCAGGTGAGCACCCTTAATATCTTGACCATTAGCGTTAGGATAGCCTCGCACTCACCGCTATTCTGCTGCTGGCTGCTGCTGTAATTCATTTTTAAAACGTCCCGTTTTTGTCTTTTATTTTAATCTTAGTTACTCGTTTTTCCCCTGTTTTTAAATTTGAGCCACTCGCATACCTGCACTGCTGCCACCTTACTCTTACCTAAATTTGGTCAAAGCACCGCGTTTTAGCGGGTCCCTGCCCACTGTCTCGTGTTGGTGGCCATCTTGGGAGGGGGGACATTGCAGGAGGCGCAGGTAGCGCTCTAGTGTCCCTAGTGTCCCGTGCTCGGCGAGCATAAAGCCAGGCAAATCTCAGGTGAGCACCCTTAACATCTTGACCATTAGCGTTAGGATAGCCTCGCACTCACCGCTATTCTGCTGCTGGCTGCTGCTGTAATTCATTTTTAAAACGTCCCGTTTTTGTCTTTTATTTTAATCTTAGTTACTCGTTTTTCCCCTGTTTTTAAATTTGAGCCACTCGCATACCTGCACTGCTGCCACCTTACTCTTACCTAAATTTGGTCAAAGCACCGCGTTTTAGCGGGTCCCTGCCCACTGTCTCGTGTTGGTGGCCATCTTGGGAGGGGGGACATTGCAGGAGGCGCAGGTAGCGCTCTAGTGTCCCGCGCTCGGCGAATATAAAGCCAGCCATGCTGACGCGCAGCGTCATCACGCAGCGTCATCGCCGGACTATCGCCGGAGTTTCGCCAGAGTCAAGCCCGTCTGTGCCCGTCCGGGCCCAGACGGGCCCAGGGCACACCACTCTGCTAAACACCTCTTGCCCTCAGATCCCCTGTTATAGGTACTCACGGGACACACTGCTTGCTTTACGCACGCCCAGACACCCCAGCTGCTGCTATTATTGGGCTGAGGGCTCCGTTTTTAATCATTGTCTTGACTGTCGCCCGTACAATACTTGCAAGCACCCTAACTCTCTTACTATGGCATTGCTCAACTGTAGATCATTGCCTTGTCATACTACCGAGGTTCATTCCCTCCTTCTGGACCATAGTCTGGATGTTTTATTTCTGACGGAAACGTGGCTGACTACAGGTTCCGACCCCGATATCGTCAACGCTCTCCCCTCGGGGTATCTCATGTTCCATCTTGATAGGCCGGATGGGAGAGGGGGTGGAGTGGCCATTGTTTACAGAGACACATTTATATGCAAAGCAGTCGACTGTGGCATCAACAACGCTGAAAGTTGTCAGTTTACCCTTTGCATCTCCTCAACTGTCTCTATCTCTGGCCTCCTTGTGTATCGGCCTCCCGCTACTCTAGGGAATTTCGTGGATTCCTTCATGGAGGCTGTTATCCCACTGGCTGCTGCCTCGTCCTACTTTGTCACCCTTGGGGACTTCAATTTTCATTTTGACGACCCCAATGACGTAGTGGCAAGGGAGCTTGTAAGCTCGCTTGGTGCACTGGACCTTCATCTTGTTAATATGGGAGCTACCCATAACAGAGGCCATCAGCTTGATGCAGTTTTTGCTAACTCTGTGAACTTGCAGGCTCTCCAGATGTTGGCTCTCCCCTGGACTGATCACCATCTTGTTCCGTTTAGCTGGCTGCTGGGGAACCGCAGAGACCCCGCTCCTAGACAACATACTGTGGAACGACTTTGGTCGAAGCTCCCGGTGGACAGTTGGGCGGAAGAGCTATCTAGAACCTGTCCTCACCTCACAGATGACCCCAACACTGCTGACCAGCTCTTGGGCAAATGGCTTACCAACTCTCTGGACTTACTGATCCCAAATAAAAGAAGGCTTGTCAGGGAGAGAAGAATTGGCTCTGCCCCCTGGTATACCCCCGAACTTGGGTGCATCAGAACCTCTTGTAAAAGGCTTGAACGTGCCTGGAGGAGAGAGCGGACGGAAGAAAGCCGGGCCAATTATAAAAGGGAATTAAGGAAATATAAAAGCGCACTGAAGGATGCTAAAAAGACTTTCTTTAGCGACCGGATTGAGAGAGCAAGCAATTCTTCAGGAGAATCGTTTAAAATCTTCAAGGAACTTCTGAAAGCCCCGGTCCCTCCAGTGTTGCACGATAATCCCAAAGAAAAATGTGAGGAACTGGCCAGCTTCTTCCACTCTAAAATAGAGAAAATATTATCCTCCTTACCTACTATCCCTCAAAGCGATGAATCGGTTGCTAGTCCTACAAGTTGCCTGATTGAGCTAGCCTCTTTTGGCCCCTTTTCGGAAGAGGAGGTCATAAAAGTCCTGTTAGAGATGAAGAGTGGCTCCCCGAGTGACCCAGTCCCCATAAAACATCTTAAACTCGTGGCTAACATCTTGTCAACTCCTCTGACTGACCTCTTGAACCTTTCACTTACGCAGGGCATAGTGCCCCAGAGATGGAAAAAGGCCGTGGTGAAGGCCTTATTGAAAAAGCCAGGAATGGACTCATCCAACTTGACCAACTTTAGGCCAATTTCACTTCTGCCTGGTTTCTCAAAAATTGCAGAGAAGCTGGTTAACCGTCAGCTCTCTCACCATCTTGAGTCTAACCACCTGCTAGGAGACTCCCAGACTGGTTTCCGTCCCGGCCATGGAACAGACACTGCCTTGCTGGCAGTAGTGGAGGAGGCAAGGAGCACTCTAGATACAGGAGGGTCAGTGGCAGTGATCCTCCTGGACTTGAGTGCTGCCTTTGACACTGTGAGTCATCAAGTGCTCCTCCAACGTCTGTCAGAGGTAGGTGTCTCAGGGACGGCCCTGAAATGGTTGGGATCTTTTCTATCTGACCGTTTCTACCAAGTCTGGGAGGGGTCAGAGCAATCTGCCCTAATCCCTCTTCAATGTGGAGTCCCGCAGGGCTCATCGCTGAGCCCTACTCTATTTAATATATATATGACTCCACTTGAAAGAGTGGTCGCCCCCTCGGGGGTGAAGATCATCAGCTATGCTGATGATACTCAGCTGGTGGTCGGCCTCACTCAGCTGGCGGAAAAACCTGAGGTTTTACACGACTGCCTCGCCAATGTTTATCGTTGGATGTCTATCTCTGCCTTAAAGCTCAATGGAGGTAAAACCGAGCTGATGCTCCTGGGCAATCCCAGTCCCTCCATTATTGCGACCGGTTGGCCCCGGTCTCTTGGTGACCCACCATCCCCCAAGAAGGAGATCAAGTCCTTGGGAGTATGGTTGGAAGAAGATCTGTCCTTCAGGACTCATGCCAGGAAGACCGCAGGGGTTTGCTTTGGCTTACTAAAATCAGCCCGAAAGGTGCTACCTTTGCTTCCTGATCCAGCAAGGAAGCTGTTGATACGTGGCCTAATTCTATCGAGGCTCGATTATGGGAATGCGCTGTTTCTCGGTGCCCCCGAAGCGACCTTCAAAACTCTCCAACAGGTGCAAAACGCAGCTGCGAGAATCCTTATGGATGTTCCCAGAAGGCAGTCTGCTGCTCCTGCCCTCAGAGCGCTTCACTGGCTCCCCGTGAAGGAGCGGGTGAAATTTAAGGCGCTATGTACTGCCCATAAAATTCTACATGGCAAAGGCCCCCCTATCCTTGCTAATATGGCCCTTCCCTATAAACCCCCACGTCTGCTGCGCTCGGACCAAAAACACCTTCTGCAGTCAGCCAGAGTAAGAAAAGCTCGTTCTGGGGGTAGGCGTTTCTCGGTGCAGGTGGCGTCTCTTTGGAACTCTCTGCCCCTCAGGATTCGCTCAGAGCCCAAGATCCTACCATTTAGGAAACTTCTTAAGACCAACTTGTTTCCACAGTAGTGATTAGCTGAGTCTCCCCTCTGGTCTGTTGCGCCGGGACGCCCCTGGGTAAGCTGAGCGCATTATAAATTTCATATTATTATTATTATTATTACTAGTACTCAAGAAGTGCCCAGATGTTTCTGCTTTCTTAAATGGGATCCCTCTCTCTCCTAAAAAGAAAAATCACAGTTCAAGAACAGCTTTGGCTTTGAAATTAAACTCCTGAAGTTCCTCAGTTATGCATGGCCTTCAGCTCTATGCAGCAGGGGGATGCAACAGGCTTACCTGTCCTAGCCGCTTTCGTTTTTGCTTGACTAGGACCAAGTCACCTTCATCGAAGATTGTTTCCTGGGCTCCTCAAAGCAGATCAGCATATATTACATTTGTGCTTTCGAGAAGCGTCAGTGACCCAAACCTTATCATCATTTAAGGATCGGTCTACTGTCCACTGTGGCAGTTTGGTTCCGATGGCTCTCTCAAATTGCAAGGTGGCAGGACTTTCACCAGTTGTGGAGTTAGGATTCGAACGATAAGTTGGAGGGCTTGATACAGGGCTTGGTTTAACTCGATCCCCTCCATCGATGCTTGTTGAATTATCCTTTTAATGGTGCCCACGAATCCTTCCACAACATCATTTGCTTGGGGCCACAGAAGTGTACTGATTGATGCTTGACATTTAGTCTAACTTGAAACTCCTTGAATTCTTTGCTATTGATTGGTGGACCATTGTCACATTTTAGAATGGCGGGAATACCCCACTCTGCAAAGATGTTATCCAGCCGCTTGATGACCTTGTCATGGGTTGTTGATGATAACTCCTCTACTATAGGAAAGTGTGAATACTCAGTGACTTCCATGATATGACGTCGGTTTCCTAGGGGCCCAAAGAAATCAATGGCAACTCTTTCCCAAGCCTGTGCAGGAAAGTTAGACATTGTCAATGGATGTTGCGTCACTTTGAGGGAAAGGCATTTGCAAAGATGGCACACTTTTAGTTCCCTCTCAACTCGCCCATCTAGGCGCGGGAACCATATTCTGTCTCTTAAGGCTCTTATGGTAGATACAATGCCACAGTACCCTTAATGAGCTAGCACAATGATCTGTTGTCTTGAGCTTTCAGGTATGACAATCTTCGAGCCTCTCAAAACATCATTTTCCTTGGTCATGGATAGTTCATCATGTACATTTTTAAATTTTTGGAAATTCGACATGGTCAACAAAAGGTCGAACACTCTCCTTCCAAGATTGAGTGGAAATGATGTATTTTAAGTTAAGCATGTTCTTAGTAACAGCAATAATCTGTCCAGTAGATAGGGCCGCTGGTGTACTGGACTTCACAGTGAAGTTAATGTACTCATCAGCTGTTTTGGATGTCGAACTACGAGGATGTAGTGGTACTCGTGAAAAAATAGTGAGCAGCACTTGGTGGTTTGTTACGATAGAGAAACTTTTCGCCTAGGAACACAGCCAACACTACAGCCGGGCTCTTGTTCTCTGGCTGAGAATAGGCACGTACTGTGTCAGACAGGCTTCGACGGTCATAGGCCACAATGTGGCTTTGAACATTTGGATGACCATTATGTTGAGCAAGGATTGACCCCAGTGCCACTGAGCTTGCATCTACTGTGATTTCAGTCTGTAATTTGGAGTTAAAATAGGCCATCTCAGTCGTGTTCCCAATTGCATGTTTTATTCTTTTGAAGCTTTGATCACACAACAGACCATTGTTTTGTCAAATCTCTCAGTGGGGCACTCATGGTAGCATAGTCACGAATGTTCCTTGAGTAATAACTGGCTATGCCTAAGAAGGATTGCAGCATGGTGACATCTTGTGATGGGCAAGTAGTTGCCAGTGCTTTGTCTTTATAGGGGTCAGGAGTTCTTCCCCCATCAGAAGATACGTGTCCAAAGAATTTAATTTTGGTCTTGTGAAACTCTCACTTTGCTGCGTTTAGGGTGAGACCTGCATCATCAAGTAAATGGCACACTAGTGTAAGAGCCTTGTCATGCTCCTTTTGCTTTGCTCCAAATACCAGTATGTCATCACTGTTAAATGCATGCGTGACTGGTTGAATTATTCAACATATAACATCATGAAATATTTCTGAAGCGGATGACACTCCAAAACTTGACCTTTTTTATCTGTACTAACCAACATGAGTCAAAAAAGTAGTTTGTGTCACTTTAGGGGCTACCGGCTACGTCCATTCCCGCCCAGCCACCAAGGCCAACAGGCCCACCAGTCCTTTTGTGGCAGAGGTCATAGTTTCCACAAGCCTTGTGGGACACACAGCCTGAGTTCTACCCAGCGAGCCAATCCACTTCCAAAGTAGTCAAAGCCTCAAAACTACTTTAGTTTGCCCTTCTACCATCACAGCCAAACAGTGGGCGGCAGAATTTGACATCACTTGACCTGATGGCAGTCCATAACATCGGACAAGTGGATACTTTAAATTGCTCCGTAGGGTTGATCCCTCCCTTTCTTAGAAAACACGCTGCCCATGCCACTATCCCCAGACCAGCCGACAGAGGACCACTTTTTTCTGCTACTTCTGGAAGCACAAATTCTTTTGGGGAAAGGAGCCATTGAGTGGTTGTCTGCAACAAAGGTTGGTCATGGTTGCTACTCCTGCTACTTCTGGTGCCCAAAAAGGACATAGCCCTTCATCCTATTTTAGACCTATGCCTACTCAACTTCTTTCTGGAGAAAGAAAAATTCAGGATGCTTGCATTGGCTTAGGTCATGTCTGCCCTAGATCCTGGAGACTGGATGGTAGTGCTGTACTTACAGGACGCCTATTTCCATATCCCCGTCCTGCCTGTCCACAGGCATTACCTATGGTTCAGAGTGGGCCACAAGCATTTTCGGTTTGATGTGCACCCGTTTGCCCTCACCAGCGCCCCTTGGGTGTTCCTTCAAGGTAATGGGGGTGGTTGCAACACACCTGTGGAGGCAGGATTTCCAGTCTTCCCCTACCTCCACGATTGGTTGTTGAATGTGGGCTCACCCAAGGCAGTTGCCGTCCTGCATTCTTTTGGGTTCCCTATCAATGTTCAGATGCCTGACTCCCTCTCGGACACACCCTTTTATCTGAGCTGGATTGTATACAGTGCAGTTTCGGGCTTATCCTCTGGGATGGCGAGTCCAGGACATTCAGGCTATGATTTTGATGTTTCAGCCTCTATCCTGGATTTCCGTGATACTAACTTTGAGGCTGCTGAGCCTCCTGGACTCCTGCATCCTGCTGGTAACATGCCGTTTGGCATATGTGAGCTCTGCAGTAGGACCTGAAGTCCTTGTGGGCGCAGCATCAGGGGAGTCTCTCCGACCTGGTCGATATCTACAGCTAAATAGAGTTTCCACCTGATAAGGAGTTACCGAAGGTAAGTAAATTCTTTGTTATAGTGAAGTTATGTCTAGCTTTGGTTATAACACCTTAACCTATGTTTAAAAAGAAAGTAAAAATTCACTTTAAGAATCGCAGTTAAAGTGCAGTTTTGGTTGCAGATTAAAACTAAAAATGCGCCTAAAATGACAAGTTATATTTCGCTATGCAAACCATAACTCACACAGTACCCAAGCAAACCATAACCTTTGCACCATATTCAAAGCTTCTGACCTCACACTAGTTACACCAATTGGTAATACCACCGCTAAGCACAATGTAATGAAAAAATGCTCAAATCAATTACTAATGCTACATTGATAGTGGTCTATTTCCTAGTGCTCTGTAAGTTCATTTACAATATTTGTAATTGCATCTGTCACCTCAGGGGTGAAGCCAAACCACTCTGCAGAGCTTTAACATTGTCAAGGTTACTAGGATTATGTGGGCCGGAGTACCAAAATATGTAGCAAGTTTATGGCAATTACGTGACAAAAGCGTAAATAATGTGGCACATTCGATGGTAGTATTATTTTCAACATTTTAGCCACAGACATTGTTTGGGAAATCTACAAATTTGGGGGGAAATTATGTGCCACATGTATTAAATCCAAAACTATGCAGTAAATGCTGTAACTACAGAAGTGCATGCAGCGACTGCCCCTCACTATTATTGTTCTAGCAATAATGTATTCATGAAAAACTAAAGAAAAAGCCCTAACTATTCCAATTCCACTCACTGCTTATTGTTAGCTGCATTTTGAACAAAACGGTGTCATTAAGAAAGTATTTAGTGGGTAACTTGCAATATGGTCATATATTTTGCTCTTTCCATGATGTGGAAACAAACCACTCACCCTTTGGCCTATTAGTTTATGATGTCACCAGAACTCCTTGGTGGCAATATTGTACAGTATTAAACCGTTACCTATTATGTATCCTATATTTAATATATAATTTAAGCAATGCTTGTTTCAACATACTTGAATCAAAGTCATTGTATGTGTTCCCTTATTGTGGCAAGAACACATAGGGCAGACTTTTTCTCTATAATTTGCTCTTTCAGATGTAGATGTATGACACTGTTTACCTTGAGCTTTCACTCTGGACTTCCTTCCATGAGTTGTAAGTTCAGAGCAGGATCCCATTTCTGATCAGTAAATATTAAATTGCTAAAGGCTTATGTTTTAGCTAATATGGTGCAACAAATAACTGTCCAACAGGTTTATTATTCTCGTACGTTCAAAAAGAAATTTGTTTTAAAAGGATGCTATCAATGCAGTCGCTCAGGTTGCAGACAATTTTCGAAATGTACTTTATGATGTAGTATCTTGTTAGTGCCAGTCTCAGAACAGGCTATAAGTGAATGAGAAAGATCTTCACTGAAACATAACTGGGCAGTTTAGCAGCACAAACATATATAGTTAAACATGTGCTTTTCCATTTAAACAAGAGTTATTTATAGGATTTATTTTGCTTCAGTGAGGTTAAGAAAGGGCTTTAATCATGCTTTTGTTCTAGGACTTTTGCTCTGCTATCATACTGTCTGTGGCACTGTTTGGCTCATGAATATGAGAATAGTGCTAACTGCAAGGATCTGCCGTTTGGAAATCTTGAAATTGAAGGTATTTTCTTTTGAATAGAAATAATTTCAGAAATAAGAAGCAAAAAAGCTAACATGTTTTTCATGGCTTTAATAATTACAATATATTTCTATTTTAGGACTTCAAATTCGAACTAATTTTGTCCTCAGATGTTGAGAATTGCTTGGTATCAAGGTCTGTTGGGATTTGAAATTGTTTCAGTAGTATAATTTTCTGGAGATCATCCAAGATCTTATTCATATACAACTCCTATAGTCCTCTACTGAATCCAGTCCTACTGTATTAGGGTCTATTGTATAGTAGTTAAATATTGAGATTGGTCAAATCATGGACTGTGGTTTGAAATTCCAAATAATAATTTTTTCCAAGACAACCCACCAAGTATAATTTTGACTTCTTGTAAAAATGTATGGGGTAGTTGTGATGAACTTTACTAAGTATGGTTTTGAAGGTAGGAGACAACAATTGTTGGACATATCATGCTATGACTGCACATACTAAGAATTTGAAAGGTGCACAAATATAATGGAGTAATATCGTAATAAAATGTAAATACTGGGGTTTTTCTAGCTGGAGAGCAATATATTACATGAAAATCCCATTTCTCTGGGTCCCAGTTATATATTTATTACCCAAGATATACAGAACTCTGACCACACCACTTGGTGGATCAATTGTATCTGGCAATGAGTCTCTTACTGAAAGAGTATCGGAATTTGTTGATGATGGTTATAGCAAAAGATCCTGCAGTCTTGTATCACAGATTTTCTGAAAGCAATTTACAATATACCATGGAAATATGACATGTTGCTGGTTAGTATGGTGTGAATTCCCTTTATAGTTGTATTGCCCATATGGATGGTGTTTTCAGTATGAGCCAAAATCTGAATGAGAGACCAGCCAACTTAATTCTGCCTAGCAACATACTGATTGGTAGAGTTTGTACTTAAGAATAACTTATTTTACTATGAGGATCATCTTTTCCACAAAATGTGTGTAACCACAATAAGTTACAGATTTGGCCGTTCTTATGCCTCACTCAGAGACCAATTGTAATTGATGAGAATGTCTGACTATGGCTGCACTTCGTAGACAACATCTTCATAATATGGAACGGCAGTACAGCAGTTTTTATGAAGATGTTATAAGTCTTCTCATTCTCTTCAATTCCAACCCATAAAATATTTAACTAACATTCAAATATAGAAATTCTGGGTATACGTCTTTTATTGTGAATAAGATTGTGAGTAATATATTACACTCCTCCTCAGGTTACCCGAAACATCTGAAAATAGCATACCATATGGAGAATTGCTTAGAGCACATATAATCAGATTCCGACTACATAACACAAGTTGCTGCAATAAAAAAAGGCTTTTGGAACGAGGGATTGGTAATTAAGGGTATGGACAAAGCAATATACAGAGGAGCATCAGTTTATAGAAGTAATCTAATTTACAAACCAAAACCCTCTAAGACCAAGAAACCAAAAAGTTAGGTTTATCACCAATTAAAACTTTGAGAACTCTAAGCTACATCACATTCACCTCAGACTTTGTCATTTATTACACTTCAATTCTAAAATATTCCAATACTAGACCTGCAATTATGTATAAACAAGAAATTACTAAATATTTTATATTTCCTACTGACAACAACCACACAAAAGGTGATGCGAGGATTCTTGCAATAAGTCTAACCGCTGGTAATCGCTCAATATAGCATTCCAACCCATGCCTGTTTTGCCCATCATACCACCTCAGATTAGACCCAATTATAAGCAAACCTCTCTTGGTCCTCCTCCAATTGGAACAGCCCAGCCCAAACTGACAAGCCAGATCCTCTCCAGACTAGAACACAAGCAACCCTAGACCTATTTCACTCTGATATGGACTCTTTAGTTTGCTGTAGTTTGGTCCCAGTGGCACAGAGAGCAAGGGACCCATGTCCCAGTGACAGCATAAAATATTCTAAATTACTTATTTCAGAAGGCACTCTAATTAACATTATTGATTTCTTGGAATGTGGAGACTGAGTTTTTTGTCGTCTCCCAATAAACAGGTAGAAATTTGGGATTTGAAAAGAGAGTGAGGTTACCCCATTAAAGTGTTTTTGAATTGCAACAGCAAATTCTGTATGTTCATCATTGTTTGTGCCTGGTAGAAACTAACTGAGAGTTCAACTAGAGAAACAAACAGAACAAGGACGCTATCCACACCAATTACGAGGACAAAGGCCTCAAGAATGTGGGAGTATCTACTGCCACGAAAAAGAAAAAATCTTTATTTGATATTATCCAATATCGAGGAAGATGTGGTTTGATAAGAGAACCTGCGCCCGAGTGATGGGTACTTTTAGTGGCCAGTCCACATTTGGGAAAATGCATATTTTAGGATCTTTGGTCTATTCAAGAGATCCTCCTATATTAATAAACGCGCGGACTATCGGCATCATTTTATGGACTTGACTGGATAGGTGTTTTATATTGATGTATTTGTAAATAACAAAGATTGACAGTTCATGTGATGGTCTTGATAAAGATTGTGTTAACGAGGACGGTGCCATTGAAATGCGTTGACACTCAAGGTCCTAAATCTGTGACGTTGGTTGGCACAACAGACAAAATGTCAATTGGTTTAAACATTTTTTTTTTTTTTTATAGAGTTCCAGCCCTAACTTTAACTTTGGTCATGGATACCTTGTTTTAATGACAGTGTATTGTCTTCTAGATATTCGGTCTGCTTTTCTTCTCCTTTCCCATCTTTACTCTCGTTGGGGATATGTGTTTTGCTTATTTGTAAACAAAAAAGAGCAAATTTTGTATTCTACAGATTCCTATGCAGTAGTGTGTGAATTAATTAATTCCTGTACTGTGTTTTTAATTATGAAAATCTAGGATTCTTTGTTTTTTATGTGTTTCAAATAAAACATTCGATATGATCTAATGGCTACAGTTGTGCAGTGGCACACAGGTTTGAAAGAATATTCTCCGCCCTCGTTTTAGTGGTGTGAGTGTTGTTTGATTGTTGGAGGCATGAGAATGATGTAATCATCAAGTGATCATTGGTGTGCTAAAGGAAAACTTTAAATTTTTGTGTTGAATACGGAAGCCTATTCCTTTGGCTATTAGGGGATCCCTCTCTGTTTATTCTTCTGGTTCTTCCATCTGGCCAGAAGAATAGGTATGAAAAAAACACACTAAAGTGCTCCAAAACCTGTTTCTAAATACCTCATGGTTATTCAGATTGAATGAAATTAAATATGTTGATACTGAGACCATTAAGTATTACAGAAGTGGTGGTAACCATTTACTTTCACTTAGCGAAGATGTTTTGGGATTTTTAAATTGGGTGCATTAATTCATGGTTTTAACCAAGATGAAGAATTTCATACTTTTCTTAAATCTTATTGTATATGGTAAACTGTTTCTTCTGTGGAATTATGCCACTTCAAGATCTGCAAAACCATAGAATTTCTTTTCTCTAAAAATGCAGTTTATTGTTCTTAAAGTGAATGTGAATAAACATCACCACAGGTCTTACACATGATGATTATTAAAATCCAAGACTGCCAATATGTTGATGTCAAGGGTAGATACTGCCACACAGACCATCGTGTCATTATGATGGTGCTGCGGATACGTTTTTGTTTTCTAGTAATCAGCTTCTCATATCACTGTACAAATTCCAAATAGTTGATTTTGCATTTACTACTTTTAAACATTTTAAGAATGGCATCCAGAAATTTCTCAGAATAGATTTTTTTTTTTTTTTGAAAACCTTTATTTCAAAATTCAGGACACAGCTATTCAGCCGACAGCCCGAAGGTTCGGCAGCATTACAAGTTAGATACAGTGATGTGTCCCCAATGCAGTTCAAAGAATAGTGCAAAAGGTTCAATTTTAAATAAACACAGAAAAAACTAACAACAAACCCCAGCAAGGCAAGGACATTGTAAGCCCATGGCGGAGGCCCCCAGGGGAGACCGGACCCCACTCGTCTACTAAGTACAAGACTGTGTACGGAGGAAGAAGGGGAACAGCAGAGGCCCAGAACAGTTACTAAAACCAAGCTGTGCTGGAAAGTAGGTCAGGGGGAAAGCTGTTCCTCGGGAGGTTCCAGGTCCGGGGCAAGACATATTCCCCCCCTGTATTGGTTCCACCGCCCCCAGATGGCATGCCACTTCCGGGGGCGACCTCTAGAGCAGTAGACCGTCTTCTCCCTAAACATGCTCCAGTCCATGTTTTCCCTCCACGCGGTCAGTGTAGGGGGTCCCGAGGAGCCCCATAGCCGCGCGATATCTCTTTTTGCTACCATGTTACCCAGAGTCACCCATTGGGTCTGCGCCTCATCGAGGTCAGTGGGCCCCCAGACGTTCAGGAGGCAGCACCGCGCCTCCGGCTGTACCACAATGCCCGTCACCTCCCCCATAACTGCATGGACTCTCCTCCAGAACTCCACAATGACACCACATTCCCAAATGATGTGCAGGAAAGTGCCCACCATACCACATCCCCTTCTGCACAGGCCGTCCTCCGAGAATCCCATGCGGACCAGCCTTGGCCCCGTCACATACACCCGGTGCAGTATTTTAAGCTGCACCAGCCTCAGACGCGACGGGATCGCAACCTCCTTAGGCGAAGAAACCGCTGACTGCCAGTCCTCATTATCCAACTCAAGACCATCCCTGGTCCACTGTTCTCTCAGCCCCAATAGCAAGTCTGCCCGGACGTTTATCAACTTCTTATATATGAGCGAGATCGTGCTCTCGGGCATATGACCATCAAGGACTCGGTCCTCAAGGGGAGAGGACTCCGGCACCTTCTCACCCTCAACAAGGACTGATCGGAGGGCGTGACGCAGCTGGATATACCTGAAATACTCTGAGGGCCCTAGCTCAAACTCAGTCTGCAACTCCTCGAAAGACTTCACCCTCCCCTTATGCAGTACATCTCCCACCTTGGATATACCTATCAGATCCCACTTATCAAAGCCCTTCGTGTGCCAGAGTCTTCCCAATCTTTCCGATTCAAACAATGGGGTAGCGAGGGTTAGCCTATCCTTCCAGCCCAACGAGTCAGTCGCCATCTTCCATACGCGCATCGCCACACCTGTGGGCCCCGTGAGGGACGAGTCTAAGGACCGCGAATACAACGCCCTGTAGTAGTTGCCGCCGCGCAGCAGCCACCTATCCATGGCATACCCAGGGCTGAGGGCAGGGCCATAAAACCCATGGTTGATCGCGCTCAGCTGCGTGGCCCAATAGTACCGTCGGATGTCTGGGAGCGCGATGCCCCCATCGTACCAAGGGAGCGTCAACTTTGAAATAGCTATTCGCGGCCGCCCATCCCACAGCAACGTCCTTTGGAGGCCTTCGACCTCCCGAAAGTATTTGGCCGGTACCCAGTCCAGGGTGTTCTGGAGAGCGTAGAGGAAGCGGGGAAGAGACATCATTTTAAACAGGGCCGCACGCCCAACGAGGGAGAGCGGCAGCCTCCGCCAACCTTCCACATCTCGCCTCAAGCGTGCCAAGGGGGGGAGCAGATTCCTCTCATAGCGCACAGCAGGATCCAAGGATATAAAAATCCCCAAATACACAAAACCCTGCTGGGCAACCTGTATCGAACATGTTCTAGGGATCGGTGGGACCTCGCCACTAAGAACGTACAAGTACGATTTGCCCCAATTAATCACAAGCCCCGAGTTCCTACCGAACGATGCGAGTACGTCACAGACCACTATAAGTGACTTCTGAGGTGAGGCAAGATACAGCAGGATATCATCGGCATAGAGCGAAATACGGTCCTCATGATCAGACGACCACCGAAGGCCCCGTATATCCGGGTGCCAACGTATCCACGCAGCCAACGGTTCAAGGGCGAGGGCGAACAGAGGCGACAGGGGGCAGCCCTGCCGGGTGCCCCTACCAAGCTGAAATGGAGTAGATGCCCGTCCATTCACCACCACATTCGCTAGTGGCCCCTCGTACAGCAACCGAACCCAACTCACAAAACCGCGACCGAAACCAAACTTGGCCAGCACGGCCCATAAATATGCCCACTCCACCGTGTCAATCAGAATAGATTTTTAAAATGCCTTTAATAACATTGTGCCATTTGAAAATGTACATTAAACTATAACTAGAATGTGAATCTCTTTTGTTCGAAGCACACGTAGCTCCCCTATTTACAGTTCTGTGACTCGAAATCGAACATCAAGCATATACGCTGTCACACGTTGAAGCAAGTACATGGTATGCTCTAGAATGGTTGCCTCTATTTAAGAAAGCCCGGCATGCCAGACATTACCTACTTGCCAAAAATAGAAGTCCGCAGTTGGAGAGTTATCAAGCTCTGAATTGGTAGGTTTTCACTTTTTTCATACCCCCTTTAAGTATTGCAGTTTTTGCCAAAAAAAAAAAGAAATCACCCTGTAAAGTGATTTGGTATCCTCAACTTAAATTTTTGATCATATTCTGATTTTAGATACCGGAGCTTCCGTCTTTCAACTCTTAACTGCATTTCTCAGCGGACACCTCTTCACCAAGTATGAATTCTTATTTTTATAAATGTATAGTCTACTCCTACCCATTGTTGTTATTGGTATTCTAAAAAAGATCAGATTTCCCCCCACTTACAGAAACTGATACTGGAAATTAAATTTCTAATGCTGACAGCCTTTTGTAATTGTACAGTTCCACTCAAAAAAGATCAATCCAAGGGTCTTCATCTATTCGAAGGTACAATTATTTAAAACTAAATAAAATATTAAATTGCTTTGTGAACATCCTTTTCAATTCTTGCTGGTTATCACAATGCAAATAACTATTGTCTAAGTAGTCACCTTTACCCTGTGTTTTAAACACAAATCCATGCGTACAAACAGTGTAGTTGCTCTTTATTATTTGTCATTTACAAGTTTGAGCTCTTGAGCTTTTCAAATAAGAAGTGAGGATGTAACCCAGTCATGTTCAATTCCATGATTATGATGCTGAATACAGCATAAAATTATGGAGTCATAACTATTGAATATTTGAAAGAAGTAAATTAAGTTTTAATCTCACTGATGCAACCTGCATTTAGGACTGTCCAAATAAGCATATCGATTTCGATAAAAGGTTTATCTTGAGGTGAATTCTATAACACAAATAGTTGGCAGTGTTGTAACAACCAAATGTCTTACTATAACATTCATGCAAGATTACACATTTGAATCCTCTACCTGTAGAGAATCAACCTGTGAACCTGATAGTTTGCAAATCTTATCATTTCATATGATCATGGTTAGATTTGGAGAGTTATGGTGCTATGAATTGATACCAGAGCTTCTGTCTTTAAAATCCTAACCCTGGTGTCGAAGTGGACACCTATTCTCCAGAAACTGATAATGGAGAAACACTTTACAAATATTGAGAGCTCAGGTTACTGTGCAATTCTAATAAAAAAAGAACAATCCAATATTCTTAACCTCTCTGAAGATGTCATTTGTTAGAATTTGAAGCCCTGAAGATGGGACATATTGTAATTGATAAAAGTCATGAAACAAGTGTTGTCTTACTTTGTTTCTTATTTCTGCACCTTAAAAACCTTTAAAGTTGCAGATTTATAAATTTTAAACAGCCATCAATAAATGAATTCTATTCAAAAGAAAATATTGTAGTCTTCATGTTTTTCAAACAACAGATTTTAAATCCGAACTATTAGGACTATTCCCATAGTCTTAAAGTCAATACTTTTATGACTCCAAAAGTTAGTCCAGTTTATTTGCATTTGAGCAGTTTTAGAGTGTGTAAAACTGGTGTTAGTCTTGTGCTGGGTGTCATTGAGCAAATTCCCCTTTCTTCCAGCATTTTGTTGGTTGTTTCATGGTTAAGATCGCCAACTTGCATTGATGGAGCAAAGGAGCTCGAACCAAGAAATTAATTTCCAATTAGCGGTCTGCTGTATAAAGCCCTTTTGCAGGCACAAACCTTGTAAAAGAGCTTTTCATATTGTACCAAAGCCTTTCCTGGTTTAGAGCAAAACCTTTCTGTCCGGGTATTTGTCTGGGGCTTCTAAAATGAGTGTAGTCTGTGGGCTGAATCATTAATTTGTATCTGATATTTGAACCAGAAGTCAATCATGTTGACTATTCCTGCCTGAAATTTCTTTGATCTGTGGCAACCAAAATAAAGCTATATTAAAGTGGCCAAAAGTTACTTTTGGTACAAAGGGGGTGGTTATGTGTGTGTGTGTGTGTCCCTCTCCAAAGGACTTCCAATAGAAAGTATAGATCATTCCACATATGGCCTTACATGTTTCATTACCTTCTGTTGGTTTCCAAGCAGCAATTAAAAGAACTTGATAATTGAGGGGCCGTGAGGGGGAGTTAAACAAAAACACATTACGAGGACCCTGAGAATTTCACAACCATCATAACTGTCCTTTGTTTCAAACGACCTTTTCTGGTTGGCTAGCCTTTCTTGTTTGATGCAGATAGACAAGTTAACATTATCTCAAAGAAATGTAACACTGCTGGTAATTTATTGGAATTCAAAGGAGGAGTTAAATCTTTGCTTTTCCTTATGGCTCTCCTCTGTTTCCTCATAAGTTTAAATATACGTGGGTAATTGGTACTTAATTGATCAAATGCAAACCTTATTTCCCTGTCTTTATGGTGCCTACTGGCTAAATGGGTGTGCCTATGAGTGCGCCAAGCCAGAATCCACTTAATTTCTACACCATAGGTATACATGGTGCAATCGAAACATGTTTACAACATTTTCAGTGAATACATTAATATTGAAACTCAGTGCCGGCTTGTGTCTTTATGAAGCACTCAAGACTGAATCTGCATTTACATTAGTATTGTCACCTGGTTCAGTGGGTCTAAATTTAATTCCTGCAATAAAGTCTCAAACAGTGCTGACTGTTTCAAACTCACTCACTAGAGGTGCATCACTCGCTACAAGGATGTGATCTGGTCTGGGTGTGGTGGCTTAGTGAACTAATACATATCCACTGTAGGGGTCTTTGTACGACCTCCTGGTCAAAGGTTAAAATCCCGGCAGGTTCACTCAACCTTTCATACTTCTGAAGTCGATAAAATGAGTACCATTGAGTTGGGTAACAAGAAACATTTGTTATTCAGCGCCATGATCCCCTCGGGTGAACGTGCGCTTTATAAATACACGTTATATTATCATGGTGGACAAATTCAGGTAATGATACTGTGCTGCTCTAGGTAGCCCAAGCAGTGTTCACCTGGCTGCTTCGCCTGCGTAGTGCACTTCATTAGACCAAAAGCTTCTGATTCCCGTAAACCTATTCAGCTTCTTCTCAAACCCAGCCCCATCACAGCCTCCCAAAATGGTGGGAGTCTAGAGCAGCCCAGCAGTCAGCCCACTGATGCCTGTACCCAACTCCCTGCTATTCCTTCTACCACTTGGCTGTTTGATTGTCCTACTTCTTCCTGTGAACAGCTCACTCCCAGCTTTGGCCCTTTTGCAGAATTCTGGCTTTCAGATTGCTTTGCCACACCAGAGGTTGCTGGCCCGTAGCTCAGTTTTACACATTGAAATAAATATATATATATAGGTTTATCTGCTTCCAGAATCTGAGACTAATTTACAGAGTCACTTTGAACATTCTTTCTTCATGCACACATAGACATACCTCTGCAGGTATTTAACCAGTCAATCGCCCGTAGGCACAGTCATTCATACCCTGAATCTGCCCCTGCATACTTCCAGCAACACAATAGGTACCCACAAGTACTGTGCACTCACTCAGTTACACACAAACCAGCCTGAGACTCGGTCTCTAGCCACTGATGGGTATTCCTAGTTAAACACTTTTTCTCCTTATACTTCAGGTAAACCCTTTATCACTATAGTTCGTCCTTCTCCTAACATAGTTGTGCTCCAGGAGGCAATGGCTATGTCTATGCTAAAATCAAATAATTTCACTTATTTTATGTTCTGGGTAGGATTAGATTAATACATTGTGTACAGTATGGTAATACACTCGGTGCTTATTTTTCAGATTATATCAATGGAGGAGAACTTTTTACTCACCTTTCCCAGAGAGAGAGATTTACAGAAAATGAAGTCCAAATGTATATTGGTGAAATTGTCCTGGCAATCGAACACTTGCACAAGGTATGTTTTTTTGTGTTTTATTCTCATCCTGAAATTTAAACATTCAGTCACAAAGACTCATTCCTTGGCATTCCTGCTTTAGGGCCTGTCCAAAAGTCCAAACTTTATGTAAGCCAAGAAAAGTCAGGCTCCAGCACCTTCAACTGGAGAATTGTTATCGCATGGACCATACCTCATCTGACCATGTTACTTTACCTCACACAGAACTCCCTTGAGCAACAAATCACTCCTTTGGAGTCTCCTCATCCTTTTTAACCATCGCCTCTTTAATGATAGGCGCTTGCAAATCCTAGGAATTGATCCTGTAGTGTGGTATTGCATGTACAACTGGGTGTTCAGACAGGTCTGTTAACCTGAACAGGTTACAGAACAAACGGGGCAAACGGGGTACTGAAAGGAACAGAGCATTAACAAACAAGTCCAGCAAATTAACTGCTGTAATTGAAAGAAAAGTCCCCCACAATGTTTGCACAAATGAGAAGCTAAGCCTTGTACAAGCATAATACAAGTGGAAAGTCACAAATGTCACTGAAAAACAAGACCATTACCCAACTCTTTAGTTATTTTAGTAAGATTACAGTCAGACTGAGGCCACCAGATATGTGCCCGTTATCAGAACGGCAGTAAATAGCAACATTCTCCTTTAAAGGAACCAGTGTGTTTAATACACCTGTGGAGTTTGCATGTGCATTGGTAATGGTGAACGTGTACAGAGTTTGTATGAATCAAGATCTGTCATACCCCCAAAACCAGGTTACCCGCCCAAAACTGGAGAGAGTTAACCCCAAACTAGTGCACCCAGAACACACTAGACATGCCACAGCAAAGATGGTACCCTTCTAAAGATTCCCCTTCTAGCCGTTATCTTCATGTGAGGGTATGGCACCACGGGGCTCCAGGATTGGAGGCAGGGGGAGGGAATTTAAGCTGTTATGATATAGAACCAGGAAATATCTGTAATGCATTTGATTACTGTACTCAACCTGTTATTTATACTTAGGCACTGCAGTACTTCTGGTGCACCTGGTAATTGTAAGAGGGTCTCCCACTTCTCACTCCCACTGTACAATGAACAAATAACTGAATATGCTGATGGCGGATTGGGCCTTCCCTATCGGTTTGCTCCTACTTATTTTTCTGTATATGCTCGATGTGTATGTGAAAATCAATAACATTTGTTTTAAAAACAAATAGAATGAATTGGGTCTTGTTGGGATTCAGTTTCAACAAGAAGGTTGAGATCAATTCTTTTTTGGAAAGTTTTTCTGTTTGATCATATAATAAAGGATTGTAAATTCTAAGGTAAACCCTGAGGTACAGGTGTGTTGTTTGCATATTGGTGTATTACTATGTTCTCTCCTAGTTCCTTTTCTGTCAGTGACTCAATAAAGACGTTTAACCCCTTCAGTGCCACGTCCTTTCCCCCTTCAGTGCCGGGCGTTGCACTAGTGGGTGGGGTTCATGACGAGATAGTCTCGTCATGGGCACAGCGCAACCGTGCTCCATGACGAGACTATCTCGTCATGGGCACTGAAGAGGTTAAGGTGCATTTTTAATTGCGTGATGAGGCGAGTATTGTGAATTGTGTTCTGTTAGTGTTGAAAGTATGGAACCCGTTTCAGACCAACCATTCAATGTCCATTCTGGCTGCTAGGAGGTTTAGCAAGGATGTTTGGTTGCTACTGTTCAACCCTGCTGAAAGGGTCAAAAGCAATAGAAGGCTGCTCCCTGCTAGGCTTATTCTGTTTAACCCACTCTTCCTAAGCCACAGCAAAAGAACCTGTAACGAAGTTAGGAACTTTGTCCTTACCACGATGGAGCCTATGGAATTAGCTAGATTTGACAATTACATTAGAGTGGTATATGACCTTCTTAACAACCTCAACAAGACTGCCTAAACTCAAATCTGGGACAGATTAAATCCATCCACAGAAAGCTTGGAGCATCATGCAGTTTCTGGTGTTTACCATATGTAAGACTATGCAGCTTATCTGAACTTTGTCTAGCATTTTTCAATACAATGCATAGTACCTGTGTCACACCACTGTTTTCCTTACCTTCCAATAACCACTACCAACTTGCTGCTATGGATCTCTTGTAAGAATTTTGCACATTATGGCTTTTTTCCTTTATTATAAAGCACTTTATTATTGATGATCACTTCAAACTCTTTCCATGTTTTAGATATTTTTATACATGTTGCTATCTGCTCTATGTTGACTGTTCTGCTTTGGTCTTATTGACTCACTTCTAATTACCTCGATATTCACGTTTATTTTTAGTACTCTGCACCTGCAGTGTCTACGGCCAATCTCATTGTTTTTCTAAGTGTATAAATTGGTATTTGATAAAACAGTTTTAAACCCCTTTTCTAAGGTATTTTAACTTCTTTTATGTTCTTGTGTTACATAGATATTGCTTTTTTATCAACACTTCTTTCATTGTTTTTTTTTAGAGACTACACACTGAGATTGTAAAGTTGTTTATTAATCATACAATTAACAATTTTTGATAAGTGTTTCCTACCTCTAACATTTTGATGATATCCTCTCTGATGCATTCTTAGTGTTTGTCTGAAGCCTAATTGTGTTTTGTTTACGACTTTGTTTGTTGTAATGTGTGTGTTTTGTTGCATTAGCCACCTCTTTTTAGTTTTTACTCACAAAGGGTGGTTTGGTCACCTTTCACAAGTTTTTGAAGGTTTTCCAGGCCTAGATTAAGATTCTTAAGACGTGGTAGTGTAACTTATCCAGATTTGAGAGCTGTTGGAAAGGTGAATTCAGACAGTGAAGAGTTTTCAGTTTTGAGTAGCAGAAATAGAGTATCATCTAAGCTTGATTTGAGACAGTATGCTGGGAAAGCTTTATCTGGGTTGGTTGTACCGATAATGTTATGGAGGTCCTCTTTGTCAAGAGGAGGTTGAAAGGATGACAATTTGGGAACTGACCTCACTGATTTGATGGGCGGGGTCGAGGCTTTCTTATAGTTAATAGAGTATCTTTTGAATTTTGTTCAGGAAAGCATTTCTCTTTGGTTCTGCTACAGCGAGAGTGCACCTTTGGAGCAAGTGCACCTAACTGTGAGCGATCCAGCAACAAAACAAAAAAAAACACCCACACACACTGCCTATGACTTGACATATTACATCACTCATGGCATGTTAAATTAAATCATTGATGATATAACTGATGACATCCTCCAGTGATTGTGACAGTGTGCCGTACGCAGGCTTTGTCAACCTGACGTAATCCAACAACGTACATCTGTGTGTAATTTTGTATCACCAGTTAAGTAAAAATGGACTTGACCTTTGGCTGTATGTAGGACACATAACTGTCACCTGACCCACATTTGGTGGATGGTAGCATCTTTTTTTTTTTATTTCACTGTGTTTTATTTATTTTTATACAAGAACACATTAGCAGTTCTGTTACAAGGTTAGCATAGGTTGTACCAATCCCAGTTTATACATCAGTGTCCTGAGACATTATGACACGTTTGCTTAGCTAACCCCACATGACGTTATTTAGTGAAAAAGAGAGAAAGGTAGACAGAAAAAGGCAGGAAAGCAAGGAGTGAAAGAAGAGGTAGGGGACAGGGACTGAGAGTTGGTAGCATCTTTTTACTGGTAAAAATACCTCCATAGACTTTAATGGGGTTACCCACTTTTTAAACCTTGAACAGCCTCCCACAAAAAATTTTACTCTGTAGTGTACACCTTTACTGGATCACCCAATTTAAGACTTGGCATGACCCACAGTTTTGAAATACTGTGATTTTGAATTTTATAGTTTTTTTACTTTAGTATTTTTTTTATGTTACATCATTTTTATCTTTCTTTTAGTTTTTCCAGTTGTCTTTGTGTTGTTTCTTTAGATTTTCCTTGGCTTTGGAAAAAAATCCTTTTGTTTGTCAAGATGTCATAACGTTATTTGTAAAGCGCACATTCACCCGTAGATCTCTTGGTGCTGAATAACAGATGTTTATTGCTTCACTCCCTGGGGCACCTAGTTGCACAAAGTGCACACACTTCCTTTCCACTTACTTTTTTTTGGGCAAACTGGCAGTCTGAAAAACTGCTATACCACCAATTCTTTTTCAGGCCTAGCTGGTTGTTCTGCTGCAGATGGTGAAGCAATATTGTCATTCTGCTATGCTGCTGTACCTGTGCTGAGGCCAGTGGATGCTGTAGTTAGTCGCCTGCTGTGCAATTATCTCTAACTTCATGATGAATGGTGACTGTGTTATCACCAGTCTGTCTCTATGGACATAAATGTGCTAATGCTATTAAGGACATTCATTTTAGTCTTTTTCTGAAGGCTGTGGGCTTATTTTTTGCAAATTAACAGCATACCATTGGGACTATCATACCACACGATCCATAATAACTGCTGCCTATCTTTAATACATACAAAGATTTTGGATGCACACTTTGATCTTCTATTCTCCTTATTTATTTGGATCATCCGTTCACCTCAACAGGAGAGCTCCACGCATTGGTGCAATTGCCACCTTTGCCAAATCATACATATGCTCAAGGTTACTACCACTTCCATTGACACCTATTGGTCTATATAGAATCTCCAATACCCTGAAGAAGTTCTGTGCTAAAGGAAGAAACGCGTTGGCTGTTCGTCTTTAAATAATGAATTAATAAAGAAGAGAAAAACTAGTTCTTTACACAACTGCTTCATTGCTTCGCTGAACATTTACTATTCTTATGAATTTGAACTCTTTGAAAAGTGGTGCCGCTCTGATACAGTTTCTCATTTCGTTTTCCCTAGTATTAGGGGAGTGCTCTTGGACAGGGGGCACTTTTGGAGAATTGCACACAGGATCATTTCGTATTGCCGGACGCTGGTGATTTTTTTATGATTGGTGCCTTTTGGTTGTTTTCGGTCCACTGTCCAACTTGTGTGTGCTTTCATATTTTGGGCTTATTTTATGAGTACTGTTCCCTGAGTAGCCAAAGGCAGCTTTCGTTTTTCAGGTTTTTTTTGGTGGCTCCTTGGTACTGAAGTACTCTCGCGGGACCCATAGAACCAATGATGGAGTGCTGTGTTCCTCTTGTGAGGCCTTTACTGCCCTTTCTGGAGTCCCAAGTGGTACAGCGGAAATCTGTACTTCTGTTTTTCGAACTTTATCTTTTTTGGGGATTAGTCAAAAAATTATTTTGAAAATGGCGTTAGAAGGACACCATCCTGAACCTCTAGACCCTGAAGATTAGCAGAAGGAAAGCAAAGGCCCACACGAAACTATTGTTTGGGACCACTTCTGAGTTTCATTAGATGAGACTGCATTGTTGTCATAAAACTTTATATGCACTATCTGTAACTAGGAGTTCAGTCGAGGATCAGGGAAGAGGTTCTCCTTCAGTACTTCAGTCATGCACAAACACCTGCACGCATTGCACCCCACGTAGCTAAACACTGCAGAAAGTAGGCAGGAGATGCAGGGGGTGTCTTCATAAGGCTTTGCCCCCCAGCGCATGGTGGCTCCTGGAGAGATACTTCTGGCAGATGCCCTAGCAGCCCAACAGGATAGTTGTCCTAACAGCCCTGCAACGCGACTGTGATCCATGCTTTGCTATAGTCCAAACAGAACATTCCATGGCAAAGTTGTCAGTGAGCAAAGTGCCACTGCTAGGTAGAACAAAGTGGTAGTTTACTAGTCTACTTGTAAAGTGGCATGAAGCCAGGCTCTGCTCCCAAACCACCATTAGATGCCTTATCCCCAAATGAGGCTGGGTTGACCGCTGGCCCTGGCCCGTTATCAACTGCGGCCAACCCCCAGAACACACTGCCTTCTGCCATGTGTAGCATGGTTTATGCACAGGATTTAACTTTTTTCCAAAGTTTGGTATAATTCCGATCAGCCATTTTTATGTATTGGAGAACAAAGAATTCTTTGGGAATTGACATTGGAAATTACATTTTTGGGTCCCCTTTTTTTTTTTTTTTTTTACCTTTGTGCCAGCTTGACGGATGAAGGAGCCAAAGTGGATGAATATTTTTTTTCAAAGATTTGGGCAGATTCTTCAAATAGTACCAGTTATTAAGAAAACAAAAAATTCCTTCCCTATGTAAATTCTGATTTAACTCTAACTACACCGTGGTGACTGCCAAAGTGTAATAAAATACCATTACTCTTCCATAAATTATACTCAAACCCTAAGTACTTACCTTTCTGATTTTTTTAGGTTTCCAAAATTGCTGAAAATTTGAAAAAATGATTCTTAAATAAAGGTAAGGCAAAATCATGAATCCGAAATTGTGGTGATACACTTGCATCACATAATTGCCTTCAATCCGAACATTATGAGGAGCCTGAAGAGATTGATTGTGTTGGTGCCAGTTCCAGCTACAACCTGAGCAGGATACCAGGCTTGTGCTTGGGAACCTGATAAGTTAGCTCATTAGCGGATTTTGCCACATTTTGAACAGTTATATGTATATGTAAAATAATCAAAAAGGATGAACAACAAGCAAATTCAAGTACATGGGAATACTCCTTCCTAAAATCCCCAAAAAGTTGCCCCACAAACCAGCATCCCCTAATGCATAGATTAAGTCCGTCTTTGAACTTTGGTGTCAACTGCAGCTGACAGTTTGTGGTAGAATAAATTATCTGTAAAGTAACAAGGCTCCCAGAATTATGTGAATGCTTAGAGTTCTTCCATTATCAATAGCGGAAGAATATTAGAAAAACAATCTTAAAATGATATTAGGATTTATGTGGGGGATAATCGGATGCATTTGCGGTCATAAACAAAGTTAAGAATTTCAGTGTAGAATGAATACTTTAACTTACTCAACTTGCAAATGCATCCTAAGGATAACATTATTTACCAAGCAGGCAAACAGGACACAGTATTTGGTGGGCTTTGAGATGGATTGTTTGTAGAAAATACGAAATTGATTATATGTGTGCAATCTCATATTCGAAAAGGTAAGTTTGTCGTGCTTTTCATAATGTAGAAAGGAAATGGCTAAGTTTATCTACGCAGATTTACTACATTGTACTTTCCCCGCACCCAAAAATTCCTGTGAACATAAAGCAATGTAGTGGATAGATTGCATATTCCTTTAGGAGGTAAGCATTCGTTAACTGCATGAATATGAAGAGATTCATCAGAGATAGTATTTTGGTTCAGTTATCTAAGTTCAAAACATCTGAGAATCCAGGCCATTTGGGGCAGTGAGACTGTCCGCAATAAATGAGTAAAGATGTTAGTCACCACTGACTGAGAGTGCAAGTACATTTAAAAACAACACTAATTACGCGCCATAAACCTGAAAGAGCCTTACGTAAACATCCAAATCAGACAAGCTCACAACAAAATCATTGGCTTTGTCATAGACTATAAAGGTTAAATTTTTAATGTGCTTATCCGAAACATTTGTCCTATACGTGCTCTGAAAAGTTGTTTTGGCAGTTGGTGATGATTTGATAATTTCATACCGAGACAAATGGTTTTTGAAAAAAGAGAAGTTGAATTGAATGTGGTTTGCTCTTTGTAATTTTTAATATATTGAGACTAAAGCAGCGAAAGTCCACAAAACCGGTGGTCTGTTGAGTCTGTGCTAGGTTTGAGGGTAGCATTTCCCCAATAAGAGATTTCCTGACATTTATGTTCTAGAGACCTTCAGCCCAAAACAATGTCTGCCTGTGGATTATTGAGATGTGTGAGTCTTTTGATATAAAATACTCAACTTAGTTTCGAAGACAAAACAAAATATGTGGTACGTTCCGTTCTGAGTAGATTGGTCCCATAGTTCATTCTTTTCTTGTAAAAGCATAATCTGGACTGTGGCTGTGTGCATTCATAGCGGCAACCCTGCCTTTAAATTGTAAGGTAAAATTAGAACCATATGTTCTCTATACGATCATTACACCTCTATCAGGTCATCTATGCTAAATACCACAATGTCAAATCTTGTAAAAGGGTTTTTGGGTCCATCCTGTTCATCAAAGGTGCACTGATGCCTTTCCTTGGTTGTTCTCTCTTTAGAAAACAATAATATGTACATTAAGTAGATACAAATAGCCTTTATCTATTTGAATGTAGTTCCCTTCAACAAAGTACTTCTGTTACTTATAGAATACCTATTGCAGACTCCTTCAAGTGTTTATTGTAAAGCTTATCTGCAGGCTTTTTTAATTAATGGCCTGCTTCATCCAGTGCTGTAAACGGTCTACATGAATGGTGTATAGTTCAGAGCTCTCTATGGATCTGTTTAAGTTTTCACATCCCGAAGGAGGGCAGAACGGTATTGACAGATGGCATTAATAAAGAAGGTGGATAAAAGCAAGCAAGCATTTCACTGGAGGAAAGTGCTGCTCTGTGTTAAAGTGGTTCATTATGTGTTGTGTAAACTGTGGCTGATTCCATTTTTGTTGTAAGATTGTGTCCCATAGGCTGCAAATGTGTGGCCTGTTTAGGTCTAATTTACTATGACTAAATGAATGCAAGTATAAGCAATATATTGAGAGGTAGGCTGTTCCAATATTAAAATTGTTTGCAATAAATATCCCTTCCATGATCATTATCTATGCCAGTATTTCATCCCAACTCTGTGGTCTACAGAGTCATCCAATCGTTGTTTCTCCCTGTAATGATACATACGCCTTTATAGAGCTGTAAAAGATAGAAAGCTTAATTCACTTGTGTGGTTATAGCTAAAGTTTGAGCTCATATCAGATTTTGGCTACTCCATGAGCAAGATCCAGGAGTTTAATTCTGTATAGCAGGATAACATTTACAGCGACAGCAGAAGGCGTAACTTAATTTACATTTTTTGACTACTACAGTCTAGCCTTTTGAGGGACACTGAAAAACATGGTTGCAGTGTTTAACTGATTTGATATCCTTGCTCCAATATACCTATTGTATTGTATTGTAACTGCATTTATATAGCACTTACTACCCCTGACAAGGCGTTAAAGAATATTTTTGGCAAGTAGCACGCTACTCCGGAACATATAAAGGATTAGTAGTGAATTAGTATAGTGAAATTTGAAAGTAAGTTGAGTGGTGGATATGTTGGTCTGTTATTTGGATTAAGAAGGATAGTGGAGGGATAGAAAAGGAAAAAGGTTTACATTTATGACGCTTCTTAACCCTGATGAGATGTTGAAGCGCTTTTAGGCGAGTAGCACGCTACTCCCAGCCAGTAGTCTGTTATTTGGATTGAAAATGAATAGTGGGGGATAGACGAGGGAAGGGTCTAGAAAGTTTTTTGTTGTTTTTTGGAGTTCATAGCAGTAGGAGGGGGTTAGGGGTGAGTAAAGAAGAGGTGGAGGGGGAAGAGTCAGAGGTAAGGTTTGAAAGGCTTATTTGGGAGATCTGAAGAGTTAAAGTAGTCTGAGATGATGCAAGGAGGGGTAGGGGAGGGAAGAGTCTAGAAAGGGTTATTTGGGGATCATAGTAGTGATATGGGGTTTGGGATAGTTGAAAGAGTGGAGGTAGAGGATATATTGATAAAGGTGTAGGGTAGTGCATTGGAAAGAGTAGTTGAATGAGGTTTGAGATGAGTCACAGTGGAGGTAGAGGATATATTGGAAGAGATATAGGGTAGATGAAAGGGTAGTGCATTGGATATTCTGAATTAGAAGCAAAGTAATAAATATAAAGATACATAAGTGCATTGAAGGTGTGTGTCTGTGTGTATATATATATATATATATATATATATATATATATATATATATATATTCACTGAAAAAAACCATAGGTTTCAGGCCTGATATAGTTATGAATTAGCATTTAAAAAACCTTAGAAATTCACTGAAAAAACAATAGGTTTTAGGGGTGTTATAGTTAGCTGGACATTTCACTCGAACAAAACCATTGAAATTCCTCCAATATAGTTAGTTGTACTAACTACATCTCGCGCCCGCAATCCACTGCTGATGATGTCACATACTACATCATGCATGACATGGTCAGTGACATCACTTATGACATCTCAAATGACATCACTGATGACATCATCCAGTGAATGTGGTTTGGTTCGTTATTTAAATATGTATTATATATATAGCAATTTGCATTGAAGAATGAGTGGATATATAAATATAAATATCTGGATGGAGGATTTAGTAGCAGTGTGATTGACTGTTTACTTGACTAATTTATAGTGTCTCACTAAATATATTGGATAGTGACTAAACTGTGTGAATATCTGTATCACTTTGTCAGTTGTTGTGTAAACTGCTGCACCAGTTGGTTACTAGCTACGTGAAAGTCTATATTATTTATTGATTAGTTAACTGAGTATTTGTATGGGAGAGTGAATGTGTGTGTGGTTCGGTGGGGGGGGTGTGACTGCCCAAAGATGTGTGAATAGTTGATTCAGTAGGTATCTGAAGTTAAAACTACATGTTATAGCAGTTGTTTGGGTGAGTGAATATCTTTATGGGTGTGGCGATGAGCAAATATATGTCTCAATGGTACATGTCCAACAAACTAGAAAAATAAAATCCAGTGTATGTGTCAGTTGTTGTATATAAATAAGTATACATAAGACTCAGTGATTGTATGAGTGACTGTATGGATAACTGTATTCTTGTAATAGTGTTTTTATAACACACTAAGTATGAGTTATTATCTATATGAATAGATGAAGTCGTGTTTTTATAAGTGTATAGCTAAGTAAAAGTAAGTATGATCCATTGTTTGCATAAGTGAGTACGATGACTTCATAAGTGATTAGGATGTGTGCTGGTGTGTAATGTCGATATAGGTGTATAAGTATATTTGATAGTGTTCTATTGATCATTGACAGCATGTATGAGTGAATCTATAGGTAAGTGATTAGATGTGTGTATAGATCTAGGAATCACTGAGTGGGTGTTTAGAAACTTGTATCGGTGTGTCAATGGTTTTAAATCTGGCACTCTGTATTTTACAGTGAGTGATGAAAGCTTATACTAGTGTATGATGAGGTGTATCTGATTGTCACGTAGATGATGTCATCAGTGATGTCATCAGAGATGTCATTTGAGATGTCATCAGTGATGTCACTGACCATGTCACGAATGATGTAATATGTGACATCATCAGCAGTGGATTGCGGGTGCGCGAGATGTAGTTAGTACAACTAACTATATCGTAGGAATTTCAATGGTTTTGTTCGAGTGAAATGTCCAGCTAACTATAACACCCCTAAAACCTATTGTTTTTTCAGTGAATTTCTAAGGTTTTTTAAATGCTAATTCCTAACTATATCAGGCCTGAAACATATGTTTTTTTCAGTGAATTTCAAAGGTTTTGTAAATGACAATTTGTAATGTATTATTTGTTATACTGATTTTTTTTTATACTGATTTACTACATTTTTTAAACTATATTTTTAGATGTTTTTTTAATTACATTATAATTACATTATACATTACAATACAAAATATACTTTCTCAGAATGAATTACTTTAGTTTAAATACTTTGCAAATAGGCAATAGATTTTTAAGTACCGTAGTTACAGTTGTTGCAATGGGCAACACAATTTCAAACACAATGCAACATTGAGCTCAATGTGAATTTCTAGTCAAATGCAATTAGTTACTTTATGGATTACTTTTCTAACCACAGGACTGGATCCTAGATTCAGTCCTTGGACATCTCCTGTAAACAGTTGAGTAAAAGCGTTTTGGTTACAGTAGTGATTTTTAAGGAATATTGTTGTATTTTAAAAGTTGACACTTTGAAATGTTTTCACATAGAATAACCAATGTTATCCTATGGCAGAAAATTCACTTAGCAGGTAAGTAGTGTTATCGTTACTCAATCCTGGATCCAGCACAGGTGAATCTCCTGTAAACAGTTGAAAGAATGTGTTTGTCATACAGAAGATTTTTTAGGAATATTTTTAGTTTGTGAAAATAGACACTTAGAAACTTTTCTGCTGAAAACCACACAATGGATTCCTATGGAAGAAAATACAAGTTACTGGTAAGTACGCTTAGAATTACTTTTCAGGGTCAGTGCTGGGCTAAAGGATGCAGCACTGGGTTCTCTCCTGATAACAGGTGAGTAAATCGGAATTCGTAGTTCGACTGATTTTAGAGGAATATTTGTACAATGGTGAAGCAAGGGGGCGGGGCCTGAGGTGACGTGTGCAAACACGCCCTGTGGCGCGTTTTAAGTTGGGGAATTAATTCCTTTTCAATCCTGCGGTCCCCTGGGGGGCCAACTAGCCCACCAGGTACCTCCAGTATGCGCCAGGGAGCTGCGTTGCAGAGAGGTGTAATGAGGCCACGCCCTTTTTTTACAACACTCTTCAACGCAGCTCTGTGGCGCTTACTGGAGGTACCTGGTGGGCTAGTTGGCCCCTAGGGGACCTCTGGATTGAAGAGGAATTAATTCCCCCACTTAAAACGTGCCACAGGGCGTGTTTGCACACATATCACCTCAGGCCCCGCCCCCTACCTTCACCACGGTGCAAATGCACCCCGTGGCGTGTTTTAGGTTGGGGGTTTAAGTCCCCTTGAATCCTGAAGAACCCTGGCGGCCAATTAGCCCACCAGGTACCTCCAGTAAGCGCCATGGAGCTGCGTTGCAGAGAGGTGTAAAAAGGGGGGTGGCCTCATTACACCTCTCTGCAACGCAGCCCCCTGGCGCATACTGGAGGTTCCTAGTGGGCTAGTTGGCCCCCAGGGACCCCCAGTATTAAAGGGGAATTAGTTCCCCCTCTGCACACGCGCCAGGGGGAACTTTGCTGAGTGGTGTAAGGAGGGGGCGTGGCCTCCGGCCTGATCCAGTCTTTTATTATTTTTTTAGAAGGGGGGCTGTGTAGCCCCCCTTCTTTTTCTAATTTATTGGCCCTGGGGACCCCATCCCCCAGGGCCTGCCCCCAATTTGTTTTTTTTTTTTAAAGAAAAAATCGGGAAGGGGACTGCGTGGCCGCCCTCCCGGGCCACTGGTAGCCCCGGGGACCCCATCCCCTGGGGCGGTCCCTCACCGTTGGGGACCATGGGGGGGGGGGTCCCCAATCCCCCAACAGTCCCGCCGGCTCCCCGCCTCCTGCGGGAGCCGGCATTGCTTTTCCACATGGGGAGCAGCTAACATGCTGCTCCCCATATGGAAAAGCAATCTGCTTTGCTTCATTGAAGCGAGAGCAGGTTTCCCTGCTCTCGCTTCAATGAAGCAAAGCAGTTTGCAATGGCAGGGTGGGAGCAGCGAGGCACCCGCCCTGCCATTGCAAACAGCAGTGTCCTGGGGGTGGGTACCCCGGGACACTGCAGGAGCCGGCCCTGGGGGAGGGGGGTCCCCAGGGCCAATACAAGGCTCCAGGAGGGGGCTACGCGGCCCCCCTCCCACATTGTAAAGTTGCCCCGGGGGGTGGCGGTCCCCGGGGCGGGGGGGGGGCCTGAGAGGCCCCCCCACCCATTTTAAAGAAGCCCTGGGGGGTGGCGGTCCCCGGGGCTGAGGGGGCATGAGAGGCCCCCCCCACCCATTTTAAAGAAGCCCCGGGGGTGGCGGTCCCCGGGGGGGCCATGAGCCCCCCCCGCCGATATTATGTTAGAGCCCCGGGGGTAGCGGTCCCCGGGGCATACAGCAACAAATTGACAAGTCTTTGCAGTTACCCAGAGAAGCACTTTTTTGGACTACCAACGGCAGAAACAAAAGTCACAGAACTCCATTTGTACTTGACTATCATCCATCAGCTCCTAACTACAGAAATATAATGCAAAAAACATTTCCCTTACTGTCCACTTGTGAAAAATTGCAAAAGGTTTTTCCAAAACCACCAGTCATTGCTTACCGCATTACTCCAAGTTTACGATCTCTTATTGTGAGAGCCGAACTCAAGCAAGCTGTAACAAATGCAGGGGTTTATTGCTGTGACTCTAAAAGGTGCATCACGTGTGAATATCTTTTACAAACATCATCTGTAACTAGTTCTGTTACGAGAAGGACCTATGCAATAAGGCAGCATCTTTCATGTCGCTCAACATGCATTATTTATGTGATTCAGTGCCAACGACAAAGCTGTAAAAAACAATATGTAGGCCAAACAGTGAATGACCTCCGTACACGATGCAGGAACCACAAATCTGCAATAATTAATAGGAAAATTGACCAGCCTGTAGCCAATCATTTCAACCTTGTGGATCATTCACTATCAGATTTGAAGCTTTTCCCCGTGGAACATGTTTCAAAGGAAGAACTACTGGACTCCAGGGAAAACTTCTGGATGTACCATTTAAAATCACTGCATCCAGATGGACTGAACATTACTAAATTAAAATTGAAAAAATTCTTCACAATTAAATCTGGTTTAGAGACGTCCAAGACATCTCAGGCAGTGACACCTGAAAACACTGCAGAACTTCAAGCTGCTGATATACTTGTCTTGCTAGCCCTGCATGAACTGTGCAATGAAGATATTACTACTCAATGAAGATATTACTACTCAAACTGGTGTGAATGTTGGAACTAATATCCAAAGCAAACTACAAGATGCAGGGATCAGCCAAAAAGGAGCGGGAATAAGTCCTTTCAAACCTAAGAGCACATTTATGCCTATGATGCCCAAGGATTCAGTTGACATTTTTCATGACCGAGTGATTGATGATATTAAAAAATTGTATGCTAAGACTAAGAGCCCAAGAATACATATTTTTTAAACAATCAGTATGACCAACTTATGAAAAAACATGGGAAAAATAACGAAATAATTGTGAATACATCTGATAAGGGAGGCAATATAGTGCTTTGGCCGAAAAAGGAGTACATCACAGAAGCAAGAAGACAGTTGGACAATCAAGAATGCTATGTGAGGGAGGAGCCTAGCGCGCAACCAAGATGGCCGCGTAGGTGCGAGGCTCCCGAGGACCTCCGCGACCTCCTGCATAAATCCTGACAGAATCCTGTCCCAGATGAGGGGACTGTATTTGTGAGCCCGAGCAGAGGTGACGCCCGTTTTCCGTTTTTACATCGGACCTCGGACACCGTCAGGAGCATCGATTGGGGTTTGCGGCCTTCTCCACACCGGCCCCCCGTACTGGAGTTGTGGGGCGATCCGGACACAAAGTGAACAACAGCGGCGGGCAAGGCTGGGTGACTCGCGTACCCCGCACTTTCACTTTCGCTTTTGCGCCCTCCTTGCTGCCAGGCGAGGTTGGGTTGCGGGGCGGTGTGCGGTGGTGTGGTCTCGCCGGGGTGCCCCGCCGGTCCGCCAGCTGCGGTCCGTCCTGCGGGGCGGTGGTCGCTCCCCCCTGGACCCCCTGAACTGGATTGTCGGCCCCCCGTTTCTTGAGGAGATTGACTCGTCTTGGGGATTGAAACTATGTCCACGAAACAAGATGGCGATCGGGCTAAGATAAAATCGACCCGCCGTGGCGCGGCCCAGCAATCCAACAGTATGGACCGCTACACCCTCCAGAAGGGATCCCCCCCGCGTAAGTCCCCTACGGGCCCGACTGATGCTTCCGCTCTGCCCACGGACCTGACCCTCCGAGACGTCATGGGTGCCATCGCCGAGATGAAGGCCTCGGTGGACCAGCGCTTCGACACTCTGGCGCAGAAGATTGACTCGGTCCTCGTGGACGTGGGCCTCGTGAGGGCTGATTTGTCTAAAACCAACGACCGGGTCGACTCTTTGGCCCACTCTACCACGGGCCTCACAACGGACGTAGCGGCCCTCCAACAGGAGGTGCGCAGGCTTGGCCAGGCGAGCGCCCTGATGAATCGTCGGCTGGAGGATTCCGAGGGTCGGGCCCGGAGGAACAACGTCCGCATTATCGGGGTGCTGGAGGGACGCGAGGCGGAGGCAGCGGATCTATTTGTCGAGGACCTGGTTCTCACCCATCTCCAGCCTCGGGGGCTGAGTAGGTTCTTTGCGGTGGAGCGTGCCCACAGGGTCCCCGGGGGTAGGCCTAAGGTTGGAGCCCCTCCGAGGCCTCTCATCGCCCGGATCTTCAACTTTCGGGACAGAGACGCTATCCTACAGACTTCCAGGCTACAAGGGCCGGTCAGACTTGACAATATGGACATCAATTTCTATCCTGACTTCACTCCGGCAGTCCAAAAACAGAGACTGAGCTTTCTTGGTGTTAAACGTCGCCTAAGGGACCTGAATCTCAAATATGCGATGCTTTTTCCAGCTAAGCTGAGAGTGGAGGTGGATGGCCGCACGCTCTTTTTTGATCGACCCGAAGTGGCCGGGGACTGGCTAGACACTTTGCCCGGAGATCGGGACCGGGGGGGTGGGGGGGGGTGCGGTTGGTGGGGAGGGCCCGCCGGATCAGGACTGAGGGACTAATGGTAGGCCTTGCTCTGGACTGCGTTGTTGTCACTATTGACTGTTAGGGTAAGTTCCCCTCCTGTGGAGGTCGTGTGGGGTCTCTTGGGGGATCTCCCTCCTCCTCTGGGGGACTAGTTAGTTTTCTTATCTATGGGGCGACAGGCACACTGCACTTTGGGGGGGCTGTTTGGGCTCATGCAGGGGTGCAGGGTGGGGGGAGTTCTGTTGGGTGGGTTGGGGTGGGGTTCGGTTCGTTTCTACCGCAAGGCAAACCCGTTATTGTATTGTTGTTTTTGAGATGCTCTGGGGGGGACAAATGATGGCTTTGTTATGTGATGGGGGGTAGGGATTTGACGTTGTTGTCCTGGAATGTTAACGGACTGGGTGATAGGATCAAGCGGGGTGTGGTCCTGCAGTATTTGAAACGGATTTCGCCTGATGTGGTCTTTCTGCAGGAGACACACCTTATTGGTAACTCCTTTTGTGCCATGAATCGCCGTGGCTTTCGCTTGGTGGCCCACTCGGGCTTCACATCGGGCTCGCGGGGGGTGGGCATCATGATCAAGACCTCGCTCCCGCTAGAAATAGACGAGGTGCGCCATGATGAGAGGGGACGCTACACTGTCTTGGTGGGGAGGATGGAGGGCAGGGTAGTTGTCTTTGTCTCTGTGTACGTCCCACCGGGGCTACAGTCCACCACCTTTGCAGATCTGGGACGCCTCCTTCTTGACCTCCCGGGGGGGCTTCTGGTGGTTGGGGGGGACTTCAATGCGGTGGCTTCTGGGACTATGGATCGTCATCCCCCTAGGGACCTCCCCCGGGCACAGGCGTGGTTAGCGGGCCTTTTGGACACATTGGGATTGGTGGACTGCTGGCGTTTAAAGCATCCCACCCAGCTGCAGTACACCTTCCATTCGGGTGCCCATGGTAGCCTCTCGCGGCTTGATTATGTCCTTGTCCCTGCGGCCTATGCTGGGAGGGTGGGAGAGGTGCGCCATCTGGCGCGGGGTATTTCAGATCATTCCCCGCTCCTGTTGCACTTGGGTGTCTTCCCGAGGGGAGAGGGCAGGGTAGCCCCAATCAATGCTTGGTACCTGCGTGACCCCACTATTCGCGCTGACCTAATTAAGTCATTGCAACGGTATTTTGAGGAGAATGTGGGGTCCGTTCCGTCGGCTATCTCCCTGTGGGAAGCCTTTAAAACAGTTCTCAGAGGGGAGGCCCTCTCCTTTATCTCCCATGCCCGCAGACGCGCACAGGAGGAGGTGACCCGGATGGAGGCCGAAATTACTGAATTGGAGGGCGATCTGGGGAGTGGGGTGACTGACGCGGCGCTGCATGTTCTACACCTTAAACAGGCGGCCTATAGGGCCCTCGTCACGGAGGCGGCCAGGGGCCTTAGCAGAGAGCAACAGGGGCGACTGTATGATGTGGGTGATAAGGCTGGCAAATTGATTGCGTGGTTGGATAAGAAGGAGAGAACTAGTCGTGTGGTCCCGCTGATTGAGAGGATGGATGGTGTACAAATTACTGAGCCGGAAGGCATTGTTTCTTGCTTCGCGGATTATTTCCGCGAGGTATATTCTCCGGTCTCTCCCTGCTCGGAGGAGGACTCCCATGCCCTGCTGCGGGACATCGCGCTGCCCTCGCTTTCAGTGGAAGACAGGGATTCGTTGGACGCCGCTCCCACCTCGGATGAAATTGCCCTCGCCATACGCTCGGTCGCCTCGGGCAAGGCCATGGGCCCGAATGGCCTTCCTATCGAATTGTATAAGCTGCGACCGGATGTACTGGCACCTCACCTCCGTGCGATGTTCCTTGCGGCCCACTCGCGGGGCTCCCTCCCGCCAGACCAGCGTCTAGCTACCATCGTGGTCATCCACAAGGAGGGGAGACCGCGAGACCGGGTTACATCCTATCGGCCGATCTCGCTTTTGAATGCGGAGCCTAAAATCCTCGCCAAGGTGCTTGCCAACCGGCTGGTCGGCGTGGTGGGCGATCTGGTCCACCAAGACCAGTCCGGCTTCATTCCCCATCGCAACACGGCTCTTAACTTGCGGCGCTTGCACGGGGTGCTCGCGCGTGTGCCATTCGTGCGGGAGCCGGCCATCTTGGCGTCCTTGGACGCCACCATGGCGTTTGACACGCTCGAGTGGCCGTACATCTGGGCGATGTTGGCGAAATTTGGATTTGGCCCGGGATTCATCAGCTGGGTCAAATTGTTGTACTCTGATCCATTGGCGCAGGTGGCGGTGAATGGTCGAGTCTCGGCCCCATTCGTGCTGGGACGGGGCACGCGACAGGGTTGCCCCCTGTCGCCGCTCCTGTTTGCACTGGCCTTGGAACCCCTGGCAGAGTGGCTGCGGTGGCACCCTTCTATCCGTGGTCTCCGTTGGACCCCTGAGTATGAGGACCGCGTGTCCCTCTATGCCGACGACATCCTGCTGTACTTAGCCTCCCCGCGTAAATCACTGATTGTCCTGGTCCATGTTCTGCGCTCCTTCGGCCGTAACTCAGGTCTTGTCATCAACTGGGCTAACTCCTGTATCTATGTGCTTTCCGGGGAGGCTCCTGTTCTCCCGCGGGGCTGCTCGATCCAGATTGCCTCGCAGGGGTTTCGTTACCTGGGCGTCTATATTACGCTGGACCCGGTGGCCCGCTACGAGCGGAATTTGCTTCCCCCCCTCCAGCGTTTGAAGGAGGACGTCGCGCGCTGGCGGCGCTTGCCGCTTTCACCGCTCGGCCGGGCTGCATTGTTCAAAATGATGTCCTTGCCGCGCTTTTTGTATGCTCTCCAGAACTCGATGGATCTGGTCCCGGCGCGCTACTTCCGTGAGGTGGAGAGCTTGCAGCGCCGCCTGTTCTGGGACGGGAGGCCGCGTATAGCCCTGGCAAAGTTGACGCTCCCGTGGTATGACGGAGGGATTGCCCTCCCGGACATTAAGCGGTATTACTGGGCCTCCCAATTAGCTGCAATTAATCATGGCCTTTACGGGCCCGCCTTAAACCCGGCATTTGAAATGGACAAGATGCTCCTGCCCGGTGGCGATTATAATCGAGCGCTCTACACTAGCGTGCCCGATTCCCGCCTTACGGGACCCACGCATGTCATGGTGCGAGTATGGCACGCGGCCAATGCAGCTATGGGATGGAAGGACCGTTTGACCCGGGCGTCACCGTTGTATGCGTCTGAGAGGTTGGGCTCCCTATGGACCTCGAAGGGCTTCGATAGGTGGGACACGATAGGCATTAGTACAGTGGGGGACCTCTGGACGAGGGGAGGATTCAAAACATTTGAGACACTGCAGGCGGAGTTTCAGCTGCAGGGCAGTGAATACTTTCGATACCTGCAGGTCCGTCACGCTCTGGGTTCAGTCTTCCCAGACGTGGCCGCCATCCCGGAGTCCTCCCCCTTGGAGGATAGAGTGCTAGATGGCCACGTTCCAGACAGCACGATTTCCCTCATCTACAAGAAGCTGATTAATGACCGCTCGGGCTTACTGACTGGGCTCCGCGAGGCTTGGGTTGCCGATGGGTTGGAGCTGGACGACGAGGACTGGATTTCCGCGGTGGCCTCCCCGAAGGAGGTGGCCATCCCGGCTCGCCTTCGCTTCGTCCAGCTTAAGATACTTCACCGGGTGTATATGACGGGGCCAGGGCTTCTGCGTATGGGCTATGCCGAGGATGGACTGTGTAGGCGTGGGTGCGGTGCATTGGCGACTTTTTTACATATTCTGTGGGAATGTCCGAGGGTGGAGCGATTCTGGCGTGGTGTGCATGAGGTCCTGCGAGCGGTTACGCATGTCGTGCTGGTGCCTGAAGCAAGGAGATGCCTGCTGAATGTGTGGGAACCGACTGACTATTCGGTTCCACAGACGCGATGGGTGACGCTGGGTTATATGATCGCTAAACGTGACATCGCTCAACTGTGGGGATCCCAGAGGCCCCCGGCAGTGTCGGCCTGGAAGGAACACATGGATTGGTGCATGTTCCGAGAGAAAGTGGTGTATGTGGCGCGGGGTAAGCCTGGGGCGTGGCTGAAGGTGTGGGGCCCCTGGAACGCCTACCGCGGGGGTATTTGCGAGCCGCCATTGTTGCCTCCCGCTTCACCAGCTCCGTCCCCCTAGATGACCCCCTCCCCCAATCCCGGGCACAGTGTTTTCCCAGTCCCGGACCCATTTCCCTTCCCCTCCTTCGATTCTAGTGTAGGGTTGGGGTCCCCCCATTCGAGGAGCATATGTTTGTCATTCTTGTTCTCGGGTTGCCTTGCGGGTGTGGTTTTATGTTGTTAGTGTTGTATAAAACGAAACCGTATTGTGGGCTCAGTGTCATGTGGCCCACGCTGTTGATATCTCCTGCTAGCATCTCTGTAACGCCAAGTGCCTTATTGTATACATGTCACTAATTGCTGTCACTTTAGCGGCCGGCCGGAAGGTTGTAGGCCCATACCTGTATATATTTGAGAATGTAATAAACGGTTTCAAAAAAAAAAAAGAATGCTATGTGAAATCAAACCTGAAGGAATATAATAAGGCTAAAGAGACTCTAAAGAAACAACTATTACAATATAAAAGGGAAGGTCTTATTTCATCAAACGAATATACATTTTTAGACATCGACTTCCCAGTAATGCCTACAATGTATCTAATTCCTAAGGTGCATAAGCAAATTCGGCCAGTACCAGGAAGGCCTATCATTTCGGCCACCAATAGTGTCAGCGAACATGTTTCTCAATATGTAGATTTTTTCCTACAAGATTTTGTGAAAAACCTTCCTAGTTATATCAAAGATACAGGTGATTTTTTAAATAAAATCAAAGACATTTCTTGGGAAACAGGCCTTTTATTGATTGCCTTAGACATCGAATCTCTGTATACGAGCATCAATCACATTACAGGTCTTAATGCAATTAACCATTTTCTTGAAACCAGGGGTGGTGAATTTTATCAACACAATAAGATGCTGGCGAATTTGATATCATGGTGTCTTCATAATAACTTTTTTCTGTTTGGGCATGACATCCTAAAACAATTAAGAGGCGTGGCTATGGGATCCTGTTTCTCCCCCAGCTATGCCTGTTCACATGTTGGCTGGTGGGAGGAACAGATCCTAAAGAAGGAACATCTAGAAATCTACAATCATCATGTATTGTATTGGTTACGTTATATTGACAATGTTTTTTTGATTTGGAAAGGGGATGAGGAGAGTGCAACTAATTTTATCACCACTCTCAATCAAAACTCTATGAATTTGCATTTTACCTCCCAAATCAGTGCCACTACAATAGAATTTCTTGATGTAAGAGTTCTCGTCTCGAACAACAAGCTAGAAACAACATTGTTTAGAAAGCCCACAGCCGGAAATCGTACTCTGCATGCCAGTAGCAGCCATCCAAAGCACCTAATTGATAGTATTCCTTTCAGTGAAATGCTGCGCATTAAGCGTATTTGCAGCACGCCTGAAGAACTGGACAAGTGCGCACATAATGCAATGCAGAGACTTAAGTTAAGGGGATACAGTGATAAGACTTTGACTCGTGCCCTGTTTAAGTCACAAGACAGATCAAGAGATACTTTATTGCAAAATAAGGATAAGGTGACAAACAAATTTGGTTGGCAGTACTCCTAACACCTTGTCCTCACAATACATCAAACTAGAGAGACTGTACGAAAGAGAAATACGGAAGTGGTGGGAAGCCACATCTTTACAAAATTATATAGAGGTTGAAAGAGTCCCTAGGGGACTATGGATTTACACGGTCCCTGCATATGAAAACCCCGATCCAAAACTTTTAGAAGCCTGGACAACACACATAGCCTCCTCATGTAAGGGAATGCTAGAAATACTTGTGCAATTTGCTTGGAGCGATAGAGATAAAGCTCTAAAAGAAATTGATAGCCTGGAAGAAGAACTGCGATTAAATTTGGATAAAGATCAACAGGAATATCTAAGAGAAGCAATGAAAAAACGACTTTCAAAATATGAAGTAAAGATCAAACAACGGAAACAAGAGAAGTTTGATCGAGATGAAAGGGACTATGCTATGGGGAGAATTTTGACCTTCGCCAAAAAATGTGATCAACCACGAAAGGAGGAGGTAAATAAGAACAAGACACTCACTAATGACAATCCACCAAGGGTAGAGAACTCGGAGTCCGATATGACAGAGAATGAATTATCAGAAAAAGATGCAGGCGGCCCATCTGGGAGGCCAAACAAAACTCCTTTTCAACAGGAGTTCAACAATATTTGCCAATCATGGCTAAGGGGGGGCAAGAGCAAGCACCAAGAAGAAGACAGAAAACCAGAAGGGGCGGCAGGAAGAGGCAGAACAAAGCCCAATCAAACAAACAGGGTCACATGGAGCAAGAGGGGAGGAAGGTGGTAGATAATATCGATCAGTTAACTATCACCAACTTATCACAGAAAGTCCTCAAAAGCACAGAAGAGTCAGTGCTTAAACTTGGACTAACCTTCTGCCCCCAAAGCCATATGGAATATACTCAGACAAGGATTGACCTGTTTAAATTTGTCCGAAAACTCAAGCTGCATAAGTTTTTTAAATTAAGACTACCATAAAGGAAGCCAGATCCTTGAAAATACAGAGCAAGGATATAGATCTATTGGCTGTCAATGACTTGACTTAACCTTGGAAATCCTGAAGGATTTATGACAGGACGGCACAACAGAAGACCTACAGCCCGCAGCTACATTAAGTCAACGGATGAGATATGTGGACATTGAAAAGGAGGCATCAACCAGTGGGATGAAATTACCCTCACAATTCCTACCACAGATGCCGTTTGACTCGATCGACGTATTCTCTGATACAGTCATCAAGGACTTGATAAGATTCAGAAATAATAACAAGAAACCAATGAAAAATCGTGATAATCTGACTAAATTGCAAAGAAATGCCATAAATACTTTGGAGCAGGACACCTCAATTGTCTATAAACCCTCGAATAAGGGAGGGAATATTGTCCTCATGTCACGAAAACAATATGTATAAGAAGCTTTACGGCAATTGGAAAATACAGACGGTTATGAATTAACCACTGCAATTGTATATCAAGAGAGCATTCGACAATTGCATACTCTCATAAAGAAGTGGCACATTAAACAGATGTTGGATTCAGAGGAACATCTATTTTTGAGAACTACCAACCCTATTTTACCCACTTTTTATCACCTTCTGAAGGTGCATAAAGACAAAACAAACCACCTGGGAGGCCAATAGTCTCCTCTATAGGAAGTATTACAGAAAATCTTTCAAGATTCTTAGACCATTTTCTACATTAAGGACACCACCGATTTCATTGAACATATAGAAGCACTTGAATGGCGGCCATCTTACTGTCTGGTGGTCTTAGATATCACAAGTGTATACACTTGCATCAATCATGTACAAGGCTTGTATGCTGTAAAATATTTTGGGGAAAACATGGCCACTAAAATTTGCGGTTCATAACAGTATGCTGCTAGAGCTAATAGAGTTCTGCCTGTTTAATAACATTTTCATTTTTCAGGGAGAGGTTTACAGGCAGGTCTCGGGGACCGCGATGGGCACCTGCTTCGCCCCCAGTTACGCGAATGTATTTGTGGGCTGGTCGGAGGAGCAGGTGGCATGGTCCCATACCAATGAGAAGTGGACCACCAAAATAGTATCATGGTATAGATATATCGATGATCTTTTCTTGGTATGGAGAGGGACAACGAGTGAGGCTAATGAGTATATAGCACATCTGAATGAGAATGAGCTCAACCTGCGATTCTCGGGCTGGTGGCAGCTAACTATCTCGACCTGAGAGTCGAAATTAAAGATGGAAAGGTAACCACGGCTCTTTTCAGAAAGCCCACTGCTGGGAATAGTACACTGCATGCGTCCAGCAGTCATCCACAAAAACTAAAGAAGAGTATTCCCTATGGGGAGTTCTTGAGGTTAAAGCAGAACAGCTCCAGGGAATCTGATTTTGATTTAGCAGCTCAAGCAAGTACTAATCGATTTTTAGCAAGAGGATATGATGCAGGACTTGTAGACAAGACTCTGAAGAAAGTAGAATTGTTATCTAGGAAAGATCTGCTAGAACAGAAAAAACAAAGACAGGACAATGGAAAATTTCGCATGATAACCACCTACTCTGACGATGCTGGTACACTCAGAAATATATTGAGAAAGAACTGGCATGTGTTAAAAACGGATGCCATCATTGGTGCTGATATTCCAGTGACACCATTGATGACGTTCAGGAAGGCACGCTCACTGAGAGATAGACTAGTACACAGTCACTTGGACAGCATTCCAACAAAACAGGGTACTCTGAACGAGCTGAAGGGATTCTATCCGTGTGGGAAATGCAAAGCTTGTGCTTTCAGTATAAGAGTTTTGACTTGTAAAGTCAATGGTTTGAAATCAGACAAAAAGATCAATAAATTCATGACCTGTCAAACAATGTATGCAGTTTACTGTCTAAAGTGCCCCTGTGGACTTAGTTTTACACTGTTGATAGTACTCCCTATATAACTAAGAGTGCTAGAACACATGCGTGCCATCGTGAAAAAGGATTTTAACTATCCGGTGGCATGCCATTTTGCCATTAAACATAAAAGTAACAGGGATCTGTTACAGTATTTTAGCAACTGTATACCTTTAAATGACAGAGGAGGGGATAGAGTGTTGAGGTTAAGGAGACTGGAGTCCAACAACATTATGGACCTACAGACAAAATCCCCTAATGGATTGAATAGTGGGGAAGAACTGACAGTACATTTGGGAAATTAATTAACAATGTGTGATAATTAGTGAAGTGGTCCTTTCAGAAGTTATGGAATAGTTATCTATCTTTCTTTCTTGAATAGCATCTAGTTAATGCCAATATACGGCAGAAATATACATGAAACTCAAGGATTTGTTAGCAATCGGTAATAACGATTGCCAATGCCGATACACGGCAAGATTGTTATTTTATTACGCTTGCAATGCCTCACCCAATAGAAATATGGTGTCATGATTTATTTTGACTTGTGATGCATTGTTATCGCGTATTTATTTGTAATAACTATGAGATTTACTCTTGCAATATGGCGCCTAAAGTAGAGCGTCCTGGTATAAGCCCTTGTTTATTTTCATGACAATGTCGATGACGCTTTAAATGTTGCAGCCCAATGCGTCATGTAAACAACACTGACGAAGGAACCCTTCTGAAACGCGCCTGTTGTCCGAAGATTAAAATTGCTACAATGAAGCACCGAGAGTGCCGTTTTTCCTTCTATGAACACTTAAGAAGGTTTGGAGCGTGTGTGTGTGTGTGTGTGTGTGTGTGTGTGTGTGTGTATATATATATATATATATATATATATATATATATGTGAATATATATATATGTGTATATGTGTGTATGTATATATGTGTGTATGTATATATGTGTATATTTATTTATTACCTACTGGCAGTCGCCAGTAGGTAGTTATAGTTAGGACCCATTTTCCATAGGAAATCCGCAACATTCTATTTGGAATAACGTTGGCGCCGATTGATGAATCTTCGCGAAATTTTCCAAACTTTTGGCCAGCTCTGGTATGCTCCTATCCTGAAAATTTCACGGTGATTCGTCAAGCGGGGGCCGAGAAAAAAGGGGGGTCCCAAAACACGTTTTCCCCATGCATTTTCCCATGGGACCTGTTGACGCAGCTACAGCCCGAACTGCTGAACGGAATTACACCAAATTTGGCAAAGAGGTAGTCCTCAGTTCAGACTCGTACCTTTTGCTTAAATGGTGTAAATCCGTTCAGTAGTTCCTGAGAAAATTAGAGTTAAAAAGATAGATATATCTGGGCGGAGCCTAACCACACATCTCATCGTGAGATCTGATTGGCTGTCAGTACTTCATCCAAGAAGTGTTGGCAGCCATCTTGGGACCAATAAACATGATAGCACCTCATTAAAAAGCATTGCAGTTAATAGAAGGTTTTAAGACTTTAGTTACATTATAAATCATTTGTTGATGGTACCATACTCATTTTAGGATTTGTGGTGTGTTCTAAGGTGATTTTACCATGTGAAAAAGCCTTCTGCTGTGATATCATGAATCATGTTTGAGAAAAAACTATTTTCTCATGCTTTTCCCACAGAGGTTTGGAAGGTGATCTATAAGCTAAACTGAGAGCATATTTTCTGAAAATTCACATTATCTTTCTCAGTCATGTGAGAATGAAGTCTGAAATTCTCAGTAAAACATGTACATCCAACAAGGGCAGAAGACTGTCAGTTGATTCCTTTGTGTTCTACTGCAGCTTCCCAGAGTATTCTAAAGAACAACTAGAGCGCTAACAGTCCTACTTATGACAAACGTATTGCACACCTGAAGCCATCTTGATTGGAATAAAGTGGTAACACTTAAAACATTTAATTTACAAAGGAACAAAATGAGGGGGTTCATTTTGCCATCGAAATTATAATTAGTGCTGCAGAAAGAAAAATTAGGGCACATTTTGAGTGACTTCTCAAATCCTCTTCTATTTCATTAAAACATTCTGACATGCAGACTGAAACATGCACTTTCAATACCAGCAGCAGACTTCCCTGGTGAGCAGTAGCTTTACTACAGTGATCTAATAAGCAACTAGAGTGCTAACATTCTGAATTTATGGCAAATGTGTGACACATCTGAATGCCTTCTTGATGGAATCAAAGTAAAAAACAAAGTATTTCCTACTGAGGAGACTGTAGTAAATGAGGAAATTAGGAAACTTCATAACAAATAAATCTCCCAGGATGGCCACCAGAGACAAAAGAGCCCAAATGTAGCCCAAATATTACCCACATGTAGCCCAAGAATAGCCCAATGACAGAATGTCCCAAAGTGTTCTAACGAACAACTAGAGCGCTAAAAGTCTTACTGATGACAAAAGTATGGCACACATGAAGCCATCTTGATTGGAATAAAGTGGTAACACTTAAAACATTTAATTTACAAAGTAACAAAATGAGGGGCTTCATTTTGCCATAGAAATTATGATTAGTGCTGCAGAAAGAAAAATTAGGGCACATTTTGACTTCTCAAATCCTCTTCTATTTCATAAAAAAATTCTGACATGCAGACTGAAACATGCACTTTTAATACCCGCAGCAGACTTCCGTGGTGAGCAGTAGCTTTACTACAATGATCTAATAAGCAACTAGAGTGCTAACATTCAGAATTTATGGCAGGTGTGTGACATATCTGAATACCTTCTTGATGGAATCAAAGTAAAAAACTGAAAGCATTTCATTCTGAGGAGACTGCAGTAAATGAGGAAATTAGGAAACTTCATAACAAATAAATCTACCAGGATGGCCACCAGAGACAAAAGAGCCCAAATGCAGCACAAATATCACCCAGATGTAGCCACATGTAGCCCAATGACAGAAGTGTGCAAAACACTTATTTTTTGTGTATTTGCAGTTGTATATAGTGCAGACTTGTCAGGTATTGGAGTGCTTTACATGAGCATTGGTTACATCACACAAGATCAAATTCATTTTGGTTGTAGACATGGGGAGATTAAGTGATTTGACCAGAATCACAGAATGTTGAGCTGAAGTAGAAACTCCAACCTGGTTTCCCAGTTGCAACGTCTGCAGCTCTGGAAGGAACACCACATCCTCTCCCCTAAGTGCAACATTTAATCAAGTGGTCAACTGCATAAAAAAACATAAAGATTACAAATAATTTAAAAGTTCTTTGTCGCTATTTGAAAACTCAGAAAATATGTCCTCGTTTTAGTTTTTTAGAGCACTAACCATATTTTTGATGCAAATAAGACCGTCTCATATATGTAATTTCTAAAGGATGCTCTAGGTATTACAGTTTTGATTACATCTAGATGACGTCAGGCGTTCCACACGTTTGTAATAAATATAGAATGTTAGCAATCTAGTTGTTCATTGGGATACTGTTGAGAGGCAGAGGCCAGGGGCACAGACTCAGAAAATTGATAGGCAGGTAGGAGAGTGCAGAGGTAACCATTTGATCACACTGGGCAGGCAGGAAGGGCAGTGGCAGCACAACAGACTATGGAGGGCAGTGAAAAGGGGGCAGGGGCATCAAACCAGCAATACAGGACTAGCAAGAGAGGCTGTAGCAATATAATAGACCATTGTGGGCAGGAGGAAGAGGCAGTGGTAGTACAACCATACATGCCAACAGACCTGTTTCAGCCAGGAAACGTCCAATGTTTTTAAGCTCAAATGGGCTTTATTTGATCTGTCTCCTGTCTACAATCTCCTCTTTTTCAATGTAACTCAAAGGGGAAAATCAATACCCCAGTTGTTTTTCAAAATCTCCCTCTTACCAAGTTCAAAATGTTCGCAAGTATGGTACATTAGATCATGGTAGGCAAGAGGAATTGGGGTAGGGACATGGACTCTGATAATAGAGGACAGGAGGGACATTGAGAGGTGCACCAAACTGACCCTACAGGGCAGGCATCGGGGTTTGCAGCAGCACAATACACCACACAGGGCATGCGGGACGGGAGTGCAGCACAATAATCCATAGAAAGCAATAGGTAGGGGACAGGACCATGCACATGGGCAACAGAGAACAGAGGGGAAAGAGGCAATGGTAGCTAGCTGACCATAATGGACAGAGAGGAGAGAAAGCTGCAGCATAACAGACCATAAAGGGCAGGAGGGACGGATCAGGGGCATTACAATGGAACAGACTAGCCAGGAGGGAGGGAATAGGGGTCTGCACATGGAAACAGAGGGCTGGGGGCAAGGGAGCAGGGCAGGAGCAGCAAGATGACCATGGAGGTCAGGCAGGATGGGCACTAGAAACAAGACACACCATGGAGAGCAACAGTGAGACTATGATGGCATACACACAGACCATGGAGGGAATGTGGGAGGGGGTCACGGGCAGCTAGCTGACCACACAGGGAAGGTGGGAGGGGCCATGGCAGCACAGAAGACCATGCATGGCAAGCGGAAGGGTTAGTGGCAGCACAATTGCTATGATGTGCAAGAAGGAGGGTGCAGGGGCATGCACAAAGGACCATGGAGGATAGAAGGGAGGGTCAGGACCTGGGCACAGACAAGAGAGTTCAGGGGAAGGGGCCCTCACAATAGACCGCGCGGGGCAGGCAGGAGGAGCAGTTGCAGCAAAACAGACCAGGGAGGGCAGAAGGATGTGGCAGTAAAATGGACCATGGAGGGCAGGAGGAAGGGGATAGGGGCATGGCATGTGGACAGGCAGGGTGGAGGTGGCAGGGACAGGTTACAGTTATCTGACAATGCTAGGCAGGTGGGAGGGGAGTGGCAGCTCAACAGAACACTCAGAGTAGATAGGAGTGGCAGGTCCATGGAACATGGTGGGCAATAAGGATGGTGCAGGTGCAGGGGGAAGGAGAATAGGGGCAGCAAGCTAAGCACAGAGGCTTAGCAGGAGGTCAATGATGGGCCATCGAATTGGGCAATGGAGGGCAGGAGGAGTGGACTGGTACATCATGCTAAATGGAGGGCAGTGGCAGCACATCAGACCATGCATGGCAGGAGGGAGGAGGCTAGTCCATGGATTCAGACAACAGAGGATAGGGAGGAGGTGGATGGGGCAGCAAGCTAACTGTTCAGAGAAGGTGGGCATTAGGAACTTTATTGTTTTTAAAATGTGTGTTGGTGCGAACTACTTAAAATATGAACAAGTATGCAGCATAATCTCACTTTTATTCAGGAAGAAGAGGACGTTTGTGACTGTGACTCCGGGCTCACTTGGCAGAAACACCCCCTGACCCTCCACCCCCCATCGCAAAATGTAATGCCCGTGAAAAGGGTAGGTGTACGCAGTGTTATATAGAACATAGTCCTGAGAGCACGATTGAAAATGAAAACTAGATATAGTATATGGTATAAACTATGCACCAAAAAGTGTGATATAAGATGAACCGGAGCGTGAAATATAATATGCAATACATTGTGCGCAATGACAGATTCATTGGAGAGCGCGAGATAGCACAGGCACTAGCGCGTGCTATGCGATATGCGCCTTGGAGTGTAATATGCACAGGGCAGTGTTGTGTAACCTAACTAGTCTCTGAAGTTGTAATATAAAATATGTGCTGGGGAGTGTAACGTTGCATATGCACTGTGACAAAGATATGGATCCCAGATTGTAATATGTATGGCATAGCGTTGTGCGTTTTAACATAGGCATCGAGGAAGGCACGTTAGATGGGGCAATATAACCCGTGCGAAGGCAAGTGTGGCATGACATATTCACGGGGTGGTGATACAGTGCACATGGGCTAGAGAGTGTCCTAGCATATGCACTAGCTGGTGGAATACAACACAGAGGTGTGTGGCACTCGGCGGGCACTGGTGGGTGTAACACAGCACTGGGCTCAGCCTGGAGCACGCTGTGACTCTCAAGTGAGGTTTGTCTCCTTTCCAGGGAGTAAAATAAAAAGTATTACACATCCGGTGGTGGATGTGTGTTTTATTAACCGTGAGGGGGGTTTCTTGCATAGTTTGGTCGAATTTTTGTCGAATCCCCTTTGAATGGCTTGGTGTGCGTGTGTATTAAATGTGCCCGTCAATAGCTACCCATGTTTGTATAAATAAACGACAAGGGTGTCTACTTGGAGAGTACCCACCGGCGGGGGCACCGGGATTAGGCACGGTAGGGCGTCAGACACGTCAGAGCTTCACTAGTGGTGTAAATACATTCCACGTGGATTCATTGTATGCATAGTCGCCTTTTAATGAATATCACGCAAATCGTCATGGTGATAGGTACATACGGTTTGTCCAGCATGTCCTAGGTGTTTCTATAAATATATATATTTTTTAAAATAATAAAAAACAAAGGCTGGCCCCGGGGGATGGGGTCCCTGGGGCCATAAGTGGCCTGAGGAGGGGGGCAACGCAGGCCCCCTCCTAAAGAATAAAAAAAAAAAAAGGCGATTACCCGGGGGTTTGGGTCCCCGGGGCCGATTAAGGCCTTGGGATGGGGCCCACGCGGCCCCCTTCCAAAATAATTTTTTTCAACAAAAAAAAATAGGGTGCAGGCCATGGGAGATGGGGTCCTCAGGGTCAATAAATTAGAAAAAGAAGGGGGGCCACACAGTCCTCCTTCTTAAAAAAATTAAATAAATAAAAGACTGGCATCGCGCTGGAGGCCACGCCCCCTCCTTGCAGCACTCTGCAAACGCGCCCCCTGGCCAGTTGTAAGTTGGGGAATTAATTCCCCTTCAATACTGAGGGTCCCTGAGGGCCTACTAGCCCAACAGGTATCTCCAGTATGCGCCAGGGAGCTGCGTTGCAGACAGGTGTTTTGAAGCCACGCCCCTTATTACACCTCTATGCAACGCAGCTCTGTGGCGCTTACTTGGAGGTACCTAGTGGGCTAGTTTGACCCTAGGGACCCTTAGGATTCAAGGGGACTTAATCTCTCAACTTAGAACGGCCACAGGGCGCGTTTACACAGTGGTGAAGGGAGGGGAACGGGGCCTGAGGTGACGTGTGCAAACACGCCCTGTGGCGCATATTAAGTTGGGGAAATAATTCCCTTTCAATCCTGAGGGACCCTCGGGGCCAACTAGCCCACCAGGTGCTTCCAGTAAGCGCCACTGCTCTGCGTTGCAGAGAGGTGGTGCAGGCCGTGCCCCTTTTTGCACCTCTCTGCAATGGCGCTTACTGGACGTACCTAGTGGGCTATTTTGCCCCTAGGGACCCTCAGGATTCAAGGGGACTTAATCTCCCAACTTAAAACGGCCACAGGGTGTGTTTACACAGTGGTGAAGGGAGGGGACGGGGCCTGAAGTGACGTGTGCAAACACGCCCTATGGCGCATTTTAAGCTGGGGAAATAATTCCCCTTCACTCCTGAGGGCCCCTGGGGGCTAACTAGCCCACCAGGTGCTTCCAGTAAGCGCCAGTGAGCTGCGTTGCAGAAAGTGGTCCAGGCCGTTCCACTTTTTACACCTCTCTGCAACACAGCTCTGTGGCGCTTACTGGAGGTACCTAGTGGTCTAGTTGGACCCTAGGGACCCTCAGGATTCAAATGAACTTAATCTCCCAACTTAAAACGACCACAGGGCGTGTTTACACAGTGGGGAAAGGAGGGAACGGTGCCTGAGGTGACGTGTGCAAACACGCCCTGTGGCGCGTTTTAAGAGGTAGTTTTAATCCCCTGCCCCATTATATACTAGGGGCTTACAGAGGAGGCCATGCTAATCACATGGGGACCCGAACGCATAGTGTTCCCTAGTGTATGTAGGTGTTTTCACTGTATTTTGAGTGTCTATTAACATAGCTCTGGCTCTAGGACTCGTTAGTCAGACTCAGTTACCACCAGTATCCGTCTGAAAAAGTTTTGGGTACAGGATGATTTTGCAACAAGGCTTCTTTCTGCTCTTATGTTTGTTCTTTCTGCACGTTATCCTTCTTCCTGCACTTTTCTTCGTCTTTGAGGACTTCTGTTGCTTCTTTCTGTATTTCTTTTTTTTCTTTCTGTGCGTTTTTTTTTCTTTCTTCACATGTCCTATCTCTGTAGGCATAGTTAGAAATTAGCATTTAAAAAAACCTTTGAAATTCACTGAAAAAACCATAGGTTTCAGGCACGTTATAGTTAGGAATTAGCATTTAAAAAACCTTAAAAATTCACTAAAAAAACATTGGTTTCAGGGGCATTATAGTTAGCTGGACTTTTCACTCGTACAAAACCATTGAAATTCCCCCGTTATAGTTAGTTCAGCTAACTATAACTCGCGCGCCCGCAATGCACTGCTGATGACGTCACATATTACATCACTCATGACATGGTCAGTGACATCACTCATGGCATCTCAAATGACATCACTGATGACATCATCCTTGTGATAGTGGCAGACCTCCTCTCCCCCTAATATAACCTTTGATACACACATTCAAAAATAGAAACTAAAATTTTCAAAACAATGGACATACCAATACCAGTTACAACAACCTATTCAGTAATTCTAAGATTCACATACACATCCACCAAGAGTCCTATACAGTCACTCATACATGTACTCACTCATCATATGTACTCGTACACCTATACATCCTGTTACACAACGCCACTCATCCATAGAGTTACTCACACACATAGTCACTCATGCTAATAAAGAATCAAACATCCATTTACTTGCATATATAGTTATACATACACCACCACACTTACTTCTATAGAAACTTACACATACTTAGTCTTTTAAACAATCACTTATAGAAACACATACTTATTCTTACAGGAACTCTTCCAATCTCTCACTCTCACATATACTCACTTATATACACCAATATTCACATATACTAGTTTAAAACATATGTAGTTACTCATAAAGACACTATTGAGACAGTCATTCACTCACTAACACACCCATGCACACACTCATCCACCCATACAGTCCTGCACACATGCTGTCTTCAACACATACGAACAGTGAGTCACTCATTCATGCACCTATGCACTACGTAATACCCCCCACCGAACCATACAGACACTGACACTCATACTGATTCTCAAAAAACCAACTAATAACCTATATAGACACTCATGTAGCTACTCACCAACCCATGCAGCCACTTATACACAAAGTGAGAGACTGATACAGATATTTACATATTTAAACATTACTCACTAAGCCATGTATTCACTAAGATACACTTAATCAGTCAGTTATACAATCAATTTTTCAAAAACAAATCATCCATTTAGACACTTATATACCCATTTATTCTTCCATCGACCTTGAGATATACATATATAAAGCATATGTAATTTTCAGAAAAACACACATTCACTGGATGATGCCATCAGTGATGTCATTTGAGATGTCATGAGTGATGTCACTGACCATGTCATGAGTGATGTAATATGTGACGTCATCAGCAGTGCATTGCGGGCGCGCGAGTTATAGTTAGCTGAACTAACTATAACGGGGGAATTTCAATGGTTTTGTACGAGTGAAAAGTCCAGGTAACTATAACGCCCCTGAAACCTATGGTTTTTTCAGTGAACTTTTAAGGTTTGGTTTTTTAAATGCTAATTCCTAATTATAACGTGCCTGAAACCTATGGTTTTTTCAGTGAAAAAAATATATATATAAAAAATAAATATATATATATATATATATATATATATATATATATATATATATATATATATATATATATATATATAATATCCATATGAAAGCAGAGGAACGGTATGACCATTTTGGTGAGGCTAACGAAGGAGGGGACCCAGCCCCACCTGGAACAGTGACCTAGGTTTTTGAACATCAAAGACCACAATGCAATTGAGAGACACTCCCACTGGGGCTGGACTTCGCTGTGAATGCAGCGGAAGAACTCTTGCTGCTCTCTCCCTCAACCTGATGCAAGTGAACAAGGGCTATCAGCCTGAAACGCGTTTGGCTATGAACTTTTACTGAAAAGGTGATGCTTTGCCTCCCTCCCACCCTGCCAATAAAAAGGTGAACAACCTACTGTGTGCGGCGCCTCAATTGTGGTGTGCTTTCATATGGAGATATATATATATATATATAACTTTACAAACCTGATATAAGGTGTTCAATCATCCACAGTGTCGGCGCCTGCTTCTTTGCCTAAGAGCGGGATTGGTTTTGATATATACACCTAAGGAAGGTACTATATGTAGATTAAAGTTGTATTTAATAATCTCATCTGACTTTCAAGGCTTGTTGTACTTTAAATTAATTTATGTTTTTATATCTTGGCATTCAATAGTGAAGCAATTGTAGATAAATAGGTATGATTAGAGTTACTTATTTATGCAGTCACTTGTATACAACTTAAACATAGAATAATGTAACATTTTGTAAGCAAAACAAACGAATATCCATATCTTTAAAAACATAATTATTGGGGGGAGGAGCCTAGCGCGCAACCAAGATGGCCGCGTAGGCTTGTGGCTTCCGAGGGCCTCCGCAACCTCCCACGTCTATCCTGTCATAATCCTGATTTTTTCGACGGGCTTTTGTTTATGATCTTGCGCTAAGGTGCCACTCGTTTTCCAAATCGAAATTGGACTCCGGGAACGTGTTTTTTGGCGATCTGAAGTTTGCGGCCTTCTCCGGCCTTGGTGCCGAACTCGGGTTGGTGATGTGCCCGGCTGCGAATTGAACAACAGCGGCATGCCAGGCTGGGCCTGCCCCGGACCCCGTGCTTTCACTTTCGGTTTCGAGTTGATCTACCGAAACTGATGTGTGGGACATTGGGAGAGCTGCGCAGAGTACGGAGTGCAAGGCCTAGTCTTGAACTGTAAACGGGCCTCTTTCAGTTAGCGGCCCGGATCTCCTGGCCTTCCTCCGGGTGCTGGAGGGTGCTGACCTTGCTGATCGCTGACGATGACGACGAGAGTGGACGGCGACAAACTGAAACCCAAATCTACCCGGAGGGGAGCCTATTCCCAGGCCAACAATATGGACCGCTATGCGCAGCCAAAGGGATCCCCTAGTGGATCGGGTAAATCGCCTGAGCCGCCCAAGGAGGCCTCGGGCGCATCATCCGAATTGACTCTGTTGGATGTCATGGGGGCCATTGAGGAGATGAAGGTGACTGTGAACCAGCAATTGGATATTCTGGCTAACAAATTGGACTCGGTGCTGATTGATGTCACCTTGGTCAGAGCGGACCTGTCGAAAACCAATGACCGGGTCGACTCATTGACCCAAGCAGCGTCGAGCCTAACGGTAGATGTGGCCGCTTTGCAGACGACGGTGCGGAGGTTGCAGCTCGCCAGTGACCTGACTGATCGTCGCCTTGAGGACTCCGAAGGCAGGGCCAGGCGGAATAACATCCGCATTATCGGCGTGCCCGAACGGTCGGAGGAGTCTGCTGTGGATCTTTTTGTGGAGGATCTAGTGGTGACTCATCTAGCACCCAAAGGGCTGAGCAAGTTCTTCGCTGTGGAACGGGCCCACAGGATTCCGGGAGGTGCGCCCAAGGTGGGTGCCCCCCCGCGGCCTATCATTGCCCGACTTTTCAATTTTCGGGATAGAGACGCTATCCCGCAGGCGTCGAGGGTGGCTGGGCCATTACGATTTGAGAACTCTAATGTTAGCTTTTACCCAGACTTTACGCAAGCGGTTCAAAAGCAACGGATGGGATTCTCGGCCATCAAACGGCGCTTGAGAGACATGGAGTTCAAGTTTGCGATGCTATTCCCGGCTAGGCTGCGGGTCGAGTTAGATGGTCGCTCACACTTCTTCGACCGGCCGGAGGCGGTGGGAGAGTGGCTGGATGCCCTGCCCAAGAGTCGGGATCGGGAGGGTCGGATGGCGGAGAGCGGAGAGGGTTTGACGGAGTAGGAATGGAACTGTGATCCTGGTGATGGACTGTATTGGTAACGTTTTGCACCTGTGGCTGCACTGGACTCCAGTTTGTAACGCTTTGCCCCGTGGTATTTGGAGGTTGTGGGGGGCTTGCTGGGGCCCTTTCCTCCTTCTGGGGTTTTTTCTTGTCCTTTCTTTCATATTGGGGCGACAGGCACACTGCATGTTGGGGGGGCTGTTCGGGCTCACGCAGGGGTGCAGGGAGGGGGGAGTTTTGTTGGGGTTGATGGGGTGGGGTTGGGGGTTGCTTGTTTGTTTCACAAGGCGGGGTAATATTTTTTGCTGTGCTATTATGATTGTGCTCCCCGGGAGGGGGATATTTTGTGCTGGGAGGGATGGGGGGTAGGGGACTGAGACTTCTTTCCTGGAATGTGAATGGGCTGGGGGACAGGATAAAGCGGGGGGTAGTCCTGCAGTTCTTGAAACGTATTTCGCCTGACATTGTGTTCTTGCAGGAAACGCACCTCATAGGGAACTCTTTTCATGCCATGAACAGACGAGGATATCGCCTCCTGGCCCATTCTGGTTTCACCTCTGGCTCGAGGGGAGTGGGCATTTTAGTCAGGACCTCTCTCCCGTTGGTGGTGGATGAGGTGCTCCACGACGACAGAGGGCGCTACACTGCGCTGGTGGGGAGGTGGGAGGGTAAGTTGATTTCGCTGGTCGCGGTCTACGTGCCGCCGGGCCTGCAGACGGCCACCTATGCTGATTTGGGGCGCCTGCTACTTAGGCTCCCGGGGGGGGGGGGGGGTGTTGGTACTGGGGGGGGACTTTAACGCTGTGGTTTCCGGAGTTGAGGATCGATACCCCCCTAGGGACCTCCCTCGGGCCCAGAACTGCCTGGGGGGCTTTCTGGATACCCTAGGACTGATAGATTGCTGGCGGTTGAAACACCCTGGACAAGCGCAATATACCTTCCACTCCGGGGCCCACGGTAGTCTTTCGAGGCTTGACTATATGCTAGTGCCTGCGGCCCAAGCGGGGATGATCGGGGAGGTGCGACATTTGGCACGCGGTATATCTGATCACTCCCCCCTTTTGCTGCACCTAGATATCGCCCTGGGGGCGGAGGGGAGGGTGGCGCCGATCAACCCCTGGTACCTCCGGAACCCCACGATTCGTGCAGACCTGGTTAAGTCTCTGGAACACTATTTTAATGACAACGTGGGGTCGGTGTCTTCCGCCATCTCCCTTTGGGAGGCCTTTAAGACGGTGCTCCGGGGCCAGGCCCTATCTCTCATTTCCCACACCAAAAAATGCGAGGCGCAGGAGGTTGTTCGGCTAGAAAATGAGATCACCGAGTTGGAGAGTGATTTGGAGCAAGGTGTTACGGATGACAGATTGCATGTGCTGGAGCTTAAGCAGGCCGACTATAAGGCGCTGGTTACTGAATCTGCTAGGAGTATGAGCAGGGAGCAACAGGGGCGATTGTACGATATGGGTGATAAGGCCGGGAAGTTGATTGCCTGGTTGGATAAGAAGGAGAGAGCGAGTCGAGTGGTGCCGGAGATTGAGAGGGTGGAAGGTGTGCGTGTGACGGACCCCGGTGACATTGTTGATTGCTTTGCGGAGTATTTTCACGGGGTCTACTCTCCGGTCTCAGAGCGATCGGAGGAAGACTCTCGACTGCTGCTTCGAGACATTACTCTGCCTTCCCTATCTGATGAGGATAAAGTATTGAAGGATGCGGCCCTGTCGCCAGATGAGATTGCTTTGGCCATTCGCTCTATTGCCTCGGGTAAGGCCATGGGTCCTAACGGACTTCCCATCGAATTGTATAAGCTGCGCCCAGATGCGATTGCCCCGTATCTCCGGGACATGTTCCTTGAGGGTCAGGCGGCGGGCTCCCTCCCTTCTGACCAACGTCTTGCTACTATTGTTGTTATCCATAAGGAAGGGAAGCCGCGGGATCGGTGTACTTCTTACAGGCCTATCTCTTTGTTAAACGCGGAGCCCAAAATCCTCGCCAAGGTACTGGCCAATCGTCTGATCCGGGTTGTGGGCGACCTGATTCATCAGGATCAATCCGGTTTTATACCCCATCGCAATACCGCTTTGAACCTGCGGCGACTGCATGGCGTCCTTGCTCGCGCGCCATTCATTCGTGAGCCGGCCATCTTGGCGTCCTTGGACGCTACCATGGCGTTTGACACCTTGGAATGGCCGTACATCTGGGCGGCATTGGCGAAGTTTGGGTTTGGCCCGGGGTTTATCGGTTGGGTGAAATTGCTTTATGACAACCCACTGGCACAGGTGGTGGTCAACGGACGGGTGTCGGCTCCCTTTGTTTTGGGTAGGGGCACCCGACAGGGATGTCCATTGTCGCCTCTTCTCTTTGCGCTTTGTTTGGAGCCCCTTGCGGAATGGTTGCGGTGGCACCCCTCGATACGTGGCCTTCGATGGACGCCGGAATACGAGGATCGTGTTTCCCTATATGCGGACGATATCCTCTTGTATCTTGCATCTCCGCGCAAATCGCTCATTGTATTGGTGGATGTGTTGAGCTCCTTTGGTCGCAACACCGGATTGGTAATTAACTGGGCTAAGTCTTGTGTATATGCTCTCTCCGGGGAGGCCCCCCCCTTCCGCGGGGGTGCCCTATGCAGATTGCGGAGTCGGCGTTCACGTATTTGGGTATTTTTATAACCCTGGATCCGGTGGCCCGGTATGAACGGAATCTTCTCCCCCCCCTTCAGCGCTTAAGGGCGGATGTGGCGGGTTGGCGGCGGCTGCCGCTCTCGCCGCTCGGCCGGGCAGCATTGTTCAAAATGATGTCGCTACCACGCTTTTTGTACGCCCTGCAGAACACTATGGACGTAGTGCCGGCCCGTTATTTTCGGGAGGTGGAGTGTCTCCAGCGTCGATTGTTTTGGGATGGGCGGCCGCGGATTGCTCTTGCCAAACTGACCCTACCGTGGTATGACGGGGGGGGTCGCCCTCCCTGACATTAAGCGATATTACTGGGCCTCCCAGTTGGCTGCCGTCAATCACGGGATGTATGGCCCTGCTTTGAACCGGCTTTTGAGATGGACAAATTGCTACTGCCAGGCAGAGACTATAATCGAGCACTATACTCGGGGTCCCTTGATGCGCGGTTGACGGGCCCGACGCGGGTCGCGGTGCAGGTGTGGCATGCAGCAAATGCTGCGATGGGGTGGAGGGATCGCTTGACTCGGGCTACGCCATTGTACGCGTCCCAGCGTTTGGGTTATCTGTATACTACGAAAGGCTTTGAGAAGTGGGATACGATTGGTATCAGCACGGTAGGGGATCTCTGGACGAAAGGGAAATTTAAGACGTTCGACATGCTGAAAACTGAATGCCAGTTGAATGATAGGCAATACTATCGGTATGCTCAAGTTCATCATGCCTTGTGTTCCGTGTTTTTGGACGTGGCGCTATTCCGGAGCATTCCCCGTTGGAAGACAGAGTATTGGACAGCTATGTGCCGGATAGCACCATTTCGTTGATTTATAAAAAGCTTATCAATGATCGAATGGGTTTGCTGGCCTCATTGCGGGAGACATGGATTGCCGACGGTTTAGAACTGGACGACGAGGATTGGGTGTCAGCGGTGGCCTCCCCGAAAGAGGTGGCTATCCCGGCCCGATTGCGGTTCGTCCAGCTTAAGATACTACATAGAGTGTACGTCACGGGGCCTGGTTTGATGCGTATGGGGTACTCGGTGGATGGTTTGTGTAAGCGAGGCTGTGGGCTACTGGGGACTTTTCTCCATATCTTGTGGGAGTGTCCGGAGGTGACTCGGTTTTGGTGCAGAGTGCATGCGGTGTTAGAAGAAGTCACGCATGTTGCCTTGTTGCCGGAGGCACGAAGATGTTTGCTGAATGTCTGGGAGCCGACTGATTACAATGTGACGCAGACGCAATGGGTGACTCTAGGCTATATGGTAGCGAAGCGTGACATTGCACAATTGTGGGGCTCCCAGAGGCCGCCAACGGTCTCCGAGTGGAAGGAACACGTGGACTGGTGTATGTTCAGAGAGAAAACGGTGTATGTGGCGAGAGGCAAGACTGGGAAGTGGATTAAGGTGTGGGGTCCCTTGAACTCCTATCGTGGAGGTATTTGCACCCCGCCCCAGACGCGTGAGATGGATGCCGCTCTGTCTCCCTAGCCCGCGCATTCCTGTATGCTCCTGCGACATGCGAATTTGTCTCTTCTGCCTTGCCCCCCTCCCCCCCTCTGTCTACCCGGGTTGGTTTACTCCTTCGATACGAGGAGCACATGTTACTGCCATTAACTTCCTCTGCCTTGTGTGTTTGATGTTTTCTGTTTTTCAAAAATATGAAACCTTTCTTGTTTGTTTATGGACTGCGGCTGCGGCCGACTGCGATGATTAGCACTTTAGTAACTTTTTTGTTGCTTCATTGATGTGAATGTTAAGTCGTGCCAGGTTTACACTGCGTTTAGCGGCCGGCCTGTTGGTTGTAGGCCCATACTTGTATCTCTTCAAAACTGTAATAAAGGTTTTAAAAAAAAACAAAAAAAAAAACATAATTATTTTATACGTTTATACAAAGCAATAGCCATATGGAGGTATACATCTATAGTCCAAATAAACGCTTATATAAAGAGGGATATGCTATTGTGGTAGCACTTAAGAGCCCAAACAGGGAAGTGTCCCAAGAAAATGTGTGCTTTTCTTTGGTCAGGAATCTGAAACCCACACCCTGCTTCTTTTCGACTAAAAGCCTAGGCCGACATAACTGACATTTTTTATGTTTTAGTACTATGCAATACACATATGATCAGTGATATGTAAATCTGGAAGACGAGAAACGGAATACAATTGCTGCTTTATTTGGATCAAGATTGAAAACTGAAAAATATACAAACTTTAAAACTGTAACATATGTAGACATTTTCAATTGAAACCAAAGAAAATAGAGGCTGCTTCATACCATCCCCAAAGGAGATTTCCTTTCTAAGATGGAGACTTGTATGTAGGTATTCTTGTCCCTCAAGGAAGAGAAAGGCACTTGATCTTCCCATGGATGTAAAACACACCTTTGAATTTTGACACTGTCTTATAAGCATATTTCCAACCTGAGCAAAAGGCTTAGGGACAGATAAAGTCCAACACCGTGGCAAACAACTGCCTCTAGTATTCCACTCCTCTATTAGCTCCGTTTTTGAGATCTTACTTTCAAACCTTTGTTGTTCAGGCTAAAATGTGGTTTCTCTTTCTAACATAACCTCTGCGGCCAATATATTCCATCAAACAGAATTAAGTTTTTGGATCATATTGCTGCACTAACTTTCCTGTGAATGAAGCAGTGACGTCAAAAGGAAGATGCCAGTCGTTGTGAAAAAGCTTGACTGACGCAAATGTGTGATGAAGAAGTTCCCGTTTGCATTCATTGAAAAAGAAAAGTGGAAATATTTGCTTTCTCCGGTAGCAAAACGTCAATCTTTTAAAATCCCATAATATCAATAAAGGATTCATAGTTTTCTGTAGTCAACCAGGACTCACTCAAGAAGTGATGGACTCTCAGAAGTATTTCAAAGGCACATTAGATGCATATTTCAAGCTACACATAATTTAGCCTGTTATTGTAATCTCCCTTTTTAAAAACTGGCAGAACTCCAAGAACAGATAAAAAAAAATAATATTCCACCTGAGTTAGTTTGTTAATCACAGCAAACCAAATGTGACTGTGGCAGCTGCAACTAGAGCAGCTCATGTCTGTATATTTAGTACTGCTGTAAAAATCATAAATGGAAACTCAATGGACTGGATCAAGATGTTTTGATGACCTTTGTTGGAACATGCCATTCTAATACACATTCTACTTGTTAAAACTGTGAATCATGTAAGAAGACAAACGCATTATAGTGTTTAACTGAAGATAAAACATCTGGAAGCAAAGGATATTTTACTAAGACAAATATCTATTAACCAAACTTTGAAGTTAGTGAAATAATTGGAATTAAAGCTGTTTATATAGCAAGCAAATTGAACAGGCTTTGCTGAAGACTTTCAGCTCTAGGTGCTCTAAATATTTCACATAGGTTTTCATTTTTAAAAGCTACTCTGCGCAGAATCAATGTGAATTCTCCAACTCCGCCTTCCATGTTCAGCCCCTTTGTTGGGACGAAGAATACTTAGAGCCTTACTTAGAGTTCGGTGGGGTGTAAAATCCACCCATAGTGCTAGATATCCCGCCCCACCTCTTTAGAGTGTAGTGATGTCTGCGCACTTCAAAAAGGATCAGGCATCCGTCACTTTTTGGCAAATGTCCTGCATTCACAAAACACCAAGGCCCTTAGTATGTCTCCTCATGATCTAAATATGTCCACAGTTGAGTGGATGGTAGGAATTCTATCAACAGGCTCTACCTTACAGTTTTACAGCATCTCCCTCTTCACAGTACCCCACCCATCCTATTTTTAGAAGTTTGGCTAAATCCTCTGAGGAGCCTTCAAAAGTAACTAAAATAGCTAGTTACTGTAAGGGCAACCAAAGAAATGCATACATATGAGTGAAATCAAGCTGCAGTTTTTAAGTACTTTATTTTCATGAAAAACACCAGTAGTTCACGAAACAGGAAAAGTGCATAGCAAAGTCTATCTCTGATTTGAAGATGCTATCTAATACTGCATAAGCCAGCTCATAAAGTTGAGATTTTAAGACTTTGTGTTGGAAAACCACTGGATTTGTAAGGTGTTCAGATAATTGGAAAACTATGCCTTTTAACAATTATAATAAAAGTGGTTCTACACTAACAATGACAAGAGGACAGTTCGTAGGTTCCAGATCCGTTAAAAAAGTACATCCTCCCACACTCTTTTCAAGGTTTTGAAGGTGCTTCCTTCCATCACCCATTTCGTTGAATCACTATATGTTTCTGCTATTTCTCTGCATTAACAGTACAGGATCTACATCTGATCTCGTCCCAGAATGTACACATGTGACTTGAATTCCGTAGTAGCCTGTTGATTTGATGTAAAATATGCCTTCATCCTCAGCAATAGCGTAATGTACTCTATCACGTTAGTATGCAACATTATTTCAAGCATCCCAATTCATTCTTTGATTCTGATGGTCATGGGACTGTTTATTCAGAAACAATTTATATAGACCGTTACAGCTCTCCCGCTCAGGGTGTGAAATTCAGTATAACAGGAATAAGTTAATATCTTGCACTGAACAAGCCATGACTCTGATAAAGGTAGCTAAAGATTTTATACGTTAGTAAATTGAATGTAGGAAGAAGAAAATCACTCCTTCTCCTTATGTCCGTTCTGCTAAGAGACCAAGAATCTGTCCTTTCCTATAAGTGTATGATGACCATGTAAAGGGACACTGCGTATCTTGGTGAATAGAGTAGCAAATCCACTGAAACAGTGCCAGAAAAGAGTGTATCTTTCAACCAGACGTCACATGTTGGTGGTCACAGTTGCTTCTATTCAGGACCAGCATGCTCGCTTGGAGGACCCCATAGGGGCGGCTCCTCCGTAATGGCAAAGACACATTGTCCCACTCGTCAGTCACAGAAAAATAAAATGATAGAACATAATTTTATTTTTCTGTGACTGCCTTACACATGCATGTAGTGTGGAGGGCAGGGCCAAGAGTGGTGGGCACAAAGCAGGGCACATGAATCTTTGGCCGACCAAACATACATGCACATTTCTGTTTCTCCCAGCACAGCCACAGCCAGGTTGGAAAAACACCGCAGGCTCCCAGGGACTGTCTGAGCAGCAGAGCAGCCGCTCAGACCAAACCTGGCACTGCTCTCATAGTGAGAGCAGCGTCTGGATTGGGCAGGGAACCTGCAGTCCCCGAGACTGCTGGGAAAGCCCCGAGGGGGATTTCTGAGACAGCGGTTGCGTTTGTGATAGCAGAAGAAAAGGTACTTTTTAAAATAATTCCCTTTTTTGCCCCCACCCTGTCCGTCCGTTCCCCGCCCTCCCCACTTTTCGTTTCTGGCAGCCGCAACTGGGAACACACGGTCAAGAGAGGTGACATTACATAGAGAGGTAAGAACTAACAAGTTAAACTAGCGCTCAAGTCATTGAGAACTGGGCCTTTCAGAGATGAAGCCAGATAACGCAGCAGGGCCAAAAGTTGAGATTGGTTAAAACAAGGTGACGGTATGAAATTATTACCTAAAAGTATACGACTGCTCCAAGGAACAGTTACAGAAGCACCATGAAAATCCATAGACTTATTCAGCACGCACTTTTGTTTTCATATGCATGCTACCATGACTGAGTCTGCTCAGGCTGTGCCACAGAAATTGTAACAATAAACAAGCATTTGCAATGCAATAGGTCTCGCATTTACGCGCGTTTAAGCTATTGGCATTGTAAATGACAATGCCTTTTATTTATGTTTTATAAACCAAAATATAAATAAAAGGCATTGTCATTTACAATGCCAAAGGCTCAAACTCGCGTAAATGCGAGACCTATTGCATTGCAAATGCTTGTTTCTGTTGAGAGTTATCCACACGGCTCTTCTTGTTCCCTTGTAAAGTGCTCTGATGCCGTGGGTGGCGATACATTTGCGCTACATAAAAGGACACAAATAAACAAAGCAGCTATAGATATTTGCATTTTCAAGGGTAAGCAAATTGCCAGATCTTCTCAATAAGTTAACACTCGTGGCAACCATCCGAAGTGACATGCATGCTGAAGTTTGGATGCGAGCAAGGTGAACTCAGCACCCCATCCTTCCGAGGTTGGTAAATTGAGTACCTTTAAATAGGGTATAGTGCCAACTATGGCGCTTATAAACATCTAAAGAGCCCCCGGCTAGGAAATGTGCAGACTTTGCAGCTAAGAGTTTGCAGTGCTGCGGGACTGACACAGGGCTTAATCCTTTGAAGGTCGATGAAAAACAACGCTCAGAGCTGAGTTAGGTAATAATCCGCATTGTCAACAAGGACCTACATTTTGTGGTGTGAACTATTTAAATGTCCGTTATTCACCCCTAACCAGAGGGACCTTTATGACCAGTCTGCCTCAGTGCCCCTCCCCACTCTTAACACGTCGGCCTGACGTCCAGGGCCTGCTCCCTGGAGTCAAAGAAAGAAAAAGAGACATTCAGCGGAAGAAAAAAATGAAACGGGCAGAGAGAGCAAGGCAAAAAGAGAGGGCGGGGCAGAGATGGACTGTGGAAGAGTGAGACTGGCAAGGTAGAAAAGAGAGACATCGGAACAGAAAGAGACAGGCAGTCAGAGAGACTATCTGGGGCAGACAGTGGAAGAAAGAGGGGCAGAGACAGTCAGGGGAAAAGAAAGGGAATCAGCAGAGGCAGATAGCGGAGCAGAGAGGGAGGGAAATACAGGGGAAACGATAAAGTGGAGGTGACAAACAGTGCAATGCACAGACACAGGGAGACTGATACACAGAGCAAGGCAGATGCGGTCTGTGGAGAGATAGACAAGGAGACACAATGGAAAAGATAGAGACATTCAGGGGGGAAGACAGAAGCGGAGAATGACAGTGGGAAAGAGGGGCACAGACTGAAGCACAGAGAGGCAGATAGCGACAGCTGAAAAAGAGAGAGACAGGCTCAGTGATCGGAGACGCGATCAAGGGAGCAGAAAGGAAACTGATTAGAAGGGAGGGGGTAGTGTGAAAACAGTGGGGAGAGAAGGGAGGGTGTAATAAAAAACAAAGGAGCCAAAGCTATAGAGAAGGGAGGGGGAGTGGGAGCAGCTGTGCACGTGCATGTGATCGTGCACTCAAGGTTTAGGCCAGCCAAAACTGTGGGTAGCACTTTGAAAATCCCACATATAAAATGTCTCTTCGAGCCTTTGGCTCGCGAGACCTAAAAAGAGTGATCTAATTACCTTTTCCACTCTTCTTTCTTTCCCCCGTTCCCTGGTGAACACTATTTGGTCCTATATTCAAAGAGTCCGTGGCTCCGAAGTAGCCAATGCTAGGCAATAAAAGGGTACCTAATTTGCGGTTCTTTGGTGTTGATGATTTTTATAGATTTCTTTATGGCCTGTCTTACCTTACTGATGTGAATAAGCATGGTGTACGCACCTACATTTGGGACTGCACACTAGGGGTAGAAAGAGTTGTTATATTGTTTAATTGTCAGTGTTTGTATCTGGTCTGGTAGCTAAACTAGTTATGAGGTTAGGACAACCTCTTTGTGTGGTCTGGTTGAAGCCAGTCTTTCTTGGCATGATTTTCTGAGATCCAGTTGGTATATGGTAGCATATTATAAGATCAGTTAGCATTGCAGAATGATACTTTGCGAATAAAAAATATTTTTGTTCTTTCTACAGTTGGGTATTATATACCGAGACATAAAACTTGAGAACATCTTGCTAGATGCTGATGGCCATGTGGTACTGACGGACTTCGGCCTCAGTAAAGAATTTCTTATTGATGAGGTATGTATCTAAATCTCTGATGTGGTATAATGATTTTAATATGTAATCATTACAATTGAAAAAACTGCAGCAAAAGGAACCTTTAAAAATACAGATATAACTCAGTTAATCTATTCTCTTCCATTGATGTTTTTACCACTTAGTCTATCATGTAAACCTTCCGCAGATAGGCATGGACCATAAAGTAATTTGAATTTTTCTGCCTTGAACCCTGGAATTCCTTGCTATGCCTCTTGTGACCTACAGATATCAGTATACCACATCAGGCATTTCCCTAGGAGGTATTGCCTCCTGATAATATTGCGTGTGGAGGATTGTGGGTCTATATGTACAAATGCAGTGAGTGGGCTTCATTCTAGGTGCGAGTGGGCTTAATGGTAGGTTCTTGACCAGGTGGTGTTTCCCAGCTGAAGACCAACTCAAGTTGTCAGGGTTTTTTCTTTTGCTAACATAAGGTCATGGTATTAGTGAGCAAGGATTTTTTTTTCCAACAGTGGAGTCTTAAGAAGTTAGGATTTTTGCCCTCTGTGAAGCTTTCAAACTTTTCTAGTTAACCTTTGCCTGGGCAAAGATGTACTGTAAATTGTCAGATAAAATTATTTTTAATGTAGCCCAGCCAAGCTGAAAAATGTATGTAGATATTTTTCGCTGCTAGTTTCCTTCATGCAGAACTTTCTTTTAGGAGGCGAAAAATTGTAATTTATAACAAATGTGTGTTATAAATTCCAATTGTTTGCAAATGTTACGAGAAGAATACGTTTGCAATCTTTACAAAGTTGTGACTTTCACAAAGGTTCCAAAGTAAAACTTAAGGCCTCGTCCCTGTTATACATCTTTAAAAACTGTCAAGTAACGGGTACAGAAAGCGTTGAATATAAATATTTTGTAGAAATAGAATGATTACAAAAGTAGGCATTCCTATTGCTTACTGTTTGTTAGCACCCATGTTTAGCTGCCTTGAACTGGAGCAAAAAGGAATTGAAAGACCATCTAGGCTCTTGGAGCTTCAGTTAATTGCTATTTAATACTGAAGCCATACTTGAGGTATACACAGTATTGTACAGCAGGAGGCTCAGTTGTTCTCAGCAAAAAAAAAAATAAGGGTGAAAAGGAAATGTAAGAAGTAAGGTATTTGTTAATAGATTGGCAGATGGCTCACCAGATCAGTGAATGAATGTCCTCCGCTACCCTGGCGTAGAACTATCCGCCATATATAGAGTTGCGTGCCGGGCCTAAGGGATATCGGCTTCTAGTGTACCGACTGCAGCTCTGTTGAAGGCACTGAAGCTTTGTCGAGCAGCACCCATGTTGAATTTTCCTTCTATGCAAAGGTTTTTGATTTTTGGAAAACAAAAAACAAATTACCCTTACGGGGTGGTGCTTTCCTTGGCAGTTCTGACCAGGAAAAGTGTATATCTCAACCTCCACCCTGCTCTGTTGTACATTAGCCTAGTGGCGGATAGGCCGGTGGTCAAAGGTTTCCCTACGGAGGCGCCAGCTCAGGCTCTGTCCATCATAATCGTGGTATCCCGTTAGGCTGATGGTACATCTCTCAAACTCTTAAATAGCCCAAAGTATTGTGGAATGCCTTCTTATTGAAGTGGAGTGGGGGGAATTATAAATTGCATGCGAATGAGAATGAAGTGATTCAGATGTGTAACACTTTTGACTTATTTTCAGACGGAGAGGGCATATTCCTTTTGTGGTACCATAGAGTACATGGCACCTGAGATTGTCAGAGGAGGGGATACTGGACACGATAAGGTATTTTACTTTCATTTTTGTTTTTGTGCCATTTTTGTAACAGTACTACTTAATGTCTGTCTGTGCATTTTGTCATTAATTTGCAAAATGAAATTATCCATCTATAGCTCTTCTCAGTTTTGTTAATTTTCCAGAAATAAATGTAACTTGCTAGTAGGTCTATTTAACACCATCCGTCAAGTAGAGGTGCCACCAAATTCATAGGGAGAGCTAAGCCCCTGAATTGCTCACAATATGAATGCCATAATAGATATATAAAATGATAATACTGGGTTATGGCATCTCTCCTTCAATTTTTGAAGAAGCGACATGTTTTCTGTTACATAACTGATTAAAGGAGAGGTAGAGATGGCATTGTCCTGGCTTGCCTCTGTCTCATCCCTTAATTTGGGCCTATAACTGGCACGAGGGCCAAACCGTTGCCCATTGATAGTCTCAAACCTGCTTTTGCCTCCCCACCTACATCGACAAATGGTGTCTTTTGTGTGGTCCTTTGTAATTATTTGTGCCTTTGTAAATGCAGGACGTTTAGCTAAAAGTTTCAGAAAACATTTTGAAAATCTAAAGTAAGTTTGAAAAGTGGCTTTAACGCCTTGTAATACCAGGTATTTTGCCTCAATCACCCCTGGGCAATTTCCGAAGGTTCAAACTTGTCAGCTTGGTAACTTTCTTGGCCAAAAGACTAATCCCAACAGTGGTTGAGAAACTGCCAGATTGCAAAAAGTTAAATATAGGCAGTCCTTTGTATACCTTAAAAAGCATCATGAACATTTGGTCAAAAAAGCCATGTAAAGTTAAGCTGCTCTCAAGAATAGGCAGTGGCTGGACCTGTTTGAGACCGGTGGAAACGCTGTATAATCATGCAGGTGACTTTAAAAACTTCAGCAATTTTTGTTGTAATGTGCTATGTTTTACCTTAGTCACAAACTGCACACAGAGCACTGGTACCCTGACCCGCTTGGTTAGCCATCCTCACACGAGGCACTATTTTTCAGTGACTGAACTGCTCCTGACCTTGTTATTTGAAATCGCACTACTAAAATGCGTACTAATGGTATGGTGTTCTTTTCTGTTCAGAATCTAGTACCAGAAAAAATATTTGATTCATGACACTTTTCTCACTTCAAACAGCAGCAATTTTTTTTGCATCACGTTTATTTGCTGGGTACTACCACGTAATTTGTCATCCTTGCTTTTGAGACTTCTGGGCCAGTAGAGAATACATGGCACAAGTGTATTCAGATGTGCAATGGGGGTGTTGTGGGAAGAAATGGTTCCTAAGATGAAACTGGACCTCCCATCTTTCTAGCTCTGGTACTCTCAGTATCTGAGGCTGAAACGTGTTAGTGTGTGCATCAGAATAGGTGATGCTGAAGATTTCAACTCCAGGAAGGGTGGAGAGGGAGAAGTGCAATAGGGAAGCTAGATATGTATCTAACTAGGAAGGCTGACTTTATTAGTGTCCATCACGGCAAATCTCTCTAACTCACTCTATCATCCTTTTCGTCTTCCTTTCTAACTGGTTAGGAATCGCCTAAGCCATTAGGCAGGATTGGATAAAGCTTCTCAACTTTATTTCTGTGTGCGAGGGTCCCACACCCACCCAAAATGTGTGCACCACCAACCGCTGCACATACATTTACTGTTAAAAAAAAAAAAAGAAAATGCTTATGAGGCAGGGCTCTGGAAACAGTTTGCACCTAGACATAAAAACAGTGTTTCACTCTTTTTGCTGGTGCCATTGTCATAAGATCTGTCTCCCCTTACTCAAAAAGGTGTGTTTTGATGAAGTTTTCAGATACAATTGGTGTGAAGAAATTGTCAGCTAATTTGCATTTGCAGTTTACATAACTAGACATCTGATAGACTGTAGCCGTAGATTCCTTACCTTATAACGCCGCTTTTTAACCTTTTTACCTCTGTAGAACCCCAATTAATGATAACTGGATACCGGGGCCCTCACTAAATCATTATTGGAATCAGGGGACAGCTCGCACCCCTTCCCCAAAGCATTACTGGAAGGAGACGACCCTGCCTAAGCAATTTTGATGATTTGAAACGCAAAACAATGCACAAAAACACAGAACCAAGCCTTCATCAAATAAATACACAAAGTATTAAATATTGTATTTAATTCATAAATATGAAAAAGCTAACATTTTAATTTAAATGGGAATGTTGGACCTTTTCTATATTCAACAGAGGCTATATGATGTCCTAGCGCAGCTCCCATGAATCAATCTGACGCGACCAGCTTAGTTTTTAGCCAACAATTTCAAATACCTTCACTTTTACATAACATTTTAAATGTTTCAATTTTTGTTTATTTCTATATACTTTATCAATCTTTTAATATTATTTAATTTTCCAAGCAGTTGTGGACCCCTTGAGTAGGTGTTACAGTCCCCCAGGTTTAGAACCGCTGCCTTAGAATATTCTACAGGCATCAGGCTCTGAAATTTTGAGCAGTACCTATGCCTACTGGTTGGTGGTGCCAATCGGCTCGGCGGCGTCTGCGCTGGAAGTGGCGGAGGCGTTGTCTATGTAGGCACCTCCCGCAGCATGCTGACATCAGTTCCTTTCTTTCCGCGCCATCAGCACAGATCTAGTCACTTTTTGAATGTTTTTTTCTACTTTTTGTTGACCTTTTTTGCTCTATGTGCTCCCAGTGTGCCTTAGGGATGTTCTAAAAGAAACATGTGGGTTTTAAACCCTGTGGAACCTGCCACAGGCAAATGTCTGTAACACACTCCACTTTGTTTATGGTTCCTGTAACCGGACCACGACTCCAAGGCCTATAAATTATTACTGCCGATCATTGTCGAGGTCAAATTTGTCATCGGGTAAGTCCCACATGGACAAGAAGTCGAAACGTTCTTCGACTTTACCGTGCCGACAAGGCATGGGAATGACGCCTCAAGTCTGGGCCCCGCTTCCACGTTACATGCGGACCCTGAGCCTGGGTTTTCAGCGCCTCCTCGATTTTCTGAGAGCCAGAGCAACCCCAGTTTAATTGAAGTAAGTTCATGAGTCTATGCACCTCATCTTTGGGCAAGCCAACCCCTCTGGATTGTCTTCGGGCCCCATGGGTTCAAAAGGTTCCCTAAGTGGGATTCTGCCTTCAGGCTAGCCTTTTGGATCGGTTTCTGGATCTGGACCAACTCCTGCCGAACATCAATGACCTTCACCAGAGTTCAGTCCAGTGGCACAGTTCCTGACGGCGCTGGCCCCTTAGTCGTTCCCAACTCTGATACGGAGCTACCACAACAACATGCAGCATCAACACCTGCGCCGACCGGACAAGACCTTCTAGGTCAGAAGCAATACCTCCTTTTCCAGGCAGACCCTGTGAGGAATGTGCTTGGGGTGGTTCGGAGGATCCTTATGGTTATCCTGACCTTTTTGAGGAACCCTTGGCTGAAGATAAACTGGTATGAGGAAGTGTCTGATGTCAGTGGCCTGGACACTTTCCCTGGTCTCTTCTAGTGTGGCTACGAAGGAAAGGGCTTCCTTTGCCTTGGTAGTGCGGAGTTCAGCTGAGGTTCTCGACCTTATGCTGCCCTGGGTGGAAGTCAAGACTAATGGCTTGATGGAAGTGCTTCAATCTGGGGTATCCCATACAGAACTCCTGCTTATCTTCAATGAAGCCCTTACCGATGTCCTGCTTGTGGAATGGGCCAAACCATACACAGGCGTTCCTGTGCACAGGAAGATCACCTGCCGGCACCTACCTGCACTAGGGGTTCAAGCTTTACACACCCAGCACCCCACCCGAGTGCCTGGTGGTGCAGGCCTCAGTGTCCAAAGTTAACCAGGGTACGTTCCCTAGAGCGCCACTGGATAGGGAATCCAAGAGGCTGGATAACTTTGGCCGGACAATTTTCTCTGCTATTAGCCTTGCACTGCAGTCAATGAACACCGTCTGCCTCTTGAACTGGTGTACCCTCACAACGTGGGACTCAGGCATGTGCTGCCCATGGTCTCTGAGGTAGTCCGACCCATCGTGACCCAAGCTATTTCCGAAGGCAGGGATGCAGCAAAGTTCACAATACGCTGCAAACTGGATACGACTGACGCGCTGGGTAGACTGATTACTTCGTCTGTGGTGCTTTGTGCCCACGTCTGGCTTCTCGGTGGCTTCTCGGGGATGTTCAGGCATCCCTTATGGACATGGCCTTTAATTGCACTTGCCTAACCGGCAACAAGTCCGATTCAGAGCTTGAGTGCTTCAAGGATAGTAGGGCCACTGCCTAGTCATTGAGAATCACCATGGCCAGCCACATTCTACCTTTCGCTCCTTACATGGCTACAGAAGGGGCTAACAGCTTTATCCATTTCCACCCAGCCACCACAGCCAGCAGACTCTCCACTCCTTTTGTGGCAGAGGACACTACTCCAGCAAACCTTGTGTATCCCAAGGTGAGAGATTTGCCCAGCCCGCCACTCTCATAAGTGGCAGCAGTCTCTAAACCTCTCTGTGTCCTCGCAACATCACGGTCAACCGGTTGGCAACATAATCAGGCACCACCTGCAAGGCATATCTTCAGACATGTGGGTGCTCCAAATTGTTATGTTAAAATTACTTGTAAAGCGCACTTATACCTAGAGTTATCTTGCCACTGCTTCAAAATAGTGTTCGGTTCAAGTCTTTAGTGATTAAAAAGTCAGTTTTTCAGAGCTTTCCTGGAAGGCCAGAGGTCCGAGATCTATTTTTTTAATTTATTTTTTTATCCTCATTTGCCTCCAAACGCGCCATTTCATTTGCACTAGTGAATAGAAGTATCATGCCCTTCTTTGCTGGAAGCAGGGAAAGGGGAAAAAAGGGAGACACCTGCTTCAACCTTTACCTCCCTTGTTTACTTAAAGCACAGTCTACCATCGTCCACTCCCTTGCTATCACTCCCCTGCTTTCCCCCATGAGCCGGAGCACAGAATGGGAAGCATAAAGGGGAGAACCAGATAGCCAGACAAGGCAGAGAGGGCATGATCATTGAATTTCATTATTCGTTTGTTGCTTGCACCAGTCCAATAGGGGAGACCAAAAACTATGCTTTTTAAAACCCTTCATATCAAAACTGGCAAAATATTTGACAGAGGTCAATTTAATATGTGCTGGGAGGGTGTTCCACAGCCTAGAAGCATTCAATATAAAGCTTATTCTGCCCCAAGAAACACGTCTAAAGTTGAGAACAGTGATGGTATTAGCACTAAACGAGTGCAATTGTCTAGTTGGGCGGTACCAAATAAACCTTTTTTTCAGTTATTTCGGCCTGTGCCAAGGAGTGCCTTAGGGGTGATGAATAAGACTTGAAAGTGATTCTCTGGCTGACAGGCAGCCAGTGGGGCTTGCATAGTGCTTGTCTGGCTGATTGATATTTAAGCATATCCAGTAGCAAACGTGCTGCTGTATTCTGGAGGACCTGGAGTTTAGTGAATTGCTGTTGAATGTTCAGATACAGGCCATTACAGTAATATAGTTTGGATAAGACTAAAGCTGTCACAACTGTTTTCTGTAAAGTCTTTGGAAGATAGGTGAGAGTTTTCTTCACTATTTTAATAGTGTAGAAAGCAGAGGTTTACTTGGTTGCCGCAAGTCAGTTGGCTATCCACTTGAAATCCCAGTTTCTTTACTTTTTTTGCTGGTACTGGAAGATACCCAGTTCTTGAGCCCACCAGCTAGGGGACCCAAAGGAGGTGTCCTTGCCAAAGAGGATGACCTCTGTTTTTTCAGAGTTCAGTTTGTAAGGCAATCTGAGCTCATCCATTCACTGACTGCTAACATACAGTTGCTAAATCTAATGTTGGTGTTCTCAGTGTTACTGGCTAAGGAAGCAACCAGTCTGGGTATTGTCTGCGTATGATGTGAGAGAGCAACCAAAGGATTTGATTAGACAAGCCAAAGATGTAATGTACATGTCGAATAAAGTAGGGATCAGTGAAGACCCTTGTGGGACTCCACAAGGCAGGTATTAAGGTGTCTGGTTCAAATTCTCCGGCTGACATTGTTTGTTCTCTCTCACTAAGAAAGGATCTTAGGAGGGCTAATGCATTTCCTTTGACTCCTATCTCAGAGAGACGGTCAATCAACATCTTTAGAATGACCTTGTCAAATGCAGCCTAGAAATCAAGCAGGATCAGTGCTGCTTTCCCCCCTTTATCTTGTGTAGCTCTAATCTCTTCAGTGGCAACTATCATAGTGGTTTCTGTACTGTGTCTGCTTCTAAACCTAAATTAAGTCGGGTCAAGGAGTTGGTTGTTATGTATAAAATTGGATAGTTGTTGGCTCATTTAATTTGTTTCTCCACTATTTTAGCAGAAAGCAGAATCATAGAGATGGGGCGGTAGCTATTAAGGTTCTGCTGGTTCAGCTAATGGTTTTTATATTAAATGGAGAATTTACACTTTTTTCCATTGTTTGGGGAAGTGACCAGTATTGATCATCGTATTATAATTTGTTGTCAGTTGGTCTGCAATAATCTCATTGGCCATTTTAACAATAGATGGAGGACAGGGGTCTGTTGCCGAACCTGATTTCGCAGAATTTATTAGCTCGGCTCCCTGTTTGTTTTTAAAGGAGTGAATTTGGTGAATATTGCAGCCACTGATGGAAGGCGAGTTGCAATAGTGTCTTTTGACTCATACTTGGTGTGGGAAGAGAACTTATTAAAGATCACTTATACTTTATTGAGAAAATAGTTAGTTAATGTATTGCAGAGGGACTGGCTGTTTTTAGTCGAGTTAGTACTGGGTAAGGTGGAAAGTTTAACTGTCAAGAATAGCTCCTTTGTAGAATTTTTGGCTAGCTTGATTTTTTTGGAGTGAAGTAATTTTTCTTCCTCTATTAATACCTTGTATTCTGCGAGCTAATGTTTACATTTTTTCTTTTCATCATTACTATAGTTCACTTTCCTTTTGCGTTCTTGTCTTCTACATTTTTGTTTCTGAATTCTTCGTCTGTCTGAGAACCATGGTGGAGAGTTTGCCTCTGTTGTTGTGTACAGATTTAGATTCCGTTCATATGTTTCCCGATTTATGTCCTTATATAGGTACAATTCACATTGTCCTTATTTGGACATAGAAATATGGCCCTTATTTAGACATTGTCCGTACAAACCAAATACAGGCATGTCCACCTACATCCGTCCATCCACGTCACAAGGAATTCTTGGAAAACCAGACCCTAAGCCTTTAGGAATTTCCCTCAGCTTGAATATTGATTTCTCCAAGAACTCATTAAGTATGCATGAACATCTATTACTTAGGGGTTCATTCATGACGTTCCTCTGCCCGACTTTTACGTCAGTACAGGCATTTCTAGACACCTCCATGGTATAAATATACCAGCACTTGCCCAGGCAAATTGCGGTTACCGGAGGATTCGATCCAACCCAGACTACGCGGTTCGCCACGGCAAGTTCGGAAGGAGATCGAGTTCCAGCCTAAAGCACTGACCTGACGCTGCTATCCTCCTCGCAGAGAATCCAGCTCCAGTGCTCTCTGACTTCCCTTGCGGGGGTTAGACTGTCGAGTCCAGAAAAGAGATTCCAACCTCTCTCATTCTAAGGTATGGAGCTGACTAGAACTTAGAGAAACTTTTGGCAACTCTTGGCTAAACTAAAATATAGCTAGCTATACTTTAGAAATGGCACCTACTTCAAACCTCGTACTCCACTTAGGTTAGGTACACTGGAGTAGAACAATTTAGAAGCATCAGATGAGTATCACATTTTAGCTAATGTTATTTATGTATGTATTTTGATTAACATATGTCATAGCTACAAACCATGCTATTGCAGTATTATTTTATCTTACTGCTAACCTCGTACATATTGTACTTCGCAGTCTGTCTTACGATTGTAGCAATTCATATCTCTTGCATGAGAAATAAGACTGTTCAATAAACCCTTTTATTGAAATGCCAGTCTCTCTATTTCTATGCAAACTCTGTAGAAACAAAGCATGCATGATTGACTGAGTGAAACTGTTATCTATTGTTTCCACGATTCGGAGACTGTTCCGATTCTAAAAGGAAACAAAGTTGTCATGTTTATGCGGTTGTCAGAGACTAATCCCTTCTTGTATATTCAAGAAGTTTCTGTTAGCTGGCACACACAAGTAATTAAGTTTAATGTACTCGATAGAGACATACTGACCTTAGTCCTTTGTCAAATCTATAGTTTGTTATTCCAATTCGCAGAGCCTATCAGGGATATAGGAACTACACTACACTGTGATGCTTAACCGTTTCGCTGGTGCCAAGACCGAGACTGTTGAGCTAAGCCAATTGGAGTAACCAACAGTTAGGTGCTCTAAATCACCAGTTTTAGATGGCTGAGAGTCGCTAGAAGCTGGTTGAATTGATCAGTCCGACTTTTATGCCATGCAGTCAAGTATCAATGCTATATTGGGCCGCTTTTATTTCATAGAGTATCACAATGTGATCTAAAAACGTTAGCGGTAAAATATTCAAAATAATGAAGGAAGGGTTATATTTATAGATACCTTCAAGTGTATGCTCTGCCGAATGGGTGGGGTGTTGATCCTTTGGTTGAGACCAAAGCAGGATATCATCTCTGTTAGGGACTCAGTGTCTTTCTCTGAGACCTCGAAATGGAAACTAAAGTCTCCTAAAATGGTGTGTTCTGGGTAGTGTAGTCAAGGTTCTGGGAGGGCAGTTGGCATATGAACTTGTTTCAAGGACCTGATGGGTGGTAAATTAGCTTTCCCTTGCTGGTCTGGGAGTTGGTTATTTTAATACTGAATGAGAGTGCCTCACATTCTAAAAAAAGAAGCAGGTTGCAAAGTGGCTTGCATATGGTCATGGTAAAGAATGATGAGGCCACCTCCCATTTTCTGCTCTCTATCTAATCTATAGAGAGATTATCCAGTGGGAGTTGAGACCAGGTCAGGACCTGAAGCCTAGTCGGCCCATGTTTCTGAATCTGAAACTGTCAGGGGTTCTGGGGCTAGGCGCGATCCAGGTGCAGACGTGCTTGCCTTTGGTGCGCATTTGGCATGCGAGCGGCACAAACGCCCTGCCATGATTGTTTAAATAGCCCGCTGAGTGCGGGTCGTGGCTACAGTTAATGCCTATCAGCAAGCGTATGGTGGCAAACAGGTGGGTAACAAAAAGCACAAAACTGGGCTTATGCCCTTCCATTCACGGAAACCCTGCCGCACATGCCACCGTCCTCAGATTGACTGACAGAGCACCATCTCTCCCTGTTGCATCAGGAATTGGCCAAAGGAGCAATTGAGAGGGTGCTGACATCAGAAGTAGGTTGTGGTTGCTATTCCCACTACTTCCTGGTGTTGAAGGACAGAGGCCTCCTCCCTAAACTAAATCTGTGCCCTCTCGTCTACTTCCAGAAAAAAGGAGAAATTCAAAATGCTGATGCTGGCTGAGTTCCTCTGTGCCCTGGAGACTGGATGGTAGTGCTGGACTTGCAAGATGCATATTTCCATATACCAGTGCAGCCGGCCCACAGATGTTGCCTGCAGTTTCACAGTAGACCATGAGCACTTTGAATTTGCTGTGCTTTAGTCACGAAAGAGATGGGGGTTCCAGTTCCCCTCATTGACTACTGGCTGTTGAAGGCAGGCTCATCCCAGGGAATCTTCACTCATCTTCAGACTCCAGACCTTCTGCATTCGCCGGGGTTCACAATAAACATGCCGGATTCACACCTGGCTTCCTCTCAGATGCTCCCTTTCATCAGAGTCATTTTGGAAGCAGTGCAGTTCCGCTCCTATCCTCTGGAGCGGTGAGTCCAGGATGTTTTGGCTATGATTACGATGTTTCAGGCTCTAGCCTGCATTTCAGTGAGACTGACTCTAAGTCTGCTGGGTCTCATGGCCGCCTGCATCCTGTTGGTAAAGCATACCTGCTGGCATATACAGGCTCTGCTGCGAGACCTGAAATCCCAGGGGGCGCAGCATCAGGGAATCTCTCCCACCTGGTCCAGATATTGGAGGGAACTGCAAGAGACCTGTACTGGTGGCTGATGAGTGGCGATTGGGTCAGAGGCAGACCCCTCTCCCTTCCCCACCAAGAACTCACATTGTTGACCGATGCATCGCTTCTGGGTGGTAGTGGCCACTTGAGAGAGGTGGATATCAGAGTCTTGGCTCCATATCCATATTCACCTGTTAGAGTTAAGATTTATTTGCTTGGCATTGAAAGCCTCCCTTTCATCCACCAAGGGGAGGCTGGTTCAAGGGTTCACAGACAACACCAGCGTCATATGGTAGTACAGCAAGCAGGATGGGTTGGAGCCTTGCACCCTGTGCCCCAAGGCCCTGCACCTCTGGACATGACTGGGACATTAGGACATTTTCCTTGCTGTACAAAACCTGCCAGGATTTCTCAACTCCAGAGCAGACAAACTCAGTCTGCAATGCCTTGCAGATCAGGAATGGCATCTTGACCCGGACGTGGCGCAAGATCTCATCCTTGACTGGGGAGATCCTTGTCTGGATCAATTCAACATAGTTGATAACACACAGTGTCAGCACTTCTGCAGGTTAGAGTTTTGAAGGTGACTCACACTCTTAGAAACATTTAGTCTCGAGTGGGGCTCTGGGCTTCTGTATGCCTTCCCTCGGATACCACTCCTCCCCCAGATTCTGTGGAAGATCAGGACAGACTGGGCGCAAATCATCCTAGTGCCTCGGTTTTGGGCATGGAGAGTATGGTATCCCAAACTCCTGACCATGAGCATTGATCTTCTGGTTAGCCTGCCCCTTCGGGAGGATCTCCTGTTGTGCATGCTCCGCCTTCATGTGTGTAGATTTGGCGGCGGCAGCTAAGAGTCTTTGATCTCCCTTCCAAAGTCTGTAAGGTCATCTTGGCATCCGTGCGTCCATCAACAAAGATCGTATACACCTGCCATTGGAACAAGTTTGTGGCTTGGTGCACTGAAAAACATGTTGATCCTCTTTCTGCAGTTTGCTGTTTGTTTTGTCGTTGGTCCAGCAAGGCCTTTCTCTGGGCACAGTTAAGGGGTATCTTTCAGCCATCTCTGCTTTTTTGCAGTTGCCGGATCAGCGCTCCTTATTCAAGTCAACCGTTGTGACACATTTCCCGAAAGGTCTTCAACATATGTCTTCTCCCCCAAACCCTTTGTTATGCCCCAATGGGATCTTAACTTGGTCTTAACCAACTTGATGTGTTCTCACTTTGAACTCATGCAAAAAGAACTGTTGATGGACAGAATGCAGAACAATGTCATGCATTCACCCCAGTACAGACATCTGGGCCTAAATCCATCGTTGTTTTGCTCACCATGCCATTCCAGTTTGGACCCAGCCATATGCAAATCAGTCTTGACCCTGTGCCCTATGGGAACAGTCCAGCCCGAACTGCCAGACCAGGTCCCCCCTGGACTGGAAACGAGCATCCTAGGACCGGTTTCGGGGTTTCACCCCTCTTCAGCCAGGATAGCTTGATTCCAGTGGTATGGAGAGCACGGGACTCAAGTCTGAGCATACCCGTCCCACTCGGGGTGACAAATGCAAAAAGAACTGTTGATGGACAAAATGGAGTCAAGCTATCCTGCTGAAGAGGGGTGAAACCCCGAAACCGGTCCTAGGATGCTTGATTCCGGTCCAGGGAAGACGTGGCTTGGCAGTTCGGGCTGGACTGTTCCCATGAGGCACAGGGTCAAGACTGATTTGCTTATGGCCATGTCTGAACTGGGGTGGCATGGTGAGAAAAATAACGATGGATTAAACCCAGACCTGTGACTGGGGGGTGAATGTTTTGCCAATGTGCAACATTCTGTCCATCATCTTGTGTGTTTTACTGTTCGCCCTATGTGGGAAGGGTATGCCCAGACGTGGGTCCCGTGCTCACTACGCCACTGGAGTCAAGCTATCCTGGCTGAAGAGGGGTGAAACCCCGAGATCGGTCCTAGGATGCTTGATTCCGGTCCAGGGAAGACATGGCTTGGCAGTTCAGGCTGGACTGTTCCCATGAGGCACAGGGTCAAGGCTGATTTGCTTATGGCCATGTCTGAACTGGGGTGGCATGGTGAGAAAAATAACGATGGATTAAACCCAGATCTGTGACTGGGGGTGAATGTTTTGCCGATGTGCAACATTCCGTCCATCATCTTGTGTGTTTCACTTTGAACTCATGCATAGCTGACCTCGAAGACTTCTGACGATCAAGACAGTCTTCTTGGTGGCCATCACATTGGCCAGAAGTGTCAGCGAGCTACAGGCTCTCTTTGTTCACCCGCTGTACATCAGCTTTTTACCAAACAAACTGGTTCTCCGAACCCATGCCTCTTTCCTACCGAAAGTGGTGGCACCTTTCCATGTCGGACAAAGCATCATGATTGCTGACCTACTTTGCTCTGCCTAATCCCTGCACTTCCTGGACCCAAAAAGAGTTTTGCCATTTTATATTGATCACACCAGAGAACACAGGGTGGGTGATCAGCTCTTTGTTGGGTTCACTGAAGAGAAGAAGGGGAAAGCAGAGCAGAAGCGGACCATCTCCAGGTGGATTGTACTACGCATAAAGATCTGCTTTGCATTAGCCAAGAAGCAACTCCCTGTGGGCTTGCAGACTCATTCAACCAGAGCCAAAGCTGCAGTGTTAGCTCATGGAGTCCTTGTCCTGGAAATCTGTTAGTCTGCTACATGGACATCCTTTCACATGTTTACCAAACACTGCTGCCTTGACATACAGGTCCACTGTGATGGGCACTTTGCCCGTTCGATCCTCCTGGACATGTTGGTCTTAGCCAGTTTGCAGACCCCCCCCCTTCGGGGAGGTATTGATTTGGTGTCTATTATAATGTAAGGAATCTGTGGCTGGAAGCCTCCAACATATGAACAGGTTACTTACCTTCGGTAATGCCTTTTGTGGTAGAAACTGTATCTAACCGCAGATTTCTTACTGATCCTCTCTGTTCTGTGAACCGGTTTTACTACCTAAAAAGGTCTCAGTAGAGTGTTAGTATCTGCACACTGGTCATTGGTCCTTCTGCCGCAAAAATAGACACTGTACAGAAACTGATGTCAGTGCTCTTGGGTGACACTTCTATAGGCACCGCTCATGTTATATCCGTTGCAGAGGACACCTACGACGCAGAACTGATCAGCACCACCTATTATCGCACAGAGTTACTGCTCAAGATTTTCCAGAACTTGTCTGACTCCTGGGGAATATTCTAGGGTAAGGTATTTGCAGCTAGATACATTTCTACCGTATAAGGCATTACCAAAGGTAAGTAACTTGATTTATTTTTTGGTAAGAGTCCCAAGGTGAGGTGACTCAGCCCTCCAGATCAAGTCAGAAAAGGTTCCAGAAAATATAGATCTTAGTGCCTTCCAAAGCATGAAAAAATGCTATATAAGTTCAAGGCTAGCCAGCTTCAAATTCCACAGTGAGTTCAGAGTACCTGAAAAGTATTTATCCATCTACCTTTATCCTGATAGTTTTAGGTGCCACTAATAAATGTTTTCCAGCAGAGCTCAAAACTCTTCCAGAGAGTTAAAGGTAAAACCTTGCTTATCATAATTGGGTACAGTGCCAAATATTATTTTGTGTGTCCAAGTGAGGATCTTAAACTTTGTCCAGGGAGTCACCAACAGGTAATAAAGTTTGCCTCAGCCTCCGAAAATGAGCTCAAATTAAGGAAGTACTCTTATTCCACAATTTTATAAGTTCTTGCTGAGTTCCATCTCGCTACCAACTAACATAACCTTTCCATAATCAATTTTGAAGTAGCTAACTGCTCAGGCGATGGTATTAATATGTTGAGTGTTGCTTAGAAGTTTAAGATGGTTATTGGAGGATCAAATAATCTGATTGACTTAACGGTCCATTGAGAACCGTTTGTTAAAGTAATCCCCTAGATTTTTCATCTTGTTTTTCATCTACCATCTCCCATTCATCTGATCCGTTATAGCCTCAAACACTTCTGCTTCTTCTTCCTCTAAGGATCCCTTGTTGGACCCTTAGATAACTTGAACAACATTTGAGTCACTTCAGCATAGTTTTGAAAGCTGTGCCCCAAGTTCACCATCAGTTGGTCTAGTTGCAGAATATAAAAGAGAAAACAAATGGAGACTTGCAGTAATGTTGTTGTACTGCCATTGTAGTTATCACAACCAGAGTAACCACTCAGTCCTGGGTATGTCTGTTGACAAGGGTAGCTAACTTCAAATTCTCTTTAAAGCCTTGTTATACCAGAGCTCCTGAAACCTTCCAGGCTACTATATCTTGTGAATCCACATACCATGAATTTAAGTCTCTGAATAAAATCAGATTGTTGTTCGGTTGAGTAAAAGGCAGGCAAATATCCATTAGTGCGTGTTTAATTGCTGAGCATATTTTGTGAGGAAAGTGAATGGCCACAATTGTTATCGACAATGAGTCAGAGTTACTGAGAGGAGCTATTCAATGTTCAAAAGCAGAATTACAGTGTATGATGAACACTTATTATTGTATGATAGTTTGAGAAGGCAGTCATTGGATCTGACACAGATGCCTCTGCAACCATGTTTACTATCATACATTTTACTTTGGTTATCCTCTACCAACTTCCATCATCAAAACCAACTTCAAACTGTTCTCCAGATGTTGGTGTCAATTAATGGAATCATGTTTGCAGTAAGGCAAGGTTCTAGTCTTTCTAAAAGTAGGCAATATCTCATTGGTTAAAAAAAACAAAACCTGGATTTGGCAAAGATCTTCAATTGAATCGCTAGTTAAAACACAGACCAGTAACTAGTCTCTCAGGGTTATGTGAAGTTACTGAAAAATATGTGGCCATTTAGCTTTCAACCTTTATTGAACAGGGAAATTTATTGGCAACTTATCAATCCGGCTTTCGAAAAGACTGCAATACACAGACTGCCACGGTCCTGATCATTAATGATTTTCTTCACATGCTGGAAAATAGAGAGGCCGGTCTTTTAGTTCTAGTGGCTTCTAGTCCTTCATGATTTATCAGAGGCATTTGACTCTATTGACTATCAGAGTCTTATCAAACTCCTAGAATCTCGCATGGGTGTTTCAAGCAGTGTCTTAAGTGTGCCTCTCTTCATTCCAAAATAGACAGTCGGTCAGCATAACGTAACATATGTAGTCGTAAAGCAAAAACATGACCCTTGGGGCATCTTGGCACTGAGTAACAGCCATTTGTTGTTACCCAACTCAGTGGTATTTATTTGTTTGGCTTTGGAAGAAGTGGACCTGCCAGGATTCTAAGCTGTGGCTATGAAGTCTACAGATTACTAGTGGATACATTATTAGTCCACTGAGCCACCAGCTCAGCTACGGACGATTCCTGCTCTGAATTTGACATAGTTCCAAATTAAGATTTCTGTTTTAGCCTCTACTCTGTTCAATTTATACATCTTGGTTCAATTTATATATTGAGTCTTGATCGAAGGCTTGGGTTTGCCCATCCACCAATATGCGGATGTCTTATAACAGTTCATGAAAACTACCACTTTTAATGACATTGCCACCCTCACAAACTGCCTGACCAACATTCTTAAATGAATGTCAGCAAAATTCATCAAATTAAATCCTGAAATGATTGAATTTATAATTGTAAACAAAATCTACCCGCCAAAAGAATTCACACTGGATTGAATAATTTTAAAATAGATTGTCTTGCATCCAAACAGGTCCAAATTGTCAAAACCCTAGACTAGTGGATAGACCGCAAACTCACAATGAATACTGAGATCGAACACAGAGTAGTACGTGCATTCAAATACCTCAAACTTTTGAAGCAAATGGACTTCTGTGCGTGCAGTGACACAAGCTTGCATCTTGCCATCATTCAAGCAGTTGTGTTCTCCAAATTGACTATGGAAACACACTACACGATGGAGCTTCCCAAATGTCAGTAGAACATTTAAAAGCTCTAATGCTCTCAGCTTAAAAACTGAGGGCAGATTAAAAAATGTGATCTTGTTACACTGGCACTGAGAGGCAAGAATCAAATTCAAACAAACTCGCCTGTCTTACTTTTAGAGTTTTTGAGACATTAGCAACCTCACTAGCTGTGTTCCTCCCTTCTCATCTTTGATGGGACCAAACACCTCAGAAGTAAAGAAAGCTTTATATCAAAATAAAGAAATTAAAATCAAGCTCAGGTGTGTCTAACTCTTTTTACGGGCAAGCACCCCCATTATGGAATCCTATCCTGGAAGACTTCAGATGTCAGGAAAACATTGTCTCCCTTTGGACAAAACTCAAAAGTCACATTTTTTATTTGCACATCAACATTTAACTGCTGTTCTACTGTCTCTTCCAATTGATGAACGGTCCGTTCTGTCCCTCAAAAATATTTACAGTTTTTTTATGGATATAAGGAGACAGTCTTTTTCCAAGTTTACTCCCTTTTTTTTCCCTATTCGGACCACTGTGCACTGGTGTAATGGCTGTAAGAACTCCTGAACCCTACTAATCGGGACTCAGTGCATGTTCTCTTAAAAAGATACATGGTTGATTGGCATAGCCTAATTTACTTGTAAGCCCCCAGTATATGGTACCAATGGATACATTTAATTCGAAGACCTTTTCTTACTTGAAACATTTCTTTAAAGCTCACTGACACCCATTCAAGAATGAGATAGAACTTAAATTAAACCTTTAAAGAAATACAATGATGCATTGGCCATTATCACAACCAACTGATTATTGCTAATGTAATCCTCAATGCACCATGCACAAAGGGATCTGTCAGAGGGCCACTGAGCATACAGGGGCCTACTGGGCTCAACTGTGGTGGTTGCAGCCTTTTTCTTCCTGCTGTCCTCAAATATGGTATAAGTTCCTTCAAAAGGCACTTAGCAGCAGTTTGGGCATTACTTGCCACAGGAATAGATGGAAACACGCCGACAACCTCCATTTGGAGTTCTCTCCAGTTCTTTGCCATTTCCTTCTCCTGTTCCCTCCAATTCTCCATATACTTTCTCTTTGTTTATTATCCAATAACCCATTCTTTAATTCTAACAATTCCATATGGACCATGTCCTTGATGTCACTAGTTACCCTCTACTCCAGCAACATCATGTCCCATATCCAGAAGGACTCCCACTCTAAAGGCCTTATTTTCTTTCTCTTCAGAATCAGTATTTGTTGCAAATAAGATAAAACGGACATGTTGTAAGTGCCCATCAGTGGAAACTGTAAATCTGGTCTTTTAACTATCAGAGCGTGCCATTTTTGAAGGAAGAGTAAAGTGGCAAGGCCATTTCGAAAGGCAACTTGAAAAGCAGGGGGAATATGTTGGTGGAGAGGGTTGGCTGGTATCTAGTTCCCCTTTACTCAATGGGTTACCAATGGTGCTGGTGTAAAAGCAGCTAGCCCTATGGCATTACAAACAGATCTGTTGTACTAGACAGACTGACACAAAAGGAGTCCGTACAGTGTTTCACGTCCCAGGTTACAAAAAAGGGGGGCAAAAACGAACACAACACCACACTCTGAAGCACCTCAAGATGTTCATCATCCAGCAGCTTGTATTGTTAATTGAAGCAGATTGTGCAATACCACAGTCATCTGGACATTTAATTTGCTTCGAAGTTCACCATAAGCGTTCCCAAGTGAGAAAAGAGCTGTTAGGTGCTGGCACAGCCGGCGTCCTTTCAGCTGAATTAAAAAGACAGGAAAGTGAGAATGAGTACAGGATTTGCAATCCCTTGTGAACCTCTCCCCTGCATTGGCAGGCCGGCTCGACAGACAACCCTAATGCTGATTGCGCTAAATATAGAGTCTGGCCTAAAATGTGGGGAGGTGATTTTAAGATGGTGTTATGCCCCAGCCTTTGACAAGATGTCCAGCTCTAGGCAGGACTCTACGAAGGCAGGAGCGACGCTGCTACGAGCGATACATTTGTATGGTCAGCTCCGAGTGTGGAGAGCTCTCCACCCTACTGAGAAAGAATATACATACTACTCTTATGTCTATGATATGTCTTTCCGCATTGATATGTGGCTTGCATCTTGGGCCCACCTGTCTGTGGTGTGTGACTTCTGTATCCTGGCCAGGACGCTTTCAGATGACTCGCCGGTCATGCTCACTTTGGAGGACCCTCCTCCACCCTAGCACTTCATAAGCTGGCGCCCAAAGGGCTCCAATCTTCGGGACCCAGTGTTTTTTTTACTGAGGTTAGAACTGCCATCCTAGAGTATTTTCAACAGAATGATCATTCAGTGCCGACAGTTGAAACCCTGTGGCAGGCCTTCAAATTTTATATCTGCAGGATCTGTATCTGTAAGGAAGCAAGTATCCTTAAGTCTCTGTGCAGTACACTTGATCATCTGGAGACAGAGCTAAATGAGTTAGAAATCGATTATACCCAGAATAAACTGAACACCACACTAGCCGACAACACCCAGAAGATGCTGAAGGAACTCTGGGAGGAGGCATACCGAGAAGTACTTTAACTTGGAAAGCATTGGTGAGCCCGTCCGTTTGATGAGGAGCACAGGCCTGGGAGAACGTTGGCCTGGCTAATTAGAGTGGACAGTGATAACTATCTCAACTGCGCCGTTGGATAGCCTAAATGAGTTTGTTCTGTAATATACGGAACGCTACGTACCGAAATCCCACTGTCACCCCCACTGAGGTTGCATTGTAATTGGATGCCGTGGCCTTAGCTTGGATTGAGGATGAGATGCATGAACTCCTCAGCTCGCCGCTGACTATTGAAGATGTAAAAGTTGCCATGAAGGACCTCACTAGTGGTAAGGCCCCTGGGGAGGAGGGGATGGGATGGCATCCCAGTTGAGTTATATATGGAATTTGCAGAGACTTGTGGAGGTGTAGAACATTGCCATTGTCAATGGCAGTCATCCCCTCACAATGCTTGAAGCCACGATCACTGTTCTCGTTAAATCTGGTAGAGAACACCATTTCCTGTGCCTCCCACAGACCTTGATCCCTTCTAAACACAGCTAGTAAAATTATTTGCTAAATTTATGGCTCAGCGCTTACAGCCTTTCATGTAGTTTTTAGTGTTGACTGGTCAAGTTGGTTTCATGCCCTAAAAATCAGCTACTTTTAATCTTTGCACACTGATGTCCATACTGCATCTAGTGGACCCGCATCTGCCCACCATGGTGGTTCTCATGAATGCCAAAAAAGCGTTCGATGTGTTGGAGTGGTCCTTTATGTATGAGTTCCTTCACCGTCCGGGACTTGGTGCCTGTCGCGATTACTGCAGGGAAAGGCCAGGTCAAGGCGCGCACCATGCATTTGTCCCCCAGCGCTTTTAGATTACAGCGCGCGTTTCGATATGCAGGGCGCGTAAGGGGAGGTAGTGGCACACAACAGCACAGGGCACTACAACTCCCTGCATGCCCACAGACAAAGAACCGGAAGTAGTACCCGGCGGTGTAGCCGGAATACGATAAAGCACTTCCCTCTCCCAGGGTTCAGTGCTTGCCAATGAAGTCCCAAGCATTCTCGTAGCGGAAGATATTCCCCGCTGGATTCTGCCCGCCGACGAAACTCCGCACCTGTGAACCTGTAGCGGCTTACTTATTCGAAGACTCCACGTCGCGTTTCCGAGGCGTTACCTTTTCAGTTACCTGTTAGTTCGCACGGCGCCAAGGAGCTCGAGGCGCCTCCCATCTGAAAGCCGTTCAGTGAGTAGCGCGTATACAAGGATTCTTGCTTGTTTTCCTTTTGTTCACTTTGACACGCAGGAGAACTTCGATACTGCTCTGCCTCATGATGTCTTGCTGCACTCGTTTGTTTCACTACATTTTGACTTTCCCATGAACACTCTTTTATGCCTAGAAACCTGCTGCTCTTCAGTCTTGAACAGGATAGTGCTTTTGGAAGCACTATTGCAAACCCCTACACCTGTGACGTAACAGAGTGGGGAAAATAACTCTGCCACAGCTCAGTCCTGAGATGCTAGTTTGCATTTCGCCTTTGCGCCTGCAGTGAATTGCCTTTCTGATGACTTCCTTATCGCTGCTGCTGCTATGTTTAGTAAGTTGCATTTGCTAGGGGAACATCATAATTTAGAGCACTTAAGAAGACAGGGGGTGGGCAGCGCGTACTGACCTCTCTGTTGCTTCTCTTCCCTCTATAGTTCTTTCCCGGGAGGTTCCCTGCTGAGAGACAGAATCCCTTTTAGCCGCAGGATCAGAAGATATCGCAGCAACATTTTATTATTTTATCCACTTCCCTTTTCCCCGGGGGGCTTTCCCGCGCAGCAGTGTAGTTATTGCTCTGTGAGGGTCTGCGCCTCAAGGTCGAGGGGGGATAAACCACGCTCCATCGCTCCCGAAGGCTTCCTTCCGAGGTTAGTGGCAATCTGCATGCTGTAACCACTGACTCCACGACCGTGCCCGACTCTTACACATTAATACTCTGTTATACCCATGCCCTATCACTAGAACCAGGAACAATAGACAACATTCTGGATTGATAACAGTTGAAATGACACGAAGCAGGACTGCCCTTTGTTGACTATTATCTTCGCTTTAGCAGTTGAACCAGCCCCCTTGGCTTGTTTCATTTGGGTTTTTCATTCGCCCCCTCGGGCTGTGGATTGGTACCTGCTTGTTAATATTGTCACTGTATGTAGATGACATCATCCTGTATATCCAGAAAACTGATGTAAATCAATCCCCAATCATCAGAGAGGTCATAAAATTTGGTGGGTTCTCCGGGCTCCTAATCAACTAGGATAAGTCTGAAATGTTTCCATTGACAGACGCCACCACCGCCCTTACTGCAGAGTACCCTCTGAAATGGAGGGGAAACATGGTGAGGTACTTGGGTATTCACATCACTAGGAATGTACCTGCTGCAGTGCAATTTTGGGAACAGCATTCAAACATTTTATAATTTAGATTGACCACTGTTTGCACTTACCCCTCTAGATGTGTGGATGTATATCCTTGATTAAGATGGTGATATTACTGAAATTTCTATACCACTTTGAGAATATTCCAATCCACATTCTGATGGAACTTTTCGAACAGCTAATGCAGTTGTTGACGCATTTAATTTAGAGAGGACTACAGCCATGCACACAGCGGTGTACACTCATTAGGCAAATGAAGGCTGGGGGCCTTTCGTTCCATGACCTCTCTAATTATTATCTAGTGGCACAGGATCACTGTTTGAAATGCCAGTCATCACCTCTATTGTTACTTACTAATGCCAGCATAGGACACACTTTGTCCTGTCCCACTTCCCTGCTTGCCTCCATATGTTGTAAACACCCATCGCTTAAAGATGACATCAATTGAGTACTGCTGTCTCCATTTACTTGACAAGGTGTGGACATAATGTTGGGCTCAAGTTAAGGATATACCCTTTACTTACAGACACAAATGAATACAATTTAAATTCTTGCCCTGCTATTACTACACCCCAGAATGCATGTCTAAATTTTCTCCCCATACCAGTTTTGCTTGTAAAGATAAATGCGGCCAATTGACATGGGCATTATCCATGTGGCATGATACTGTCCTAAGCTTGAGTCCTATTGAACCAACGTATTTGCAACTCTACACACTATGACTGGTGCCCTTATTGACCCGGACACGGCCTGGTGTTGCCAGGTTCCACAGCTGATATCCCTACCACTCCGAAACTAACTTGTCAGTGTGGCTCTGCTGCTGGCCAAGAGGTGTGTGATGATGGCCAGGATGAATAACTGAGCGCCAAAAGTAGTACAATGGCTCCAAGACGTAACATATTGCAGAACCCATCTTGAAATATACACAGATGAATTACAACCAAAATTATGACCCAAGGACATTTGGGATCCCTTCTGATACTGTTTACTGGTGCACAAATCTTGTGTACAGATGTGACAGCCACCTGGTGGCCCCCCGCCCTCGGAAGCTCTCCTATGCCCATGGACCACACCCGCAACCTCTGCATCATACTCTACTTCTCCCTCACCATGAACCGACAGCTCAACACTGTATCCTCCACATGCTTAAACACCCTCCACATACTCCGCAAGACCTTCAAATGGTTCCCCCCTGAATCCAGGAAGACCGTTACCCACGCACTCATCACCAGCAGGCTGGACTACGGGAACGTTCTCTATGCTGAAATCAACAAATCCCTACTTCACAAACTCCAGTCCATCCAGAACTCCGCAGCCAGACTCGTCCTCTGCATCCCACGACAAGACCGCATCACCCAGCACCTACGAGACCTCCACTGGCTTCCAGTTGAAAAAAGCGTAACCTTCAAGCTGCTCGCACACACCTACAAAGCCCCCCACAACACCTGGCCCTCATACCTCAGCGAAAGAATCTTCTTCTACGCCCCCAGGAGAAACCTCTGCTCCTCTGACCAAGCCTTGGCCGAAATCCCCCGCATCCACAGAGCCAGAACGAGAGGCAGATTGTTCTTCTACATCGCGGCCAGGACCTGTAACAAACTCCCCCTCAACATCAGACGAAGCCCCACACTGCAAGCATTCAGGAAGAGCCTCAAGACCTGGCTCTAGCCTCAAGACCTGGCTCTTCTGATGACCAGAGCTGCCTGAAACCCCCCAGCGCCCTGAGACCCTAAATGGTGAGTAGTGCACTCTACAAATCCCTGATTGATTGATTGATTGATTGATTGATTGTACTGTAGCAGTAGACCCATATGTCTCACTGAACCCTCATATCGACTCTGTTAAGGCAACTTCTGTGTCCCTGTATGACATGTGTATTGTGTATGGATTTTCCTTTTATGCACTGATACACTTATTGCTGCTTACTGATGCCACAAACCGCATTGTAATCATGTTATGTTTCATGAAAACTCAATAAAAACACTTTAAAAAATCACAAGGTCTGCTTCTCTTTTCTGAGGAACTACCATCCAGTCAGTTCTCATGTGCTTCCACTGGAGAATTCCATGATCGCAGTAGTGCACGATAGTGTCCACGGAAAAGACAGGACCAACGGAGACCATGAAAATAGTCGTAGGATGCAAACCTAGTACTGAATTTATTCCATATCTAACAATACCATCCTACCTTTTAGTTACAAAAGAAGCTTCTTAAAAGATAAGAAAATAAGACTGTTACGTCATGACTGGCATTACCCTTGGCTTCAGTGTTCCAGCTTTGGGAGATTCATCATCTTCCAACTATTTAAGGAAAAATTAAAACAACAACAAAAGTAGAGAGATGAGAAAAGCTGGAGCTGAACTTGACCAGGGCAGAAGTACCCTTTTCATTCGATCTTCTTTTAACATGCAATGTTTTTTTTAGATTTAAAAAAAAATATTTTTATTAGCATTTTAACCAACACACAAACAGCTGGCAAGTCACAAGTGATTATCCACATACCTGGGCGCTCCCTCGTCCCCCCACCCATCACCCATAGCGACAACATCATGATCCACAATCCGACAATATCCAGTTTCGCTTCACCGGGCGGAATTCCATAATGCCCTTTTATGCTCCATCGTCTCCCTTCAGGCCTAAGGCCCATGGACCGTCCCCCCCCTCAGCTTGGGACAATGTCTCGCTCAGTAGGACTCTTGGCGTGTCAATCCGGTCCCAGACCCCCATCAAGACCATGGTACCGCCTCCATTTTCCCCATACTCTGCGGAATTTCCAGGGACAGCCTCTCGCTTTGTAGGTGACCCTTCCCACCGCCATATAGAGGTCCATACCCCTCCTCCATTCCCCCACTTGGGGAGGTATCGCCGCTCCCCACGCCCTTGCCACGTCCCTTTTGGCCACCACAAGGGCCAGCATTGCAAAGATCAGATGCGGGCGGCTCAGGTCTACATCAGTATTTATTCCCAATAAAAAAAATGTTGGCTCCACCGAGAGCGCGGCCTCCAGCACCCTACTCAACTCACCCAGAATTTGCGTCCAATAAGTGTGAATTATGGGGCAGTCCCAAATAACATGGTAGAAGTCCCCCTGCGGGTGCCCGCAACGAAGGCAACCGGCGTCACTGGCTCGGCCCATGTGGTGTAGCCAAACCCTATCATAGTATACCCTGTGCAGGATCTTATATTGTATGAGTCGGAGCCGGGATTTAATTGCGACTTCTCTGTGGTGCAGGAGAGGAAAGCGCTGTTTCAGCCCTCCATGCATGACGCAGTTGCGCGTATTTAAGGAATTGAGTGGGGCGTAGCCCGTACTCCGCCATCAGGGTCCCATAGGGCTTAAGATCCCCCTTCGCCACCAAGTCCCCCAGTGTAGAAATTCCAATGTCATCCCAGCCTCCAAAGCCCCGGAGTTTGTGGAGCTCCTTCAGCCAGGAGCAGGTCCATACTGGTGTCTGCTTTGTTGGTGTATGTGTCCACCCCATCATCTTTGTTGCCCTTTCCCAGACCTCTATGGTGAGCTGCGTGGCCGGGAGTAATTGTCTCTTCCCAATTCCCCCATACAAATAGTGCATAATAGTACGGCGTGCCATGGTGTCCCTTTCCAGTCTGTACGTGGGGTGATCAGCCGAGGCATGAAGCCACTCATTGATCGGCGCCAGGTGTTCAGCCCAGTAATATGCCTCCAAGTCTGGTAAAGAGATCCCCCCCGTTATACTGATTTCTCTGGAGCGTGTCGAGTGCTATCCGTGGTTGTTTCCCCAGCCATAACAGGGAGCGCAGTTCCACATTTATCACCTTGAATGTCTGTCTGGGTAGGGGAAAGTATTCGTTTTGTAGTGCATACAAGAGACGAGGTAACGTAATCATTTTAAACATGGCGGCTCGACCCAGTATCGTGAGGGGAAGGGCCTGCCATTTACGAGCATCGTCCGTAAAATTCGCAATTACTCGCTGAATGTTTCGTTGGTTGGATATAGGTCCAGCTGTGGTCAGATAAATCCCCAGGTACATAAACCCAGTCTGTGTGACCTGGAGGGCTTCAGGGAGAGGGGGCCATATTTCTTCCTGTTGCGGCTATACAGGATTGATTTATGCCAATTTATCGTGTACCCCGAAAAGGAGCCATACCTGCCCAGAAGCCTAAACAATGCGGGGACCGTAGTGGCCGGTTGGGCTACATATAGCAGAATATCCTCTGCATATAACGAAATTTTTTCTTCCTTCGTATCAGTCCGCGATATTTGAAATCCCCATATCTCCTCTGTCTGTCGGACCTCACATGCCTCTATTTCGATGGTGAGGGCGAAAAGCAGTGGAGATTGAGGGCATCCCTGCCGGGTCCCCCGCCTAATAGGAAAATCCTCAGACACAATCCCATTCACCTTAACCCGGGCTCTGGGGTCTGTATAAAGAAGCTCCACCCATTTCCTGAAGTTGGGGCCAACGCCAAACTTACGTTTTAACATGCAATGTTGATCTGGGTTAGATAACTGAGGTGTCTGGTCAGTTTCTGCCCTTAAGTATGGAAGCAATTAAAATATCTATGGATGAGGAGTTTTTGTCACAATTTTTCACTGTACCTTCAGTTTGATTTTACAGTACCTCAAGAAAGACATCTGATTCATCTTCATCTTTGAAACGTTCCCCCTTATGATTTGGGGACATCATCTTCATGATCCCTAATTTCTTCCCAACATAAGTCCAGTTTTACTTGCATTTTTAAGTAATATGTAGGTGTCCACACCAGTAGTTTTAAACATAGACCAACATACTGTTAATGCTACTCCTGCATTTCTGCTATTTCTGCTGCTTCTCCTGTAAGCACAAAGTAGTTTGCAACATAGTAGGCAATGATCTATTCTGAGAAAGAACAGGAGTGAGAAGCTAGCTGATGCAGCCAAGTTGTCCAAATATTTAATTGATACAGTAGTAATATTGTTCAACTTTTTAGTCTTTAGCTGTGCATTTAAGGACAGATGTCCTGTGTCTTTTCCATGAGCCCGGTCTGATCCACAGAGAAACCAGCATGATTATCTATATCTCCCCAGTGAAATGAAGGAAAAAAACATTATCTTGTCCTGCACCAAAACAAACACGCACAAACGGTGGAAACAGACTCAAAACTCTGCATTCAGATGTTGAACAGAAAAACTTCTCATCCTTCAATACATTTGCAGAGGAATAGTAAAGTCGCTGGGCAAATTGCCACTGTACTACTAAATTGACACCATCTACATCTTCGAGAACCTTTGCTGAGTTTTGTATCTTGTTTGATGGATCAGTCTATTTTTGTGTGCGCTAAATCTCATTCTGAACCATGTAATAATTTCCAGATAAAAGTATTGAACACCCCCAGTAATGATCCAGATGTAGTGGTTAGTAATTTTCCCACTCAGTAAGAAGTGGTTTCGGCTGTAGTTAGTAAGAGAAAAAGCCGAGCTCCTCCATCTTATGTTCTAAACAGAGGTGTGGTATAGTCAAAAGAAGAAAACAAATTAAAAGGCATGCTTTGTACTTTGTCATACCAAAGCCGCATTGATGTTGATGATATTCGGTGCCCAGATTTAGGAAACATGTTTGTTGAATTTCATCCATTGGGTGCCCAGAAAGGTTTTTGGGGTCACTGGTAGAGTGCAAAAAACAGTCTTGCAACTTTGCCAAATCAATGAGTGTCATGTTGATGAAATACTGTGCTGTGGCATCCTCATCCACCTGCAAGCTCCTCATACCACTCCTAACTTAAAGACTCCCAGTAATTCCCTTCCAACCATTTATATTCCTGTCACCTCAGGGTGACAGTGCCCCTGCTGCCCCCTCTGAAATGGATTGAGAGCCTTTTACCTTCCCTGTTGCAGCCCTTGACAGCATGACCTGACCCAAAAGCTCAAACTCACGCTAGACTTTATACACCTAGGCACAAGAATATCATTGGACACCCAAGCCTCTTCATCTTTCCTTACCTTCTGTGAAACAGGTAGCCAGTAAAGCTTACCTTCACTGGCTACCTGTTAAACAGAGGATCCAGTTTAAAGTTCTTTGTATGGCTCATCGAGCTCTTCATAAGAAGGGCCCCCTACTACTACAGCATCTGTTACGACCTTACACAGCCAACTGGACTTTGCGATCAACTTCCCCATCATAGTTGGTGACTTCTAAGGTCTTGAAAGCTAGAACCGGGGGAGGGAGGGGAGTTCTTTCACCTCTGGTTCCCAGATTATGGAACTCATTACCTGTGAAAATGCACAAGATTGATGAGGAGTTGAGGTTTAGAAAGCAACTGAAACCCTTGCTATTCCTCCTAAGTCAGGGTGAAAATCGATCTTGATATTTGATGCTCAGCTCTGGGAAGCCAATTGGTTAGCGAAGCACTTTAGACTAAAGAGTGAATAGCTTCCTTCCAACTTGGTCAATTTTATTTAGTGCTTTTATCTCAACTAGAGGTTAGCTTTGTGTTTTATGTGTTCATATTTGTTATTTGTCTTCTATACATCCAGTGCTGCACACGTAGGCCTAAAGAAAGATTGTGCGGCGTGCCAACAGTTGAAGCCGAAGTCGCGGCGGGAGCGCTGGATGATACTTCTCTCGGCGCGTCACGGTCTGCTTTGGCGGACAGCTTCAGATACGGCTGTGGTCGTCGTCCTCGTCCTTCTCCGATGTCACGTGTGCGTCACTCCCTGGTGGTTAAGTGTCGCAGTTTGTCCCTGGGGGCTGGTTTCCGGCCTACCGGGGGCATGGACTTTCCACGGGTGATGCGGTCACGCGTGTCGTCCTAGCCACCGTTTCCTGGTGTTGGGGCGGCGAGAGTCCAAATGGAGACATATGCAGCGGCTTTGCAGGCCTCGCTGGCGTCTCCTCCTCCTTCCCCTCCTGGGGCGTTGGCAGATCCCTCGCCCTGCGCAGGGCCCTCCGCGCTGCCGCCAGTGGCTCTGGCGCCGACTGGTTCGGATCCAGGCTTGGAGGATGTGGTGCTGTTGGGGTGCGGCTCCTCTGGGGCACCTCCTTCAGGCCACGGCGTCTCTGCCTCGCCGCAAACTCCCGCGGGGGTCCCTATGGTGTCGCGGGAGGTCCCCGGGGCTCAGGTCGCATCCCCAAGCCCCTCTCGGTCCTTTGACAAGGTGGTCCTGTCTAAGGCCGAGGTGACGCCGCTACAGCACCGGCAGCAGCTGGACCGTGCGGAGCCACAGGGTTCGGTGGACCCTCCTCGTCCTTCTCTGGGTCGAGGCCGAGGGAGGACCCCTCATCCCTCTCCAGGCCCCTCTCGTCCCTCCCCACAGGCGACTGCCGAGTCGGAGGGCGAGTCAGAGGTTGGATCGTCCCTGGCGCTGCCACATGGGTTGCCGAGCGATCTTCGCCTCATTCTGGGCCGCTGCTGGTGGAGGGCTTCGTGCCACTCCCCAGGCCCGTCTCGTTCCCCCATGCAGGGGGCTGCCTAGGTTGGAGTCGGGTCGGCGTCATTCCAGTGCTGCCCTGGAGCCGGTGAGGCTCCAGTTCTACTCCGGTCTCCCCTCCGGTCTCTGGTGCGGAGTGACTTGGAGGTACCTTGTCCGGTGATGCCAGATGGTGCCGACGTCCTGCCTCAAGCAGCGTACTCTACGGCTCCACGCAGGAGTTGTACCGCGGATTCGTCGTCGGACACTCCTTCTCCGGAGGCAGGCTGTATATTGGTGTCGTCCTCCCCGGAGACTGGCCGCCGTGTGGTGTCTTTCTCACCGGCATCAAAGGGCGGCTCCCCGCCCTTCCTGAGGCAGAGGTGTTCGTCGGAAGAGCGGCAGGTCCCTCATTCTTCGGCTCCTTCTAACTTCCAGGTCTGGCTCTTGCCCGTCCCGCTTGGCCGCGGGGACGGCCGCCTTAGTTTGCAGCCGTCGCCCACGGAGGAGCTGCTTTCTCCACCGCGGGGCCCTATGGAGGCGGGTGCGGCCTTCGCTCACGCGGTGTCCACACCTGTGTGCATCCTCAGCATGGTTGACCCGGTGGCTCACTTTACAGCGGACCATCTATTGGAGGTCCTCCACCAGTGCTCTGGTGGAAGGGAAGTCTTACTTCCCTTTGAAGGTTGGCTCCCTTCTTCCTTGACGGTGGCTTGGAGGCGTCCTGCCTCAGGGGACCCGGTGCCTCAGCATCTTCTGCTCCAGCACTTCCCGGCGCCGTGTGACCTGGCGTGTCTTTCCCTTCACCCGTCAGCCGCCAGCCCCCTTTTGCGGACTGCTTTTCCCTTCCTGCCGCCACTGTTGACTCCGGCCGACTCTTGGGGGCAGTGCTGGCTAGGGCCTCCTCCTGTTAGTGGGACTCTGCTGAGTCTGAGATCTGCAGCGTCCCAGGAGTCTGGTCAGGTGGACTTACGGCATCATACATTGGATGACCGGGAGCTTGCAGTGTTTATTCTCCGCTCCGCTCTGGACATCTCATCGGTGCTGGGCTCGGCCATGGCTTCCTGAGTCGCTCTCCGTCGCCATGCTTGGCTTCGGGACGGAGTATTCCCTGAGAATATTCGGGAGCGACTCATCGACCTTCCGTTTGATGGCAGCCTGTTGTTCCATGCCCCGGCCGACTCCGCCATCCAAAGGCTCTTGGCAGGGCTCCATCCTCCTCATCCGCCTTATCCTCTGCCGCCTTATCCTCCTCCGTCCCCTCCTCAGTGACTTCTGAGTTGGGTTGATTCTGGTCCTTCTTAGGCTGGTTGTTCTGGCTGTGGAGTGTGTTTTCTGGCCGTTTACGTCCTTCCTTGGGACTTTGGCATTGTTGGCTGCTGGACGGCCATTGTGTTGATTGTGTGTGGTTTCTGCAGGAGTTGTTGCGCGGACTTGGCCCTGAGATTGGGCCTTCTGCTTTGCTTGGGCTGCTTATCACGCGTTCAGCGGGGTGTTTTTTTCCCCGTGGCTCTTTTGTTTTTCCTCTGCTGCGGAAGGTCTTTCAAAGAGGGTTCCCGTATCTTGGGACTTAACGTACCCTATGTGGGGTAGTGGTAGCTGTCATATAGCTTGCGCTCTGCTAGTGGGTTCTGGTCGCCTTCGGGTGCCTGTTCTCCATGACGTTTAGGTAGGTTGCTTTTGCTTCCTGAGGTCCTGTGCGCAGCCACTCGTAGTGGTGTGCCCTGGCATCTCCTCCTCTCCCTGCTCCTGTCCTGAGGTCTGGAATGATTCTGTGTTCTCCCTTGCCAGGCGTCGCCTACTCGGCCTTCCTGGGGCCTCGGGCTGTTCTTTTTGCTTCTGGCGGCTTTGATTGCCAGTGCTGTTCTGGCTGGCAGGCTGCTCTCCATCTGGAATGGGTTCGTCTTCTTTTCCCTCGTTTCTTTGGGCCCTCTAGGCTTCCTCTTCTTCCGCATTTCCTGTCTTAGCATTGGGCGGAAGCTATATTGCCTTGTGGGGGAGTGGGGTGCTTCGGCCTCTCAGTCCTTGCCCTTGGTTCCTCTGCTGTGGATGTACGAGCCTCTTCAGCCTTCTTTCCCTCCTACATCCCCTTGGGGTCGGTGGAGTTCTGCTTGTGGGGGTTCCCTTTGCCTGGCAAGGGCGAGGTTCTACCTGGTCCACAGATCTGGTCCCCTGTGGGGCCCTCTGTTCTGCATTGGCTGATGGGGTCCTTTCGCAGACCCTCCTTCCCAGGGCGTATGGCTAGGGTATCTATTCTACGTGAAGGAATCTGCGGCTAGTAGTCTCTATCAGATGTACGAGTTAGTTACCTTCGGTAACAATGTATCTGGTAGAGACGATTCTAGCGGCAGATTCCTTCAGGGCCCGCCCTTCCTCCCCTATTCTGCGAGGACCCTTGGGTTGGTCTTCGGTACTCGCCTCCCGTGGAGGGCTGTGTCTCCTGTGAATGCCTTCCTTGTTCTTGACGGGTGGCTCCGTCTGGAGGCGGTTCATTCCTCCTTTGGTCCTTTGGAGGATGGGGTTCCGGTGCTCCGGTGCCCAGCTGCTCTGGCTACTCCAGGTTTGGGGGGGGATTGCTTTCTATCCCTGTCCTCCCTCCCCTTCCTTCCTTCCATTGCTATCCTCTGATTAAGGGTCATCTGGCCTTGTCTTGCCCTTGCCCCTTGTGAGTGGTTGGCCTCTAGGTTGGGGTGACTTGGAGGTTTGTTGTCGCTGTCTGTCTTGGGACTAGTCCCATTCCTTGCTCAGGATGGGGGGGGTTAGGGGGGGTTGGGGGGGGGGGGGTTTACTACGTGTGCCATGACTTTTACGCGTGTTCTTTCCCTCCGGGGCACAGGGATGGGAGGTTGTCTATGTGCTGGCAGGGTGACTGCGCAGGTTTCTGCTTGTTCTTCTTTCTTCTTTCCCTGCCCTTGGGTTCTTCGGTGTTGGCACTACTCTGGTGGTGTTGTTAGTCACCGTTTCTTTCCAATTTTTCTGCTCTTCGCACACTGTTCCCATGCTTCCACAGTTTTTTATCTGGTGGTTCCGCGTTGTGGTGCGAATAAGTTCTCCGAAGAAAACTGACGTAGGCGCTCCGGGGCGGGTCTTATGTGACCTCGCTGGCGTCACGTACACGGACGACGCCTGGGCGGAGTCGCGTGATGTCGCCCCGCCCCCGGCGCGCAGGGATGCTGTGGCAAAAAAGTTTCCAGATCCAGTCTCACGCCTGGGGATAATTCTACGTGAAGGAATCTGCGGCTAGAATCGTCTCTACGAGATACATCGTTACCGAAGGTAAGTAACTCGTACTTTAATGACGACTTCCACTTTGAGCTATCTTCATATAGAGCCACCAGCAGTGGAAACACCCATTGCCTGGAGTTTGCAACACATCAGAGGTTGGTGGTAAACTGCTTAGGTGATGCTCTCCATAAGGCTTGGTTGAGGAAATGTCTTCCTGCATTTCACCTCCTTCATTGAAGTTCAACACATACTTCAACTCTGTTAATTGTTATTACCACCCAGAGTGCAACGTTGGGGGCTGATCAGCAATCATAATGCCTACTTTACTGGCTATATATTCTGTTGCTTACTAACAAAGGAAGCATTCAGTGGCAGGCAGCTCATAATATCCCTCCGGTGTGCTATGGGCAAGTGCTGATCAAATTAGGGAAATGTGCGCTTGCCACGGTGAAGTTATGGACAACCACACTTTTCAATGAAAAGGCATTTTTTGATTTGCTATACCTGTAGACCCTCTGCCCTGATCTGCATGAAAATTGGTGGCAGTCACTAGATGTAGTCGGTTAAGTCCTGTCATGTCTATTGATTTTGGTGAATATCCATGCAAGGGAAAAAAGTTAAAGAGGGTTTGAAAAATATGTTTTTCTTATTTTCGGTCCCATTGGAAATTTTGCTCTAACCTACAACAGAAAATAACTGAATAGATTTATGCCACACATGGCATGTAAATGTGTTAGTAGTTTTAGAGAGATATCCCTTTTAAAAAGAGTTATCCCTTTTGAATAATTTGCAGGCCTGGGTGTAGTTTGCGAAGTTTTGCTACGCGGAACTCCTCGAAGTTACAAAAAACCTCAGCGGAGTTCCACAAGGGCAGAGTGCAGTGCGAACTGCCGTTCGCACTGGTCTTCCTGCTGCTCGGGTAGAAATTCTACCCAAGCGGCAGCTTGCGCTTGAGAACTTACCGTCCGCAATCGCGAGAAGGGAAAAAACTCTGCTGCACTACGGAAAGCGGAGTTTTCTGCACTCCGCGAGCTCCGCGGAGCACGGAGTGCAGAAAACTCTGCAAACTCAGTGAACGGAGTGGAGTTCACCGCCCAGGCCTAATAACTTGCAGTTTAAAATCACGGGTCAAAAACTTGCTACTCCTTTCAATAATATTTGAGTTTTTTTTTAACACATGCGGTGGAGTACAGGGCCTAGTCACAGTACTGGCCGAATGGACAACCCACCCTTTTGGATCGGCCAGTCATGGTGGGTTGGGTGTTGGACCTGGTTACTGACCAGGGTCTGCAACCATCATCTGCTGTGCACGCCCAAAGTCCATGTGTTTGGTCACCAGTGATAAGTTAGGCCACAGGACCTGGCAAAAGGAGTTACACCCGTTGCACATGGCCAAAGCGGTTGTATGACGGAGCATGCATACATTCATCACGCATGACGTCCTTTACAACAGAAATGTAAGTATATAGCAGGTAAGTGAAATCGATATATATACTGCATTGGCCGAAACTCGTCATGTTCGAGTTACACTTTGAAATGAAAAAGAAACGCCATCACGGCAAGCAGAATGAGCATATTCAAGTCGTCCGTGTCTCTGTTTGGTGGCTGGATGCACCCTCGAGGGGTAACTGGAGATATATATATATATATATATATATATATATATATATATATATATATATATATATATATATATATAATATTCACTGAAAAAAAACATAGGTTTCAGGCCTGATATAGTTAGGAATTAGCATTTAAAATACCTTAGAAATTCACTGAAAAAACAATAGGTTTTAGGGGTGTTATAGTTAGCTGGACATTTCACTCGAACAAAACCATTGAAATTCCTACGATATAGTTAGTTGTACTAACTACATCTCGCGCGCCCGCAATCCACTGCTGATGATGTCACATATTACATCATTCATGCCATCGCAAATGACATCACTGATGACATCATCCAGAGAATGTGATTTCGTTCGTTATTTAAATATATATAATATATATATATATATAGCAATTTGCATTGAAGAATGGGTGGATATATAAATATCTGGATGGAGGATTTAGTAGCAGTGTGATTGACTGTTTACTTGACTAATTTATAGTGTCTCACTAAATATATTGGATAGTGACTAAACTGTGTGAATATCTGTATCACTTTGTCAGTTGTTGTGTAAACTGCTGCACTAGTTGGTTACTAGCTACGTGAAAGTCTATATTATTTATTGATTAGTTAACTGACTATTTGTATGGGAGAGTGAATGTGTGTGTGGTTCGGTGGGGGGGTGTGACTGCCCAAAGATGTGTGAATAGTTGATTCAGTAGGTATATGAAGTTAAAACTACATGTTATAACAGTTGTTTGGGTGAGTGAATATCTTTATGGGTGTGGCGATGAGCAAATATATGTCTCAATGGTAAATGTCCAACAAACTAGAAAAATAAAAGCCAGTGTATGTGTCCGTTGTTGTATGTAAATAAGTATACATAAGACACAGTGATTGTATGAGTGACTGTATGGATAACTGTATAGTTGTAATAGTGATTTTAAAACACACTAAGTATGAGCTATTATCTATATGAATAGATGAAGTGGTGTTTTTATAAGTGTATAGCTAAGTAAAAGTAAGTATGATCCATTGTTTGCATAAGTGAGTAGGATGACTTCATAAGTGATTAGGTTGTGTGCTGGTGTGTAATGTTGATATAGGTGTATAAGTATATTTGATAGTGTTCTATTGATCATTGACAGCATGTATGAGTGAATCTACAGGTAAATAATTAGATGTGTGTATAGCTCTAGGAATCACTGGTTGGGTGTTTAGAAACTTGTATTGGTGTGTCAATGGTTTTAATCTGGCACTCTCTATTTTACAGTGAGTGTTGAAAGGTTATACTAGTGTATGATGAGGTGTATCTGATTGTCACATGGATGATGTCATCAGTGATGTCATTTGAGATGTCATCAGTGATGTCACTGACCATGTCATGAATGATGTAATATGTGACATCATCAGCAGTGAATTGCGGGCGCGCGAGATGTAGTTAGTACAACTAACTATATCGTAGGAATTTCAATGGTTTTGTTTGAGTGAAATGTCCAGCTAACTAGAACACCCCTAAAACCTATTGTTTTTTCAGTGAATTTCTAAGGTTTTTTAAATGCTAATTCCTAACTAGATCAGGCCTGAAACCTATGGTTTTTTCAGTGAATTTCAAAGGTTTTTTAAATGCTAATTCCTAACTATATCAGGCCTGAAACCTATGTTTTTTTCAGTGAATTTCAAAGGTTTTTTAAATGCTAATTCCTAACTATATCAGTCCTGAAACCTATGTTTTTTTCAGTGAATTTCAAAGGTTTTGTAAATGACAATTTTTAATGTATTAATTGTTATACTGATTTTTTTGATACTGCTTTACTACATTGTTTAAACTGTTTATTTTTAGAAATTTTATTTTTTTAATTACATTATACATTACAATACAAAATATACTTTCTCAGAATGAATTACTTTAGTTTAAATACTTTGCAAATAGACAATAGACTTTTAAGTACAGTAGTTACAGTTGTTGCAATGGGCAACACAATTTCAAACACAAAGCAACGTTGAGCTCAATGTGAATTTCTAGTCAAATGCAATTAGTTATTTTATGATTACTTTTCTAACCACAGGACTGGATGCTAGATTCAGTCCTTGGACATCTCCTGTAAACAGTTGAGTAAAAGCGTTTTGGTTACAGTAGTGATTTTTAAGGATTAATATTGTATTTTAAAAGTTGACGCTTAAAAGATTTTTCACATAGAATCATCAATGTTATCCTATGGCAGAAAATTCACTTAGCAGGTAAGTACTGTTATCGTTACTTTTTCTTACTCAGTGGTGGATCCTTGATCCAGCACAGGTGAATCTCCTATAAACAGTTGAAAGAATGTGTTTGTCATACAGACGATTTTTTAGGAATATTTTTAGTTTGTGAAAAGAGACACTTGGAAACTTTTCTGCTGAAAACCACACAATGGATTCCTATGGAAGGAAATACAAGTTACTGGTAAGTACGCTTAGAATTACTTTTCAGGGTCAGTGCTGGTCTAAAAGATGCAGCCCTGGGTTCTCTCCTGATAACAGGTGAGTAAATCGGAATTCGTAGTTCGGCTGATTTTAGAGGAATATTTGTACAATGGAAAAGGAAGGGGGCGGGGCCTGAGGTAACGTGTGCAAACCCGCCCTGTGGCGTGTTTTAAGTTGGGGAATTAATTCCTCTTCAATCCTGCGGTTCCCTGGGGGCCAACTAGCCCACCAGGTACCTCCAGTATGCGTCAAGGAGCTGCGTTGCAGAGAGGTGTTCAGAGGCCACGCCCCTTTTCACAACACTCTGCAACGCAGCTCCGTGGCGCTTACTGGAGGTACCTGGTGGGCTAGTTGGCCCCTAGGGGACCTCTCGATTGAAGAGGAATGAATTCCCCAACTTAAAACGCGCCACAGGGCGTGTTTGCACAGTATCACCTCAGGCCCCGCCCCCTATCTTCACCACTGTGCAAACGCGCCTTGAATCCTGAGGTCCCCTAGCGGCCAACTAGGCCACCAGGTGCCTCCAGTAAGCTCCACGGAGCTGCATTGCAGAGAGGTGTAAAAAGGGGCGTGGCCTCATTACACTTCTCTGCAACGCAGCCCCCTGGCGCATACTGGAGGTTCCTGGTGGGCTAGTTGGCCCCCAGGGACCCCCAGTATTCAAGGGGAATTAGTTCCTCCTCTGCAAAAGCACCAGGGGGCGCGTTTGCAGAGTGGTGTAAGGAGGGGGCGCGGCCTCCGGCCCGATCCCGTTTTTTTTTTTTCGAAGGGGGGGCTGTGTAGCCCCCCTTCTTTTTCTATTTATTTTGGCCCTGGGGACCCCATCCCCAAGGGCCTGTCCCCAATTTTTTTGCAGAGTTTTATTTAGCGCTAACTTGACCCGAATCCATTTTTATATTTGAAAAAATAATTTGCCCCGGGGACCCCATCCCCCGGGGCATGGGCCTTTTTGTTAAAAAAAAAAATGTTTATGGAGGGGGGCTGCGTAGCCCCCCTCCTCTGGCCACTTTAAGGCCCCAGGGTCCCCATCCCCCGGGGACCACCATTGTTTTAAAAAAAAGAAAAAAAAATTATTTAATGGGGGAGGGGGACTGTGTGACCCCCCCCCCCCCCCTCCTGGGCCACTTCTGGCCCCGGGGACCCCATCCCCCGGGGCCTGACCTCTCGTTGGAGACCGTGGGGGGGTCCCCAATCCCCCCACGGTCCCAGCCGGCTCCCCGCCTCCTGCGGGAGCCGGCACTGCTTTTCCACATGGGGAGCAGCTAACATGCTGCTCCCCAGCAATCTGCTTTGCTTCATTGAAGCGAGAGCAGGTTTCCCTGCTCTCGCTTCAATGAAGCAAAGCAGTTTGCAATGGCAAGGTGGGAGCCGCGAGGCTCCCGCCCTGCCATTGCAAACAGCAGTGTCCCGGGGTGGGCACCCCGGGACACTGCAGGAGCCGGCCCTGGCGGTCCCCAGGGCCAATACAAGGCTCCAGGAGGAACATGACCCCCCTCCAACATGTACAAGTTGCCCCGGGGGGTGAGAGCACCCCCACATCAAATCGTTGTAAGCCCCGGGGGTGGCGGTCCCCGGGGCTGGGGGGGGCTGCGAGCCCCCCACCTATGGTAACGAAGCCCCAGGGGGTGGCGGTCCCCGGGGCTGCGGGGGGGGCCCCCCCACACTTTTGTTTTTTGAATTACGCCCCCGGGATTTGGCCCCCAGGGGCAAATTAGAATATTCAGTGGGGGGCCGAAAGTCGCGCGGGGTGCGCGAATCTCGCCGATTTTTTTTTTTTTTTTTAATTTCTTTATTTATTTATTTGGGGGGGGCCCTGAGCAGGCCTAGGGGTCAGGGTGTTTCTACCCTGCCCGCTTGTCGCGTTTTTCGCGTTTGTTTTTTAGGTTTCTTGTGCCTCGGTTCTACCGAGGCACAATATGGCTGCCAACACTTCCTGATCTGGAGTGTTGACAGCCAATTAGAATACAGCTCGTGCACGGCAGGGTGCGCGCTGGGTGCGCGGATCCTCCGAGGCCATAGATATATCTATCTTTTTAACTCTAATTTTCTCAGGAACTACTGAACGGATTTACACCATTTAAGCAAAAGGCACGAGTCTGAACTGAGGACTACCTCTTTGCCAAATTTGGTGTAATTCCGTTCAGCAGTTCGGGCTGTAGCTGCGTCAACAGGTCCTATGGGACATTGCATGGGGAAAACGTGTTTTGGGACCCCCCTTTTTTCTCGGCCCCCACTTGACAAATCACCGTGAAATTTTCAGGATAGGAGCGGACCACAGCTGGCCAAAAGTTTGGAAAGTTTCGCTAAGATTCGTCAATCGGCGCCAACGTTATTCCAAATAGAATGTTGCGGATTTCCTATGGAAAATAGGTCCTAACTAGATCTACCTACTGGCAACCGCCAGTAGGTAATTATATATATATATATATATATATATATATATATATATATATATATATGTGTACACATACACATGTACACACACACACACACACACACACGTACACACACACACACCCCACCCCCCAACCTCACCACCCCCCAAACTCACCCCTCGTAAAGCCTAAATATACTCTTACCACCTAATACCCCTAAAAACACCTTTACCACCCAATACCCTTACCCACCCCTAAAAACGTCCTTACTATCCAAACCCTAAAAACACCCTTCGCACCTAGTACTCTTATCCTCCCCTTAACCCCCCAAAAGCCTTACCACCCAATACACCTGTGCAACCGTAAAAACACATTTAGCACCCCATACCTTTACCCACCAGTAAACACTAAAAGCACGCCCAATACCCTTACCCAGCTCTAAAACCTAGAAAATATTCTAGCTACCCAATTCTCTTATCCACCCCTAAACCCCCCCAAAAAACCCTACTACCCGGAAACCCTAAAAACATCTTTACCACCCAATACCCTTACCCACCCGCTAACCCTAAAAACACTCTTACCGCCCAGTACCCTTACCCAGCCCTAAACCTTAAAAATACCCTTAACACTCCATACCCTTACCCACCCATAAGCCCTAAAAATACCCTTACTACCTTATACCCTTACCCAGCCCTAAACCGTTAAATTACCCTCACTCTAATTCCTAACACACACCCACACACACACATATATGCGCACACATATACACAAAGTAGTTTCACTTATCTGATATATACTTACATTTTTGTTGTAAAGGCTTGTGTGGTAAAGGTATTGCATGTTAAAGGTTGTTTCCCAGCCAAACAGTTGGTGACAGGTGTTGAGCTGTCACAGAGAGTTGGGTGCAGGACGCCAAATGCCTGCACTCTGGACCAGTGGTCAATACTTGCTTTGCACGCCCTTTGTCTGTGAACAGCAGGGGTTGACCACCTGCGGCGGGTAGGGTGAAGGTCATACCATTAACCAGTGATGCTTACAGCCTTTTGCCAAGTGCAGCATGCATTGATTGACTCTGTAGGTTTGGTATAGGTCCTGGATGCCTGCGGCCATGCACAGCTGTGGTTGGTAATTAAGTACATCATAAAAAAACATGGAATACACTGAAAACAAAACACAGGTAAAAACGGAGGTATGGTTCTGGCTGAAACTCCCAACCCCACTGCAATTCACAAATTCTAGTTAGTAACCACACAACACACTCCGTAATTTGATCAGTTCAAACTTCAACAATGGAAGAAAAATAATTTATTACTGGGCAGATTATTTCTCTACCCACATATACATCCCTAATAGTGGGGAACGCTTTTAGGTAACCAAACTGTACTGATCCTTTGGTTGCCACAGGAGAGCGTCCTTCACATCAGTGTTTTTGAACTAATGGCTTTCCTGTTAGACCTTCAGTCATTACTAGCCACACTGCAACACAACATGATACTCAAACCAACATGATCACTATGTACTAGATATAGAAACCAAGGGTGTACCCATTCTTTCTCACCGTACCTGTGAGCACAAACATTTTGGCACTGGATGATACATCCTCAAATACCCCTACTAGTAGAACATCTCCCAATGGTGGATAATGACTTTGCCAACCTGCACCAAGAAAGTCACAAATGGGAAATCAACTTGCATATTTTACACACACACACACACACACATACACACACACACACACACACACACACACACTCACTCACTCACTCACTCTCTCACTCTCTCACTCTCTCACTCTCTCACTCTCTCACTCTCTCACTCTCTCACTCTCTCACTCTCTCACTCTCTCACAAAACTGCACCTGTTTGGCACCCACAAATACCCAAAATGGCAAAGCTTCACCTGCAGTTACCTACAACCTCAATGCGTGGCAATGCTTTATGAATATGTTGATCAGGGGTATTCACTTACACTTTTCCCCCACTACCACTGATTCGTTATGTAGCACTGAAAATGAGATAAGCTCCAATGATGCTACTCCTCACTACACTAACATGGGACCATCGACCTAGATGGTCTACTGTAGGATTTGTCCTTTTCATCCACATGAAAAACGATAAATGCACCCAGACTTAGTCAGTACGAAGAAAAGCTACTGCATCCCACCTGAAGGCATTCAGCCTTGCAATCTGGCATAAGTGTTCTTAGAATTCGGATACATGCAACTACCTGACGATTGTATGAATATTATAAATGAGGTAAGGAAACCTACTACTAGAGCATATTATGCAACAAAATGGAAAAGCTTTGTTTTCTTTTTCAACCCTCTAAGTGATTCATTAAGATCTACAGTACAGCGCATTGTTTATTATCTGTTACACCTTCAGAAAGCTTGCTTGGCCTACATATCAATGTGGATTCCTTGAGCATACGTTCAACACAGAAAATGTCAGTCTGTTTCAAAATCCTAATCAAAGCTTTCATGGACAACTTAAAAGGGACATCCTTCCTAGACTCTTCCTAAATTATGCCTGTTGCTTCTTTGGACCTCAATATTCTTCTTGCCAGGCTCACAGAAGCCCCCTCTGAGCTACTATATACATGTCCACTACAATTTCTGTCTTTAAAGTAGAATTTCCCATATCTATTGTCTCACTCATCTGGAATAGTGAGCATCAGGCATTGTGAATTGATGAACCTTTTATTTTGTACAAGGACAGAGTTGTGCTGTTCCCCAACACTAATTTTCTACCAGAATATGTGCGGTCCTTTAATCTCAAACTGTTTTACCTTCCCTTATCTCACAGCCACAATCACGAACGGAAGAAGCTTTGCCATTAGCTGTTTGAGGGGGCGTCATATACTAATAAACAGGTATTTTTTACTTTTGCACAGCCACATATTGGCAACTCTATCTCCGAAGCAGGGTTAACCAGATGGATTACTAGATGAATTCTACTTTGTTACTAAAAATCAGAATGCACACTGCAGAACATAATACCAAGAGGACATCTCATTCACAAAAAATGTGCCACAATAAAAAAAGAAAATCAAATCTCTCTCTAGAAGATATTTGCAGTGCTGCTGCATGGAGTTCCATCTACACATTTACTGAGTAGACACTCATGTGTGCCACAAAGCACACGGTGGGCAAGCAGTATATAAAACAATGTTTCACATATCGTTCACTGCTGCTGTCAAGCTACCACTTTACTATTTTTATTCTGTGCACAGCATGTGATCTACAACTACAAAGACTACATATAGAAAAGTTTACTGTAACCATATGCTTGCATCTTGTAGTGCTGTAGGTTCACATGCGCCCATCCTGCGGTCCCTAAAGCGAGCACTGCGCAACACCAATGCACATAATGAATATATGCATGCTTATTCACCAGTACACAGGCACTATAACATTTTACTATTAACCACATATGTATATATATATATAACTACCCTGGAGGGGGGGGGGGGGGGGGGAAGCACAATCAAAAGTGGAGTCTTTGTTTTGGAAAATAGTGGACTCAAGGGATAGGTCAGCGAGTCCTCTCGAAACCAGAACTCCTGAGGTCAGCACTAAGTGACAGGAGTGTGCATACCATGGTAATCCAGAGCACTACACGTGGAAAACGGATGTTATAGGTAAGTGACATTTTACTTTCAAATTAGATTACTTCTGCAGTGAAATTCATGCTGCAATATTGGAAGAACATACTGAAAAGCAAGTCATGCCCAACTGCAATGTTATGATGTTGGTACCATGTGATTTACTTTTACCCTGGTTTCAAATTCTTGGACCACATTATCTTTATATTCTAAAGCGTGCCTATTTGAGAGATTAGCTCAATTGAAAATATCATTCACAATGCATTTCTGACTGATAACGAGGCATTTGTTTTTGTTTTAATCATAAAGGAAGACTGCCCTGGACATATGTGACAATTTGACCTCTTTAGACTATGTAATAATAACTGCATTCTAGGCTTTATTTCTGAAATTGATTATTTGCTTACTATGCTATTTTGTCAAACTAAAATTCAGTATTTTATGTTTTGCAGGCTGTGGACTGGTGGAGTTTAGGCGTTCTTACGTATGAGTTATTAACGGGAGCATCACCTTTTACTGTTGATGGTGATAAAAATTCCCAAGCTGATATTTCTAGGTAAGGTAAAGTTCTGCTAGTGTGTGATCTCTTTATTACTGTGGCCATAAAGCATTTCTTGATCAAACATCATAAGAGCGGACTATTCAGTCCCTGTATTTGCAACAAAGAGTATGTGCCAAAGAAATTATGGTTTTGATTGTATTCAAATATTGTTTCCCCACACTTTAGAACTGTAAAAAACTGTTCCTAATTTGTACTTTCCTAATTTTGATATATTCTGAAATATCAGCATAGTTCATTTTTGTTGTGTGCTAGAAAACGCCTTTTGTTTCAAGCAAGATTGGCACATAAGTTCTCTCACTTTGAAGTCGAAGAAAGAAAAGTAAACACCAAGCTCTCTGGGAAACAGAGGCCGACATCTGATCTCTGCTTTAGATGCACTGCAAAAGTGTCAAGATAAGAACACCATTTAAAGTCATGATTACAGAAAGCGAGTACTCAGAAGGATACAGTAAACCAGGGATGCTCCACGGGAGGTACGAACTCCAGCTAGACAGCTTAAAACTAATAAAGCCAGAAACTAGAAAGTAAGCAATTGTTACTCACTGAAAAGCCAATGGTAAGCAATGTGTGGGGTGCATTCCCAAGGAAGCTTTCAGAATGCCCACAATAAGTTGTTGGCAAACCAGACAGCTGTGCCTAAAAAAAACTTACTGTGAGGTAAGGTAATTAGATTGAGGAAAAAAAAAAGATTAGTGTGACTGAGACCCCTGTCCTGCAATAGCGACCAACAACATTTATCCTCTTGTTGCGGCCATCCAATCAGATCATTTGGTCCCATGGGACAGTACTGATCCTGTAGGACCGAAATGATCCACCGGGAAAAAGCCCTCTTGACCAATCTGATTGATCTATTTTTGTGAATCTGCAATGCCGCGAGAGTCTGCTGGACCAGCCATCCAGATATCACTAATTTAAACACAAATATCTAAAAAATGGCTGAACTGATTTATACCGAATAATGAAAAGCATGCGGTCTGAGTAAATTTTATGTAAATCTGTTTGTGCGTGTTTTTTCTTTATCAATTCCAAAATTTCCTATGGAAATTAACACGGGAAAACAATGTTGTGGGACCGCCACTTTTTCTTGGCCCCTTTAGCTGGATTCACTCAAAACTTTCCGGAAGAGAGCTGTGGGGATGAACATTTTTTTGGAATGTTTTGTGAAAATTCACCAGATGGTGCCAAAATTATTACCAGAACAAAAAACACTCGTCCTATTGAAACTCTGACGTGTGTGTGTGTGTGTGTGTGTGTGTGTGTGTGTGTGTGTGTGTGTGTGTGTGTGTGTGTGTGTGTGTGTGTGTGTGTGTGTGTGTGTGTGTGTGTGTGTGTGTGTGTGTGTGTGTGTGTGTGTGTGTGTGTGTGTGTGTGTGTGTGTGTGTGTGTGTGTGTGTGTGTGTGTGTGTGTGTGTGTGTGTGTGTGTGTGTGTGACAGTCAGTCAGTCAGTCAGTCATAGTCAGTCAGTCATAGTCAGTCAGTCATAGTCAGTCAGTCATAGTCATAGTCAGTCAGTCATAGTCATAGTCAGTCATAGTCATAGTCAGTCAGTCAGTCATAGTTAGTCAGTCAGTCAGTCAGTCAGTCATAGTTAGTCAGTCAGTCAGTCAGTCCGACCGTTCCCCGTCTAGAAAGGACTTCAGCCCACGCAGGTAAGTAAAGATTCCTCCTTTAATAGCAGTGCAATGATCGGCATAATGCATTTCGGCGTGAGCGCCTTCGTCAGATACCTTCAATCATTCACCCTTTGAAAATTCAGAGTGTCCTTCTGCGATTGGTAGAGGCACTCCTTCACATGTCCAGGGGCGGGTACTCAAAACGCAATGTCTCAAGCTTCCAAGCTGCAGCGACACCTGTGTAAGTACTTGCCCAAGTGAGCGGTGCCTGCAGCTACACCACTGAATCATGGATCTTGTAGTGCAAGGAACAGAAATCCTACTCCTTCATCCAACCGCAGATCACAACAGCGAGTATTGACACCCACCGCATATATATAGTTATTAATTGCACACACATGTATTAATTACTGTGGCAGTTACCATATGAATTGGATTTTTTGGTTTGCTAGTAATTTGGTGCTGTTTGACAAATCTTCACAACACTGTCCAAGAAAAAGGTCCTCCACCTCCGCTCCTTCATCAAACGTTTTGGGGTAATCAGTCAAGCAGGGGCTGAGTGGGAGAAAAAAGGAGGTTCCAAAATGCATTTTTCCTATGCAATTTCATAGGAATTTTTTACCAGTGCTATAGCCCAAACGACTGAACAGAATTACACCAAATTTGGCAGAAGTCAAATTTGACAGAAATCTAGATCACAAATAGTGTAAATCTGTTCAGTAGTTTAATAGACGTTAAGGTTCAAAATGTATGTTTATCTGGATGATTGGGTTCGCAGGACTCTCACAAGAGTCCCACGATCAAGCAATTTTAAATAATATAGTGATCTGATTGGCTGAGAGGGCCTCTTTTCTCATCGGCCATCTTGTTCCTGTGGGAGCATGAAGCACCTGCAAGTCATGAGGGAGCTTGCGCTCTGAATGCCTGGCCACAAAATGTGGAGAAAAGTTGTGGCTGCCATTTCAGGGCACGGGGACTCGGTCGTAGTATCCTGAAAATTAAAAAAAATAAAAAAAAAACCTGGACCTTGCTTCAACATGAGGAGAAATGTTGTGGCCGCCATTTTAGGACAAGGGGACTTGGTGGATCTTGGGGAGTGGGGAATGGGGGGGTCCCAGAGGGACAACTCCCACCCCATGGCATTTTTTGGGGGGGTTGCCACAATCCTTCTGGATTCTTGAGGGAGTCAGTGAGGTCTAATCCTAGAAATTTACTGAAAAATACAAAGGTTAAAGTGACGTATAGTTAGGTGAAAATATCAGTTTAAGCAAAACATGTTAAAATAAAAACTCAAAAATTCATCAATTATAGTTACTTGAAGCAATTCTACCCTTGCGAAGCACTTCTTATGACCTCACATATTCTAACACTCATGACCTGTTCTGTGACATCATTGATAACATCACTAATGATAAATAGCTTGATTGATGAAAGCACTGTGCTGATGGAGTTTTGAGTTAAAGTTACTTATAATAACTATGGGCAGATGACCGACCAGCAAAATTGCGGCTCGCAAATTGCAACTCATTTGCGAGTCGCAATTTGTGAGTTGCAATTTGCCAAGTACAACAGTGTGTTTAACACTGTTTGTGATTCCCAGTGGGGTCGCAAATTGCGATGCTCATTAATATTAATGAGCCTCTTCCCCCCAGGTCCAATGATTAAGCCATCAATCCAATTCGGGGGCATAGCCGTTTCCAGGTGCTATTATTAGTACCTTGGCTGGATTCTAGCAACCCCTGTTTGGTTTTATATTAGCGATCACTACTGGTTGAAACATTAGTGCTGAGGGGTGAGCTCTCCGTTCCACTACTGCCCCTACCAGTCATAGTAACTGAGGCAGCACAATGTGTGTAAACCTATAAGATTGCATATTGAAACCTGTGTGGCAGATAAGGACAAAAAAATATATATATATTAATGAGCCTCTTGCAATTTGCGAGCCCATTGTGAATGACAGGCCCTCTCAGGTATGGTGGCCTGCTGGGCTCAGCAGACCACCGTGTCCGGGACTGCTTTTAAATCTAAATTTTTAATGCAGCCCGTTTTCCTCAAAGGAAAACGGGCTGCATTTAAAAAAAACAAAAAAAAAAACGTTTTTTGTTTCATTTTTTAAGTGCACGTAGTGGTCCCTAGAACCACTGCCTACCTTAAAAAATATCTTTAGATTCAGTCACAAAGTGGAAGGGGTTCCCTGGGGACTCCTTCCAACTTGCGACTGCATTGCCAGCCTCTTGAAGAGGGTGGTAATTTGCGAGTGTTTTGCGACGCAATTGTCGTCACAAAACATTCATACATTTGAGTTTATTTAGGAATTGTACATGGCTCTGGGCCATTTTGCATGCGCAAACGGGTCGCAGACCCGTTTCCGCATGCAATTTAGGGTCGTACATCTGGCCCAGAAACTGGTGAATTTCAGTGAGTTTTTTTTCACAGCATATTTGAACTACAGAAACATTAGAAATACAATAGTTATTGTTTAATTCATTAATTACAAAATTACTAGTCCAATTTATAGTACAGGCCACAGCGTAACAATGCTCAGCGTCCATGACACTGTCGGGCAGGACGTTGCACAGGACAGATCATGGTCTCACTCATTTCAATCTTAAATAATACAAATTTTATGCAGGCCCTATAAGTCAAAATATTATGCTTAGATGACAGCCAGCCTCCCTTAGACTCAGGTACAATCATAACTCCTGGTCCAAAAAGCAAACAATGCTGCGGAACGACAGGGTATCTGAAAAAGAACCCTTATTAATGGAACAAACTTAACCTAACGCAAAAATCAATGTGACCAAAAATCTCACTAGAAGCATCCCAAAACCCCATTTAAATCTAGGCCCAGCCTTAAATGCATCTCAAGGTCGACACGAAGGCGAGGAATGTGCGCCCTTAATCAGACGATGAAGCCCCCCACCCCCTCATACGATCTCACCTACAGGGAGCAAGCCCCCAACAGTTCTAGCCAGGCTTACACAACATGCCAAGCACTGGTGGCAAATCTTACTAACATTGCAAATGTCAATCGATGTCTTGAATTTCCAGTTAGACAACTCGATGTACAGATCGACTTCATGAATCTGACGTGCGCACACATTTCAGGCATTAATTTAAAACTAGAATCCTTGACCTCTTTAATCCAACCAAATGTACTTGCAGCCCGATGATACACAAATCATCCTCACTCCCGGAAGTTTGTCAAGTATTTTAACTTCTTAAAGGCCGACCACCAGAAGTGATCCAACCACCACCAAATAAACACAAACCAAGAACCCACTACAGGAAATATTAAGCTGGGATTTATAACCCTGAGAAAGGCAATATGAACGGCCAAAAACCAACAACATAGAAGATCAAACAGGAGCAAAGTCACCTCAAACAACCAAGGTGCAAGCTCCCTTATCCTCCAAAATAACTTAAAGTCAGCGAAAATGAGCAAAGAAGGCAAAATGTAAAAACACTCAGTCAAAGGAAGCAGCATCTAAACAAATCTACCCCATATTTGGACAAAATAACATAGTAGTTGCAGGTAGTATTCCTCCAACTCATCCATTTGTCACCTGGATGACGCACAATGTTCGACCACCGCCTCAACAACTTCTCCTAACAAAATATTGTCTCAAAATGAAAATATTAAATGCCGATCACAGAGGCTGGCGGAAACTCAAGTGGCAACCAAAAGTAACTATAGCAATGGATCATCACATCCACAGGACCAAACCACACGAATCTTCATCAGCTGGGGGAGTGAAGCACAGGGACGGTTCACCCGGAGTTCACACCAAACATCGCAACAAGCCAAGAAATAGCTCACAAAATCAAGACCGATGTCCAAATGAATTACCCACTCAACTGGAGGGCCCAGACAAATCGCCCCCTCAAACAAGAGACAACATGTTCTATGGGAAATATAATAATATAAGCACATGCACATCTAACCTGCACTTAATGTCCATTGTCACCACTAACTGTAATCGAACCATCTCACTAAAACCCCCACCCCTGTTCAGCGCCAAACCATGCCCCCCCATCAGCTATCCACCCTGGTGGGATTACATGTCCTTCAAAAGTGAGGAAAAATGACAACTCTACAGGAATTCGAAATGCCCCCAAACCCCCCCCCCCCCCCCCCCCCCCCTGATATCGAATGCGGGTACACAAGCCACAACATTCACAACAAACCTAACAAAAATTCTTCTCCCACAGGAATTCTTTACCAAAATTGAGGGCAGGCATAACAAACATCTATTTAAATCAGAATACATAACTCAAGTTCAACAGAACATCCTCAAGAGAGGAAGCATCATAAGGCTACTAGGGGAGATTCCACAACTAAAAGACATAACCTCAACAGATCTATTAGCAGTAGGATTCCTGGTAACCGACAACCCCTCAAGACCAAAACCCACTTTAACAACTTGGAATTCAATTGAAATAGTGGAGTTGCTTCTTTCCTCCGTAAACGTTTTTGAGAGTTGAGGCATTACGTTAAAAAGAGAACAACCTCGTAGATACCCATTTCCACTCTTAGAAAAAACAGATTGCAGCCCCCAACAGCAAAAGCTGCCCAATCAGTTATGAGTGCAAGAAGCTTCTCCATCGACCAATCGTAACACCTAAGCACAAAAAAGGTGCGACCAAACAAACTGGTTCTTATTGGGATTGGATGTTCTCAGCCCTAAACGCACCTTGCTCCACATAAACTCTTCATGCGAAAGTAACATCACCCCAGTGTACGGTTCTGCCCATTCTATTCTGGAATATTACAGGGGCAAAATTGCTGCTTTAGGATGGTTCACCACCTAAGAGCTGTGCAAACATAGATATAATTGCGCTCCTAGAAACTTAGTCAGTGGTGGAACTTCCTGTAGAAGGCTACATGCAATACCAAATTAGTGCCACAAAATCCAAACACTACGGCAGACCCAAAAGGGGCCTCACTTTCTACATATCGCTCAGTCTAAATACCATCACAGAAAAACTACCCCAGGTAGACCCTAGCCTCCAAATCATTAAACTTAGTAACTGGACGCAGTATAACAGACCCCCTGTGCCACTATTCAACGTCTACATTCATCCCAATGCATCCAAGAAAAAAGTCTTAATAGAACAAATACCATCCACTATATCCAGATACAAGCAAGAGCAACATACGTGGGACAGAATACTGACAGATGACTTCGAAATAAGCCTTATTCACACCATAGAGGATGATGACCTACTCAACATTGATATCATTCTGGAATGTACCAGTTCAGGCCAACTTGAAAGCTAAGCGTTGAGATGTTAATGGAAAAACATTCATCATGAAGCTGGAATTCCTAAGAACGAGGGTCCTGTTGTTAGGAATAACTCCATGTATACATGGCACTAGGTCCAGTTGAAACTGGTATGACAAACACAACCAACCTAAAGCGATTGCGATGGTCGCATGAATCCATAGCAGAACTAGCATCTCAAGGAGCTAATGACTTACAGCAAAAATACTAGGAAACATCCAATAGATGCGAGGGTATGACTTTGAAACCGCCTTGCTAACCCCACTCCCACAAGCAATACAAAGGATGACATCTGGTCCACTAGCCAGGTCAAGACTGAAACCACCCCTTTCGAAACGCTGAATAGATTTGAAAAGGGAACAAAAGAAACTCGCCAGGCAACTGAAAGTGTTCCCCCTAAAATCGCCCCTGTGGGCACGTTTGAAACATCAAAAAACAACATGTAGCCAGACAAGACAGTCATGAAGGATGCCTTCTGGGCTAAGTAATATTCTGTGTCAGGCAGAGCAACTCAAGGAATTTCTAGGAAACCATAAATGACCTCAATTCAAAAGGAAGAATAACTAATTACTCAAACATCACAGAACTAACTTGGGTGTCCTATTTAGCCAGTACTTTTTCTATAAATCAACAATCATCTAGTGCAGAACATCCTACATGCAACCAACTGGCAAAGTCAGCCACAAATCATAACCTCAATTCCAACTAGGGACGAAACCCAGCCCAAGTCCGAAAAATCCCCCTAAAGGGTCGTCAAGAAGGTGCCCCGGGGCCAAACGCCCTACCACAGGCCATCTTCAAAGAAGACGTTGATTTCTGATAAGAGGCACTAGCTTCGCTGTTTGAGGAAGTTCAGAAAAGTGACTGCATGCCGGAAAGTTTGCGGGTCTCCATCATAAATGCAATGTTCAAAGAAGGTGACGGGGCAAGCCCTGGCAACTACAGGCTTATCGCCCTCCTCGATTCAGAAGCCACACACTACGCATCCTTGCTCCTTGAAGATTTAAAGGACTGATCAAACAAAAACAAGATAATCCCCCTAAACTAGAAAAGGAGTTGATACCACAACAAATATATTAGCAATTGCCCTCCTGACTGATCAATGCAAGCAGTTCAAGAAAAAGCTACACCTCTACTTTATTGATTTTAAAGCAGCTTTCAACTGTGTAGACAGGGTGTTGTTGTGGAATAAGCTGAAGAGGTGGGGTTTACCTCTGTTAAGAGCGACCCTGTATTCACAAATCTGGATCCTAATACAAATTAGAGATGGCACGAATATATCCAGAAGCATTTCAACGTATCAAGGTTTAAAGCAATGTTGTGCTAGCGCCCCACCTGTTCAATCTTTTTATGGCTGACCTCTCACCTTCCCTGGATTTGAAAAATTCCTATCCACCCGTCTGGGCCCCCTTTGCAGATCAGTGCCTTCAGGTGAGTGTTCAGCTTGCCCCCGAATTCATCTCCAGCACACATTCGCAGCAGCGGCAAAAAACGGGTACAATATTAGTCCAGACACATTTAAATAGAGCCTTATGGTTAGCCATCCAAAGCGACCAGTTCTCGGAGCATAACAAATATCTAAAGACCTTGATCAAACAACTAAGTTTAACAGAACTATGGGCGGCAAGTGTACCATTTGATGCCTTCAAAAAGGGAGCCAGTAGGGCTGCAAAACGACAATCTTCCTTTGAAGATGAAATCAAATTCAGCTCCCTCTCGCACGCATGGATTGTCATTAAATACTATGCCACGGTGATCCCCGCACTCTACCTGCCAATTCAGTTTGAAGAAAACATCAAACGCAACATTATGACCTTGCGCATTGGCAACACACCAGCCTTGGCAAACAAACCAGTATGGAAACACTCAGGTCCGATATTATGCTGGCTATGCAAAGAGAAAGAAGATGATCTTATCCACATGATCTGCATCTGCCCTCAGCTGTGTAGGCTTTGCTCGCAATTACTAAAGAGACGCTTCAATGACAGAGAAATCCACACATGGAGGGAATCCATAATGGCGTGCCTCAACCCCGGCGACCCACAGCTCAACTGCAAATTTGTTAAATTCCTGGCATTGGCCCTTAGCAAGAAGCCTGGGGTCTCAAAACCCCCATAAAATTTGCCTGGGTCGAACACACAGTGTAAAGAGGCACATAGCAGCCCGGTTTACTTAGCACTAATATTATTTCAGTTTTGCACACTTGGACTTGGCCTAGGTGTTCCTGTCGCATGTATAGGTAACGACTAGGATGTTTTGACTGCTGGGGTGTGGCTTGGCGCGCTGCGAGATGGCTGCACTGTAGTACAGTTCTGCCGGCCGGCCCGCTATAATCCTGCATTATCCTGCTTTACCACTGCCATTCTCGACACAGATGGGGTGGTACTCCGTGCTCTAGCTGTGGGGCGCCTGGCGTTGGCGATATCAGGGGTGAGCGGCGCCCCTGGGCACTTTCCACGCCGCTTACGACGTTGCGAGTCGGACGAACATGGCAGCCATGACAGGGTCCCGCCGCTGCTGAAACCAGGGGACCCGCCGCGGGAGCGTCTCTGCTTTGCTCTCTACAGTTGCTGGTGCAAACAAAGCCTGAAGGGGACACCGCCCCGTGTTGCGGAACTTGTACGTCAATCAGAGCTATTTTGGGATCAGCGGCGGGACGAATGCCTGACATCTGAAACCTGCACCTGGGACGTCCTGGAGGTTGCGAAGCCCACGTCTCTGATCTGTTGAGGTACCATGGCTGCTGTGCCCGCTATGATTGACGAACAGAGGAGGGGGCTGAGTGTGTGACCCCCGTGCCCCCCACGCCTGGGACAATTGATGCCTCTGGGGCCCGTACTATGTGTGGTAGCGCGGAGATTGGTGGTGACCTGCCTATGACCAACAAGGCGTGGGGACACTAGAAGCGGGCTGTACTTGGTTTGACTGTCGGCTGGTGATTAAGAAGCCCCTCCTGTGACCCCCGCAATCTCCAGGACCTGCCTCAGTCCACTCAAGTGCATTGTGAGAAAGACATCGGGCGACCTCAGCCCTGGACAAGCAGACTTCCTCCCTCAGCAAGGTTCGACAAGCCTGGCAATTAGACATAGGCGTCCCTATTACAGATGACATATGGTTCTACTGTTGCGAGGTTACTCGTAAGATCTCGATCAATGGTCGTCACCGTCTCGCCCATTTTAAATTTTTAAATAGAGTTTATTATTCCCCTTTATGTCTATTTGGGTATAGTTTGAGGGACACTGATTAATTGTGATAGGTGTCAGACGCCACACGCTGTTTTTTTGCGTCAGGCGTGGCAGTGTTTACAAGTACAACATTATTGGGGAACAATATTCCAGAAACTGAATGATATACTTGGGCTATTCCTTGCTCCGGATCCCCTACTGGCGATCCTGGGGCATACTAAACTCCTTAAGAAAGGTGTATGCAAATTGGTAGCAATGGGCCTTCTCCTCGCCAAGCGTCAGCTGGCGATGCGTTGCATGAGAGGCCCAGTGGGAACATGTCTACTGCAATACCCAATCCGATGTTTACAACGAAATGCTTCCTCCTTGTAACCGCCCGAAGAGTTTCTGGGGAATGTTTGCTCAATATCAAGCCGCAAATCACAGTGTGGTTGACAACCCTGAAGATTAGTAAATGATTGTGTGAAATATCTGTACCATCTATGTCTTATAATATATTTGCAGATTATTTGTACTTTCCGGTTATGTTTTTATGCCCATTAGTAGTCTTTATCACAGAATTGTCCCCGCTTGATCATCTCACTGCTGGTTTATTATTTCTTCAATTGTTGTCACCTGCCCCCCACCTGCCCTCCCCTCTAATTGTTGCCATGTTACATACCGATATTATTTAACCATATTTGCTGTTGAATTTAGTGATCCATGTTGATGTTATTTTATTTTAACCCCTTCTGTGCCCATGACGAGCTGGACTCGTCGTGGAGCTGTGCCCATGACGAGTCCAGCTCGTCATGAGGCATTCCCCGGGGAATCCCTCTGGTGCGGGCACCAGAGTGATTCCCTTTTAACCAAAATAGCCTCGGGAGCTGGGGAAGAGCTTCCCCAGCTCCCGAGGCCCCCCCCCTGCTTTCGGTTTAATGACGATCGGCACGCACGTCACGCCGACGTCATTACACTGAAAATGAAACTGAAATGAGCCAAGAGGTTCATTTCAGTTTCACTTTGTACGTGCTCAGGGGGCTATCTCAGCCGGGGGAGGTATCGTTGGAAAGGGGAGAATCTCCCCTTTCCAATCGTACCCACTCCCCAGTGGATCCCTGCTTGGGGATCGCCACAGGAGGGCGATCCCCAAGCAGGGATCCACCCACTAGACACCAGGGAGGGAGGAGCGGCCCCTTGGGCAAGGGCCTTTGCTCCCCCCAAATAATTTTGGCATCATTTAGTCTTTTTGCCCCCCCTGGGGGGCGGATGGGGGCAGCAGCCCCCAATCTGCCCCCCGGCAATTTTCATGTCGCCTCATTACGTTGTGGGCCCTTGCCTGTCGCGGGTACTTGGGCCTCCCACACGAGTGTGGCACCGTTTTTATCGGGAGACCCGGGGGAACGCTGGGTGGTAGGAAATTTGTATCAGCCCGGTGATGCCACAACTTTCACACACAAAAATGTGTGAAAAATGTGATTTTTTTTCAGCTAAATTTGAGGTTTGCAGGGCATTCTGGGTAAGGAAACGTTGGGGGATCCACGCAAACCATACCTCCCTGGAATCCCCCGGGTGTCTAGTTTTCAGAAAGGTGTGGGTTTGGTAGGTTCCCCTAGGTGGCTGCCGAGCACCGGGCCAAAAACTCAGGTGACTCCCCTTGCAAAACCAGGTCGTTTTGAGGTAGGCAATTTTCATGTCGCCTCATTACGTTGTGGGCCCTTGCCTGTCGCGGGTACTTGGGCCTCCCACACGAGTGAGGCACCGTTTTTATCGGGAGACCCGGGGGAACGCTGGGTGGTAGGAAATTTGTGTCAGCCCGGTGATGCCACAACTTTCCCACACAAAAATGTGTGAAAAATGTGTTTTTTTTCAGCTAAATGTGAGGTTTGCAGGGCGTTCTGGGTAAGGAAACGTTGGGGGATCCACACAAGCCATACCTCCCTGAAATCCCCCGGGTGTCTAGTTTTCTGAAATGTGTGGGTTTGGTAGGTTTCCCTAGGTGCCGGCAGAGCTAGGGTTCAAAAACTACAGCTAAGCACTTTGCCAAGAAAGGTTCATTTTTCACTGCGAAATTGAGGTGTGTCCACGATGCGTTTTGCGCCGTTTCCTGTCGTGGGCACTAGGCCGACCCACACAAGTGAGGTACCATTTTTCTCGGAAGACTTTGGGGAGCGCGGGGTGGGTGGAAATTTGTGGATCCACGCAGATTCCAGCACTTTCCACCAGAGAAATGTGGAGAACATGTGTTTTTTTGGCACTTTTTTAGGTTTACAAGGGATTCTGGGTAACAGAACCTGGTGGGAGGCAGTCAAGTCACCCCATCCTGGATTCCCCTGGGTGTCTAGTTTTAAAAAATGTATAGGTTTGCTAGGTTTCCCTAGGTGACGGCAGAGCTATGGTTCAAAAACTACAGCTAGGCACTTTGCCAAAAAAGGGTCATTTTTCGCTGTGAAATTGAGGTGTGTCCACGTTACGTTTTGCGCCGTATCCTGTTGCGGGCATTAGGCCGACCCACACAAGTGAGGTACCATTTTTCTCGGAAGACTTTGGGGAACGCGGGGTGGGTGGAAATTTGTGGATCCACGCAGATTCCAGAACTTTCCACCAGAGAAATGTGGGGAAAATGTGTTTTTTTGGCAATGTTTTAGGTTTGCAAGGGATTCTGGGTAACAGAACCTGGTGGGAGGCAGTCAAGTCCCCTGGGTGTCTAGTTTTCAAAAATGTATAGGCTTGCTAAATTTCCCTAGGTGCCGGCAGAGCTATGGTTCAAAAACTACAGCTAGGCACGTTGCCAAAAAAAGTGTCATTTTTCGCTACGAAATTGAGGTGTGTCCACCTTACGTTTTGCGCCATTTCCTGTCGCGGGCACTAGGTTTCCCTAGGTGCCGGCAGAGCTAGGGTTACAAAACTACAGCTAGGCACTTTGCTAAAAAAGGGTAATTTTGCATTGTGAAAATGTGGTGTGTTCACGTTGGGTTTTGAGCCATTTCCTGTCGTGGGCACTATGCCTACCCCTACAAGTGAGGTACCATTTTTATCGGGAGACTTAGGGTAATTCAGATTTGTAAAGGAACTGTTATTACCTATTGACTTTCGATGCATTTCTGCCTTCCAAATGAAAGACATTGTGTAAAAAAGAAGTCATTCTAAACAATGACTGATAATTCTCATGCTAGTATGAGTATCCCAATTTCGGAAATTTGCAAATATCTACTGTTTCTAAACTCTATATTTTGTTCCCATTTCAGAAATACATAGGTGTCTTTCATACCGATTTTTCCATGTACACATTTTTACAGAATAATTACTATATACCCGGTACATAATAAAAAACCATTGCAAGTTGCTGCTCAGTTTTTGGCTCTGGGTTCGTCGGGTTCTTGGTGAACCTACAAGTCCTATATATGCCCACAACCAGTAATGTCCAGCGGATGTAACGTATATTGCTTTCAAAGAGCTGTCAAAATTAGAAGAAGTTACAGGTGAAAACGTTGACACGAGGCACTTTTTTTCAACAAATTTGGAATTTATCCTATATTTAACTGTTAGTTTCTATAAAGAAACCTTGATGGATCTACACAAATGACCCCTTGCTGAATTCCGAATTTTCTCTTCTTCTCTAAAATGTATAGCTTTCCAGGATCCATTATTGCTTTTGTACCCATTTCTACCATTAACTGGAAGGAGGTTGAAAGCACAAAAAATAGCAAAAATAGGCTATGTCCCAGAAAAATGCCAAAACTGTGTAAAAAATGTTGGGTTTCTGACAAAAGTCTGGTATCCCCTAAAAGCTGGGAAAATGGTGATTTTAGCCCCACAAACCCTTTTTTGATAACATTTGCAGGGAAAAACCCAGGTGCTTTCATTTGCAGCCCGTTTTTCCCATTCCCCCCCCCCCCCCCCTCCAAAACAAAATTTTGCTGTATTTTGGCTAACTTCTGTGACCCCTCCAGGGGAATCCACAAACCCTGAGTACCTTCAGAATCCCCATGATGTTGGAAGAAAAGGACGCAAATTTGGCGTGGATACCTTATGTGGTCAAAAAGTTACAGGGGCCTCAGCGCGCACTACCCCAAATAGCCAAAAAAGGGCGTGGCACAGGAGGGGAAAAGGCCTGGCAGCGAAGGGGTTAAAAAACATTTCGGTTTATTGTAAGTATGTTGATGCTCATTGTACTTTCAAAACGCAATAAAATACAACAATAAAAAAAAAAAAAGTATACTTCACAGCAATAAACTACACAGGCCCTGAGGTTGGCAGATGGATTTTTTTTTTTTTTTAAACGATGTCGGGCGAGTGGGGCCGGAAGCTGCATGAGGCCTGACCACGCTGCTGAGGTTTCCGTGAACCGGGTCTTTGGCTTCATCTGCGTTTGGGCCTACGTTCCCCCTCCCAGATTGTCAGAATTTTCCGTTGGGGTTGTGGCGAACATCACATCACTGCTTGGGAAGTACTTGTGCCAGAGTTTGCAGGGGTGTACAGCAGCACGGAGTGTGCAACAGTTGCAACCTACAAGGCCCTCGCAGGCCTACGCACTTACTAACGTTTCCATTTTGCGCACACGTGACTGGGCCGGGGCACTGCTGACTTCTCTTTTGTGTTAGGTCCCCTCCCCCTGTCCCCCGTCTTTTTGTGGGGTTTTGCGACGCTACCTTGAGAACCTTCGCCCTGCATACTGTTCCTCCTCATCCCGGTCACATCACTACTGCGCGCTAGGCCTCGTGCTTCACATTGCTGGGATCTATCCGAGGAGATTGATGTGGAACTGGGGCTTTCTTAGAGCTCGGACTTGTTCGGCTGACTATTCGCATTGTAGAGCTGGCCTCAACCAGCGACTAAGCTGCCGTGTATTGCTGAACCTGTCTTTGTTTTGAGGGACTGGGGCACACAGTTTTGCATACATCAGTTTGGTGGGCAGAACCGACTGAACCAGTGTAATTTTTATATTCACCTGGAGACATGTCACTGGAGGAGCGTCTCGGGTGCATGGTAGAAATCCCTGTTAACGAAGTACTACTGTGAGCTTGCCATATCTTGATTTTCTTCCTGCTGGTCCACCATCAACTTCCGCGATGGGGAAGACTGATAAAACCCAACCGCGCCTCACGTTTGAACAACGGAAGCCCGGCAAGCCGACGCGAGTTGCCACATCGGACTCAGAGCTGGATGTTCCAGCTGAGCCCCCCACTGCACTAGAAAAACACTGCTGGCGATCCAGGCCAGCCTTCAATCTATAGATGGCAAAATCAAAGCCCTGAGCGGGCGTGTGGACCACATGTCCGCTAAGTTGGACAAGCAGGCCCCAATTTTGTGATTGCTACCCTACTATGTATAAAACACGAGGGGGTGGGGACCCCCCTAATCTCGCAGAGTATCTATCGGATATTGCATGTGCATGTCTAGCAGAGGAATTAGCACCACAGAGGGCATTCTTATGGGTATTAGAGGGCAGCTCACAAAGATAGAGCAGACGCTGTCACAACTTTAAAGGGACCATACTGCTGACCCATGTGCAACCACATTATCTCTTATGAGTAGCTTCAGGCATACGATAAGATGGCAGAGATGGAGGCACGGTACCTCTCTAAAAGACACGTTGCTCGGGCTTATGGGGAGGGCGGCCAACCTGGTCGTAACTTGGCGATGAGGCTTAAATTTAGAACTGACCACCATCACATCACCAAAATTGGTGATGATCACGGCATAGAGCACTATACACCGCAAGATATAGTCGAGCAATTTTGTGATTGCTACCCTACTATGTATAAAACACGAGGGGGTGGGGACCCCCCTAATCTCGCAGAGTATCTATCGGATATTGCATGTGCATGGCTAGCTGATGGCCACCGTGAATACTTGAGTCAGCCGATTGAGGCCTCTAATATCCACACAGCAATACGATCTTTGTCGAATAAAAAAGTTGCAGGACCGAATGGCCTCACGGCAGAGTTCTATAAGAAATATGCCGAACTCCTGGTGCCCCATCTACTTGAAGTCTACGGTGAGGCGCACAAGACTGGACGTCTCCCTTCCTCGCTCCGACAGGCCTTGATCATTACACTACTCAAAAAGGACAACTGCCCTCGGCGTGTGAGTCATATCAGCCATTATCCTTAATCAATTTAGATGCCAAAACACTGGCCAACATTCTTGCTGACCGATTACAACCCCTGACGCCCTGCCTTGTTCTGCCACACCAATCCGTGTTTATACCGGAACGATCCTTGTCTAAAAATCACTGCACCCTATTTGCTATGTTTCATGTTTTAGACCTTACCCTCCCCGCTGCCGCAGTACTGTTAGATGCTGTAAAAGCTTTTGACTCTATCGAACGGTGTTATATGTTCCATATATTGAGACATATGGGGTTCCCTGAGATTTTTATAGACTGGGTGTGACTTTTATACTCTGATCCCTCTGCCTGGGTGAGGGTGGGTTGGTTGACTTCGGATACAGAAAGGCACGCAACCGAGATGCTCCTTGTCGCCGTTGCTTTTCTCACTCATGTTAGAGCTGCTGGCATGTATTTTTCGTCAGCGATACAGGGAGACTGCTTTGAATTTTCTGCAGCGTCCTGTTGGTATCTCTATGTATGCCGATGACATGGTGCTGTTTATACGACAACCTCAGCAGTATATGCCCCCGTGCTGCGTGAATACATACGATTTGGTCTGTATTCCGGACTAACTATTAACTGGAATAAGTTGGTGATAATACCCTTAACTGAGATAACAGGCCAGTCTTGAATATCCATTAATGTGGTCTACTGACCTTGTTAAGTATTTGGGTGCACCGGGATCCTGAGGTCGTGGTCCGTGAAAATTATGGGAAAGCATGTGTGACCTTGGAACATCAAGTGGACAGATGGACGGCATTGTCATTGGCGGACCGCATAGCGGTCATAAAAATGATAATTCTGCCGCGTATCTCTCTTGTAATATTCTCATTGTCCTGACTAAACAGTTTTTCATGACACTTTGCTCATCACTGCTGTGACTCATTTGAGGCGGCAAGCAAGCTAGGGTGAGTTGGAACACACTGACACTAGATTATGACAAAGGTGGTTTCTGTGCGCCTGATTTTTATATTTACTGGTGCAGTATGCGTATTATTAGTATAAACCCCATGCCTTCACTCCCCATGATGCGTAACTCATCCCACTGTCCGGCATCATCCCACACTCGAAGAGAGACACCCCAAAACAGGAAATAAACACTCTGGACACCCCTATAGCTGCATGGCAGGCCATTGGTAAGCTAGCTAACAAACTACCATTGTACACTCCAGCGCTGCCGCTGGTGCATCATGCGGCGTTGTCGGTTTCTCAAGAGGAGGGCTCGCTAAGCTCCTTGCGTAAAGCCGGCATTGACACCATGCACGATCTTTACCCTGAGGGAACTTTTCTTACCACGGAGGAGCTTCAATACATTACCAATCCAACAATGCTATTTCAATTGACTCTACACCGACTGAAGCTCGCCCTCATTGCACACTATACTGCGTTCCCTGCGTAGTCCCCCTCTTTGCAGTCATTGCAGTTGCTATTGGTTGTTCCCATGAGAAGCAAGCTGGTGACTAAGTTATACAGGGCGGTGCGGAATGGGAAGGTTGCAATCCCGGACAAGAGTTTGGCATGCTGGAGCGAGAAGATCACCCCTCCATTGACCCCCTCTGAATGGGAACAGATTTGTAAACTTACCGGCTCCCTTACACCCAATGGCAAACTGCTTATTCTCCATTTTAAATATATACATCAAGTTTACCATACCCCTTACAAGTTGCACAAACTGGGCCTTTGAGAAACTAGTAATTGCAAGCTCTGCGGACAATCAGAGGCAGACTTCCTGCACTTAGCGTGGGACTGTAGGCTGGTGTTTACTTTTTGAGAGGTTGTAGTGAAACGTATACAGACCATGGTTGGGGTCCCTCTACACTGTACACCACAGGTTTGTTTATTATGTTATGTGCCTAAAAAGGGGCATTGGCAAGTTTGTTCGAATTGCTCTGCTTATGGCGAAACACCGTGTGGCGTTGACATGGGAAAGCATATTAACCCCCCCGGGTAGACCACTGGATCAAAGATTTATCGTACTGTAAAGAAAATCTTTAACTTTTTACAGAATAAATTCTATCCTCCTCCAAGCCCAAGGACTTCTGGGAACCTCTGCGAAAATACCTCTGTGCACAAGCGCAGGTGCAATTAGTGTCTGATGAAGAATGATGTTAACTCTCTGATTTGCTTCTCATTATCTGATACCACTGTATGCCACACGATATACATTTCAAAGTATTTCATAAGGTCAGTCAATCACTTTTTGTTTGATGTTGTTGGTCTTGAATGTGCTGCCCTGCGAGGCAGAGAGACCACTTATGTCGTTTAAAAATCAAATAAAAAGATTTAAATATATAAATAGGATGTTTTTACTGCTATGCAATGCTGGCTGAGAGAGGTACTTAGTTAACCTAATTTTACCACTCAGGTTTCAGTTTTATTTGGAAATGTTTATAATAGTCACCAACCTGAGAAAGATGCATTAAACAGACAATGTCCTGAAGCACACCCATATTTACTCCGTTTTAGTTCCTGTTGCTCTATATCAAGTTTAGTGTGCAGGACTCGTTAGTGTCCCGTTCCTTTCGCACTATGGCATGAAAACATGAGAAAGTTGTGACTCGCGGTTTGCGGGTCAACTTCGAGTTGCACAGCCGTATAAGCATTGGTATGCAAATTAATGCCCATCAACTATAGTATATCCAAATTCATCCAAATTCATCCGTTTTATTTCATTGTTTTAGTCAAAGTTTAAACATCACTTCAAAAGATGCAAAATTCAATTTTTTTTTGCGTTTTTATTGTTTCATGATTGCCCATCCAGGCCTATACATGAACATTTCAGAATTTTGAGTCCTCCGAATAATTCCAATGGTATCACACCCAATGCATTTCGGTTTCTCATTAACCTTCATCAGGGGTATCTGTGATTTATGAAAGATGCATTCCTCCCATGGCGAAAAAGAATCTCATAGGTCCCTGTAGCATGAATAGGTTTTGTTTCAGGTTGTTTGTCTGCCATGCAACGATTGCCCAGCGAGGCACCTTGTTAACCTTCTTCATTGTATAGTGTTTAGTTTTATCTGTTAACCTTTAAAGTATGCACGAACTGGAGAAGGATTCATAATTTTCCACCACTTTTTACCTTTTAATTTATTTTAAGATGCTCATGGCAGAAACCACATAAAAAAGTTGAATACGGAGGAGCCTAGCGCGCAACCAAGATGGCCGCGTAGGTGCGAGGCTCCCGAGGACCTCCGTGACCTCCTACATAAATCCTGACAATATCCTGTCCTAGATGAGGGGACTGTGTTGGTGAGCCCGAGCTGAGGTGTCACCCGTTTTCCGCTTCCAAATCGGACCTCGGACACCGGCGGGAGCACCGATTGAGGTTTGCGGCCTTCTCCACGCCGGCCCCCCGGATTGGAGTTGCGGGGCGATCCGGAGACAAAGTGATCAACAGCGGCGGGCAGGACTGGGCGACTCGCGTACCCCGCACTTTCACTTTCGCTTTTGCACCCTCCTTGCTGCGTAGGCGAGGTTGGGTTGCGGGGCGGTGTGCGGTGGTGGGGCCTCGTTGGGGTGCCCTGCTGGCCCGCCGGCTGTGATCCGTCCTGCGGACCTGTAGTTGCCCCCCCCCCGGAGCCCGTGAACTGGTTTGTCGGCCTTTTCCGAGGTGATTGGCACGATTTGGGGACTGAAACCATGTCCACAAAGCAAGATGGCGACCGGGCAAAGGTGAAATCGACCCGCCGTGGCGCAGCCCATCAGTCCAACAGCATGGACCGCTACACCCTCCAGAAGGGATCTCCCGAGGTGCCGCGTAGGTCCCCTGAGAGCCCGACTGATGCTCCTGCTCTGCCCGCGGATCTGACCCTGCGGGATGTCATGGGCGCTATCGCCGAGATGAAGGCCTCGGTGGACCAGCGCTTTGACACACTTGCGCAGAAGATTGACTCGGTCCACGTGGATGTTGGCCTGGTGAGGGCCGACTTATCCAAGACCAATGACCGGGTCGATTCTTTGGCCCACACCACCTCGGGCCTCACAACGGACGTGGCAGCCCTCCAAAAGGAGGTGCGCCGGCTTGGCCAGGCGAGCGCCCTGATGGATCGTCGACTGGAGGATTCCGAGGGTCGGGCCCGGAGGAACAATGTCCGCATTGTCGGGGTGCCGGAGGGACGTGAGGAGGCGGCGGCGGACCTGTTTGTGGAGGACCTGATTCTCACCCATCTCCAGCCCCGGGGGCTGAGTAAATTCTTTGCGGTGGAACGTGCCCACAGGGTTCCCGGAGGAAGACCTAAGGCCGGAGCCCCTCCGAGGCCTCTCATTGCCCGGATTTTCAACTTTCGGGACAGACGCTATCCTGCAGACTTCTAGGCTACAAGGACCGGTCAGACTTGACAATATGGACGTAAACTTCTATCCTGACTTCACCCCAGCGGTCCAGAAGCAGAGACTGAGCTTTCTCGGAGTCAAACGTCGTCTACGGGACCTGAACCTCAAGTATGCGATGCTTTTTCCAGCTAAGCTGCGAGTGGAGGTGGATGGCCGCACGCACTTTTTTGATCGTCCCGAGGCGGCCGGGGACTGGTTGGACTCTTTGCCCGGGGATCGGGGCCGGGGGGGTGGGGGGGGGCGCGGTTGGAGGGGAGGGCTCGCCGGATCAGGACTGAGGGACTAACAGTAGGCCTCGCTCTGGACAACATTGTCGTCACTTTTGACTGTTCGTGTAAGTTCCCCTCCTGTGGAGGTAGTACGGGGTCTCTTGGGGGCTCTCCCTCCTCCTCTGGGGGACTAGTTAGTTTCATCATTCATGGGGCGACAGGCACACTGCACTTTGGGGGGGCTGTTTGGGCTCATGCAGGGGTGCAGGGAGGGGGGAGTTCTGTTGGGATGGGTGGGTTGGGGTGGGGTGTTGTTCGTTTTTACCGCAAGGCAAACCCTTTATTGTATTGGTGTTTTTAAGGTGCTCTCGGGGGGACGAATGATGGCTTCTGTATGTGATGGGGGGTAGGGACCTGACTTTATTGTCCTGGAACGTTAATGGACTGGGGGATAGGATCAAGCGAGGTGTGGTCCTGCAGTATTTGAAACGACTTTCGCCAGATGTGGTCTTTCTGCAGGAGACACACCTTATTGGTAATTCCTTTTGTGCCATGAATCGGCGTGGCTATCGCTTGGTGGCCCACTCGGGCTTCACGTCGGGCTCACGGGGGGTGGGCATCATGGTGAAGAACTCACTCCCGTTGGAAATAGACGAGGTGCGCCATGATGAGAGGGGACGCTACACTGTCTTAGTGGGGAGAATGGAGGGCAAAGTAGTGGTCTTTGTATCAGTGTACGTCCCACCGGGGTTACAGTCTACCACTTTTGCAGACCTGGGGCGCCTCCTCCTTGACCTCCCGGGGGGGCTTCTGGTGGTTGGGGGGGACTTCAATGCGGTGGTTTCTGGGACCGTGGATCGTCACCCTCCTAGGGACCTCCCCCGGGCGCAGGCGTGGCTGTCCGGCTTCTTAGATACACTGGGATTGGTGGACTGCTGGCGCTTAAAACATCCCACGCAGCTGCAGTACACTTTCCACTCGGGTGCCCATGGTAGCCTCTCACGGCTTGATTATGTCCTTGTCCCTGCGGCCTATGTTTGGAGGGTAGGAGAGGTGCGCCATTTGGCGCGGGGTATTTCAGATCACTCCCCGCTCCTGTTGCACGTTGATGTCTTCCCGAGGGGGGTGGGCAGGGTAGCTCCAATCAATGCCTGGTACCTGCGCGACCCCACCATTCGCGCTGATTTGATTAAATCCTTGCAGCGGTATTTCGATGAGAATGTGGGGTCCGTCCCTTCGGCTATCTCCCTGTGGGAAGCCTTCAAGACAGTTCTTAGAGGGGAGGCCCTCTCCTTTATCTCCCATGCCCGGAGGCGCGAGCAGGAGGAGGTGACCCGGGTGGAGGCCGAAATTGCTGAATTGGAGGGTGATCTAGAGGGTGGGGTGACGGATGCTGCACTACATGTCCTACAACTTAAGCAGGCGGCCTACAGGGCCCTCGTCACGGAGGCGGCCAGGGGCCTCTGGAGAGAGCAACAGGGGCGACTGTATGATGTGGGTGACAAGGCTGGTAAACTGCTTGCGTGGTTGGACAAAAAGGAGAGAGCGAGTCGTGTGGTCCCGCTGATTGAGAGGATGGATGGTGTGCGTGTCACCGAGCCAGAAGACATTGTCTCTTGTTTCGCGGATTATTTCCGCGAGGTGTATTCCCCGGTTTCTCCCTGCTCGGAGGAGGATTCCCATGCCCTGCTTAGGGATATCGCGCTGCCTTCCCTTTCGGTGGAGGACAGGGTGTCGTTAGATGCCGCTCCTACCTCCGACGAAATTGCCCTCGCCATACGCTCGGTCGCATCCGGCAAGGCCATGGGCCCGAACGGCATCCCTATCGAGTTGTATAAGCTGCGACCGGATGTACTGGCACCCCACCTCCGCGCGATGTTTCTGGCGGCCCACTCGCTGGGCTCCCTCCCGCAGGACCAGCGTCTGGCTACAATCGTGGTGATCCACAAGGAAGGGAGACCCCGAGACCGGGTTACATCCTATCGGCCTATCTCGCTCTTGAATGCGGAGCCCAAAATCCTCGCCAAGGTGCTAGCCAACCGGCTGGTCGGCGTGGTGGGCGATCTGGTCCACCAAGACCAGTCCGGCTTTATTCCCCATCGCAACACGGCCCTTAATCTGCGGCGCTTGCACGGGGTGCTCGCGCGTGTCCCGTTTGTGCGGGAGCCGGCCATATTGGCGTCCTTAGACGCCACCATGGCGTTTGACACGCTCGAGTGGCCATACATCTGGGCGATGCTGGCTAAGTTTGGATTTGGCCCGGGGTTCATCAGCTGGGTCAAATTGTTGTATTCGGGCCCATTGGCGCAGGTGGTGGTGAATGGAAGAGTATCGGTCCCATTCGAGCTGGGACGGGGCACGCGACAGGGCTGCCCCTTGTCGCCGCTCCTGTTCGCGCTGGCCTTGGAACCCCTGGCGGAGTGGCTGCGGTGGCACCCTTCCATCCGTGGTCTCCGTTGGACCCCCGAGTATGAGGACCGCGTGTCCCTATACGCTGACGATATCCTTTTGTACCTAGCCTCCCCGCGTAAATCACTGATTGTCCTGGTTGATGTTTTGCGCTCATTCGGCCGCAACTCAGGCCTTGTCATCAACTGGGCTAAATCATGTGTGTATGTGCTTTCCGGGGAGGCTCCCGTCCTCCCGCGGGACTGCCCGATCCAGATTGCATCTCAGGGGTTTCGGTACCTGGGTGTTTATATTACTCTGGACCCGGAGGCCCGCTACGAGCGGAATTTGCTTCCCCCCCTCCAGCGCTTGAAGGAGGACGTCGTGCGCTGGCGACGCCTGCCGCTTTCGCCACTCGGCCGGGCGGCATTGTTTAAGATGATGTCGTTGCCACGCTTTCTGTACGCTCTCCAGAACACTATGGATTTAGTCCCGGCGCGCTACTTCCGTGAGGTGGAGAGTCTACAGCGCCGCCTGTTCTGGGACGGGAGGCCGCGTATTGCCCTGGCGAAGTTGACGCTCCCATGGTACGACGGGGGGATTGCCCTCCCGGATATTAAACGGTATTACTGGGCCTCCCAGCTAGCTGCAATTAATCATGGCCTTTACGGGCCCGCCTTAAACCCGGCATTTGAAATGGACAAGATGCTCCTGCCTGGTGGCGACTATAATCGAGCGCTCTACTCTGGCGCGCCCGAACCCCGCCTGATGGGACCTACGCGTGTCATGGTGCGAGTATGGCACGCGGCTAATGCAGCTATGGGGTGGAAGGACCGTTTGACCCGGGCATCACCGTTGTACGCGTCTGAGAGATTGGGCTCCCTGTGGACCTCGAAGGGCTTCGAGAAGTGGGACACGATAGGCATCAGTAAAGTGGGGGATCTCTGGACGAGGGGGGGCTTTAAAACATTCGAGACGCTGCAGACGGAGTTTCAGCTGCAGGGCAGTGAATACTTTCGGTACTTGCAGGTCCGTCACGCACTGGGCTCCGTCTTCCCAGACATCGCCTCCATCCCGGAGTCTTCCCCCCCTGGAGGATAGAGTGCTGGATGGCCACGTTCCGGACAGCACGATCTCCCTTATTTACAAAAAATTGATTAATGACCGCTCGGGCTTGCTGACTGGCCTCCGCGAGGCTTGGGTCGCCGATGGGCTGGAGTTGGACGACGAGGACTGGATTTCCGCGGTGGCCTCTCCGAAGGAGGTGGCCATACCGGCTCGCCTTCGCTTCGTCCAGCTTAAGATACTCCACCGGGTTTACCTGACGGGGCCAAGGCTTCTGCGTATGGGCTACGCTGAGGATGGGTTGTGTAAGCGTGGATGTGGTGCTTTGGCGACTTTTTTGCATATTTTGTGGGAATGCCCGAAGGTGGAGCGACTCTGGCGTGGTGTGCATGAGGTCCTGCGAGTGGTTACGCATGTCGCGCTGCTGCCTGAAGCGAGGAGATGCCTGCTGAATGTGTGGGAACCAACTGACTACTCGGTTCCGCAGACGCGATGGGTGACTCTGGGATATATGATAGCTAAGCGTGACATTGCTCAACTGTGGGGATCCCAGAGGCCCCCGGCGGTGTCGGCCTGGAAAGAACACATGGATTGGTGCATGTTCCGAGAAAAGGTGGTGTATGTGGCGAGGGGTAAGCCTGGGGCATGGGTGAAAGTATGGGGCCCCTGGAACGCCTACCGCGGGGGTATCTGCGCGCCACCACTGCTGCCTGCTTCCTCACCAGCCCCGTCCCCTTAGTTGACTCCTTTCCTTAGCCCCGGGCACAGAGGTCCCCCAGTCCTCGATCTGTTCCCCTTCCCCTCTTTAGACTCCTGTGGATGGCTGGGGTCCCCCATTCGGGGAGCACGTGCTGTTACTTTCGATTGCGGGTTGCCTTGCGGGTGTGGTTTTTCGTGTTGTTTGTATAAAATGAAACCGTATTGTGGGGTCAGAGTGATGTGGCCCACGACGTTGATACCTCCTGATTTTGCTTCTCTGCAACGCCAAGTGTTTTTGAACGTATGTCATATGCTCCTGTCATTCTAGCGGCCGGCCGGAAGGTTGTAGGCCCATACTTGTATATTCTTGAGATTGCAATAAACGGTTTCAAAAAAAAAAAAAAAAAAAAAAGTTGAATACATCAATATGCAATGGAATAAGTGCCTAATTATAAGTTTGGTTGTCCAGTGGACTGCCAAACCCACGGTGGCAGTGCAGCAACCAAAGTACCAGTGGTCTGACCCCCTGATTATGATTACGGCAGTCTGACCGCCATAGGACCTCTGCAACCAGGGACCCGCGATCCTTCGTGGTGTCGCGACAGTCAGAGACTCGCAATATGCTGGCAGTGCCACTGCAGTACCGCCAAGCATAATACAAGTTTCTTCACCACCACACTTTTCATGGCAGTGAGCCCACCATGAAAAGTGTGGCGGTGAGGAAATTAAGGAGGCCCTACAGAGCCCCCTGTTGTCTTAAGGCCTGGGGATGCATGCACCCCCTGTTCAAGAACGGCATGGACTTTACAGTCCATGCCGTGCTGAAACGCGCTGTGGCAGCCCACGGGGCTGCCTTTCAAAGGCTCTCCTATGAGCCTTTGAAAGCCAGCTCCATTGGACAGTCGCCGTAGGGCTGCCTGCCTGGATTACAACTTGTAATCCGGAGGGCGGTTGGCTGTGAGTTTGCCACCGCCCTACTCCCACACCGCCAAACTCAGTAAACAAGTTGTATGACTTAAATCTTCTGTCTGGATACACCTTTTAGGATATTATAAATCGTAATAAATTATAGATTTATTTTGTGAATCTTGTTATAGTTTAAATTAACTGAAACAATGAACATGATATCATTGCAAATATTCCTCTTGCACAGCTGTTACCATTGATAAAATAAATATTTCTTGGATTGTGTTTTATCATACTCCTCTTCAGGATGGAGTAAGTGGGTGTTGTGTGTGTACACGTACTTACTGTGGTGATGCTTATACTGGTTGTTGTTAATCTCCCATCCTACAGATGACTTGCTCACCTACTCCACGTAGCCATTGATACAGATTATGGTTTAGAGAACTGAAAAATCTGAAAAACGTCTATGGATATATTGTGGGAGGCTATTTGTGGCCTCTTTTCATGACCTAATTTGTGCTCGGGAAACATTATCTGTGCTTTGGCTACTGGCCCGGACATACCACAAGTTATGAGGAAAGGGGGTACTAAGGACTACCAGTATTAAAGGTAACTTGCACTTTCTCTCCAAGAGTGTGCTTACATGGAGATGTTAATGCACTTTATATTTTAATCTTGCAATATTCCTTGCTTGCAGGAGAATCTTAAAAAGTGACCCACTTTATCCGCATCAAATGAGTGCTGTAGCTAAAGATCTAATTAAATCTCTTTTAATAAAAGATCCAAAGAAAAGGCTAGGGTGTGGACCAAGCGGATCGGATGAAATAAAAAAACACCCTTTTTTCCAGGTAAAAGAAGTTTTGAATCTTCGCTAGATATGATGTGAGTTCTTCGATTTCATTTTATATTTGAGTATTTTTTTAATATAATATTGTAAACTGTTAACATTGTTTATTTTCATGGGTTAACTTGTGTATAAATCCTTGTGTGTTGCTATATATGCCAATAAAGTATACGCAAAAAGTATAACATTTGTCTTGAATCTTAGCAAGTCATGTGCTTTTTTCTTTGATTACATTTCCAGTTTTTAGATGTAACACTTCTCTCAATCTATTTCATATCCTAGAACTTTACTGTCGGTCTGTGGTAAAGGAGGGCAAGCATTCTTCTAAGTTGCTGCAATTCAAATAAGACTAAATATTGTATATATGTATCCCTATATTGCTAACTCAGCATTCTGTAGATTTAGATGCTTTGCAGAGGCTGGAAAGGACCTTGTGTAAAGAAAAAGGTAGCCAGAGGCGACATTGCTAATAACCTCTTTCCTTCGGGTGGTGACAATCCTATTGGTTTGCACTAACTAGTGGTGTATATATGTATTTTGCTCCATATGCTTTGTTTATATGACTTCTAGTTGAACTGTGGTTGTACGTAAACATGGTGGGGCTGGTACTAAAGCTCTGGGGCACAACGTAGAGAACGCTTTTGGTCCCTTGAATTGTTTTTAGAAGCAAACATTGCGAGTTGGAACTGATCAAATTCACAAGCTCCTCCAGAAATATTTTTAGGGTTGGCGCCCAGGTGGATTTGACACTTTTAGGCCGAACTTGGTTTCTTGTGTGATTTGCTGCATGCACCTCTAGTTTGCTTTTTTTGTATACATTTCTTTGTTATATTTTGAATGCCAGGCATGAACCCCATTTGTCAACTAAAAAGGTGCTAGCAGTATAAAAAACATTTCTATGGGTTTGCATAATTGTTTTTATACCAGAAGTACCTGGATTTAATATGGGAACTCATTTATTAGGCGCACTCTTAAATGCATACAACTTCCAACTTGAAGGTTTCTGAAACATCCTCAAGTAATTAAGCTTAATGAGGATGTTAGTTATTCAAGATGTTTTAGGGACTTTAATAAATTGGTGGGTTCTGCCAGTCTGTTTATACTTTTACAAAAATCTGAAGAATGTGATGCTTAATTTTAAGTTCAAGTGAAAATCGTCATTAAAATACCTTACTGTTTCTCTTTTAGAAAATAGACTGGGATCATTTGTCTAAAAAGAAAGTACCAGCTCCATTTAAGCCAGTTATCCGCGATGAGTTGGACGTTGGCAATTTTGCAGAGGAGTTTACGGAAATGGATCCTACATATTCTCCTGCAGCTTTGCCACCATACGCAGACCGAATATTCCAGGTACTTCAAGTTCTTGATTCATATGGTTGCAAATCACTTGCATATGATTTATGGTTAAAAGCGTATCCTATTCTAGAAATCAAACTTTTCAGTTTGTCTAAAAGTATGTTCTCCATTTATGTAAGATCAAAATCAAAGGTTGGAAAAAACATAATCTGATTCAAAAGCATTTTGTAAGAACAGGATAATATAGTAGTTAAAGGCTCAAACGTAGAAGGACTGTAGAGATGGCAAAACTCGTGTTAACTCTGAGCTTGGTTCAATTTTTTTTTTAACTCTCTTTTAATGTTGAGCCCAGCTATTGGTTGATGGTTGTTAAAAGAAAAAGTCAGTAAGTTGACGTACACTAAACATGAAACCAGATCGGTTGGACCACAGCCAGAATTGAGCACATCCACATCAGTTATTTTTCAAATCCTACCTGTTGGGTATGGACAAAAGATACCTGTGGTGTGGTATCAGTCCACACTGAGACAACACAATTGTCCTATATGTAACCAGAATTCCCACTAAAACCCCAAATACCCCTGTTCAGCAGTTTATATTTTCTACCTGTTATCGAAGGTTGGAGCTGCATAAATATTTCAATATTTCTGTTCACTGCATTTTCACCTCAACATTCATTCTGTAGTAGGTTTATCATTTGCCCATTCACTCATATTAGAGTGATTGTCTTTTCCATTCTGAAAGACTGACTTTGATGTATGGAAATGCTTAAATTAATTTGAACAGCTAGTATTACTCTGAGCACATTTCCTTCCATCCTTTCTGGTTTGACTGAAGTATTACAGAAAGTGACCTTCAATTTCCAGCTTGCCACATTTTACTTATCTGCGATGCAGCAATGTTGGCATCTGTACATAGTCACAAACCATTACTGCATGTATCTTGAAGTAAACTGGAGGTGTAGTTTAAAAGAACTGGCCTTAGCAGTTTCTTGTATGATTGCAATTTTCAGTCTTAAAATTGCACTCTTTTCTTCCACACCCATATTGTTACTTCTTTGGGAATCTGTCTAGTATGTGCAATCTGCAGGATGGCGTATCTTTAAGAAGAGAAACTTACTTGGTATGCGATTTCTGATACTTGATCATATTGCAGATTAGTATTTACCTTTCCTCACCCACTCTCCCAAAAGAAGCTTTTTTCGTATTTTAGGTACCTCAGTCTTTATTTGTCCTGGACTCTCTGTACTGATGTCACTAGCATGTTTGGCACCTTTAGGTCGCTATGCCACTTTGTCAAGTCAGGTTTATAAATAGCCCAACTACCCAGTGGGCATTCACGCACTAAATACAACAGTTCCCTAATGACTGAATTATTTGTTTACAAATAGAAAAGTTTTAAGAAATTTACGGAAAGCTAGATGGTCAGAGGTGAGATGTACATAAAAAAGCAAAGTATTTCAGGCAATAGCAGCAGGAAAAAAAGAAAACTTGTCCTCCAGTTCCACACTTGCAAGATCTGGGAGGAAAAAGAGGGCAAGTTGGTGTAGAGTGACAGGTACAAGTTGGTTGATGAAAGGTGATTGAAAATGAATTCAAATTAATTCATGGCTTTAGCCATAAATTGCTTTGTGACCTATTTGAACTTGTTTCATATATTGGTTGGTAGTCAGTGAAGTTTGTTGAGGTGTTGTGAAATGAGGGCCAGCAAGTTAGACCCAGCAAGAGTTTTGCAGACATGTTTTGGACCAATTGAAGGTCTGGTTAATAGACAAGTGGCATAGACCAGCTCCTGGAGATGCGGCCTCCATATTGCAGCATCCCACCTTGGAGAGTCTTGTCGTCCCAAGAGTTGACAAGCTGATTGAACCCCAATGTATTGTCTATCACCCCATCTAACGGGGAATGGAAAAGGATGGCGACATTCGCGAAACAGATGTTCTCCTTGGCCACCCTCGCTCTCAAGTCTATCAATACCACATGCCTACTGGGCTTGTATTGGCACACATTATGGGAGAAAGTTGTGGATATCTTGCCAGTGATCTCAGACAACAAAACTAAACCCTTCTAAAGATTAGTCTAGGACGGAAATGATGCAGCAAATATTCTATTAAATCTGGTCTGGAGAGTACTGTCTCTCTGTGTATGGCAGTGGGCACCAGAGTAGTGCTTAGGTACAACGCCTGTATTTTTTCCACTGGCTTTTTTAGATGATGTTCTTCGCTTACTCTCATGGAGGGCCTCCTTTTGCAAATCTCTAAAGCCTCCACCTTCATGCATGCAGATTGAAGGAAGCAATTTTGGTGCCTTCGACTTACTTTTGGAAGTGGTGGATGTTCTCCTCGTTGCTCCCCGCCTATCCACAAGGACCGTTTATTCCAGCTACTGGTCACATGGTGTGCAGAAGAGAAAGTTTACCACCAAAATCTCATGTTTTCTGCTTTGCGCTGTTTGACAAAGTAAGGCTTTATCATTACCTTAACTTGGTACTCACTTTTGTAATGGGTTCTTTGAGGCTTCTTACTTTGAAAACAGTTTTCTCTTTTCAGTTACTTTTGCTCAGCATGTCAGCAAGCTGCAGGCCTTTTCTTTTTAACCTCCTTTTAACATTGTTCTTCCAAGGTAAGCTGGTTTTTCGGGTGAGGGCCTCCTTCCCATGCAGATGGCTATCCAGAGGTGTTTTCTTTTTTTTAAACATTTGTCATGCTGAAAAGTGGGCTTCAGTCCACTCCTTCACTAGTCACTGTTCCCTGACAGATCCGCAGAGATGGGCATTTTGTCATGTTTGCACAGCAAGACATTTTGGTGTAACCGCGTCCACAAATATATCACTTTGGAGGCACTGCCGGTAGTAGTATATATCTGTAAAAAAGTTACTTACTTTTATGGTGGGTACTCAGTCTACCCACAGATTCCCGAGTGATCCATCCACCTCCTCATTCTGAGGAGCAGTGTTATGGATTTTTGTAGCAAGGTCCCTCATAACCTTTATTGGTTGCACTGCACTAATTCTATCAATCCTGTCAGTCTCCTCTATGCCTCTTAGGCCTTGAACAAACGGATGAGATCTGATGTAAGCTGTACGGCGCTGCTTCATAAGTCTTCATGATGTCACATCCCAGAGAGGACTTGGTGGTGTGGCCGGAACCATGTGGCGTCACCTATTGGTACTGAAAAGCTATTCAGGATTCAGTCTAGCACCTGGGGAAATGTGAAGAATCAGCTGATAGATTCAGTAGCCACCACAAAGACCTACCTAAAGCAAGTGCATTTTTCGTCATTGCTTTTCCTGTTTACATCTGGTACTGCACATTTAATGCTTAATCACTGCAGGCCACCTCAAATTTTGCAACCCTTGTAGGGTTACTACTTGCAGTAGAGTGTAGCCGGACCCGGGAGACTACAACAAGTCAAGCGTTCAGCATACTGCCATGTTTTGCTTCAAGAGCTAGTTTTTACAAAACGTTTTCAAAGTAATATACTTTATTAAAAGGGTATTAGTCATAGAATCGTGCTTAACAAAGGTTTTTTGCATATGAATGTTAAATGAAACCAGTTAATATATGAACTTTCAACAAAGTTTGTCAGTGTTTGCAGTCACTTAAAACAAAAGGTTCAATCAGCATGTCATTGGCTTATAAACTGCAACACTTTTGACTGCTTTCACGAGTGTTCAAGAAAAATACAGTATCGGAAGGGATTTTTTATTTTATTTAAAGCTGAAAATTTTGTACCTTCTCTCTGTTGAAGATGATTAACATGGCTGACTACCGAAGCAGTTGTGGTGAGAAAGTCACAACAAGCTTTGGTTCCCTGTGTCAAGAATGCTGCTTTCATGGATAAAAGAAATGTCATTGTTTTTCTGGTCACTGTGGAAGGGAATGTAATTCTCACTAGGCTACTGTACCACTTTTCCCAATTAAATTCAGGTTCTAGGGTTTTCATTTGTCGTTTGTCCAAATCTATGCTAATAAATTTTAACAGAAATCATTTTTTCACTATTTGCAAATTGATTTCGTAATGGTGGATAGTGTCCAATGACAGCTGACCCACCGTTATTTAAAATATGTAAACAAATAGATGGAGGATTAATAGTGCATACCATTTTTGAAATGCAGTGTTATAATTAAAGTGCTGAGCACACAATGTAAAAATAATTAAGTTAGTGAATTTTTCTTTTATCTTTTTTCTTCTGCAACGTTGACTGATCCTTTTTCAAAGCATTGCTCTTCACACTTGTCAATTTTCTTTCTGTGTGTGTCTAGCACTTTAATTGCATATCGCTTTTTATATTTTGAAATTTCTGCATGAAAATTGCAGAAAATATATTTTCAGGGAAGAAGCACAACTGTGTCTCTGGACTATGAAAGATGAGAATTAAATGCTTATGATTATAAATTCTGTTTCTATTTTATGTGTCCCGTTGTATCACAAGGTTGAATAGAGTATTTACAGTTTAATTGTTTTTTATCCAGGGATATTCTTTTGTGGCACCATCTATTTTATTCAAACGCAATGCAGCCATTACAGATCCTATTCATTATTATTTGGGAACTGAACGACCTGGAGTCACAACTATTGCCAGAAGTGCTATGATGAAGGTAATAGAATTCAGGAATAAATTATTGTGTTATGCTAAAAATATTATGTGTATTAAATGTTGCCAACATTTAAAATAAACAAACATTAGGGAGCACTTCCATTGGAACGTATCTTGCATAGTATCACATACTTTTTTTGTAAATGCATATTTGAATTTTAGTTTCTCTTAAAATATTATTTAAAAAATTATACTTTTAAAAAGTATTCACATTTCAACACAAATCAATGAGATAGCATTTACTAGTTCCAAAAATAGTGCATCAAAAATTAATATGCATTACAGTCCAAGTTTATATACCCATCATTGGAGTACACTTAGCTCAATTATTTTGCTTTGTTGTTTTCACGATTCTTCAAGTTTTATAGGTTGAGCCAAACTATTCTTCCTCAATCTTAATTGATAATCTCATCCATCAACCAAGGTTTTCGATTCATCAACAATTTCATGTTCGTTATCTGATTTTCCGACTCAGTTCCCAAATAACCATACTGTTCTCAGCGAGAGTCATGATACCCAAAGTCAAATATCTGTCAAGGAATCAACACGTGTTTCCCAGCGCACTGCTGCTTCTTCAAGGCATACTTCTAATCACCTCAATTTATGATCTTCATCTAGATATTTGTGTGCATTCAATATTCTTTATTTACTCCTCTCCTTAAATCACAATTCTATAGATCCGCTCCTTAAATCCCAGTTTTATAGATACACTACCTCATGTCTCGTGGGCCTGAAGCCATAATTGGCTATGTGGATCTATGGTTTTGAGCGAATGCAGGGTCATTTGAATTGAACATTTTTAATATGTATTGGTTAAAGCCCCAACTCGGGGAAGCCTGATATGTGTTCATAGTAAACAAAAGCTTAAGAGCTCATATAAGTTAAAGCTTTGGAGTGTATATCTGGTGAGGGAGGTTGGCTGTGTGATGTGAGTAAACTGAGATCTGCAAACATTGTTAATGGAATTGTGAAAGATGGAGGTTTTTAATTTTCTTTTGCAGTAGGTGTTGTCTTCTCCAACTATAACACATCTTTCAACAGCAGACAAAAACACAGCTCTTTATGCCCTCCTTTTCCTTTCTTAAGGTAGCACTTTGGTGCAAGAATGATGGATTTTTGGATTCACAAAGAATGTAGAGCAGACGAGAGACTTTGCATTTTATTTTCTCTTTAGTTTTCCGTTATAGATTTAAAATGCTACAGGAAGTCTGCTGTGCATTCTCACATAAATGGGTGCATTCCTTCCTTGGACAGTGCAACAATCTTACCATCCCGGACGAAAATGACAACTGTGCATATTTAAGCTAGATAATTTTCAAATTAGAAGTCTTAGCTCTTCCCTTTAAGATTGCAGCATATTTTCTTGCCAGATGCTATGTGATGCTCTTCCAACTGGATATGTTTTCTGCACCACTACTCCCCCCCCCAAAGCCGCAGGGGTAGGATTGCTATCTCCCAAATACAAGAACTCCGTCAGTTCACCAGAACTAATTAGAAATCTAATTGAACTGCAACCCATACGTGACCGAATAGCAATACTGCACAGGAAGTGTTTTTAGTAGCAACGAATCCCACAAGATTAGTTCAGGGACACAGTGAAATGCCAAACCCTCTTTCGTTATTGAGTAACATACTCAAAGTAGCACTAAAAAACAGGAGAGATACTTTAAAATGTTGTCAAATCTTATTCTAGTGCATCAAATTTAATGGTAAAAAGAAATGCAGCAATGCATGTGACGGTCAGTGATAACAACAACGTTTCTAACATGGTTAGCGAGTTCTTAACACCCTAAAGCTAAATTTTTGTAGAAGTAGTAACTAGCAAGCCCGTGTTTTGAGTTTCTGCAAACCGGCGTGACCTCTGGCTTGATAGTCTTAGCACAAAGTCCCTTTAAAATGTATGTTTTTTTTATAGTGTCTGATCACCAATCTTATCTTTATATTTATAAAATGTTACTGCACTTGCAGACACTAAGGTACCAACAAGACTAAGCATCATGGCAATAAAATGTGTCATCTTGATTCACATACTGATTATAGTCTTCTATTAAAAACAATGAAAACATGTCAGCTACTGCAGTGTGTGCTCATGATACCACGGCATCCGTAACTGAAAACAATAAAATATGTCGCCCTAGATAGTAGGCTGCTGGGTTTGTCCATAGCTGTTGTTTGAAACTGGCCAGGCACTCACAGGGTAATAGCCATGTTCACTGTGCATGCCCACAAAAGACTTGTTAAAAAGATATTCTTTGCAATTGACAACTTTTAGCTAAGCCTGTTCCCCACTTCTAAGCCCAATGCTTTGGCTTTGTAGACTTGAAGGCCCTTCCTCATCACTAGGCCTCCCTAACTTTAGTGGAAACACATTGCAGGACTTGCTACATGGGACATATTGACCTTACGTTTTTTACAGCATCAGATTTTCTGAGATGCATATGCTCACATTTTATGAAATCTAAAGTTCTCCGTCGTTTCCCCAGAACAGTCCAAGAATCATTATGGTGTTGTGGAACTCCTCCCCACTCGATGGAAACTGAAGTGTTCCAGAAATTGTTCCCAAGAATGTTTGTGCACCAAAGAAGTTTGCAGGCAACAAGTTTCCGTCTATAAAAAAAAACAACAAAGCAACTTCCAGACAGCCTTTTTCCCTAACATTAAATCTGAAAAGTTGGTGTAGCAGTAGACGAATGGATTTCAAAATTTCCTAAATCTTAATAGGTGCATACAGTCTGATATTATTGCTAGTGAATTAAAGTAACTTAAAAGAGATATAAAGATGAAAAAGACAAAATATTATATTTTATTACAGGCAATGAGAGAAATTACATACCTTTTTAGGTCTCGCAGTCCTAGCGCTGGAGCGCGCATGCTCTCCTCGCTCTGCGAGGCTTATTGTAATTGGTACGATTTCAGAAGGGGACTTGAAGCCCCGCCCATCATTCCTATTGGCTTGCGTTATCGTTCATGCTAAACGGTGGCTTTTCATTGTAAAGGAGGCTTCGTAGTCCCTCCTTGTTACCGCCCTGTCTCCTCTTGGCCCCGCTCACCCGGACTGGATCGTTTACTTGCGACGTTACACGGTCTCCTTCATAAGTCTGTAAGCGCTCTTTTTTTTAAATTTTCAGCTCGGTCTGCTTTGGCTGCGCTTGTTAATTGTATGCTTCATGCTTGTGTAAGTGCTCCATGCACGTTTGTGTCGCCCCCCCCTCCCGTTGTCCTCCCCACCGCTACCCGCCCTCTGTGTCATCCGCCACCCACGCCTTGGATTTTTTGTCCTTTATTTTCTTTAGTGTTCCGATACAGTCAATTGAGAGCCTCTGCCCGCCCTCTGTGTCGTTCGACACCCGCTCCTTGTTTTTTTTTATCCTTTATTTTTAGGTCATGCCTAGGCAGCGCGCATGCGCTGCGCTAGGAGATAACCTTTTGAAATTGGTCAACTCTTTTCAAGCACTCATGCTTGTGCTGGCATCCACCTTGCGGTGGCGAGCCGCGGCGCACGCACTAATTGAAAACAATTGGCCCGCGCACCGCTGCTCTCTCCCGCAAGGTGGAGCACAAGCACGAGTGCTTGTAAAGCTTGAATTAGCGTATGGCACCTTGCGCGCGATTGTTAATTAACGCGTTCGCCGTGCTGCCGTGCTCTGGGTGCCAGGAGCGGCGTGTTACCAGCGCTTGTTTTCGGATGTGAGCTGACTAGTAGTTTTTCACTGTTGTGTATAAACTGTCCGAGAGGTTGAAGAGTCCCATTTAGTTCCTCAAAAACTTCTTTCCCTCCACCATGCTTAGCTGCAAAATACGGCCAGAAACAAACGAGCTCTGGTGCACACCATCTGCAAGCTCCGGCACAAATTAAGCATTGTTAGCCCAAACTCTTAAATACTCGTCCTATACCCAGACCGGGTTAACGTAATATAATCCCTAGATTTGGGCGCAGGAAAGGAGAATATTTTCGCTTTCCCCATCCATTTTAACATATTTATTTTACAAGCCCTTACTTCGCACAGGTTATTGCTTTGATATACCTGCATCTTATGAGCCGCTGACCTTGACCAGTTCCACCTGTGCTTATTTTAAAAACCTCTTTCACAGAGGACAGGGGATTGGATAGCGGTCCCCAAAATGCTGACACCGCAGGACCCCTGAAACCGTGCACCAGTCCAAAGATGGAGGAGCTGCGGAAGTGTAATGTAGAGCCCTGGAGGATGTGCTCGTGGTCTTGCTTTGATCGCCTCCCCCCCCCCCCCGGCGATGCACATCTGCCGAGCAGAGGTGAATCGAGAGTCACTTCTGCTCATCATCTCGGATGACCTTGGAAGGGCAGCAAATGATTGGCTGGGGTGGGTAGCAACTTCCGCAATGTGGTGGTGGTGGACGTGGTGGTGGATGTGGTGGTGGACGATGGTGGTGGATGTGGTGGTGGTGGTGGCCTTGGTGGAGGTGGAGGTGGAGGTGGTGGTGGCCGTGGTGGTGGATGTGGTTGGTGGTGGTGGACGTGGTGGTGGTGTTGGATGTGGTGGTGGTTGTGGACGTGGTGGTGGTGGCGGATGTGGACATGGTGTTGGTGGACGTGTTGGTGGTGGACATGGTGGTGGACGTGGTGGTGGTGGACATGGTGGATGTGGTGGTGGTGGATGTGGTGGACATGGTGGTGGTGGATGTGGTGGTGGACTTGGTGGTGGACGTGGTGGTGTACATGGTGGATGTGGTGGTCGATGTGGTGGACGTGGTGGTGGAGGACGTGGTGGACATGGTGGTGGTGGATGTGGTGGTGGTGGACGTGGTGGACGTGGTGGTGGTGGTGGTGCTGGACGTGTTGGTGGTGCTCGACGTGGACGTGGTGCTGGACGTGGTGGTGGTGGTGGTGGTTGTGGATGTAGTAGTGGTGGTGGTTGATGTGATGGACGTGGTGGTGGTGGTTGATGTGGTGGACGTGGTGGAGGATGTGATGGGGTGGACATGGTGGTGGTGGACGTAGTGGTGGTGGCGGACATGGACGCTGTGGTGGACGTAGTGGTGGATGTGGTGGTGGTGGTGGACACTGTGGTGACATGGTGGACGCGGTGGTGGATGTGAATGCGGTGGTGGTGGACGTGGTGGTGTTGGTGGACGTGGTGTTGGTGGACGTGGTGTTGGTGGACGTGGTATTGGTGGACGTGGTATTGGTGGACGTGGTGGTGGACGTGGTGGTGGTGGACGTGGTGGTGGTGGACGTGGTGGTGGTGGACGTGGTGGTGGTGGACGTGGTGGTGGTGGACGTGGTGGTGGTGGGCGTGGTGGTGGTGGACGTGGTATTGGTGGACGTGGTATTGGTGGACGTGGTGGTGGATGTGGTATTGGTGGACGTGGTGGTGGACATGGTGGACGTGGTGGTGAATGTGGTGGTGGTGGACATGGTGGTGGTGGACGTGTTGGTGGTGGACGTGTTGGTGGTGGACGTGGTGGTGGTGGACATGGTGGTGGTGGACATGGTGGTGGTGGTGGATGTGGTGGTGGATATGGTGGAGGACGTTGTGGTGGTGGAGGATGTGGTGGTGGTGGTGCTGGACGTGGTGGTGGTGCTGGACGTGGTGGTGGTGCTGGGCATGGTGGTGCTGGACGTGGTGGTGGACATGGTGGTGGTGGACGTGGTGGTGGTTGATGTGGTGGACCTGTGGTGGTAGTGGAGGACGTGATGGTGGTGGTGGCGGACATAGTGGTGGTGGCGGACGTGGACGTGGTGGCAGACGTGGACGTGGTGGTGGACATAGTGGTGGTGGATGTGGTGGTGGTGGATGTGGTGGAAATGGTGGTGGTGGATGTGGTGGACGTGGTGGTGGATGTGGTGGACATGGTGGTGGTGGACATGGTGGGGGTGGATGTGGTGGTGGACGTGGTGGTGGACGTGGTAGTGGTGGATGTGGTGGTGGTGGTGGACATGGTGGTGGACATGGTGGTGGTGGACATGGTGGTGGTGGTGGTGGTGGACATGGTGGACGTGGTGGTGGTCATGATGGTGGTGGTGAACGTGGTGTTGGTTGATGTGGTGATGGTGGCGGACGTAGTGGTGGTGGCGGACGTAGTGGTGGTGGCGGACGTGGTGGCAGACGTGGACGTGGTGGCAGACGTGGACGTGGTGGTGATGGACGTGGTGGTGGATGTGGTCGACGTGGTGGTGGTTGATGTGGTGGTGGACATGGATGTGGTGGTGGACATGGATGTGGTGGTGGTGGATGTGGTGGTGGATGTGGTGGTGGATGTGGTGGATGTGGTGGTGGAGGTGGTCGTGGTGGTCGTGGTGGAGGTGGATGTGGTGGTGGACATGGATGTGGTGGTGGTGGATGTGGTGGTGGTGGTGGATGTGGTGGTGGTGCTGGTGGTGGACGTGATGGTGGACATGGTGGTGGTGGACGTGGTGTTAGATGGCTAAACACTTTTGAGGTCCTAAAGGCGAGACCTATTGGCTATGCCAATGCTTGTTATTCCTTGATACCTTTCGACCACCGCCCTTTTTACCCAGGAACCCCTTGACTCCCCCTCCCCCCTCCTTCATTTCCTCCATCGGCCCTTAATTCCTTCCTCCCATTCATGCTGGTGTTTTTTTTCACCGTTCGTTGTTCCTGCAGCTTTCTTCATCTCTTCACTTTTTCGTTCTCATCCCCGCTCCTTCAAATTTCCTGCTTTCTTTTATCTCCTTCTCTTCATTCTGTCTAACGTGTGCCATTCCATCCTTTTCCACACTTCCTTCCTTCTCCATCGTTTCCTTTCCCTTTCTCGTCCCCTCCCTTACTTACTCCCACCCTCCCTTCTTTCCCCCACCCTCCCTTCCCTCCCCTCCTCCCTCCTTGCCCCCTCCACCCCGCCTTCCCTCATTTTATTTTGCATTATGTTTATTCAACGCAGTGTATGGTTCTAATGACGGTCATGATTAAAGTGCTATGCTTTTATGCTTTTTCACTCAAATACCGTTCATCACATATTTTCTCACAGCCTCTTGAAATATTTTCTGTTATTTTCTGCAACATAGCCCCTTTATCATTCTTAGTCAGCTATCATATTAAAAAATAAACTATTTTTCCACTTTTCACTGTAGGCTTTGTGATGTGCGTTAAACGCAGCATGCGTGAAGTAAAAAATCACAAAATAGAAGCCATCTGCTGTTCAATATTTTCCTTCCACAGCGATTAAATATTTTTCCACGGTCAATGATATTTGGTTCTCCAAAAAGCGAAACAAATTCGAAGCAATTCCTCTGACACAAGGATGGTTTTCTGGAAGAGCGAGCATGTTTGTCACGATTTTCAATAGGGAATCTTTGCCCCATTGTTTACCATGTTTGCTCACCTGCACTTTCCCCTTTCACCCTCTGTAATTAACAGGAAGCAGTTTTTTTTTTTTTTTGGCCCGCGATTTTGAGTTTTTAAGTGTATGTTATTTTAAAGGCACGATAACCGGCACATTTTAAAATATAGGGTGTAATATTTCGAAATAATTTGGATGAAACACTCTTTCAAAAGAATCCCATTACATTTTTGTCCTGGTCACATTCTCAGCAGCCTTTCTTGTAAAGCTCTCAATGCCTCTTAGTAACACCCATGTTCTTTATAAAGTTTTGTTCAAGACCACTGTTAAACAAGGATAAAAACAGTCTATCAATCCAAACAGAAAAAAGGACCAAATTATGAAATGCATTTACTAGTCTCCTCGTAGATTCAAGATTTAAAAAAAAAAATGAAATAAATGTGTAAAATAGGGGACCCAAGGCACAGGTATCTCAAGCGATTGTCCCAGGATCACATGATATGGAAAAATATGGCAGCCGAGATTAGAGCTTGAGTGGGCCAAATTCCTAACATTTGAACTGACCCAAAATAATTTAATTAAAAAAAACGTTTTGCGACATTTTGCCTGCTTGCATGATAGGAGTGCAGGAATGGAGCAGACAGTTTGTTCCATTCAATGTTAAGGAAATATATTTTTATATATATAGATAGAGTTAAGGCAAGGATCACAGATATATATATATATATATATAATTTTTTTTTTTTTTTTTATTTTTTTTTTTACCTGAGCAAACACGGAGAGATTGATTGGGTGGCACGTGGAAACAACACACTAGTGCTTAAAAATCGTTTTGGGTGCTTAATAGTGTTTCTTGACAACCAACTCGGGTCCATGAGCGATCAACACCCAGGTAAGTTAGTGCTCTTTCCACATTTCTTGGATATATTTGGTGGGTCCTCACCCACAGGTACCACCTGTGGCCTGCTTCATCATTGGACCCACACCCACATCACATAATGTGGGTGGGTGGGCTCTCTGCGTTTGTAAGCAGAGCATTTAGAAAGTGAAAGGTAAGGGATTTTATGAGTGAGCTAAAATTGTCTCATAGAACCTAATACTATGATATAATGAGTAAGGTCTTGGGCAAGATTGGAAACAGTGAAATAAGGGTTCACTGGTCCGTGACACCAAAAAGTCGATATGTTTCAGCTGTGTAACTGCCTTTAGGGGTCAATTGGCTGTCTTCAGGATCAAGATTTTGGTATGCTTGCATCAAGTGTTTCCGATTTTGGGCTGTGCTTGGACACAAGCAAGGCATGCATCAGCAGCCACTCTCTACGATATCTGGTGACGTCCAGCGTGGTGGGAATGAACTGCTGAGACCCAGACAAGCTGGTCAAGTTCCTAAGGACTGTACTGAGTAGGTAGTCATCTTAAGAGCTGAATGAATGTTGCGGAGTCAGATTACAAAGATAGTGATGTGACCAGAGCCGATTTGACTTCCTGGGTAGCGGGTGCATTCCGCAGTGTGGGAGAAGGTAAGCGGTGGGCAGATGGAGACAGTACTGTAGCCTGTACCTGGTCAAGGCCCAGGCCCAGCTGAAGTTGACACCACAGTTCTCCACAGACATACATCGTTTTACTCTATTTGAATGATCATGGACAGATGGTGTGAAAATTAGATCACAAGAGGTGCTCTTGATTTGTGACGAAGTAAGCTGTCACAAGAGTGTGACAGCTTGCCTTTACTCAAACCATCTCTTTCTGCTCACACAGTGGACACCAGAAAGCAGCTGTCAGGAGACTGAATATGAATAAGAATTGAGCATGGGGGATAAACTGCAGATGAGCTCTGTAAAGTCCTTCGATGCTGACTTTAAGAATAAGACTGGTAACATCAAAATAGTAATTATACCACTGAGAACCAAGATTAGAGCCTTTGCCTGTGAAAGTGCTAACTAATCCTCTTTACTCAAAATGGAGCAGTGTGTTGGTGCTCTGAAATGTTCACTGTACAGTTGGGTACTGGGTTGATTGAGTTCAACACAGAGTGTTTGGCACTAAGATTCACATGGAGTTGGAGCTTGGAGCGCTTGAGACTGAATGTAGAGGCTCACAGATCTACTTTGTGGTATTAGCGGGAAGCAGAAACAAATGTCCTACTGATGGAGTCAATAGCTTTGGAGGATTGCAGGTGGGGGTCCAGCGCAGCATTTATTGATTGGGACATTTTGGTGCATTTATATACATAGAGAATGGGAGTCAATGTGGATTGATGCAGTGGCAAAGACAATTTTGTATCAGAATCTGAGGGCTTAATTACGAGCTTGGTGCAATTGTGCCACCTCCGCTGCGCCAAACCCGCGCATGGACCACCGGCCGTATTAAGAGTTGTAAACAATGACCTTTCTCAATACGATGCCTTGAAAACAATCACCGCAATGGGAACGTCCAAAAATTTCCAGCATGGCATGCAGAGTGATGTCCATGGCGTGCTAAAACTGGGGGGACACTCATTTTTTTAGGTCTCGGCTAGTGTGGCTGCGCACATGCGCAGCTCGCTCGGCGAGATTTAATGATTTTGAGGAGTTTAAGTTAAGGGCTTTAAGCCCCGCCCCTCTTTTCCATTGGCTGGCGTCACCGTTTATGCTAAATGGTGGCCAGCCATTGGAAAAGAGCTTTCCATGTTGCCTCCCTTTGGCTTTTTCAGACGGCCAACTTGGACGGGCTCGCCTGCTTTCCTCCCATCGCAAACGTTTTCTTATCTTTATGGGGCCATGTGTTCAAACACATGGCCCCATAAAGACAAGAGATTCCAATGCTTGCAGCGCGGTCCTCCTTTCACTTTCGGGACCGCGCTTGTCTATATACCCATCGTTTGTTCTTCCTTGTCCAGTCTGCTCTCCTATTGACCCTGTGTTCCTTTATAGCGGTAAGTGTTGATTTCGCAACTACCGCTTTTACGCTTTGTGATAGCAAAGGCGTAGTCTGTTCTAACACTTACCTCTCTTACTCCTACAGGCTTCTTTCGGTAGATACTAACCGCTTCTTAACCGGTGGCCACTTGACGTTGGGACTGTGCGTTCAACTGTAACCACTGCTCCAACTGCATTAGGAAAAGAAAATGTGTTTGCAGGCAGGTAGAGAGCGCGTGAGAGAGGGCTTGGTGCAGTGGACAGTGGTGAGAGAAGCAGATGGCGGATTTCAGAAGATGTGAGGGCCGCAGAGGAGAGAGCCAAGAAGTGGAGAACGGGCGTGATCAAGAAGCCCTGGAGACCACTCCCCACACCACAGGGCATAGTAATGCCAGTGAGGGGTGCTTTGTTTAAAGCACAGATGCGTGTTCATGTTTTTTAAGCCAAACCCTTAATTACATAAGCCATGCCTCTTCTGAAGGATTCATAGCTATGCTTCTTTGGTGATGTGATGGGCCTTTTAAGTCCTTCCATCCCGCACACTGTTTAATCCTACTTAATTAACTGCATTACATTAAGAAAAACACACCGCTCATAAACATACGCATACGGTATAAACAAGCATTCTTTCATGCACATCTCAGCACACATACGTGCATACATAGAGGTAATGGACATGCAATTCGCACACCTGTCTGCGTGTAATAATAACCGGTATTGTTGATCGTTCCGCATACTTTCTTAAGTACTCAAATAGCAGAAGTCAAACACTACCCAGTTTACGGGACTCTATTTACCGACCTAGAGTAGGACAGAGGCGGAGTCCGCCTTGGAGGCTCGTGACACATCCGCCAGTTAGAGGTGGGCGCCCAGCTCACTGAGCCATCCCTCATGAGTCATATCCTCCGTGCACTGCACACCATCACGCACCCGTGTCCCAGGCACACGTTCATACATAGTCTCACAGTCACATACGTGCTGGGCTCCCCGCCTCCGCCTCCCAGCGCGCGTCAGCACCCAGCAGGCACCCTGCCATGGCCAGCTCCAGCAGGTCCTTCCCGCCTGGCGCCGTGCCCCGGACTCCCGCTGTGTTTACAAACGCAGGGGCAGGGAGGGCACACTACACGCCGTGTGTGGTACACATGACCCTCAGTCACCACGGCCTGTCTGGCAGTCAGTGCGCCTCCCATCCCCGAACGCCTCCCATCCCTGATGACCCTCCTCGGAGCAGCCAGCGGGTCTCCCCAGGTGACGCACGCATGAGCGCATCACGTGTCAGCGGGTGGCCCCCTCCCCTGTGGTTATTTTAAGATTTACTATACATAGATCTCAGTGTCCACTGGATCCGAGTCAGTCGGCCACTCCGGGTCTCCATACCATCCGCCTTAAGCATACAGACAGGGATTTGAACTGTAAGTCTGTGTGAAACTACAAGTACCAGCAGGATGAACGATGAAGTTAGCCTTGGTAAGATTGTGAATTGAAACCTTCAAGGCGACTATAGATGGCAGCAGCAGGTGCTTACATGAGTGAGGCGTTGCCTGATTATAGTCTAAAAACTTTGTGCCATAAATTAGATAATGACGAATGACATATATTTATAGCAGCTAGAAACCGCAGAGGTGCGGTGTGGAGCACGAGAGTATAACGAACATATGCTGCAACCCCACCAGCGTCCTGTACATCGGACAGCCCCAATGAAAGCATGCTGTACTGTGTGTTTGCCACAAGACCTGCGAAATCAAGGGAAGATTGCTTCCTGGTAATGACTTTCAACATGTACAAACTGTGCTTGTATGCAGCACATGTCAAGATTTTCGTGGGCATCTGTCCAGCACGAAGGCTGTCAGCTGCCGGATGTGGGCGCTACTTTGGAGGTGCAAGGAAATGTTTTTGGGCTACATGTGTCTACAGTGGTGGAACGACTCCTCTGCACCAGACATCGCCATTGCCATCCCAGACGGCTACAAGATCACCCGCAGGGACCGCGCCAACGGCATCGGAGGAGGAATTGCCATCGTCCACAAGTCCACTCTCAAGGTCACCACCCACGCAGACGACACCCTCAACACCGCCGAACACCTGCACTTCCGGATCCTCACCGACCCCAACACCACCATCAGAGGAACGCTCGTCTACAGACCCCCCCCGGACCCCGGGCCCAGTTCAGCGACTCAATCGCCAACCTCGCCTGCACCCACGCACTCGCCTCCACGGACTACATCCTCCTCGGGGACCTGAACTTCCACCTTGAGAACAACAACGACGTCAACTCCACCACGCTGATCGGCAACCTCGGCCTCAGACATCTCGTCACTGCACCCACCCACGCCGCCGGCCACACGCTGGACGCCGTCTTCTCCACAAGCACCCATGTCGCCTTTGACCACACCACCGAACCCCACTGGACCGACCACCGCTGCATTCACTTCACCTTCAAAAAACAAACCACGCACCACCGCACCCAACAGCTGCCTCGCCGCGGCTGGAGCAAAGTCACCGAAGACCAGCTGCTCACCACCCTCTCCCAGAACCCACCCACCGACCCCACCAACCCAGACGCCGCAGCCCACAACCTCAGACAGTGGATCGACGACTGTGCCAACACCCTCGCCCCACTGAAGAAACCCTCCAACAGCCACGCCAGCAAGAGAGCCACCTGGTTCACCGACGAGCTCCTGGCCTCCAAGCGCGCATCCCGGAAACTGGAGAAGAAATGGCTCCACGAACGTACACCGGACACCCACGCAGCCCACAAGGACGCCACCCGCAGATCAGCCAAGAGGTCCTCCTTCAAAGACCGCCTGGATAACAACGCACACGACAGCAAAGAGCTCTTCCGCATCGTTAAAGAACTCTCCAACCCCAGCGCCAACACCAACGACATCCCGCCCTCACAGGAATTATGCGACTCACTGGCCATCTTCTTCCACCGCAAGATCGCTGACATCCACGACAGTTTCAACACCACGACCGACCCGACCACGCCACACTCCACCCCTCCTCCGAACACCAACAATGCCAACCGCCTTACCTCCTGGTCCAACGTCAGCGACGATGAGACACGCAAGGTCATAAACTCCATCCACTCAGGATCTCCGACAGACCCGTGCCCACACCACATATTCAACAAGGCAGACGCAGCCATCGCCAACCCCCAACTACGGAAGGTCATCAACATCTCCTTCGAAACAGCGACATTCCCGGAAAGCTGGAAGCACGCCGAAATCAACGCCCTCCTCAAGAAGCCCAAGGTGGACCCCAAGGACCTCAAGAACTTCCGGCCCATCTCCCTGCTCCTGTTCCTGGCGAAGGTCATCGAGAAAATCGTCAACATGCAACTGACCAGCCACCTCGAATACAACAACATCCTGGACCCGTCCCAATCCGGATTCAGATGAAACCACAGCACCGAGACTGCCCTCATCGCCGCCACAGACGACATCTGGCACCAATTGGACAACGGCAAAACATCAGCCCTCATCCTCCTGGACCTCTCGGCCACCTTCGACACAGTCTGCCATCGCACCCTAAAAACACGCCTCCAAGAAGCCGGTATCCAAGAGAAGGCCCTTGACTGGACCACATCCTTCCTCTCCGGCAGATCCCAGAGCGTCTGCCTCCCACCCTTTCGATCCGAAGCCACCGACATCATCTGCGGCGTCCCCCAGGGCTCCTCCCTCAGCCCAACGCTGTTCAACATCTACATGGCCCCCCTCGCACAAGTGGCCCGCCACCACAACCTCAACATCATCTCCTACGCCGACGACACTCAGCTCATCCTCTCCCTCACCAAGGACCCACACACCACCAAAACCAACATCCACGACGGAATGAAGGCCATCGCCTACTGGATGAGGAGCAGCCGGCTGAAACTGAACTTGGACAAGACGAAGGTCCTCATCCTCGGACCCAACCCCTCGGCCTGGGACGACTCCTGGTGGCCGACCACTCTGGGGACAGCACCGACACCCACCGACCACGCACGCAATCTAGGATTCATCCTCGACTCCTCCCTCTCCATGTCCAAACAGGTCAATGCCGTCTCCTCCTCCTGCTACAACACCCTCCGCACGCTTCACAGGATCTACAAGTGGATCCCGACCGAAACAAGAAGAACGGTGACAAAGGCCCTCATCAGCAGCAGGCTGGACTACGGCAACACACTCTACGCCGGAATCCCAGCCAAACACCTACTACGACTACAGCGCATCCAAAATGCCTCCGCCCGACTGATCGTCAACGTCCCCCGCCGCAGTCACATCACCCCCACCTGACAAACCTACACTGGCTCCCCGTCAACAAGAGGATCACCTTCAAACTCCTCACCCACGCACACAAAGCACTCCACGACACCGGACCAGCCTACCTGAACAGCAGACTCAGCTTCCACACCCCCACCCGCCAGCTCCGCTCCGCCAGCCTCGCCGCCGTCCCCCACATCCAACGAACAACCTCCGGCGGCAGATCCTTCTCCTACCTCGCCGCCAAGACCTGGAACACCCTACCTACCCACCTACGGCAGACCGAAGACCTACTCGCCTTCAGAAGACTCCTCAAGACCTGGCTCTTCGAGCAGTAGCGAATCTCCCCCCCCTCTCAGCGCCTTGAGACCCTCACGGGTGAGTAGTGCACTTTACGAATACTATGATTGATTGATATCTCTACAGTTGATCTCACACGAAGATTTTGATTTGTGGGGGTATACTGGCTGTTTTGGATATTCTCAGCGGTGGGACTTCACACGAGGGAGAGCTGTGGACTTAACACAGAGCCTCACTGACGAGCTTTAGGCAACTACGAGCTTTTCTCTGGCAGAGGCTGGCAGCGTGGTGCCAGGTTGTGGTACATGTGTGGCGCATCACAAGGGGCAGAGTCGTGTGAGTCACATTTATTTGACTTTGATTGTTGGCCTACGCTGTGACTTGATGTCCGCGGTGATTTTCAACCGCCACTTTTGAATTTAAAAATAGATGTGGCACGAGCCATGCAGTGCACGTGCCTACCTCTGTCTTTGTGGATCGTCGCGTGCAGTTCCTGCAGAGTCCCCACGTCCACCTCAGAATCTTCATGCTTCTGCTCTGGTGATGCCTTGTGACGTTTTGGCGCATGGTGATGTCGGGAGCCACCCGGCATGACGTGAGACAGCGTGGCGCCATCTTGGGGTTGGCAATCGCCCTTGTGAATCATTGGTTTTCTGCGTGTCCATTTGCCAACCACATTTTTTTTTCACATGTACGTCGTCTTCAATAAAGTTATTTTAAGCATGAATACTGACAAGAACGTCATGTGGAGAGGAATGAGCATGCTGCTTCTTCGCTTCTTGTTTTCCTGCAGAGCTAGAGGGTTATCACTTGATACTGGTGATCGGTCTGATTATCTAACAGAGGACAGTGGATGCTGTTTTGGACACCGGTGGTGAGTGGAAGTTTGTTTTGTCTATTGACTGCCATTCGGTCACAGTATTGGTTTGTCTTGTTGCCGTTTCACACGTGGACATTATTAAGGACTAACATGAAGAAATTTCCTTATTCAATATTGGCATAACCCTTTTGTTGATGGATGCTGGTCATTCGTTGTGCAAGGCCTTGTAAGCATGGGTCAGCATCTTGAACTGGCGAGATGCCAGTGAAGTTTCTTGAAGGGGGGTGTATGTATGTATTTGGGTTTTTTTGAGCGCATATATCACCCTTAGGTCTCATAGCGCTCCGCCGAAGACAGAAGCGAACAAGCATTGGCATAGCCAATGGGTCTCGCCTTTGGAACCTTATAAGTGTTTAGCCATGCAACAGTTGATGTTGTTGCACCAAGGATATTATGCTGGATAACTAAACACTTATAAGGTCCCAATGCGAGACGTATTGGCTATGCCAGTGCTTGTTTTTTTAACTCGGCAAGGAATGTAGCCAACCACCAACTTTGCCTTTTGCAGTGGATGGAGAGTGTGATAGATAATCCTCTTGATGATAGGCTAAAACTTTGCAACAAATAATTTGGAATTTCTGCAATCATCAAAACACATAAACTATTTAGTTTCCCTGGATAACATTTCCAACAGACATGGTATCTTTTGCTAAGAGGAAGCATTTATGGCTCCGTCCCATTTTTCTCTTTATGTGCAGTTGAAAGTGATGCATTTGTTATTGGAAACCAAGTGGATCACACAGAGGTTAAGTTATGGAGGCAAGCAGCCAGGTCGTTCCAAACCATTTTAAGACAGCAAAGCAATATCAGTCAGTGCTGCCAACCCTATAACAAAGCTCAAGATTTGTAATAGGTCAGCATTTACAAAGTTATTCTTAGTAAGCTAAACCTAGGCACTAAACCTAGAAGAGGAAAGTGGCCGGTTGGGTTTCACAGACTCAGACATCAATAGCTTTGAGGAAGTGTATTTTATATCACTTGGAGCAGTAGACTCTTGAGGAGATGGATAGGATATTGACGGATGTTTTAACTTTCAAAATGCTAATATCAGAATAGTGGTTTCTGCAGGTAGTAAAGAAGAGGTGTAAAACCTTCTTACAACAGCCATCCTAATAACTGTGAATTAATGGGAAAATCTTGATGAGCAAGTGTGTCAAGTATAAAATAAGATGGCCATACAAGAGAAAATTCTAGCTGACAGTTTTTTACGCGGTTTCACTATACATATTTCTAATGCCTTTCTAAATAAAGCCTCTTTTAATTCTAAGGGCCTGATATAGAAAGGGTTGACCAATTTCAAATCTGTGGGGGAATGTGTTAATGATTTAGGGCCTATGAGAGATTCACAGTTTATAAAGAAGCATTAGAATGCCAATAGGTCTGGCTTAAAACTGAAAGTGCATGTTCAGTCAGTGTTAGTTTAGACATTCAATAATTCATCATCCTTGCATTTAGGCATCCATTCATCTACGCACCTACTCATTTTTGCATTCATCCTCTTACCCACTCGCAAAGAAACACTCTCACAAAGCTCAGGCAAGATTAATGAAAAGAATAAAAGTAGAAAATAAAAATACCTCTGCCTAATCTTGGTAAACACATACTTCCAATTAAAAAATAAAAACAAAAACCACATTGGAATGTTGTGCATAGTGCAAATTCTTTTTTTTAAAAGTAAATAAATTAAAGGGGACCTTTAAAGGGAAAAACTAAAAATCTAAAGGATTGGTTCTCCAGCTGTAGTACTGAGGCAAAGGCATACTTAATTCCCGGTATATATGCACATGCAATCAAGTGTAAGAGGTGTGACGCAGGGCCATGGTGCCTGACTCCGGACCACGGGGTTCACGGTTCGATCCCTGGTGCCGGCGGCAAGTTAGCCCAGCACCATGTGACTCTGGGCAATAGCCTGTCTAATCTTCCCAACGGCCCCCAGCGCCGGGACACCTCTCCGGAGGTAGCTGTGTGCTTTACAAATGCTGGTATTACATTTATTTCAATGCTTTCACTCCCAGAGAATAGAACCAATTGTTGCTATCTATAGGCTGTCAAGAATCGTTTTGAATTTGAAGGAGTCCTGTTCCTTCAGACCTATGAGACTTCTATGAGCAGCACATTTGCCCCTAGTGTGGCGGGATTCTATGTCTATGATTTTGAAAAGACATATATTATTAGTATAACAACCCTTTTACAGGAAGAATAAAATTTTTCAAAGGATACATAGACTATATCTTGATGATTTGACAGGGACAAGAGGACACCTTGTCCACCTACCTTGAATGGATCAACAACTGCAACAAGAATTTTAGATTAACACACTGTACAGACAGAAATACCATTACTTTCTTAGACATCACAATCACTGCTGAGAACAGAAAACTGAAAACAGAGACTTACTACAAGCCAACGCTAAAAAATACTCTACTCAAATCTGATAGTTTTCATACCAGCATTCTCAAAAAGAATTTGCCATACGGACAATTCCTCCATCTCAGAAGGAACTGTAGCCCAATGGAAGACTATCATTTCCAAGCAAATGGCTTATCCAAGAAACTGAGGGATTGCAATTATCCTGAGAAAATAATGAGGACTTTCCAAAAATGAGCACGCAACCAAAACAAGACACCTTGCTTGAAGAATCATCAAGGACAAAGGCGGCTATACCTCTAACTTGTGTCACAATTTACAACACGATTTCCAATGAGGTAAATCAAATCATCAACAAACACTGGCGCATTTTACAAACGGGCAAACTTGAATTGGAAAAAAAACCTTTTTCATTTAAAAAAGCAAGAAGCATAAAGGATTGCCTAGTATCTTCTCGCCCAAAGAAGCCTTCTGATCACCCCACCAACTCAGTTCTTAATGCATGGGGCCTGCTAAATGTGACTGGACATTATCATTGCAGTAATTGCAGGGTGTGCCACCTCACAACTTCGACGAAGACTCTGAATCTGGAACCTGGCAAGACCTGGTACCTAAATAAGCATACCACTGCAATTCATTCAATGTCATCTACATGATCACCTGTCCCTGTGATATGTGATACATCGGCATGGCCAGCAGAAAGGTTAAAATAAGAATCTGCGAACATCGCAGTAACATAAGATGTAATCGGAACACTACAAGATTGACCGACTACTACTTACAAGCAGAACATACCACCAATGATTTAAAATGACTTGTCATCGAGCAAATGGAACAAAATTTACAAAACCGTCTTTTTGAAAAAGAACAAAGATGGTTCTATCGCCTGTCCACACACAAAAACGGACTAAACAACAATATCCTGTGGAATGCCCTGAACTGTGGCCGTTTGGCCTAATCTCACAAGTACCTGAGCCATATGTCACACCTGACAAAATAGGCCCATAAAAAACAACTATATCTCCTTTTCCCAATAGTGAGTCCATAGCACTATGAGTCTGAGACACATAATTTTTTTAGACAAACAAAATTGCGCTTCCCATTCATGGCCCTCATTTATATCTCGTGATTATTGGTACACTGCGGAGATACCGAACTAATTATGTTAATGTCCCTTCCTTATTCCTTTAAGACCCCCTATTTTGTTAAGTGCGAACACTCTGATCATAAAAACATGTGTGCCTTACCGGATAACAAAGTACAACTAAGTAAACTATAGGCCCTAGAAGGGTCAATCCAAAAATCCGAGTCCAACCTTGTGACATCACCAGGTTTACGTGCGCACGTGACGCAAGGTCTGGAACCCGGCTCCTAGTAATTATGTAGACACAAGAGGCAGCCACCGGAGCATCTCCGGGCTCTCGTGTTAGAGAACCGCAGTATGCATGCAACACGGACGGTGGACCTTGACGAAGTAAACGGGACCTGGGGGAGCGTAGATTTTTCTCACTAATCTGACGAAAGGTTTCTGGGTATGGCTCACTCAACTAACTTTCTTATACCCCCCAATCTTGAGTGTGACTACAGGCACCGCCCCCCGCCGGGATCCATGTAACTTGATTAAAAAAATAACTTGCATAATCAACTCAATATTGTGTCAAACGTTCTCTTTATACCAGGATTTGTTCTTAGACATATCAGTTAACTTATTGCTTTGATTTATCTACCTGGGAAAGCTTTATTTTCCAAATACAATTAAGTGATTACATTCTGATTTTTTTTTTTTTTTTTTTATTTTTTTATTTAAAGAGTTCGCGACCCCCTAATTGGAACGCTGACTTCTGAATGCATGCTAAAGGGCCCTGTGAGTGCCGGAACCGACTTTAAGTTACCACACATGTTTTTTTCCTATGCATGTACAACGAGAAATATTTGTGCTTAAATGACTAAGCATAGTACATTTTCACCAATTTATAATGATCGCGCTTTCATGGTGCCTTTTTTCCCGAAAGCACTGATGACTAGCCAATTCACTGGTGGCATGCTGGGATGATTGATCTTTGCGCATGCACGAGCACCTATGATTATGTGTGATATTGGTTTTAAATCACAGACTGCATTACAAAAAACACTACTGTACAGTAATTACCTTGAATTATTAGGTCATATTTTTTCATACAGGTGTTGGCTGTCGAATGAAAACCATAAGTTACTGTTTCAAACAGAAAATAGAGATAATACTCTTCACGTTTCAAGCAAACCTTATTGCGTGTGCTTCCACATCACCAAAGGATTAATTTCCTTTGGCGTTTTCACTGTTTGGTCCTGACGAAAGCCATTATAATCTATTCTATTTGGCTTAAACATGTAGACCAGTTGTAGGATGTCTGAGATCATCTCCACCTCACAAACATCCGCATTTTATTTTTGACTCTGCCCCAGGCTCCCACTATTAAAATTCTCCTAGATAGGAGGGTTTTCCTAGGGGCAGTTTTAAATTCACTTCCTACAAATGTTCACCCAAAGAAAAGATCCTGCTCCGCTGTAGACCGGCGTCGAAGCACACCTAGTATGCACTTGGCACCCTAGGTGGAGACCCAATGAAAAAGCACCCCACCAACTTGGTTGATGGGTGAGGGTTCTTTTAAAAACCTATTGGTGTTTCCCTTTTACGGCACCGTTTTGGATGCAGTTAACGTTTTCTGAGCCTGTTCGAATTGTTGATTTAGATTAACCAGGGGAGACTTTAGGGGTTGTATGCGAGCTATCGCAGAGATCACTTCAGACATTTCAATAGGTTTCTCCAGTACCTCCGTCTGTGTGCTTGTAAGCTTTGTTACCTGTGCCTTTTCTAAGAATGCTTCGAAGTCCCCCATGCCAGAATCTTGAGAGAAATATAACTGCATATAGAAGTCTCCAAAGGCATTTACTATATGGGCATCCCCAGTAATGTCCCCACCATTCTGTCCAATTATAGCACAGACCCTTTCCGCATGCATTTTAGCTGACAAATGACGCATTAGCATTTTCCCACTCCTGTTATCCCCCTGATAAAATGTATGTTTCAAGCTCAGGAGGGTGTACTTCTCCCTATCCTGATCTGATCTTTTAAGTTGTTGTTCTGGCTTTATCTTGGGCTCTCAAGATTCTGGGCGCTCCTGTACACTTGTAGATAGTTTCTAATTCTTTGACTTCGTCTTCTAGTTGTGCCCTTTTGTCTTGCCAGGTTCGATTATCATTTGCTGATATCCCTATCAGCTCCTTCATATCACTGCCTTAAACACCTCCCACAGAAATGCCATCTCCACCTCCCCGGTGTCATTACTCCGTGGGTACTCCTCAAGGGCAGAATTAGTCGCTTGCACATGGGTGGAGTTTTGAATAATTTGGTCTTGTATCCTCCTCTAGCCTCCGTTTTTTTTCTTTTTTTTTCGTGTCTACTCTTAGTGTTGGGGGAAATCGGAGCATGATTCGACAATGCCAAGGGCTCAATGAGTACGCTGTGGGACAGTGATTGCACAGCAGTGTGCCCCAGAAGTAGTATATACGTGCACAAGTCTTATGAGCCACTAACTAAAAGTTATAGTCTCTCTGGACAGGATGTGTGAGGCTCCACAGGTCTGCCAGTCTGCTCTCACCCAGCCATAAGTGGCTCTTCTTGGAGAGGTCCCCAGTCAGGCCATACCTCTGGCCTGATCGGTCCATGTCATTGTTCATGATTAGATCGAGATCCCCACACACCAAGATGGCCGTATCTGAGGGTCTGAAGAGTCTCAGGTACAGCGTCGAGGTGGAAGCTTTCTTGATGCTCTTTGGGGGCATAAACTGTCACTAGTGTGAGGAGTTTATTGCCAAGCTTAACATGGTATGACTACAAGAAGCCCCTACGCTCTGCAGCCTTGCCTATTACCTCCCCCGAAAAGTTCTGAGATATAACTATTGCCACCCTCTCCCACTTATCTTTGTTGGTCTGTTCGAGCAGCGACAAAACCGCCAATTGTTTGGGTGGGTGGATTAGCACATTGAGGCTAATTATTTTAATGTTGAGGGTAGTAGTAGTCATGTTGGCTCATATGCTTTTGCATTGTGAAACAGTCTGTGTGAGAAGGTGTGTCGGAAACTTCAAACAACAGAGTGGAGTCAACACATTTACTTTTCATTTGGAAGGCCCAAAGAACAGGTGCAAAACAACTTACTCCCCCTAAAGAACTAATTGTAACAACAAGAACAAAGCATCCTTTAACAGATGCATGCAATATGGTGGTAGTGGGTATGTGTCCTGTGGGAACAGCCCTGACTGGGTCATGACTGCAGCTCCCCATAGTGGTGTAAAGCTCATCTACTCCCCAGCCAGTCTTAGATGATCTGTGAGGGTAACCTGGACAGCATCACCCCGTCCTGCTGTCTATCTCTAGGGTTGTGCACTGCTTTCTCTGTCAGCAACCAGTCTCCTCCAGAATGCCTAGAGGCATCCTTCTTTCTTGCATGATTGTGCCTGGGTCTGGTCATAACCTCTTAAGAGAGCATTGTACCCTCTACCTCTGGTATTCGTGGCCCAACGTTGCTCCCTCAGCTCTCCAGGGAGAGACCCATCCCTTGGTCTATGTAATACCCAAGACCCGGCACTCCTCCGCAAGGGACCTAATCTGATGTACATGACCCTCCCACCGGAAGATTATGTGGAATGGTTGGCACCATCTGTAAGAGACTCCCTTTCTCCCAAACAAATTTGTAATGGGACGGAAGTCCCATTGCTGCTGGAAGGTGATCACGTAGAGGTCCTGGAACAAAGCAATCTTGTGGATTGAAATCAAAGCAAATGTGCATCCCACCCCGTCCTGAGGATCTCCTCCTTCACCTGAAAATCATGACCATAGATCAAGATGTCCAGTGCCTTGACGTTGTTTACTCCTGGACGGCCTACCCTATGAGCTCTGTCTAGTTGAATGGACTCTGCATCATCTGGTCCAATGATGTGTTGGAATAGGGCCCTTACGTAGCCCATGATGTTAGAGTCCTCTGCGCCCATCGCGACCCTGTAAATTCTGATATTATTACGGCCGGAGCAATTCTGTAGGTCCTCCGTATGCCCCTGACGCTCCACCTGCCACTTCCATAGGCACGGGCACTTGCTACAGGTGTTCAAACTCTTGACCTCTTGCTTGTCTCAGCGGCTTCCAGGGTGAATACTCTGTCCTCCAAAGTGCTCAGATAGTCTCTCACCTCTCGTAGTTCCGACGTGAGGTCACGTTTCGCAGCATGTAGTTCCATTCTCATGGAGTGAAACAGGGATTCCATGAAAACCCTCATAAATGTAGCCTGGTCATCGTTCTGCGCCTCGCAAGGTGGGCTTTTTTATGACTATATACACTCCTTTGCTGATGCGTTCATGTATCTCGTCAGCATGTCTCGGACCGTTTGATCTTTCTTGCCCTTGTTGGAGGACGTTGCACTTTGATAGTCTGTAATGTCTATTCCCCGGGTCTTGTACTGTTCACTAGGTGGGGGATGCTGCTGTGACTGTCCTTCCCTCTTGGGAATCACTTAAGTACTACTTAGACCTTCCCGCACCGCTGTTGCAGGTGATGGGAGTAGTATTGCCATGGGCTGCACTGGGCCTGGCATACGCTGGGGGAGGGACGGTGTCTCTGTCCTCATCCACCCTCTTTACTGGTGATAATACAGGGTTTTAGGGGTACTGTCTCTCGCTGCTCCCAATATAATTATGGAGGTTGCGTAGCAAGCTGTCTAGGAGGCCCCCTCTTCTACATTGGTATGTGACACTTGCTTCCCTCCACTTTGTCTCTTACAGGACTTTAAATTGGCTTGAGAACAGTAGTTAAGGTCCCCCACAGCTGACCTTGTGTCCATTCAGCCTTTGCTTAGTGTCCCTGTGCCGTGGAGAAAGGAGCTATAATTCAGGCCCATGCTGCTAGAAACTCTGCTTAAGTGCTTGCCGCAACCCTGGCCGATGCACACAAGGCCTCCCCGCACAGTCGATGTTGCCCGTCTATTGTGTGCTCCCCTCACTACCGCTCACCTTCATCTGTTGGTAGGCGAAGGCTCCGGAGTCACTCCTTGTAAGTGTGTGTGTCAGCACCCCACTCGCCAGTTCTGGGGAGGACTCTCCAGTCCCACTGGTACAGCAGTGGCTTGTTAACCCCTGCAGGCTCAACGATTCCTTCTGATGAGAGCAGCGGCAGTCCTGCATTGTTCAACCAGCTGCCAGAAATCCGAGTCGCTGCTAGACAAGGGGCTTCCCAAGCATCTCCCCGGTGCTCAAGGGACTAAATTAGTGGTCCCGTCCCACGCTATGTCAGCTAATAGCCAGCAGGCAGGTGGAACTTTCTAATCACATCTCTTGCCCACCATCTTGGCCACCTTGTGTGTTTTAAACCCACATGCAAGTGTGCCCAATTCAACCTATAGAAAGCCTACTCTATGTCAATGAATATAATGGTTGGGGGTATGTGTTGCTGCCGTAGGTAATAAATACCTTCATTTACCTATACTGTATTTGAAGTTAATACTTTGTTAGGGATAAATCTGAATTTATCAGCATGGATCAAATGAGTAAGGTTAGCACATGATCTGTAAGTACTTTGGTAAGGATTTTAGAGTCTGTATTAAGCAAAGTCAAGGGTTGTAATATCTACAAATATCTGCTGGTTTGTTGGGTTTCAGAAAACTTACTTTTCTAACCTTTGCAAAGGATGCAACAATTACTGCACCAGATAACAGCTAGTTAAAAAGCCAGGTTAAATGTAGCCCTTGTTCAGATTCAAAGGTCTTCTGTAGACCCACCTGACCCTGATGTTTAATTGTTTACCTGAATCATGATGGCATTTGGATACTTCCTGCTCCTAAAAGGGTACATTTAGCACTGTCTCTTAAGACCCCAAGCTTGAGCATTTTCAGGTCTAGCAGAAAGCTTTCCCATTCTGGTGTATTTTCCTTTAAATTTTCCAAGTATAAGTCTCCATAGTGGCTCTGAATTCCTTCTGCTTGCTTCCCTGGTTGGTTGAACATGCAGCATGTGTGAGGGTGGTGGACATGAAAAGTTATATTGCATATCAGCTGTTTTCAGGCATGTTGAGTGAGGAGTCATCCAGAATTTTCTCTCCTATAGTTTCTTGTTTGCAGTTTTCTGCTGAACATATTTATCAGGCTTCCAAGTAAGCTCTATAACCTGTGGTATCCAAGATTATAGCCATAGCTTTGGCCCATCTCACATTTTGTAAAAGTAATTGTAATTTATATTGTTAGTTTTTGAGTAAATCATCGGTATAGGCAATTTTAGTTTTTTGTCTCTGCGGGGTAACTTTGAAAGGCCTGTCAGACATTCTTTTTATATCATCCATTTCCTTGTTTTCTCCAACAAACCTGGTATGATTTTGATTTTTAAATACTTCATTGTTCAATAAGACCTTACTAAATTGCCAGCAAGCTATCTTTTGCAGGTAACGATATATTCATACATGGACAATTACTGTTGCATAAACGGACGAATAATGACTCTACGCAGGCCTTAGAAAAACAAGGCATTCGTGATGCCTTATGATACGTTTTTGAGTGATATATGTATTCTTACATATCTAAATACATTTTACCACCAAAGGCCTAATAAATATAATGTATCTTTCCATACTTGCAGTGTCCTTTTGACTTTGGGTTTCCTTTCCATTTGTCTGGGGCTGGTAGTGTCTTTGCAGATTATGTACATGATTAAAACTTCAATTATCACATACTCTTCTTTATATCCCAATACACTAAGTCACCTGTTACAGCCCATTAGACACTGAGAAGGTGCTGGACTGCCTTGTTAATCTCCACACTAATCAGTACCTAACCCCTCAGCCTGGCCTTGTTTGACTGGCAAAATATCTATTATAGTAGTGTTACTAATAGTACAGCTATACCCTGATGAACTGCAGGGCTGCAAACAGTAACAGTCAGTGTATTAATTGCGGGCTTGATGGAGAAAAAATATCCCCAGCTGTAGATCTCTAATCCATGAGGTCAATACTATGTGCCACTTAACTATATAAGTGTCTACTTCTATGTCCAGGATACTCCTGCAACTTCACTCATTCAAAAATAAAGAATATGCACTGAGAACACTATATCATTTGAACCAACCAAGCTTACCAAAGATATGTAGCCTTCACGGGATAATTCACAACATGTTTACATAGCTTCCATGTACATATATATACATTTTTTGACTGTGATTGGCTAAATAATTTTTTCACGTCTCTGCTCTCCACAGGAGTGGCAGTTGATGCAGCTGTTTTCTTTTGAAGTGGTTCTTTGAGAAAAGTGTTAACTTCTTTTCAAATTAATATCCTTAATTTATTTCCCGTTATCTAATAGAGACATCTAGCAGCGGATTCCTCATCTTAAAATTCTCCCCAGGCACCAGACAGAATCCTGACATATTTTCTGAAGTACCTCTGCATGTCATCTGGTCGCTCAGTGTGCACATGCCTATGCCTGGTACCACCCTGACGCTCGGATTCCATTTCTTCGTCCGGAGGCGGATTTTGTTCTCCCGGGTCGCTTATCGGCGGTGTTGCCCAGGGGTGTCCCTAGGAGTCCGGTGGATATCCAAACGGTGTCCACCACCAGCTGGGCCTGGAATAGACTGTCTCGCTACTTGGACCGGTCCATTCTATATTCCTAATCTCTCCCGCTTCCCAATGCAGGCTGGTTGCCGAGCACTGGCGAGAAACTTGTGCAGCGCACTTTAACGAAGTTTAACCTCACCAAGATTGGAGATCTCTACACGGGGGGGCACATATTTTCGATATCGGAGGAGGCACGCTTCAGCGAGGCCACTTTCATGGACAAATTCATCCTGAACCGGCTTTACTTTACGGTCCGTCGGAAATCAAGGGATTCCCCCTCGAGCCAGCTTCCTTTGAACCCCAGACCCTCCTCATTGACACGGATACAGGGGCACACATCATTTCTAAACTATACAGGGCATGCGCAGCGCTGGTTCCTTGTGCAGATGACCAGTTGCGGACGGCCTGGGAGGCGGACTTGGGTAGGCCTATTACGGACGAACAATGGTCCGCTTGTTGCAAGGTCGCTAGCACAGTATCGCTCAATAGTCGCCATAAACTTCTTCATTATAGGTTTTTTCGCCGCAGCTATATGACCCCGGACAGACTCCACTCCATTGACCCCACGCGGCCTCATGCATGCTGGAAATGCGCTGCGCCTCATGCTGATTTTGCACACATGACCTGGACATGTCCGATATTGCACACATTTTGGACGCAAGTACACAAAATCATGGATGAGATGTTAGGGCTTACATTGGTTCCCACTCCTGAGGTTGCATTGCTGGGCTACACTGCAAATTTCCCCAAGACAGTTCGGAGGCTTGCGTCGCTGGGCTGAAATTGCTCGACGTTGGGGTGGTAGGGCAGCTCCCACGGCAAAGGCGTGGCTTACGGCCATGGCTTTCTGCAACACGAACAGTGAGATTTACTCCAGTCTCCTCCCCACTGTGGCCCGTCCCAAAGATATCTGGGGTCCGTATAAAACATACATCGCGAACCTGCCATGCGCCTCTCAATCTCACGCCAACTCGGGGATAGTGCCCACAGGGGTTGGGTAGACTGGATAACAGCGGAGATGCATATTATGGTTGGCCATGGGATGATTGCAGTGCTATGGGCCTCTCTGCTTTGGGCCCAGAATCGTGGGCTGTACAGGGCTTGATTAATGCAAACCTACAGATTGAGGTTCTGGAGGGCGTTGTTGGGCAGCTGGAGGGTCACTGGTCCGGGGTATTCCTGGCTGGGTTCGAGGGGTGGAAATGCTGTGATGGATAACATGGCCTTGATGCCCGGAGCTTTGCTTATGTATTCTTTGTGGACTATGGAACGGAATTATCGTATTGTATCTCATACATGGAAATTGATTGTACACACCACCGAGATCTTTGTAATATTTTTTGTTTCAACCGTAAATAAAGTTTAAAAAAAAAAAAAAAGTATCTCTGCATGTCGGTAGAGGGTGTTGCGTGACAGCCTCTCCTGAATGTGATGTCAATGGAGTCCATATAAGCCCTTCCCCGACACGCTGACATCAGTTCCTTATTTTCCGCGCTAGCAACACAGATCCGCACTGCCGTTCCTCTAGCTGTTTTTGCCCTATGTGACGTTGTTTCATCACTGGAGCAGTGTGCCTTTGTCTACCCTTTTTCAATGTCCTTGAGGTTCAAGCCTTGTGAGTCTTGTGGACGGCAAATGTCCATCACGGACCCTCACTCGGTTTTCATGTGGTGTCTGGGTGAACACCATGACTCCAACAAGTGCGATTCTTGTCACTAGCTTTGACCGAAGGCGCGAGCCTTGAGTTGCATGAAGCTCCTTGTGGTGCGGATATCATAGTTATCAAAGTCTTCTCGTCGTCCTCAGTCCCCTACACACGCTACGGACCGACCACGATCATGCTTCTGCTCTAGGGGCCATTCTCTTCTGCGTCATTCTCCTTCGGCATTATTCTCCTTCGACGTCTGGAGGTAAATCTCGGTGGTCGAACTCACGCCTTTGTCGCCTACTGCTGGTCCCCACTCTTCTGTTGAAGTGTCAAGGCATGAGTCTACCCCCACCTATCCTGTGGCTTGGGCATCTTTGACCCAGATGGGGCAATACTCTCAACTCTCTATTCTATTGTATTCTATTTTTGTGTCGTCACCTTCCTCTGGAGCACCCTTGGGCACCACATAAGTGCGTGAGTTCGTTCTTATACCCCCGCTGGCTGGTTCTCCCTGGGCCTCAGGTCAGCCTCCTGTTTCTGATACCTTAGTGATGCCAACACACAGCCTGTTGAGGCCACCACCTTCAGCTCCTGCTTCTGGTCTGTAGACTCCAATGTCAGCTCCGGGTTCTTGTGTGCCGGCTCTGATGGGGGTGCCGTTGACACCGATTGACGCTCCTTCCGAAGTCGAGGTGTCACTTTCTCAGCATCGACCGGTTCTGAGGACCATGGCTGTGGAGGTACTACAGAAGATGTGGTGTGTCCCCCACCCATTTTGGACACTGTTCCACACCCTATGCGGTCTAGCTGGTTACTTGACTTGGTAACTCCAGTGGCTTTTCATCTTTCCAACTTCCAGCCTCTTGTCTCCTCCTGGTTTGGCTACAGAGGTGAGTTCCACTCTGGCGGACATGCTCAATCAAGTTTCGGTTGTACTGGATTTACACTTTCTTCTGTTTAATTGTCAACAGACCCTTTAATTGGCGTTTTGCATCCTGATCAGTCTAACGTAGAGGCTGTCCTTCCTTATAGTGACTGTCTTTTCGATACCCTGTTGGGTGCTTGGGCTAAACCTGAAATATCTTGTGGACTGCTCTATTTCTCACAGGCATTGCCCTGCACCAGAGGATCTCTCCTGGCTCCTAAGACATCCATCTAATCAGAGCTTTGTGGTACAAGCTACTTTAGCCACCCAAAATATTGATTTTATCCCTCCTGTCACACCGGAACGAGAGGCCTGGAAATCTGACACTTGTGGTAGGCATATGTTCTCTTCTTCTAGCTCTGCTCTGCGCTCTCTGAACTCTTCTTGTGTCCTTGCCTGCTTCTCCCACACCTTGTGGAACTCAGTGGAATGCCTTTTGCCCTCCCTTCCAGAGGAAGCCCGGAATGCTCTTATTCCATTGGTACAAGATGGGTAACAAGCTTCCATACTTAGCAACTGTTGTGTGTTCAATACCGTTGATTCTGTTGGTCAGGCTGTGGCCTCTTACATAGCTCTACATCGGTGTGCATGGTTGAGTACTTCAGGTTTTCGCAGGCTGTTAAAATACTTTGAGTGATATGTCTTTTGATGGCACTTCACTTTTTGGTGTGCATGCTGACTCAGTTTCACGCCAGTTCAGAGATAGTCATGGTGGTACGAAGTCTTAACTCTATTGTTGTGCCAGGTTCGTCGGGACGATATATTTCCCTTGTTAGGCCCTTATCAGCCTTCATAAGGCGGAGTGCGTGTCTACCTTCCAGGGTAGCACCTGGTGTGGTGTTTCTGCAGGTGCTTTTCTTCTAATTTATGCTGTCAGCGACAGGTTTGGTTTCCAGCCTTCTGGAACATATCTTACTTTGTGGTCTTGTGTGAGCCTGTTCTTACAACTTCTTGTTATCACTTGATTTTTCCTACCCGTGTACTTAAACTCTATGGCGGGTATTCTGGTTATGTTGTGCGGATGCTCTATAGCCTTGTTCCCCGTTCTTCGGGGACCTTATTTTGGATGCCCTAGGGGCATTGTGTAAAGTACCTATACACTTAGTATCCCTTAGAGGGACCTCAACTTCATCTTTTCTCTGCTTCTCATGTCCATATGGACGATCATGGTACCAAAGGCAGGCAGACTCTTTGGCCTGGGTAACTTTTGTCTCGGTCTTCAAGCATCTTCGGTGTGGACCTTCTCGATGTTCTGTTTTACTCTGTGGGATTTTCTCCTACACTTCTTTGTGTTCCTATTGATTTGGGCCTGGGTTCATTTTCCCCAAATGCTTTTGTGGTATTGGCCTCTTTTTGGCATATTCATTTGAATTGCGCCTGGGTACCGCTTTCTTGTGTAAGCTTTTTTTCTACTGTATCATGCTCCTGATGCCGTTTATCTTCAGCAGTCTGGTATTCTTGAATCTATTTTTACCCTTTAGTTGGTCTTGCTTACTTAATTGGGTTACAGCCACTGCTGTTGGTTTCTGCAGGTTTTTTTAATTCATATCTGCCATCGCACCCATGGGGTAGCTGTTGTGTCTGCTGTTATTTTCAGTCCTGTTCCACTGGGACACCAGTCCCCTTGATTGTTTGGCTCCATGTCTGGTATCCTTATTTCACAGGAGGCTAGGTTTCCCCTTTCTTTTATGTATCTTTCCTCCCTCCACTTCTGCCTTCGTGGAGTTATTTTTCTATGGGAGAGGATCCATTTACCCCCCTTTTTTTAGTGGGTTTTTTTCTCATTACTTTTTCTTAGATCAAGTCCTATCTTCTCTCAAGTTTCCATGGAGCGCTGGTTAGGTTTCTTACTGCTTCCCATGCTTCCATGGGTTGGATAATGTGTGGTTGTCAAAATCAACTATCTGTTGCCCTTAGTTTCCACCAGCCCTTTGTTTCACCCTGGCAGACTTTGTCATCTTCTTCATGGTGGACTTTCCACATGCTGTTTATTCTTTCCTTAACCTGTTACCGCCTGCTGGTATCCCTCCTTAGACGGTGGCGTTGGTTCTTGGATGGTTGCCCTAATTTCCTGTAGTGTGCAATGCCCTCCACTTCCTACGGCATTATGTTGTTGTTTTCCAGCCTGGTCTTTCTGTCTCAACCTCCGTTACTATTGTAACTTCTTCTTTACGACTGTAGGATGTATTATCTCTGTCCTTACTTGGTTACCTCTGTTCTTGTAGTATCCTTCGTTCCTCTACTTCTCGTCCTCACGCTCACAGGCGGAGGACATGGGTTACCCTCGGTAGAGTAGATATACTTTTGCTTACCCTGTAAGAATTGTGTCTCTACAGAAATATTAATGGGGCATATGCATCAACCAAAGTAATACCGATTCCTTAATAGCGAAAAATAAGGAATCGCCATTAAGGAATCGGTAATTGGCATGCATCAACAGATTCGGTAAAATTTAGCGATTCCTTAAAAATCGCTAAATTTACCGATTCCTTAATAGCGGGGCACGCAAACGGCCCCACTAGCAAATAGCGAGTTCGGTAATACCGATTTGGCTAATAGCGAGTTCGGTAATACCGAATTAGCAATTACCGAATCGGTAATAGCGAAATCGCAAATTGCCGCGTCGCACCGGGAACAGGCTGATGACATCACCAACCAGGAAATACTGCTGCCCCACCCACATAGCCTCGACAGAGGAGCAGACAGGAGCTGGAAAGAAGGACAGGCTGTGCAGAGTGAGGCCACACAGATTCTGCCAGTCACAGCACACATCCATCATGTCGCAGGAAGTGCCATCCAGCGCTGAATCTGCACGCAAGCGCAAGAAGAAGTTTTCAGACAGGGAGCTGGAGTACCTCATCGAGGGAGTGGCCAGCAAACACGACCGCCTCTTTGGCAAGCTGTCCCTCAAGGTGCCTGAGACCGAGAAGCGGCGCATCTGGCAGCGCATCCGTGAGAGGGTCAATGCGGTTGGCGTCACTAGCCGCAGCATCGACGATCTCAAAAAACGGTGGTATGACCTCCGGAAGCGCGCAAAAGAGAGGATTGCTGAGAGGCTCCGGGAGGCAAGAAGGACTGGAGGCGGAACAAGCACTGCACCATCCAACACAGCCCTGGAGGACCTTGTGGAAGGGACGATAGAGCGGGAAGCCGTCGTGGGGGTGATCCAGATGGACACGTCCGGCGCAGCCACAAGTGCCCAAGGTAAGATGCATGCCTGTGCCACACCCAGCATAGCGTAAATCCATACCCATGCCCCCAGCCCAATCTCACTGTGTCTGCAGCTCTGGCACAGACAGTTCCACACATGACACTACTGCATCTTGGGAGTTGTAGTCTAGTCAGCCCAGAGTGCAGGCACAGGCGTAAATCCTCACACAACACATATTTTGTACATGGCTGTAGACTGTTCATTTGTTGGACCACAGAGGGACATTGATGGGTACAACACTATGTAGGTGTAATCATCCCACTAATCATGCACTGTTTCACACACAGATGCATCACCTGGGGACTCTGACGACAGCGACCAGCTGATCATATCTGAGACACCCGTGGAGTCAGACCAGGAGACTGTGCAGGATGCGCATGCACCGCCAACACCTGCCACCCCACCAGCACAACCTCCACCAGCGCCACAATCATCGGCACCAGCACCAGTGCCACAAGCCAAGGCACCACCACCTGCGCCACAAGCAACGGCACCAGCAAGCCAGCCTGCAGCCAGTGCAGCCACAATACCGCAGAGGCACAGGCACCAAGTTGCGCCCTTGCAGGAGATGGCAACCCCCCCCCCGCAATTGGCACCCACGCAGCGCACATCCACACCACCTGCTGCACCACATGGAGGCTCAAGACACGCACGGCGTCACAGGGCCCGTCGCAGTTCTGTCTCCTCAGCTGACCAGGATGTCCCAACAACCTCTGCAATTGAGGAGAGGATGCTGCGCACACAGAACCTGCAGGGAAGACATGTGGCTAGCATCAGCTGCAACATCGTGCGCCTAGCGAGGGAGATGCGCGCCATGACTGCAGCAGTCACCGACATGGGCTCCGCGGTCAGGGACATGGGCACGGCGGTCAGGGACCAGACCACTGCGGTTGCTGATGGCAATGCTCAGCTCAGGGAGGAGGTACGTGAGCTCACCCGTGCCATCAGGGAGGGCCATGAGTCCCAGAGGAGGAGTAACCGGCAGCTAATGTTGCGTTCTGCCGCCGCTACCAAGGCCATACAACGGCACAGCAACTGCACCGCTGTGTTGGCACGCCGCACAGTCTCCCTGCAGGTGGACCTTGGGCACTTCTGCGGTGATGTTGCCAAGTCACTGGGACACATCACCACTGCTGTGGAACAACTTCAGAGCAGCACATGCAGTGCTGCAGCATTGGGAGGGGATGACACCAGTGAGGCTGCCTCCAGTGTCAGCAGCGTGTCACTGGCAGAGGCCAGCACCAGGCGCCGAAGTTCGCGTGCCTCCACGGGGACAGGCCGTGGTGAGGGTTTGGATGCACCTGAGCGGAGGCTTGGTGTACGTGGCAAGCGGCACTAGAAATTTGGACATGCTGCAGGTCCATGGTGGAGCAACCATGGCCATCCAATTATTCTGTTTGCACAGGCCTGACTTTAAGGAACCTTTTATTTACATTTATGCAATCGGAGCATGATTCACAATGCTAGTTCTGTTGCACAATCCTCTGTGCTACTGTGCATTAAACAGTTGCACCCAACACCAACTTGTAATGTCTCATTTTACCCAGGGTCAAAAATGATTTTGCGTTATGTCTGTCCGCCTCCTATGGCCCTCTGCTGTGTTAGGGATGTGTGCCGGTCGTCGTTGGGCGGGTGGTTGGTCAGCCTGGGGGTCGTCATCCCTGTCCACCTCCATGGGTATCCCCCTTCTGGTGGCAATGTTGTGCAGCATTGCACATACAGCAATTATTCGACAGCATGTGTCTGGTTGGTATAGCATTGCGCCGCCAGTCTTGTGGAGGATACGGAAGCGGCTCTTGAGAATCCCAAAAGTCCGCTCTATCACATTCCTCGTGCTGATGTGTGCAGCGTTGTAGCGATGTTCCTGCGGGGTTGCTGGATTTAGGTATGGGGTTAGTATGTATTCCCGCAGGGCGTAAGCACTGTCACCTAGAAGATAGAAGCATAGACTTAGCATTGGTGATGTACATACATGTGTGGTGTTGGTGTGGGGAAGCGTAGTTCTACTTACCTAACAGGAGTCCCTCTCCAAATTCGCCATTGAGTAGTCGCCTGTGCATTCCACTGTTGCGGAAGATGTATGAGTCGTGTGTGCTCCCTGGGAATTGTGCCACTAGGTCCGTTATGATGTTGTTGGCATCGCACACAACCTGCACGTTGATCGAGTGGTATGACTTGCGGTTCCTGAAAAGGTACTCATTTGCTGACGGAGGGCATATGGGGATATGCGTGCAGTCGATGCATCCAATCACATGTGGAAATTGTGCCACCTGGTAGAATGCCTGTTTGGTGCGGTCCAACTGCTGTGGGGTTGTGGGGAAGCTGATGTGTCTGTGGAGCATTGTCAGCATGGCATCTAGGAATTTTTGGAAGAAGCGTGACAGTGCGCTTTGCGAGACACCTCCGGCAACCGCAATTACCCCCTGGAAACTCCCTGAGGCCAGTAGGTGCAGGCTGCATAGTACCTGAACGTGCGCAGGGATTGCATTTGTCCGGTGGGTCTGGTGCTGCAGTAATGGTTCCAGGTCTGCAATCAGGCGCATGATCATAGCGCGATTGAGGCGATATTTCTGGTACACCTCGTCCTCATTCTGGCCGAGCAGGGTTATGCGCAGTCTGAACACTCGCTCCTGGACCCTTCTCCTGCGCTGTCCTGCTGCATTGATCCGCATCCTCCTTGTAGCACGTAGAGGGCAGCCATTTTGTGGGAGCCAACAGGGTCTCCTGGGCCAAATTTAAGGGTTTAGTGATTGCCTCAATCATTTGCACATGTAGGAATTTTTTTTTTTTTTTTTTGTGACTTTACCTCCAGGTTTTGATTCCCCTTATTTAGCTCTGGCAAAATAGCGATTTTTGGGATTTTCGTTATTAGCGAGTTTTGTTGCATTGGGGTGCGATTCGTTATTTGCTATTGGCAATTTCCGGGAGCTAATAGTGATTTCGGTAATTGCGAATTCGGTATTTAGCGATTCGGTAAATTAGCATTTTGGGTATTAGCGATTCGGTATGTCCGAGGTTATTTATTTAGCGATTCGTTATTTGCTCGGGTTTTGGGTTGATGCATTGGGATTGGGTATTTTTAACACAATACCGGGAGCTATTACCGAATCGGTATTTTACCGACTGGATTTTGGCTTGATGCATAAGGGTGAATGTTTTTTATATGCATTGTTGTCCTAATATATATTTATCTTTGGATGTATGTCTCTGCATGGATATACCTATCTCTTCAATGAATCTCTTGATGTGTGTGTAGATATAGATAATATATATATATATATATCTACTGGCGGTCGCCAGTAGATAGTTATAGTTACAACCTAGTTTCCATAGGAAATCTCAAAATTCTATTTTGAATAACTTTGGCGCCGGTTGACGAATCCTCGCAAAATTTTCAAAACTAATGGGGCGCTCCGCTCAGCTCCTACCCTGAAAGTCTCGGGGTGATTCGTCAAGCAGGGGCCGAGAAAAAGGGGGGGTCCCAAAACGCGTTTTCCCCATGCATTTTTTCCATAGGACCTTTAGTCGCAGCTACAGCCCGAACGGCTGAACAGAATTATGTGAAATTTGGCAGAGAGGTAGCCATAAGGTCAAGGAAGTGCCTTTTGCAGGTCTGGTGTAAATCTGTTCAGTATTTCCTGAGAAAATAGCATTTAAAAGCATATCAATATCTATACGCGCGCACTGTGCGCGCACCCTGCCGTGCGCGAGCGCAATTCTGATTGGTTGTTAGATGTCGGTAAACATTCGAATCGGTCGAAACCAGGAAGTGTCGGCCGCCATTTTGTTTCTCGCAGTCTGAGGGGGTGAAAAAAAAAGGTGGAGAACGTGAAAAGGAGGCAGAGTGGACAGTTCCTGACCCCCTAGCCTTGGTCAGGGGATCACAGAAGGACCGCCAAGGGGGAAAAAAACAATTTGTTTTTATTTTTAAAAATCGCGAGGTGCGCGCACGGCACGCACTGCGAACCGTAGGTGCTCGGTGCGCGAAGCGCACTGAGCGCCCACAGCGCGCACACGGTGCGCGAAGCACCTCGCGATTTTTAAAAAAAAAATTAAAATTCACGGTGCGCGCACGGTGAAAAACATAACTTAGCATTTAAAAAACCGTACAAATTCACTGAAAAAACCATAGGTTTCACACACGTTATAGTTACAAATTACCATTTAAAAAACCTTGCAAATTCACTTAAAAAACCATAGGTTTCACACATGTTATAGTTAGCTGGACATTTCACTCGTAAAAAAACGATTAAATTCCCCCAATATAGTTAGTGCAGGCAACTATAACTCACGCGACCGCAATCCTCTGCTGATGACGTCAGATATTACATCACTGATGACATATGTGTCTTTATGAAAAATAAATATTTGTAATATATGTATAGCTAAAGATTAATGGAAGAAGACATGGGTAAATAAGTGTCTAAATACAGTGATGTAATATCTGACGTCATCAGCAGAGGATTGCGGTCGCGTGAGTTATAGTTGCCTGCACTAACTATAACGGGGGAATTTCATCGGTTTTTTACGAGTGAAATGTCCAGCTAACTATAACATGTGTGAAACCTATGGTTTTTTAAGTGAATTTGCAAGGTTTTTTAAATGCTAATTCGTAACTATAACGTGTGTGAAACCTATGGTTTTTTCAGTGAATATATATATATATAATCTACTGGCGGTTGCCAGTAGATAGTTATAGTTAGGACCGTGTTTCCATAGGAAATCTCAAAATTCTATTTTGAATAACTTTGGCGCCGGTTGACGAATCTTCGCGAAATTTTCAAAACCTGTTTCTCAGGATAGTTTCCTCGACGATCGGTGCGTGCCCTTTATTCGTTGTTTGTGTTGCTGCGGCTGAGCACACTGTGTATGCTTCTTTCATTTGGTTTTGAGCCTGGACTATTGTCCTTAGTCCCTTTGCATTCCTCGATCTAATGGTGCATCACCTTTTGGAGCTGCCTTTTTTACTGGTTCTATACCGTGTTCTCACGGTCTTATAGCTTTCTAGTCCCTACGGGCTTCCCATAGTCCTACTTGGAGATCAATCCTTTCGGTGAGCATCTTGCTTCGCAAACCCTTTTTCGGATAATCTGGTCCCTTTCTATCTTTTGGACATGCTTCTCCTATTTTGGGATCTTTGGTGAGGTCAGTTCGCAGCCCCTCCTCCAAGGATAGTATTGTTGGGTATCTGAGTCTAAGATATGAAATCTGCAGCTTGGTGTTTCTATCAGATGGACAAGTTACTTACCTTCAGTAACACCTTATTTGGTAGAGACCGGATCTAGCTGCAGATTCCTTACCGACCCAGCCATCATCCCCACTCTGCGAACCGAGCGCCCTGTTGTCGCCAAGATCCCCTCTTTGCATACTACTACAGTTCTTTCCCTATGGTACACTGTTTCCAGGGACTGTTTCCTTAAGTGGCTCCACATTGTTTGCGCGAAAATAGTCACAGAAGAAACCGACATCAGCTCATCGGGGGAGGACTTATATAGACTCAGTTGATGTCACATTCAAGAGATGATGTCGCTACGGAGTCGCTTGATGCCCTCTACCGATGCGCAGAGGTACTGCTGAAAACAATTTTGTATCCAGCCTGGCACCTGGGGAGTTTTCCAAGATAGGGAATCTGAGGCTAGAGCGTGTTTCTACCAGATGAGGCGTTACCGGAGGTAAGTAACTTGTCTTTTAGGTGTCACCTTCTTGAAAGCGTATGCTTGCTTCTTATTCATTAGCTTGTGTGGGCTTTAGTTCCTCTTTATGATTTTGCCCGTCCCCTGAAATATGAAATCATTACTTGCATCCTTGCTAATTTTTGAGACCCTACTTTTTTTCTTTGTGTTTTCCAGGTGCCTTCCTCGTGTAATTCCTTCTTTTGCACACTCTTATTGCTCTTTCTCTGCCGGTGTGCTTCTCCCTGTCTCCCTTTGTGATGTGCTCGTCCTTGTGTACTTCTCTCTCCCTGCATATCTTTATCACATGCGTGCTTTCCCCTCGACAGCTCCATAATGCGCTCTCTGTTTGCTTACTTTCCCTTGCCCTCCATTTGCTTCCCTGCCTTCCTGTTGGTTTTCCTCCCCGCCTTCCATGATTCCAACACCCCCCCTCAGTGGTACTTCCCTCTCCCGCGTTGCTTCCCCCCACCTACTCCAATCGATGTTTTTTTAAAAGCATTTGAAACATTTTGTAGGCATGTGCGTTCTTGGTGTGTGTGTGTGCGTGCGTGCACGCGCGCGCCTTCAAAATGATGCAGCCGGCTGCATCATAGGATTTTTTAGGTCTCGCCTGAGCCAGCGCATGCGCTGCTCTGCGAGACATTTAGTAGGTGGTTTTTCAAAGTGATGCCACAGGCTTTTGGTGGCCTAAAGCTTGCGTACACGTGAGCGTGCACGCGTGCAGCCGCCATCTGTCTTTCCTCCGTTGATCGCGATCACTCACTTTCGCGGGCCGCGCGTCCGTGTCACTTTCGCGGGCCGCGCGGCCAATGCTTGTTTATTTGCCTGCTTGGTTGCTTATTTCTGTTTGGATAGACTGACCATAAACGTGCGGCCCTCTGTTATTTGTTTACCATTCTGTTTATATTTTTGTGGTCTCACCCTAACTTCGAAAGCCTGCACCTAAAGTAGGCCTCTTTCTTCTCGCTGCATGTTCTGCATTTGTAATCTTTGATGGTATTTTTCTGCTTTTATAGGCTGCTTCCGTGATGGGATGCACTTCTTCTATTTTCGATTGTATTGTTTTCACGTGCTTTCAAACTGGTGTACAGATATGTGTCAGCATAAAGCTGGCCTGCGTGTTGAGGGACACGGCGAGACCATGTCCCTGCCTGGCGCTTGCAAGACTGAACAGGAATTCCAGCATCTCAGCCTCCGGTGTTGAAAGAGAAATGCTATTTATGTTTCTTCTCCCAGCACGATATTTTTCTGCCAGTTTCAGTTTTTTTTTATTAACAGCAAAACTACAAACACAAAGCGAATGAATTAACACATTGAGTTTTTAAATGGTTGAATGTGGCGAACTAAACAGAAAAGAACAGAAACAATAGAATCTTAGCACGCACATATTTTAGTTGTGGTTGATTACAGAAGTAAAACGCGGGGAGTGAGGACAAACATTGATTTCATGTTGAGCTCTTTAAAAGGGTGCGTTTGCTAGATCGTGCTGTGGTAAACCGAGTGGGCGGTGCCTGTGATTAAAGAAGCGATCGATCTGTACATCTCACTCTTTAAGGGGTTCATATGATAAGTATACGTCCTCATTTAGTGCTCAGAGATTTTGGTCATATTCAGTGTCATCTTTGGAATTTTTAGGGCCTAGGCAAGACGTGTTTTTGGGCCCCCTGTTTAGAGCAAGTTAACATTGTATTACCTATTTCCTTATAAATCAAGTCCGCATGATGCTATACAATATTATTCTTAACATTTCATACATCTGAAATATGTCTTTGTCGACACCAAACAAAATCCGCAAAAGGACTCTGGGTGCTGAGAGTTAGATAAGGGGTGCGGGAAGAAGCCGGGAGAAAGAATGGGGGTGTTCTGATAAAAATAACAATGAAAATGTGAGAGGGGAGAAACGGAGGACAATGTCTATTTACAAAGGGCCCCTTTGAAAGGTGCTCGCCCCCTTTGCCCATGCTTTTTCGTGAATCTGTCCGGCGGGTTCACTCAGAAGACACAGGCTCACCCTGAGCGATGGCCTGAGTGTGGTAGCCAGAGGGTGACCCCGGGAGCTGCGTGACCTTTGCAGGGATTTCTGTTACTCATCCGGCCTCAGAAGTGGGCAGCGGAATCCCTGCCCCGGCGGACACCGAAGGCCTGCTCGGGGAGATAAGTGAGGCAACCGCAGGTTACACCTGCTGCTCCAGCCCCCTGGATATCTCTTATCTCCCTGTCCCACCCCAGGGCTTCTTGTTCACTGCCCCGGTGGGGGGAGCCGGGGACTTGCCAATACACTATTAGTCCGACTCCAGAATTATTTACCGGAAGTATAAGAGTCTACGAGCACAGCTTTATGTGCACAACTTTGTTAACCACGAGGTGAAACTCGAAAGTTTAGTTTTTTAAATCTGTGCAACTCTTAGATTAAAGTCCTGCCTTAATGGGTTAGGTGATTTAGCTTAGGTGAAGAAGGAGTCGGGCCTGGATTTATTGGGCCTGTGACCTCCATTTAGTTTCATATGTGTAACCTGGCGGTGCCCCACTGCTCGTGGGCATGCCTCTGGCGCAGGGGAGAGAGGCTAGGACTGGTCTTCCTACACTCAAGTTCAACACAGCAACACACCCCCACGTAATACGCGGTGAACTCGGCCAGCACCGAAGAGGGGTTCAGGTGAGTATGCAGGATCTGGAAAACTCCCCAGAGCTGCTAGCCCCCACCCCCAACCCGCAACCACACCGACCCCCTCACAAATATAAATTCTCCATTTACGTAAGCTTTGCAGCATTTTCGAGGAAGGTGGAAGTAGTTACTAAAAGTATTTACCTTTCATGACTTTTATCATGTGCATAAACGCACACACGCCCAAGTGCACCTGTAATCGGCCTGCTACACCCAGCTGGATCAGGTGCGAAACGTCTCACAGCACCTCACGTGCTTCTTTGAGATTTACGAGTCTCCGCAGAATTTAGTGGCGTCTACAGTGGGTTCACTTTTATTACTTTTTACTTTCTTAACTTCAATGCGAGTTTTTTAGGAAAACAAGTGACGTAAACATAGAGCAAACATCCTGCTTGTCTGTTGTTATCTGTGCAAAACAACAGTTAATGGACAGAATGCAGAACAATGTCATACATTCACCCCAGTACAGGGGTCTGGTCCTAAATCCATTGTTTTTTTGCTCACCATGCCATTCCAGTTTGAACCCAGCCATATGCAAATCAGTCTTGACCCTGTGCCTCATGGGAACAGTCCAGCCCAAACTGCCAAGCCAGGTCCTCCCTGGACTGGAAACAAGCATCCTAGGACTGGTTTTGGGGTTTTACCCTTCTTCAGCCAGGATAGCTTGGTTCCAGTGGCATGGAGGGCACGGAACGCATGTCTGGGCATACCCGTCCCACTCGGGGTGACAAATGCAAAAACAACAGTTGATGGACTGAATGCAGAACAATGTCATACATTCAACGCAGTACAAAGATCTGGGGCTAAATCCATCGTTTTTTTGCTCACCATGCCATTCCAGTTTGAACCCAGCCATATGCAAATCAGTCTTGACTCTGTGCCTCATGGGAACAGTCCAGCCCGAACTGCCTAGCCAGGTCTTCCCTGGACTGGAAACAAACATCCTAGGACCGGTTTCGGGGTTTCACCCCTCTTCAGCCAGGATAGCTTGATTCCAGTGGCTTGAAGAGCACGGGACCCACGTCTGGGCATATCCGTCCCACTCGGGTGATAAATGCAACAAGCATTGGCATAGCCAATAGGTCGCGCCTTTGGGATCTTATAAGTGTTTAGCCATGCAACAGTTGATGTTGTTGCACCAAGGATATTGTGCTGCATAAGTAAATACTTATAAGGTCCCAAAAGCTAGACCTTTTGGCTATGCCAATGCTGGTTGCATTTACCACCCTGAGTGGGACGGGTATGCCTGCATCATAAGATTTTTTTTCTTTTTTTTCCGTAGCCGTGCTGCACAGCTAGATGTATTGGCTTTGCTAATTTTTGTATTATTTGAAAATGTGGTTTGTTACTCATTATATGATTACGATGTGGAATAACAGTACTCTTAAATCTATATATGTAGAAAATGTTGACCAATGCCAAGACTTTGCAGTGGTTAGTTTGATTTTCTTACTTTTGTTGTCCGCTGAAAATATTCAACACAAATACATGCACTTCGTTTTCTCACAGGACTCTCCGTTTTATCAACATTATGAACTGGATCTGAAAGACAAACCGCTGGGCGAAGGAAGTTTCTCAATCTGTCGAAAATGCTTTCACAAGAAAACTAGCCAGGAATATGCTGTAAAAATTATAAGTAAACGGTATGTAATTTTCCGAAATAACTGAAAGAAAACGAGTATTTACAAACTATAGCTTGAATTGCAGCCGAGGTTCTTCATCCAGGTATGTTAACCAAAATAATGAGTCTAAATTAATTCCCTACTGCCATGCCGGACCTCAAAATGTTTTTGGGAATTATTTTAAAATAATCAAAACCCACTGGCTTTTCTTGGAAAGGCACAGATTGAAAATGGCCCCACTATTTCACTCGATTGTGCACCGACTCACACTAGTCAGCCCTGTAGGCTCATTTCTTTTGCTTCGCCGACATAGAAGGACTACTCGAAAGCAACTCTTGGTTGGATAACTTCTTTTTGATCATTTTCGATTGTATTTGACTTGCGATGTGCTTTCCTTTAATGTTTTTGAATGTTTCGTAGGAGAACTTATCTGGTTTTAGCGAACAATCCTCTACGGTGCTTTTGCAAGGCCTGTTCTTGTTCCCGGCACCAGCGGCAGGTTAGCCTAGCACCTTGTGACCCTGGGCAATAGCTCCCTTAATCTTCCCGAGGAACCCCAGCGCCCGGACACCTCACCGGAGGTAGCTGTGCGCTTTACAAATGCTGGTATTTCATTTCATTTGCATAAGTTCATGGCTGCTTCCCTGCTATGTTTTTCAGTACCTCATTGCTGATTGAGCATTACACCTGGAATTTTCTGTATGCACTGTAGTCTTGGCCATTTCTGAAATTGCATCTGTGGCTTTCACATTCCTCGGTGCTTAGGGTAGCTAGCTCTGACCAGATTTGGGAGTGCAGCCTACAAGACACCGCAGATGTCTGGTTTGCCAAAGACATCTTGGGGTCATTAAGAAACCTGACCTAGGAATGCGTTCCTCCCGCTGATTACCATTGGCTTTGTGGCTTGTAACTCACATTTTCTGCCTTACTATGTGCTATCTTTATTGGCTTAGGCCGTCCCTCCAGTTACCCAAACCTTATTTACTGTATTCTTCCACAAAGTTGCTTTCTGTAAACAAGCCTTTAAACATTGTTCTTAACTTGTCTCATTTGTTGTGACTTCAAAGATAAAAGTCAAATGTCATGCTGTCTGCGAACTGCATTGACTAATTACTTTTCTTCGGGTTGTTCTTCAGCACAGCATCGTCTTTAACATGTTTTGCTGGCTCAGAGGAGTGAATGAGCGATTGCTTCCCTTCGGTCTAGGGGGCAAACACTTCAGTTGTTGTGGAAAATCTAAAATAGTCTCACATATATATTTATATATGTGTGAGATATTTATATATGTGAGAGACTAGTCTGCGTGTTTTCATCTCGGTTGCTTACAAAAAGTTTGTCATAGTGAGGCCAAATGGTACATAGGCCTAGTGCAGAGGTTACTAAGCGAATGTGTGGTAGTAGGGGGTGGATTACTGGACTACTTGCAAAAATAGAGGACATTTCAACGTCTACAGTCCACTGATGGGTGAGCGGAGCAATTCACATGGAGCCTCAGTGTAAACCCTTTTTCTGTCCATCCTGCTCCCCAAGTCATTGTATCTACACCTCGATCAGTGACTGCAATCTACCCCGCCCCACTCAATACCACTCCAATCCACCACACTTCCACTCCACTTTACCCCACTGCTCTGTTCCCCACTCCATTACAATCTACCCTACTCTAATCCACCCAATCTACCTCACCCTAATCCATCCAATCCACCCCTCTCCACCCTAATCTACTCCACTGCATTCCACCCAACTCCACCCCAGACTTTCTCACTCCACTCCAATATCTACTCCACTCCAATCGACCCAACTCCACCCCAATATACCCTGCTCCACTCTACCCCAATCTACCCCACTCCTATCAATCCACTCCAGTCTACCCCACTTCATGCTACCCCAATCTAGCATGCTCCATTCCACTGTACTCAGTCTTCCCCCCTCCACTTCACTCCAGTCTATTACACGCCACTCAAATATAACAGACTCCAGTCCAATCTAACCCACTCCACTCTTCCCCCAATCTACTCCACTATTCCCCAATTTACCCCACGTTTCCCTAATCTACCCCACTCACTCTACCCAACCTGCATCCCACTCCACCCCAATATATCCCCCTCCACTGTACCCCAATTTACCCTACCCAAATCTATCCCACTATAGTCTACCTTAATCTACCCCATTCCACCCCAATCTACCCCGATTCAATCTACCCCACTCCAATCTACCACGCTAATCTATCCAACTCCCTCACTCCAATCTACCCCACGCTAATCTATCACAACCTACTCCACCCACTCCAATCATCTATCCCAATCCACCCCACTCTATTCTGCCTCCACTCCTCTCTACGACAATCTATCCCTCTTAACTCTACCACAATCTATCCTACAACAATCTACCCCACTAACGTTTAGCCATGCTGAACAGCAGCCTTTGTGGTGTACAACATAGCTAAAACACCTTGCCAAAGACGATAGCTCTCAATAGGTGAGACCTATTGACATTCCCACTGCTGTGTTTGGTCTGCAATGTCTATGGAGAGGCAAAAGTCTGCAGTCCTGGAATAGTATACCATCTCCCAAGCTCACTGCTCTTCTTCTATCCCCAGTTGTTAGACATCTGACTGATTCTTAGCACTGGAACACCTATGCATGTGTGTGCCTATGAACGGGTAGTCCTTGCACCAATCTTTCTGTCCCCCCAGCACAAAGGGCTGTGTTTTTTGCTGCATTGACTTGATAAACACTACGAAGATGGAAATCTACATCATATACTGCTTAAGAAGAAGCCCTTGATGCCTTGTTTAAAACTGTGCCATAGCTGCCTCCCATTTTATTGAAGACTTCTGATATTGGGGGAAATGTTATTTTTTCTGCCTTTTCTTCTCTGCAAGATGTGAAACGGGCTTACCTCTAACACAGGGGTCTCCAACCTTTTCTGTAGTAAGAGCTACTTGTTAAGGTGTTAGTCACCGGGGTGTGATGGACCTCAAGATGCCGTATTATTGTGTACGTGATGTATTTTATTTCTTTTCTTCAGGCGTTAAGTGGGTAAGGATTGAAGGGGTTTTAGGTAGAATGATCAACCAATGGTATAACACGAAAGAAAGTATGAGACAGCTGTTCCTTCGATTCCTGGCTCCGGGATGTTGGGCTTGGGTAGGTCGGGATCAGTGCCCTACCTCCGCACGCCTCCCCTCCTCCGCCACCAGAACGATCCTCGGAGGGATACTTGCCTTGGGCCACGGCCCGTCTCTAGGACCGTGGCGGCGGGACCCGGGCGTCTTCTCCTTCCTTCTGCCCTCCGGGTTTGGTAGCGGTGTACAATACACTCCTCGGTCTTCGTCTCGTCTGTTCCTTTTCGCTCTCGCCTTCCTCTGCTTCACCGCTGTCCTTCACGCTCACCGTCTCTATGCCTCCGATACCTCTCTCCGTCTTCTGCTCCTCCGCGTCTTTGGTGCCACCCTTCGTCACAATCTCCTTCCCCCTCTCCTGGGCCACTGTTAGACCGCTGCCGGCTTCCGGTCAGCGTTGAGGAGTCGCAACCTTTCTCCACTTCCGGTCCGCCCCCACGTCGTCCTCCTTACACTACTTATTAGGGAAAATCATTGCAAGCTACTAATAGTAGTGGTGTTACCACATCATGCAAGATTACATTATTGGCCACTTATGCAAGATTATCAGCAGTGATCAGTCCATCAGGGAGGGTTGCCAGCAGTAATGTGAAAAAGGCTTTATCAGTTTGGAAGGCCTATACATGGCTAATACAAAACACCCGTAGCTGTAGTGCACCAAGTTTGTAAGAAGTCTCTGCAACACCGCATGATTTATTACTCAAAGATCAGCTTTATACATAACATAATGTGCATTTGTAAAGTACACATTCACCCTGAAGGGTATCTTATAACTGAAATAACACTGTTTATTGTGACCCAAGTCCGCTATTAAAATTGTTAAATTTGACATTCAATTGGAAATTCAACTATTTTGCTCCAAACATCAATTTATGAGTGCAGATACACACATTTTCTTCTCAAAAGCATGCTTTTCAATTTCATTATACATGTGTGTTGGAAAAAGGGCCTCTCTGCAGGGCCACCTCAAACCTTTTGCCTTCCTCCTCCACGTTTTATGAGTTTGTTTTGTTGGCTTTAGGACTCTGAACACTTAACCACTGCTAACCAGTGCTAAAGTGCATGTGCTCTCTCCTCTAAACATGGTAACATTGGCTCATACCCAATTGGCTCATTTAATTTACTTATAAGACCCTAGTAGGGTGGACTACATGTGCGCAGGACCTGTAAATTAAATGTTACACTGATTGTGCCACCCACTTAAGTAGCCCTTAACCATGTCTCAGGCCTGCCACCACAGAGCCTTGTGTGCACTTTTAAACTGCCATGTCGACCTGGCAAGTTCAACCTTTTGCCAGGCCTAAACCTTCATTTTTAATACGTATGTCACCCCTAAGGTAGGCCCTGGACAGCCCAAGAGCAGCACGCATTGCATTTAAAAAGTAGGACATGTACTTTTCAGCTTTACATGTCCTGGTAGTGAACAACTCTTACGTTTGTTTTTCACTACTGCAACGCCTATCTCTCCCATAGGATAACATTGGGATTACCTTATTACATCCATTTTAAATCACAATTTATGGTGAAGTTGGATTATAAATTACAGTTTGGCAAATGCCACTTTCAGAAGGTTGGCACTTACTTACTTTAGCCCTTTGGTGCCTACTGCCTGTCTCTGTTCAGTCTGGGTTCCTCTAGACAGCCACGCACAAAGGGAGGTTAGGTGTGTCTTGATGGTCCATCCTGGGTGATGGGAGAGAGGAGCTGTTCACAGCCTCACGCTTACACCTGAATAGACTGTGTCCTATCCTCACACAGGGCTGCATACCCCCTTGTATTGAGTCTGTAGCCAGGACAGGAAGGGAGGACCTCTGTGCACTTGAAAGCTTTCTTTGAAGTCTCCTTCACTTCAAAGGCTCAACTGGGTATACGTACTGGACCTCTGACACCATAGTTTCAGTACACTTCTGGGCCTGTGGAGATTCTGCCAGGAAGGAGAACTGCTGTGCTGTTGAAAGTACTGCCAATCTGCTGGACTGCTTCTTTGCTGAACTCCTGCATTACTGCCCTGCTGCTTTCTGCTTTCCTGCCTGCGTGAGAAGGACTAGACCTGCATCACTTGAACGGAGAGTGACTCTCGCTTGTCTCCTGTTCTAAGTCTCTGGGACATCAGTGGCTTCAACTCATCCGGGTACAGCACCTGGACTTTGCTTGCTGCAAGTCTTGCCCTTGGAAGTGGGGCTAACCCAGTCCTGAGCCCTTGGAAGTGGGTATAAAGTGCTGATGCAACCAAAACCCACTCATCCTCATGTGAACAGGCGTATCTTCGCCTTTGCGTGAGCCGGAACCAGTGCATCCTTGTCGTTGGGTGGAGTAGACCTGGCACATTGCCTTCCAGACCAGCGCATCACCATGAGAATTGATGCATACCCACGCATCGCATTCAAAACCAGCACTTCACACTCTTATCCGATGCATCGCCGCAGTTGCATTTGGAAAATCGATGCATCTCGTCCACTACATGGCTTGTCACAGACTCATCGCTTTGGCTGCACCTCGCATTTTTATCGATGACCACGTATTCTGGATCAAGGTGCTGTGATTCAGCGGGCTCAAGAGGGCCCACGCTGCATCCCGGTGAGCCTGAACCTTTGACATTCCCATGGTCCGGTGTGACCAAATGTCCCATTTAAGCACTTATCGCTTCTAACGCTATTTTATCTTTATTCTTTGAAAATTAATTTCTCTGCTTCTACTTGTTCTATTTTTGTCGTTTTGGTCTTGATTTATTTATATAATTCTGCTCTGTTTTTCTAACCTGGTGTGGAGTCTTTTTGTGGTGTTTTCACTGTGTTACTGTTTGAAGTGTTGCACAAATGCCTTACACATTGCCTCTTAAATTAAGGCTGACTGTCCTGTGCCAAGCTTCCAGAAGGTGAGCACAGGATAATTTATGGTGAAACTAAACTCATTTTAGGAAAGAATACTAAAGTATACCTTTCCTTGGTCTTCCCTTACGATTCTAGGTTATTATATGCAGTTATCTATGGGTTTTGGTGTCTTCGGTTGCTCTTTTAAATCCATAAATGCGTTTATATTTGGTGGATTGGGGTTCTTAACCATCTAAAGGCAGTTTTAAAGCTGACTTATTATATTTTCAACCTTGGTGACCCTACGTTCAGCTAAAAATCTCCATTTGTGATAGTTGATAACCTGTGTCCTTTATATTGATTTGTAAAAGTACTGAAGTTTTTTCATGGTTGTATAGTTGAGGCAGCTCTTCTCCAATGCACAGTCTTTTTATTCTCTGTGATCACAAGTAGACTGGGCTAGGTGGTTATTTGTCCATGGACCTTTAATAGTGCTTTCTGGCTTCCAGCTCGAATAAACTTATTTTAATTTCTTTTGACCCGTGCTTCTTGTCAGTTATATTTTTGACAAAGTAATTCACCTGATTTTCCAATGGTCATGCGTGTTTAGGTCTACTGAACACCTAGCATGTGTGTGTTACATTACTTTTCATAATCTTTATCAGCATGGTATCAAAACAATATTCATGGGGGCGAGGTCTAACTGGCGATGCAGTAGTACGCACGCTGGAGGAGCTCCGGCAGACCGCCGCGCACCAACGCTATTACAGCGGAGCTGGGGGTCCCCTGACGCTCACCTCGGTGCGGGGGATCTGTGGCACCCCTTGACGAGCAGAGGACGGCGTGAGAGCAGGGGCAGCGGTCTCCGGCGGCGGCGCCTCGATCCGGCGGTTGGTGCGCCCGCCATTTTGTGGCGCTTGAGCTGGAAGCTTCCCGACTGGTGACGCGGGCGGACCTTCTATCCCGCGCAGGCCCCTGACTCTGACTGCGGCCTCTGGCGGTGAGGGAGCCAGCGAGCGAGTGATCATCCCGATTGTGGAGGGTGCACGCGGCGGGCCTGGGACACGGGCACGGCCAGACGGGCAGTGTGCCTTTAGCCGACCCGGATCCGCCATTCCCCGTGCCGCAGCGGTGAGGTGCCTCGGAACTCGGGCCCTGCTGGCGGGCTCTCCCGGTCCGGGGGGGCCTCCCCCTGCATAGAGAGTCGGTGGTGATCAGGGGGAGATGGTGGGAGGCCGCGGCTCGGCTTCCTGCCGCCACTTTGCTCCCCCTGCTTTGAGGACACCGGGATGGCGCCTTTGGGACTGTGACGGGCCTGGGCTGCGTCAGCTTGTGGTTGTGCGCCTCCTACGTGGAGGAGCACACGCATTCATCTGCCTTGGGCCTGGATTGAGCGGAGGCCAGCGGGGACATCTGCTGCTGGTGGTGTCGGGCGGCGGCGCCTTGGACGTCACTTGCCTGGCCTGAGCCTGGCCTGACAATTCTCGCTGTGGTGGGGTGAGGGCTGGGGCTGGGGCCTGTCTGCTTGTATTTGTAGGGCGCACACGGGCTTTCACAGGCTTTTCCCGGGCTGAGGGGGGGCTGACAGGGGCTCCTGGTATCTTGAGTGACTCAACACTGCGGAGCTGTGGTGGTGGCCTGCTTGCTGACATCCCCTACTCGGCAATCCTTGGGTCTGCTGGTCCTGCTGGTCCTGCGGGGGGACTGGTCCTGCGGGGAGACTGTGCACCTCTGACGGAGTCAGTGGTGGAGAGGGGGATCTCTCCCGGGGCTGGTGCTTTGCAGTAGCAGCGGGGGGACCTCCGTTACTGTTGGGTCTCCGCGTCGGCTGTCCCACCATTCTTCCAGTATGACGCGCACTAATAGAGTTAAGGATGCCCCGGGGCCAGCCCCAAAGGACAACTTGGTGGCGGCCTTGTGGGGCAAGATGGGCTCGTCTACTTCAGCGGAGGGACAGGTGCCGGCCGGGGGGGAATCGCTCCCGGTGACACAGGCCTTTATGTCCTGACTGAACTGAAATCTGAGATTGGCTCACTCCGCACCGAAGTGCATTCCTGTGTCAGAGAGCTCCGGAGAGAGGTGGCGGACCTGGGGGGACGGGCTGATGGCTTGGAGAAGACGCTGGATGCCCGGACGGAAGACCAGGAGCAGCTCTGGCAGCGTCTGGCTGTTCTGGAAGACCAACATATAGAGCTGAAGCAGGAGGATTTGGGGAATAGAAGTCGGAAGGGAAAGACATCCTGACGTATGTGGCGCAGTTGCTGCATGAAGTATGGGGTGATGACGATGCCTCTCCCCCGGCCCTGGATCGGGCCCACCGCGTCACAGGGCCTGCGGGCAGACCAGGCCTTCTTCCGGATATATTAACCAGGATCCATTTCTTCACAGAAAAAGAAGCTATCCTACGGGCGGCACGGGCCAAGCAAGACCTCGCGTATGAGGGACATAGAATTCAGATTTTCCAAGATCTGGCCCCCACTACCCTTCGGTGCTGTCGCACCTTCAAACCAGTGACTGATAAGTTGCGGAGCCTAAATATCTCCTATCAGTGGGGTCATCCCTTTGCGCTTATATTTACCTGGGAGTCTCGGCGAAGGGTGATCCGGTCCTACAGGGATGCGGCGCAGTTGCTTCGACTCCCCGACTCGCGGTCTGACAGCCCCACGCGTCCTTCATCCTCTGCAAGGGTCCCTGCTGAGCCAGCTTGGTCGACCATGCGCCGGTGTAGGCGCCCCTCTCCTCTAAATGAACAGGACTCCCTGCAGGCTAAGCAGGACATTATTGAACACATTAAGTCCTTAGAAGGTGACAAATCTGACGCTGGATCAGAAACTCCACCTCCATGATCAACAGTCTGGATGTTTGTGGTGACTCCTGGAGCTTTTCTCTACGATCACAGCTCCTTATGGTCTAGTGTTCTCTAGCTGGGCTTGGTCTAATTTCTTGCAGTCCTTCTCTCTCTTTTTTGTGTGCGGGGTGGCCAGAGCCGGAGCCCTCTCTCTCGCTGACCTCGAGGCCGGTGGACAGCGTACCCCCCTCTGTTCCTGGGAGAGTGACATCTCTTGGCTTGTCCGAACCCTCCGGTGTAGGCTGGCTGGCGATTGGAACAGAGACATGTGGCCCGGTTGGTCGACGTTGGGTTTATCTCCTCTTACTTTCTGCCCTCTTACTTACCTGTATCTCTCCTTCTTTCTTTCTGTAGGTGCTAGGTATGGCGGGTGGTTGCTTCAGCTATCACGGCGCGCGCCAGGGGCTGAATTTGCCATGCTCCTGGGTTTCCTCCCTACCTCCCGGCAGCGCTTTCCACATCGGCATGATAGACTAACTTGGAACTTGATTTCCCCATGACTGTTTCTGGCCCCTTAAAGATACTAACCCTTAATGTTAAGGGCCCGAATTCCCCCAACAAGCGACATAGCCCGGACATTATTTTTCTGCAAAAAACTCACCTGCTGCGCCTAGACACTGCCCGTATGGCACACCTAAGCTACCCCCTCCAGTTCTGGGCGTCGGCGGACACCAAAACCGCCGGGGTGGCTATTCTCTGCAGGCCTGGTATCCGGTAGGGGCGCGCTAAAGTTTACCGCAGTCCGGATTAATGCTTCATAAGGGCGGAGGTGCAGGTGGGGAGACGCCTATTCACTCTGTGCAATGTTTATGCTCCGAACCAGATGCAAGACTCATATCTCCGGACACTTATGCGGGACCATGTGCCACATGGCGAACCCTCCTTAATTTTGGGGGGAGATTTTAACCTTGTGTGGGACCCTGCGATGGACTGTAGTGAGGCTTCCTCCAATGGGGCGGGGGCCATGTCCTCTACACTACGGAAACAGATAACGGATCTTGGTTTGCTGGATGGTTGGCGATATCACTCACCGGAGGTGCGGGAATACTCGTACTACTCTCACGTTCACCGTTCGTACTCGCGTATTGACTATTTATTTATTTCCCATGACGCCGTGCGGGACACGGTGGGGGCATCTATGTCTGACATATCGCTCTCTGATCATGCCCATGTGGAGCTCTTACTGCAGGACCCGGCCGCCTCTCCTGCCTGAGCTCGGCAGTGGCGTATGCCGTTGCACGTCCTGCGCGACCCGGCGGATGTGGAGAACATACGGTCCTCCATTGACTCCTATTTTGTAAACAATGATCTTCCCGAAACACCCTTTCCTGTGGTGTGGCATGCGTTTAAGGCTACCATCCGCGGTCACATCACATCCTTAGCGATTGCGCATGCCCGGGAGGCACGCCGCCTGGAGGACACCCTTTCCAAGGACATAAAGGTGCTAGAGCAACAGGATCTGGGTCATTCCTCGGTCGCGAATCAACAAAGGCATGCTAATCTAAGGGGCCAGCTCCGCACGCTGCGTGCTAATAAGGCAGAGCGATCCCTGCTAATCTTAAAGCAACGATATTTTGAGGGGGAGATAAAGTGGGCAGAGTATTGGCGCAGCGCCTGCGGGGCAAAGGCCCACATAGCGAATATCCAAACGATGGGTGGGGTCGGGGCTGTCACGGGACGAGCTAAGTGTGAGGCCTTTCGGGCCTATTATGCTGCCCTCTATGGAGCGGACGATCCCTCACCAGCTGCCATAGATGACTTCCTCGCCCAATGCCCCTGGACACCAATTCATCCACAACATGCCCAACAATTAGAAGACCCCCTCATGATGGAGGAACTGCGAACGGTGCTGAAGGATCTGCCTCTCGGGAAGACGCCGGGGCCAGATGGCCTGCCCTTGGTTTTCTACCGTATGTTTCTGCCGCATCTCCAGAAACATCTTTTGCGGCTGTACAACTCCTTCTCTGGTGCAGAGGGGCCGTCGTCCTCCATGGGTATGCCGGAAATAGCCCTTATTCCTAAACCGGGCAAGGACCCCACGCTGTGCGCATCTTTCCGCCCTATAGCTTTGCTGAACACAGATCTTAAAATCTACAACAAAATGCTTGCCAGACACTTGGATCCCCACATGCCTGGGCTTGTGGATCTGGACCAAGTTGGCTTCATCCGCAGCAGGCAAGGGCCGGATAACGTGCGCATAATCGCGCACCTGGTGGGGAAAGCCCGACACTGGAAAATACCAGCATGCCTTCTCTCGCTGGACGCGGAGAAGGCGTTTGACTGAGTGGAGTGGAGCATTCTTCGAGCGGTATTACAAAAGGTCGGACTGGGTGAGAATATGATCTCTATGATCATGGCCCCTTATCTTTCTCCGCAATCTCGGGTTCGAGTTAATGGGCAGCTTATGGACCCCCTCTCCATCTCTAGAGGTACACGACAGGGCTGTCCCTTGTCACCTCTGCTGTTTGCCCTGGTGGTTGAACCCCTAGCGGAGATGATTCGGCGACACCCGGACATACATGAGATCCCCCTTGGGGGCCAGCAAAACGAGGTAGCGCTCTTCGCAGACGACCTTATTCTGACCCTGTCGCGCCCGCATACGTCTCTTCCGGCGCTCCATACCCTTCTGCAGTCTTTTGAGAAAGTCTCGGGCCTCAAGATTAACCATGGCAAATCGTGGGCTCTGAATCTCACGATCCCGCAAGACGAGGTGCCGGTCCTGAAAATGCTCGCTCCTTACCAATGGGCCACGGAGCACATCTGATATCTAGGCCTCCAACTGACCCCCACCTTAGACACATGGACGCAGGTGAACAGGCGAGAGTGCCGAAGGGCCGTACTGGAAGACCTGAGGGGTTGGAAAAACCTCACGATCTCTTGGTGTTGGGTAGGCTTAATGCCGTGAAAATGTCAATACTCCCTAAAATCTTATATTTATTTCAATGCCTCCCACCCCAATACCGCAACACCAAATGCAGAGCCTGCAGCGCGATCTCATTCGCTTTATCTGGGGAGGGCGCAGGCCGCGTTTCTCCCACAAGACCCTCATGTCGCCGCGCGACAGAGGGGGCCTTGCGTGTCCTAACCTCCTGGACTTTTATTGGGCCTCACATCTCCGTTTCGTGTCGGAATGGATAGCCGTTGAGAGTGAAAAGGTGTGGTTCCACATGGACAGGACGGTCACTGGACACTCAATTTGGGACCTTGCCTGGCATTCTTGCACGGCACGCTCGCGCAGTGCCTACATGGCAGTCCCTACTAAAACGGTGCTGGATATATGGGACACGATTGCAGTACGAAAGGGTTTAACGTCCTTTCCCTCTCCCCACACTCCTATTACGGACAACCCAGCTTTTCCCCCGGCCCTTCATCCGCCAGCTTTTGCGAATTGGTTACAGGGGGGGATGTAGGGTGATTGGCGATCTATACGAGGGTGGCACGCTTAAGACGTTTGCCCGGTGTCGGCAGGACTTTGGACTCCCGATGAATGCGGGTTTGCAGTACGCGCAGCTGCGGCACTGGGTGTCCTCCCCAGAGATGCACAGGGCCGCTACCCGTCCATTCACCCCGTTTGAACGGCTGGCCCGTGCCTTTGATGAGTCAAGGGGCCTGATCTCTCGTACATACCAGATTCTACAACATCCCCCGGTGGTATCCCCGCACTCTTACCAGCGTCAATGGCAGGCGCTCTCAGCCACGGAAATCACCCCAGTGCAGTGGCATCGTCTTTGGCGGGATATTCCTGGGGTTTATCGCAGTGTCCCACAGATGGAAAATGCATATAAAATCATAACGCAATGGTACTATACGCCCACTCGCCTGCACAAAATGTTCCCTAGCGTGTCCCCATCGTTTGAAGGCTCCTGGAGATTTCATGCACATCTGGTGGGCGTGTCCGCTCCTGACCCTGTTCTGGAAGGACGTCCTTAGCCATATTAAGGGGGTGCTGGGGTTTCCGCTGCCTGATTCCGCTACCATGATCCTTTTGGGTCTTAAGCCTGTCAGTTTGAAAGCCCTAACTCGTAGCGATTGGACCATAGCACTTCATATGCTAGGGGCGGCCAAACAGACTATAGCATTGTACTTGAAAAAAATGGACACTCCTCCAATAACGGCTTAGTACACGCGTTTATGGCATGTGCTCACTATGGAACTTTTTACAGCGCGTTTACAGTCGCGTGACACGCGCTTCACTGCTGTTTGGCGGCCTCTAGTTCAGTACCTTTGTAAAATAGAGCATGCGCGTTATCTACCCTCTAAGCCAGGGGTCTTCAAACTGTGGGGCGCGACCCCCAGGGGGGCCGTGGAGTGATGCAAAGGGGGTCGCGCCTTCCCAGTCACACTTCTGCCCAGGCCCAAGGGCTTCAGCCCCCCCCCCCCCCCCCTTCCCCCGTCCTGTGTCTCAGCCCGGGCTGCTGCAGTGAAACTTGAGCTGCTGGGGGCTCAGCTGGGCAGTGTCTGGATTCCTATCTCCGGCACCCCCGTGTTTTTTCACAGGTCTTTAAAGACCATTTAACATGCCTTTGTAAACTGCTTACAGAGGCTTAGGTTTTTTTGCTGGTTCCAGTACCCCCTGGGTCCCCACTGTGCCTATTCCTTACATTTGGATTTTACATTCACTGCCGTAGTGTGAGAATGAATTTCATGGAAAGGAATACAAAGTTGGCTTCCTGGGGGCGCCGTGAGTGAAAGTTTATTATTCTTTTGAAGCACCTGCTGCAGCGTTTCTTTCACCCAGCAATTACCAGGCCTCACATAAATGTCAAGATAACTTGTGTGATTAATTATCTTCCTGGAGAGAGATCAGAATGTTGTATAGTTGAGGTTTTGATTTAAGTGAAGTTAGTGCAGAGGGTTAATATGCCTGCTGCAAAGAACGTGTACCAAGTAGATTACAGAGTGCGTATGATGTGAAGAGATCAGCAGGTTACTGCTTTCAAAAGAGACATCCTTTTGTTACTTACAATTTATAACTTAAAGTCCTAATAGAGAATAGTGAGCTATTAACTTTCATCCTAGAACAGCATACACACTACAAAGAATACATTATTAGACCATTGATTAATGTTGCAAAAAGGGTTAATTTGGCTAGAAATCAATTCTTATTATTAAAGGAAACTCCCAACTATGCTGTTTCTTTTTCGACTCCGAGTTTGTGCTTCTCCACACCAAGCACTCTTGAACTATAGTGCCTACCAGTATGGATGACATGTGACTCCTATACTTTTAGTCCTTTGGCTTATGTAACATTTCCTATACACTGATTTACACACTTATGATTGATTGTCTCTGTGTAATGTGTGTGTGATGCAAAGTGCTCGGACACCCTACACTGGTATGAGTGGCACTATATAACTAATTCAATGCATCTGAGAGTGAGGGGTTATGGAGACTTGGTCACTGTTAAAGGGTGCTAGTGAGAGAATCCGTGGTGGGGGTGGTCATTGTGGGGGGCACCAACAAACATGGTCGCACAGGGCACCACCAGCACTAAAGCTGGCCCTGGGAAGTATGCACAGATAAGCGCTGAAAATACCGCTTTAGGTGACTGTTTTTTTTTGTACCGACTGGGCCACCAAAATAATCTGCTGGCAACCCTAACCATAGGACTGGAAGTTTGTTGCAGGATCAGCACATTATTTATTTCCTTCACCCTCGATCCCCGATTAATGCCGCAATAGTTTAACTTAGATCTTAAAGTCTACGCCCCGTCAATAACATGCTGAGTTTCTTCATGGGTCTGGGAATGCACCCTGCATTCAGACAACTCATTCCTCATTCTCGCCCTTCATTGTCACGCTCACCCTGCACTCACAGTGATCACAATGCACTCACACTGATCACCATGCACTTGCACCATTCACCCGCTCACCTTGCACTCACAGCGATCACAATGCACTCACACTGATCACCATGCACTTGCACCATTCACCCACTCACCCTGCACTCACAGTGATCACTCTGCTCTCAAAATGCACTTGTCCTGCTCACACTATACCTCAACCTGCAGTCACACGAGTACACTACTCATCCTGCACTCATGTGACACTTCACTCACCTGTCCCCCTCACTACTCAATATGCAACTCACTCAAACAAGCCCATCAGTAATCATACATTCATTCATCCCATTCTGAACTTGCATCCGCACCCAAAATGAGAGAGGACAGCAAGGAAGTGAGAGAATTTGATTGAAGAGTTCAGGGATGAGGAGAAATGTGAATTGCCGAAGAGAAGTGTGGACACGCAAGAAGTGAGTGTGATCCAAAGGTGAGGGCTTCTGTTAGAACAAAGGGGAGATGTGAAAGAGGAATGGGGGGACTGGAGAGGTGTAAGATACAAATAGACAAAAATTTGAATGAAGAGACGAGGTGAATGAGAAGTGCTGAGGGGCACGGGAGGTGACAGGGCCAGAGAGGCCATGAGATAAATGTGAGAGACTGTTAGAGATGAGGGCAGTGAAAGGACAGAATGGCAAGAGGTGATTAAAGGTGAAGTGAGAGGTTGAATGGGGAGAGCTCAGAAGTTGTAAAAAGGGGTGAAAGAAAATGACCTGCAAAGTGAGAGAGGGATCCGGGGTTAGGAGAGGAGAGAGGGATGGAAGGGAGGGGGTGAGAGGAAAGCTGCATGGGTAAACGGCTTAACTCTACACAAAACCGCCAGGGTTTTAAGGGACCCCTGCTTCTTCCGGTCAGGGCCAGGTGAGCTTCTAATGTGGCAGCACGTATTGCTGCAGAGTGGAAGGCCCTTCACAAACGTTGACTTGAAATCTTTCTGATGATAATTGCTGTATTTTGGTTATAAATGGGTACTGATTGGGTGAAATCTTTCCTCAGCGTTACTGTGTGTAACAAATATCAAAATAATGAAGCAATGCTATCCCAAAATACGCGGCATCACATAACCTTATTTACATTTTCATCCCACGCAATTTAGTCAACAGGTTTAGACATTTTTGTCAAGAGGGGGTCCTTACGCCTCAAAATGTTGACAGGGGGGTCTCGGCATCCAAAAGTTTGAAGACCTCTGCTCTAAGCTTAGAGCGCTGCGCCTTTGTGAAGATGCTCTACTTCCGTCAGACCCCAGCAGACTCCTCGCCTGATCGGGTCAATCTTCCGAGATGGCCCGTGTGACAAGCCCCAAACCTAGCGCGCCTTATGCTCTGCGCTGTTGCGTACACAATCCTGTCCGTCTGCCTAGTCACTACTGCTGCTGTCCTTCTCTTCTCTTTTTTCCCCTCTTTCTGTCTGGCCTCCCACTAGCTAGTCTTCTCTATCAACCTTTGGCGGGCCTCGTACCCGGGTACTTATTGTTTTAGTTCTCGTATTACAAAGGGTCCCGACGCTCCATATAATGCCTATATGTTGCCATGTGTTTTAATACGCGGCCGGCCCCACAGGGGTTGTAGGCGGCATTCTGTGTTTAAGACTGTTCTATACTGTTTTCATATAAGCATCCTGAGGAGCCTTGAATGAAACGCGGCCGGCCCTACTTGGGTTGTAGGCTTAACTCTGTGTCACTGTGGACCTAGGAAAAACTATTCATTCTCTTTATAGATATTTGAATTCCACCTCTTTTCTGGCGAAGGGTTGTCATTTAATATTTTTTATTCTTGGTCAGATTGTGGTAGTTTACCTTGGAGATTTTAGTTCTTCGTATTTTAAGACTATGGTGAAAGTAATTTAATTTACTTATTAATGGATTTCTCTCTTCACGTTTCTAGATATGTGTTTTACTACTATGTCTAAGCCCAGAGAAGTGGTGCAGGTTGTATTTAAATATTAAATATGACATCATAAAGCCATATAAGGTGCCACACGGTGTGCTGATTTTAGTTCTTTTTTCCATGATCTTTGATAAAAATAGGCATCCAGTTTGCTCCTAGTCTCTTTGCAGCCTCTGTGCTTTAGAAAGACGACCTGCTGGCTTGTCTATGTGTTGATACCATTTCTTAGAAGGTTTGCTTTGCCAGGTGCCATGTCTTTTTCTATGACAGGTGTAGTCCTTGCATATTACAAACCAATGGTGTTTTGTTGTTGAGCAAATGAGCTGTCAGTGGTGCAATTCCCCTCCACAGGCGTTTCCTATGTAGTGGAGTGTGTCCATGTACCGTGCTAATGGTTGAGTTATCATGCTCAATCCTGTGTGTGGTGGCAGTTTGGGTGCTTGTGGTGGCAGATTTGGTGTGAAGTTTATGCTATTGTTATCCATTTTTCTAGTGCCCCCTCCCACTTTCATTTAGTGAGGCAGCCCTTGGCAGATTGGATGTGATTCCTTTTTCTTTGGGTGAACTGGAGCTGTTGGTCCTGGCCTTACTTCACTCCTACAACTAGTTTGCTATTTGGGAGGTATGTGGTTCTTCAGTTCTTCGACACCACCCTACTCTTCTCTGCTAGATGTGTGTTCTTGTCTGCTTTCCCTCTTGGGTTGGCTATTCTTTGGTACTGAGGCCCCTCTTGAACTGTATGTACAGGCTGCTGGGATGTCTAGTATTAGGGATGCCTCGGATAGGGTGGTGATCTTGGATAACATTTGGCTTTGCATCTTGGCTGTATTTCTGTTTGCCAAAATGTGTTCTTGTCCTCCAGTACCTAGTTTGTGCCTCTTGTGGATTACGTGTAGCCAGGCCTTTTGAGTGTTGTCTTCTTCTCACTGGTGGGGATCTTGATGTTGCCTTGGTGTCACTGTGATTGTTTCTACTTACCCTGTTGTTTTATTGTAATGTTGGTGTGTATGGTCCATTAAAGGCTGTCGGCCTTTGGGAAGCGCTCTATGGTGATGTGTTTAGTTTCTAGCCTTGCTCCCCCCTGGCCTTGCTTGTCTTCGGGTAAGGTGGCATCTGACCCAGTGGATCCAGTAAGGGCCTGTGTTATGCCTCTGTCTAAAGTTGACATCCTTGTTTCAGTACCTCTTGCAGTGTTGAGCTTTATATGGGCTTTTGGTACAAGTGAGTTTCTTCTACTGAGCTTTTCTGGCTTAATAGTAGTATATTTCTGCTTGTACTTTGTTGTTGTGCCCTGGGTGAAGATTTTGCCTGCCAACTTGTCCCATAGGGCTGGGGTCATTTTTCTTCAGGGTGCTGGCATTTAACCCTTTGCTGATGGTTGCTATCTTTGTGTAGCTGGTCTTTCACATGGCCTTTGCATCTTGAGCCTACTCTGCATGGGCTTTGCAGAGTTTCTGTCCTATGACATGGTTAGTTTTCACTACTTCTCAAATCCGTCCACCGTCCACGTGAGAAATCTGCAGGTAGAAGTATCTATTAGAATAAACAGTTGCTTACCTTCTGTAACCATCTTTCTCCTGGCTACTCGTTCTGCCTGCTGATTTCTCACCATTATTGCCCACCTCCCACTCCAAGTTGTGGTTGTCATGGTGTTTCTTTGTTTCTTGCTAAATTATGTTTTTTCCATTGGTACCGTCTCTGGAAAAAGGTTGAGAACTGGCATCAGTGTGCCAAATCACGCCTTATTTGGCTCTGTAATGCCATGTTTGGAGATGAGAAAAAGATTTAGTCTGGCCTGCTGGCTCACAAGAACTATATAATGTTTCAAAATCCAATCTGCAATGGGATCTTGAAGGATTTATGAGGTGAACAATCTGCAGGCAAAGAGAGTATCCACCAGAAAGATTCTTACCACCAAAAATACTCACAGACTTCCTCATCAACAACCAGCTCCTCAGCACCACGCAGTCTGGATTCGGGTCCATCCACAGCACAGAAACAGCACTCGTCACCGCCAACATCCGCATGATATAGGAGACACTGCAGCCCTCATTCTTCTGGACCTCTCTACAGTATTTGACAAGGTCTCACACCCCATCCTCATCACGCTCCTGCCCAAAATCGCCCCCTAGGACCTGCTCTAAACTGGATCTGCTTCTTCTAAATAGATAGAACTCACATTTCCTGCCTGCACCTTACTTCTCGGAAGCCCAAAAATGTATCAGTAGGGTGCTTCAAGGTTCATCGCTCAGCCCCACCCTTTTCAATGTACACATGATCCCTCTGACCAACATCATCCACACACACACACTATATCAACATTCTCTCCTACGCCAACAACACACAACTCCTACTCTCCCTCTCAGATAAGACCCCCAACACAAGAAACACGTTCACAGCCTGCATGACCGAAGTCTCTAACTCGATGAATTCCAGCTGTCTGAAGCTCAACACTGATAAGACAGAAGTACTGATCGTTGCCAAGAACAAGGGACTGAAACTAGTGGCCGTCCGAATCATGACCCATACCCAGCACCTCACCAGGAACTTTGGAATAATCATTGACAGAAAACTGGACATGACCGCACAAGTCAACACTGTCACTGCATCCAGCTTCCACACCCGAAAGATGCTGAGAAAGATCTTCAAATGGATCCCAAGCAACACCAGAAAAACTGTCACTCACGCTGTAGTCACCAGCAAGTTGGACTACGGGTACACTTTCTATTCTGGGATCACCAAGCAACTCACTAGAAGATTCCAAACCATCTAGAACTCTACTGTCATGCTCCTCTTCAACTTCTGATACCAAATTCACATCACACCACACCTCGGAGAGCTCCACTGGCTACTGATACACAATCATGCTCATTTAAAACTCCTCACAAATTCATTCAAGGCACAACACAACTGAGGCTCCACCTACCTGAACAGCTGCATCATCTTCCGCCAACCACCCATACACCTCCGATCCTACTCACACACATCCCATGCAAATGCAAAACCAGATCACCACATGCATTTTTTTACATTGCTCTTAAAGCACAGAGCGGCTTCCCACTCCACATCAAAGCTTCGTCTTCTCTTCTTGAAGCTGAAGACCTGTTTTTTCAATTAACCAACATACCATAGGCCGGGTTAAGCGCATACACCTACGCAGCGCCAGGATACCTTCGCGAGTGATAGTGCGCTTTAACATAAGTAACTTTTTTCTGACCTAAGCCCTTATGTTGCCTTGTTGTGTGCGTGCTCTGCTTGTTTAAGTCAGGTTTAATGTTGTCAGTATTAAACTGCTTCCATAGGTAGTGTGCATGCGCTGATGGTGAAACGAGACTGATGAAGCACCTGGTGTGCAAATGGCTGTAGAATTTGTGCATGCATGTCCCGTGAGTCAAGTTTTCTCACTTTGTTGAGTGTTCATTTGAGTTTTGATGTATATGTCTGGAACTTTGGTTCCTGGGTATCCTCCTATACTTGCCATTAGGAATTGGGCATTTGTTCAGTGCTACATCAGTACCTTGTTTGCTCTTTCTCCTTACTTTTTTGTGAGGTATGTGTTTTCACTTTGTTGGCAGTAGTGAAAGCTTGATCTTTCTAGGTAGCTGTAGTTGTTTGCTGTTTGTACTGTTTTTCTTCTATCCAAAGGTCTGTCTATTCTTTTGTTTCAGTGAGAATTTGTGGTTTTGAGGAGTTTTGCATGGGTCTGTCCACAGTTTGTAATGACCTATATCTGTCTTGTTTGTTTGTATAAAACGTATGTCACTCTGTTGTCTCAGTTTAGAATATGTCCATGGTTTGAATGTAAGGGGGTGCATAATGTGTCTTTGTGGCCCTTTGTTTAAGCCTTGGCCTGTCCAGCTCATAACATCCTTTAGTGTAGTCTAATCTGTGGCCTCTCAACTATGTTCCCACTACTGGCATTGGAGTTGTGATACTAGGGTCTAAGTAGAAGAATCTGGCCTTCTCCTGTTGTAGTATACCTAGAGGATTAACCTGGATCTATAATTTTATCTCCTGCCAGCATTTATATATAATAAATATCTAAATGTCAAGTATCCTGATCCTATTCTCTGTCCTTGAGGGCTTCCTTCCAATTACAGTAGTTTTGTGACGAGGAGACCATTCCTATTAGTCTGTAATTGCCAGAATTCTTTATTGTGTGGTCTTATTGTCCCCAGTACAGCCCCTGGTGACCAAAGTGCCTGGATTCTACACCTTTGGGTTAAAATATAATGCTGTAAAAGGACACAATTGTACATTATTTGGCTGCAAGTGAATTATGAAGAAATAACAACTTGAAACTTGGTTATTTAATTATTATGTTTGGGCAAAGTCATACTCAAGATTTCTCCAGTTTTAAATGTAATTGCATAATTTGTTTTCTGTTCACTTTCTGGAGTTCCAGGCCTAGTATTGACAGTGTCTTCACTTCCCTTTTCCTTACCAAAGCCTAATACCTGCAATTTGGAAACCTTTGTTTCAAATGCTTCTTTGTATTCCAACAGTCGTGAACACCAAAGGATATCAAAATCCAAGTTCTTAATGTTAGGCACTTAGACAATGATGACTGACAAGCGTGGCTAGGTCTAATCTGCACGTGTCTGCTGGTTGTAATAATTGACCGCTGCAAAACGTCTTCCGGTCTATGCTTTTACAGTATCTCTGTGTCTCAAGGATAGAGGACACTTTTTTAGTGGATGACACCCACCAATTCCTGTGATCTTGCTTTTCCTCATTTTGTTAGCACTTTGTAAATTATTGTCGTCCTACTGTAAATTATTGTCGTCATACATCAGTTGGCTCTGAATGTCTGAAATGATAGAGGCTGATTTTACCTCAGGTTGCTACTCAAATGACAGTTGACACCTGAGCCTCACAAACATATTGTAGCACAGATAAACTGGTCTTGAGAAGAGTCCCTACTAGTACAAAGATATATTCAGCAGTGGACTATAAAAAGTGATGCCTTTTAGCCCCCTCTTATTTCTGGAGTTTGCTAAAGGTTTGTGTCATTATTGGTTACTTTTAAAGCACTGACAGAGATAAAACATATGTAGCATAATAAAAGGATGTTGCAGTCTAATCGGGTAGAGTAATAGTATCCAATGTTTTCAAGTTGACACCCTGTTCTGTGTTCAGTTCCATTTTCAGCAAGACTAACTATTTGTGTTCCCAGAGGTTTCCTGAAACCCTTTGTCGGTCTGTCATCAATCAAAACTATCCATCAAGTGTACATTTAGCATTTAGTAGTCAAATGTTCTTGGAGGGTGTCTCTGCAGGTTGCATAAAACAGGTCAGGTTTCTGTGAGGCTCTTCTAAGCAAAAGTGTGTCTTTTTGAAGCATTCACATCTATGTTTCTTTCAGTGAGATTCTCTATTTCATTAGGGTGTTTTGAGACGGAACTGGACGTTTGTGCGTTTTCGCAAATTACCTGAGAATTGTTGTATTCCAGTGCACTTTGCTTGGTCCCATAGAGTTTTCAACTTTATCAAAAGAAGTAAAGCATAACCCTGTGATCTAAATGTCCTTACTTCTATTTCTTACATATGATTGTCTTTTTTAATGCCCCATAGCAGTTCACATATATTGCAATATATTTAACTCTGTTAAAATTCCTTACATTATTGTTTTGTAAGTCTGTGAATTGAAGCTTGGATTCATGTCTTTACGCCATCCACCTGGAGACATATACTTTTTTTAAATGTTGAGTCTCCAACTTTCAATTGGAAGTTGGAGCAAGTGTGCAAGTGCAATGATCGATTCATGCCTAATTAATTCAAGTTACATTGGTGTCGTATAACTTGTATATGTTTTTGCATTCCATGTTCAAAGCTGACTAAGATATCGGTATGTATGCTTCAAACTCGGGTTGAATAGTTAGCTTTTATGTTTAGTATAAGACCTTCTCCTTCTAGTCAGGGAGTTGTTTGAACCAGTAGTTTTTCAAAAGTAAGTACACAAATAATTTTACAGTAGTCCGTTTCAGTATGGGTTGCCACATAGTATGTCACTTAAGGGGCAACATCCATATTACAAAGAAACACAATTGTAGCCTAGAAAGAGAGCTAATCTGTGTGTGTATGTATGTATGTATGTATATATATATATATATATATATATATATATATATATATATATATATATATATATATATATATATATATATATTACAGCTTGAATTTACTTTGAGGGATGTATTGTGTTTTTCTTTAAAGTGTCTCTCTTCATATTGTAGCATGGAAACCAACACACAAAAAGAAGTAGCAGCTTTGAAACTGTGTGAAGGACACCCCAACATAGTGAAGCTGTATGAGATTTACCATGATCAGGTATAGTCAACACATACATTCAATTTTATGTTTATCTTGTTAATTATATTTTTGGGACAGGAGAGATCTCACATAAAGGCAGGGTATCTGAGTGCTGAGAACATAAAAATAGGAAAAAGCAAATAGCTTTTTAAGTAAAATAATTTGTTGGCTATTTGAAAGAACATAAAATATGTATATTTTGTGTGCCTTAAAATTATCCTTGGGTATCTTTAACAACATATCTCTGTTACTACAGTTGTTACATAGACCTATGTAAAGTTCATTATCCTTGTCTGAACTGTACCCACGGAATTATGTTTCCCATGCCTAACACTATATCTTTAGTTCCTTGGTTCATCTTTGTTGCGTTTTAGGCACTCTACCTTTTTTTAATGTGTTTTATTAAGTTTCATAGACATTGTAGAAAGTTAGCGATAAGTATAATCATAGGCATAGTGATATTTCCGAACTAGTCATGTGGTGGATATCAGCTGAACATAACATTACATCCTCCAGAACATAGCAATGTTTAGAATCACCATGATAAACACATGAACAATTAAACCGTCAATGAGAGTTTTAATGCAACAGGAAAGTCTGCTTTTGAGTGACTGTGTGGTGGGGTGTGTGGGATGACCTGGGTGTAGGGCGTTACAGCAGGTCACCCACCACGGGTGGGGGGTATTACCAAGCAATGCCGGAGGAGGGCTGCAGCCCAGTTTTTATGTCAATGTGTGCCTGGTGGTAGGAGGGGGGGGTGGGCCAGAGCACATGTCCCATGGACCCCTAGTGGTGGTGGTTGTGAGATTTCGGGGGGGTTGCGTGCTGAAGGAGAGGTGCAGCTGCTCTGCACAAGGCAGAAGGCCCGCCCGGGTTCGTGTAAGTGTAGGATGAAGCGTGTGATGGGCTAATGTGATTCACGGGGACGTGCATAATTTTAGGCCTCAAGCTAAAAAAGAAGGTGTCCCAGCATTTGCCACCACTCCTTGTGTCCCCTCGCATCCGGAATAGCCGCAAGGTGTTGGCCTCTGCCCGCGTCCACATTAGTAGTGTGAGCAGCCAGCACTGGAGATCGAGGGGAGTGGGGGCTCTCAATGGCACAGCTATCAGCCTTTTGAATAGCACAAAGGTGAGATCTATGAACCTGTGGAGATATCTATCGCCTGTTACGTAGCCCCAATAGGCAAGATTCAGTCGTGAGCCCTCCTTGTGTTCAGACAGTTCAGACACTGTGGCAATGATTGCCTGCCTTACAGGCTGCAGAGTGGGCCAATCCCATGCCATGTGGTAGAATCCAGCATCTGGCTATTTGCACTGGGGGCATTCAGAAGAGAGGGCAGTGTACATACATTTGAAGCAGTGTGGGGAGAGGTAGGCTTGTTGTACATATCTGAATTGTGTGAAACAAAATCTAGGGTCGCAGGACACTTCCTTAACTATATGTAGGGTACGGGACCAGGATGTATTTGTCAGGGGTTTCGGTCGTACGGCATCCCATCTGGCGCCTGCTCCTGCAGCGTAGTTTTTCAGGATGGAGTTGATAGATATGTAGAGGGTAATAATCGCATGGTGCGAGCTATCCGCAGTTAGGTGCGTGTACAGCATGGCGGGGGGTTCCGCTTCGCCTCAACCCCATGTAGCGCTCAGTGCCATTTATATAGTGTGGAATGTTAAGAACTGGCCACCTCCTATTCGGTAGGTGTCAATGACATCCTGAAAGGACATTTTTTTTTAAAACTGTTTTTATTTATTTTTTTAGGTTTTGATATACAAACAAAGAAATAATGGATACACGATGCATACTGGATAGCAGACATTATCAAGTGATGTAGAGCAAAAAACACAGTGTGAGGTCTCCTGAAAGAGAGCATGAGGTTAAAACCAGGTGTCGCATATGTATATTTAACGAGGATCATGCATGAGTTATCTAATCCCATCAACAATGGGCCAGGGACAACAGTCTTCAAGGCTCTTTTCCTAAACTCCCTGTTGTCAAATCTGACCTCTCCCCCTCAGCCTCCATTTCTATACAATAGTATTTTAACCATGGAGCCCAGATCTTCCTGAATTTTCGACGGCATCCCCTTGCTTTATATGTTATTTTTTCCGCCACCATGTATAGATCGAGGCACGCTCTCCATTCCTTGGATGTAGGGTGTTGATGGACACCCCAGTATCGAGCTATATCCCTTTTGACCACCACCAACCCTAAATTAGCCAGAGTGAGTTTGTATTGTGGCAAATCTACCTCTGTGGGAATCCCCAATAGGGCATACCTGGCTTCCAACTCAAGTTGAGCTCCCAATATATTGTTTAGTTCCCTCAGTATCTTGACCCAGTATGGTTTAATCCGGGAGCACTCCCAGAGAGTGTGTATAAAGGTACCACATTCTGTGTGGCGTCTAAGACACTCCGAGGTGCTTTCTCCCCCCATATTGTGTAACCTAGCTCTGTCAAAATAGGTCCTGTGTAGGATTTTGTATTGAATGAGGCTTAGTCTTTGTTTTATCGCCACTTCACGTGGATGCATAAGGGCGGCTTCTCAGTCGATGTCTTCCAGTGGGCCAGTAGTGAGTTCCCATTTAGCTCTAAGTGAGACCAGTTTGTCAGGCATGTTATTAATTAGTGTTTTGTATGTTAGCGACATGGCCATGGTAGGAATCTCCTCCTGCCCTCTAGCACTGCATCCAGACCCTCCGCATGTCAGGCATGCTGTAGTCTAAGAAAGGCATAGGTTTGAGTGTCGCTGAGCTGGTAACGGGCTTCAAGCATACTAAAGGGCGCCAGAGAGCCTTTCTCCATGACATCTCCTATTTTGGAGATACCTATTAAATCCTACTGTCCAAAACCTGTCAGCTTTCCAATCTCAGCTAGTCTCGCTCCCTCCCACAAAGGGGTCTCCCTCGTAGGTTTCATGTCCCATTTCATTTGCTTTTCGGCACCTTTCCATGTTTCCAACACCCTCTGGGCGGCTGGCAATAGCCGGCTACTGCCCTTGCCTCCGTAGATAAAGTGTAATTGTGTGCAGTTTCGAAATTGAAGTCTTTCCAACATATACGTGGGGTGATCCCTTGCTACATGGTTTCATTCATTAAGTACACTGAGATGGGCCTCTCTACAGGAGGCTCTAATATGCGGTAAGGCCAGACCCCCATTATAGGGGTTTTGCTGCAGTGTTTGCAACGCTGTTCTTGGATGGGCCCTGTCCCACAGAAGCAGACGTAGCTCGTTGTTAAGGGTTGCAAAAACAGACTCTGGTATTTTACAATAGGTGTTTTGCTACACAGAGCAACTGAGGGAGTGTGCTCATGTTGTACATAGCGGCTCTCCCCATAATAGTCAGAGGGAGCTTCCTCCACCTCTTGACATCTTCTTGGAAATTTATGAGAACCCATCTAATGTTACGTTCTAACTTAGTTGCTACGTCAGTGGTGATATAAAGCCCTAGGTAGTTGAACCTCTCTGTCAACAGTTTTAGGCAGTTTGGATAGGCCGAGGGCTCTATGGTACCTCCCACCGGTTATAAGGTGGATTTGTTCCAATTAATTTTGTACCCCGCATGCCGGCCATATTCTTCAAAAATTTGTAAGGTTTTGAGGAGTGATTCAGTTGTATCCATAACATATAATAAAATATTGTCCGCATATAGATATATGCGTTCCTCTTCAAGAAGGCGAGAGTCATCTATAAAACCACCCAGTCCCTGGTAAGATCTGACGACACAAGCCAAAGGTACCAGTATCAGGGCAAACAGTAAAGGGGACGAGGAACAACCTTGAACAGGCTAGCTTATCAAAGTGGCCCCATCGACCCGGTCTTTGACCTCGGGAGCAGCATACAGAAGTGCCAACCATTCTCGAAATACTGGACCAAACCCACATTTTTCCAAAGTAAGTCTCATGAAAGGCCAGTGTATGGTATCAAATGCCTTTTCGGTCCCGGCGGGGTGGGGGGGGGGGGGGGGTAATGTTTCGTTGAAGGTTCGAATGTTTGTTATTGCTACTGTTCAAGCATATTGCCGGTTTGGTACACACTTCGAAGATCTCCACTGAGGGACTACCAGTTGGTGTACAGAGACTGGGGGGGATTCTTATGCAGAATTGCTTGTAAATTGGAACTGTTTTAATGTGTGTCGTGAACTGCAAAACCGCAAATAAAGAAATTTAATTAAAAAAAAGGCCTTTTCGGTGTCGAGTGAGAGGAGCAAATGTGGGCTATCCCTATTCTGGACCGTATTCATCCAGTTAGCCAGCCGTCGTAGGTTAAAACTTGTTGCTGGTTTGGCATAAAGCCCGATTGGTCTCTATGTACTAGGGAGGCAATAACCGCTGTTGAGCAATAACCAATGTTGAGCAGTGATATGGGTCGATAGGACCCGCACTCCTCCGGAGGTTTTCCTGTTTTATGAATCACTACTACCGTTGCCGTTCAGAGATCTTTTGGAAGAATCCCTTGCTCTTTCGACATTTTTTAACATATTTAATAAATATGGGGCCAGGAGGCTACTGTTTTGTTCAAAGAATTCCCCTGGAAGCCCATTAGGGCCCAGGGTTTTCTCTGACTTTAGCCGGCCAATGGCCTCCGTAACTTCTTCAAGAGTTAAGTCTTCGTCTAGCCTATCCCTCTCCTCCTGGGAAAGCGAGGGAAGCTCAATTGTTTCTAGATATTGGATTATTTGTGCCTCGCTTGCCTGCATTTTAGCTTCGTAAAGATCCGCATAGTATCGTGCAAAAGCCCCTGCTTTATCTTTGGGTGTAGTGTGTGTGTGAGCACCTCTGTGTATGGACGTGACCTATCTTGATTCCATTTCTTTCATGCCCAGCCATGCGAGTAGCTTACCCGCCCTGTCTCCTGTCTCGTATAATCTGTGTTAGACAGCTAACTGGTGGGCCTTCGTCTCTTGGGTTACTAGCGCCTGATATTCCCTCCTTGTTAATTCTGTTTGGGGGAGGGTATGGCTACTGGGCGTGGGAGTCCCACTGCCTTCTAGACTTAACAGTTGACTTTCTAAGGCCTCTATCTCCTGAGTTTCACACCTTTTTTTATGGGCAATTATATTTTGTGCTCTGTCTCGAATCCCCGTCTTAAATGCCTCCCATAAGGTGACTGCCGATTGTACTGAGCTTTCATTCTCCCTAAAATAGAGCTCCAAGCCCACCCGGAGTTGTTTGGCAACCTCTTTATCCTGCAGGGCCCACGAGTTCAGTCTCCAGTTCATTTCCAGGTTTCTGAATTTTCCTCCCACCGTTAATAGGTGCGGCGGATGGTCTGAAATGCCCCAGGCCAGATAATCCACCCTATCTATGCTTTCAATCTCCCCTGCTGGAGCGAAAAGGTAATCCAATCTAGAGAACACCCTTTGGGCCCCTGAGAAATAGGAATAGGCAGGTATGTTCGGGTGTTGGCGTCGCCATAGGTCAGTCAACCCAAGGACAATCAAACTGTGCCAGTGGTGTGGGTCCATGCGTCCCGGGGCGAGACTGTGTCCGGTCTAACATGGTATCAATCACGTCGTTAAAGTCCCCCCCCCCCCAATAATATGCATTGCGGGTTCTGAATGCAGTAGGAGCTCAGTCAGCTTCTCCAGTGTACGTTGCTGCAGTCACGGGGGGGGCTTAGCCACTAATGAGTAGGAGCTTCCTACGATTCCAAATTCCCTGCACTGCCACATATGTCCCACCGGGTGTCTATCCATTGTTTGGTAACACAAAAGGGGGCGATTTCTTGATGAGAATTGCCATTCCTCTCGAGCCTTTGGTAAAGCCCGCATGCACCAGAGTAGTGTATTGCCCTCTTCCCAGGAAAGAACAATGTGAGCCCATCAGGTGTGTCTCCTGCAAGAAGACTGTCAGGTTTGAGGCTTTTAAGATAGTTAGATACTAATCCTCATTTTACTTTGTTCCCCAACCCATTGACATTCCAATTACTGTGTACCTACCCTCCACCATTGCAAAGAAGTTACTAAATCGTCTCGCATCCAGCCCTCTCCAGGAGCACAGCCCGTACCTCCCAGGTCCGTCCCAATACCGGTATCCATTTGAACCAACTGAAATCCCCACCCCCCGAAACAAATTTGTCCCACAACAGTTGACATCTCCCAACTTATCCCCCAACCTACACTCTTCTGGTACCCACACTACCCCCCAATTTGTCAACATGACAATTCTGGCATGGGTAATCCACCAAGAGGTCTGTAACCCTCTCTCCCACTCCAACTCAGTGAACTACTCGATTATGCGTTATAAGTTCACAATAATTGTTACCTTGTCAGGCCAAATGTCTACCAGGCCCTGGGGCTGTCTTACTGTCTTTTGGCGGCCGTCCGGCCCCTGCATCTCAGTCCTCGTCGCCATTACTGGGTTGTCTTTGCTGCTGGATACTGCTTCTATCAGGATTGGATCTGTGTCTTCGATCCAATGGATGTTCTCGAAGTGAATGCTCGCTGTCTGCGTCCGCCAACTCCTCTCTCTCTGACATTTCCGTGGTGACATATTCAATTGATCTTTGAAGGGACTGTGCAGCGAGTCCCTGGGTTGCTTCGTCATCTGACTCTGACTCTGATATTTGTGGCCTGTCATCTCTAGGACTCAGTGATCTCATTAGTGTTCCTGCGGTGGCCCTCCGCATCTTCAACACTCACCTCTGGCACTTCTCTTTAGGTCTTTCCGGACTCAGACCCAGCCTCTTATCTGCGTGCAGGTCTAAAGCTTGAGATGCTCTACGCCCCAGCAAGGGCCGCTCTTCGATCCATGACCACGCCTTGTCCGGGGTTTGAAAAAACTGTGTGGCACCTTGGAAGATGACTTTAAGCTTGGCTGGGAATAGCAACATGTACTGGATTCCGAGTGCTCTAATTTTGCTTTGATTGGATCAAAAGTTTGTCTCTGTTTCTGCACATCGCGTGAGTAATCCGGGAATACCATCACTCAGGTATTTTCGTATTTAATCTCTCCTTTTTTCCAGAATTCACGAAATATTAGATCCCTAGCTTGGAAGTTCAAAAAACGGGCTATCAAGAGTCGAGGGGGTGCCCCCGGTGGTGGGCGGACATTTGGCATTCGGTGCGCCCTCTCTATAACAATACATGTCGAGAATTGTGCGCCTGCAAGGGCCTCTTTTAGAAAAGTCAGGAGAAATTGGCTCGGATCCGCTTGCTCTGCGTTTTCCGGAAAACCAATAAATCGAAGGTTGTTTCTGCGGGCCCTATTTTCAGCATCATCGACGCTCCATGCCACTTCTTTCATTGAGGCTAAGAGCCCCGTCACATCTTTCCTCATAGAGTGAGAGGTATCTTCCAGTTCCGTGATGCGGTATTCAGCCTCGGTGACCCTCTTAGAGACTTTTCGTAGATCATAGCTCAACAACGTGACTTCCGAACGTATCACTGCCATCTTCCCTTCCAGGCTCTCTCTAGACATGTGAATCGCCTGTACTATGTCCGCATTATCTGGAAGGGGTGTAGCATCTCCCTCTGCCCCTGTCAACGTGGGGAGCACTTTTGCAAACCGATCCAGCTTCCCCTGTCTCTATGTTTTAGGCTCCTTATCCTTCGCTATCTTGAACGATATGGTGGTTGTATGTAAACAGTTACTCTCACCTACAGTCACTGTAGAGAGCCACCGACTATCCAGCAGCGCTTTGTCGCCCCTCCAGGTTGGGAATGATATTCAAATCCCTGGGGGAGGGGAGTCGCACACGGACGCTCTTTGTCTATCTTCCTGCCTTACTTCCAGGGCAGGGGGAGGGCTTGGTTCGGAGAAGGATCTCCAGTCGAGGTTGGCACCAACAAATAGATGGCTACTCTCTCCTGCGGAAGTCGAGCCAACATGTCCCTCGTGTCCCCTGTGTCGCCGTTGGTAGCCTCCTTAACTGTCACTCTTTGGGGGTATGTTGCAGCTCCCAGCCCAAGTGCAGGGTGTCATCCAGGGCATCGATTCCAGCCAGCAGCGCCACAAATTCCCCTCCACTGAGTCTGTGTCTCAGAGAGTGAGCCGAGGTCCACACAACCCTCAGTCCCTTCGCCGCTCACCTCACTGGGCCACACTGTGAGTATAGAAATCTGCGGAGGGGGGAGAGGAGAAGTCTGGGTTGTTGCCCACTGAACTGCCTATAGAAGCCTCCTTGCCTTTAGACACGGTCCGCTTCCTCATTTTTAATGCCTGTGGAGGCCCTATTGGCATGCCCCTCGTGTCTCTGCGGCACCTTCAGTGGCCTTCTCTCAAGTCACACCACGGAATGTATATTAGCCTTCCCTTCCACGAAATCTGACCTGCGCTGGACCTTAGTCCAAAAGAGTCCACCGCTTGCCAGGCCACCGTCGACCCCCTCGCCGCTCACCACTGCACTACGCACAGTTGAAACCAAAATCTGCAGAGGGGAGAGATGAAGCACCCAGCCCCAGGCCCACCAGACCACCTTTAGCGGCACTGTTGTCTCCGATATAGTCTGCTGGCCTGATCTTGCCGCCGCCGGCCCTCTGCGTTGCTGCTCTCGGGAGGACTCTTCACGACCAAGCAGCCTCGGTCAGAGGGCCCCCACAATCTCCACTGCGGCTCTGGTAAGAACAAGAAGGGGGGTGGGGGAGAGAAAGGCACTTAGCATACGGGTTCCCAACTAGGCCGCTATTTCCCTTTCAGGCCGCTGCCGGTGTTGTTGCAGGGGTAAAGGGAGCCTCCCCGCTTACCGGCAAATTACGTCCGGGCAGCCCACACCGCCTCCGCTTTTCAGCTTCGCCGACTCCACAAGGCTGTTTGCCACTCCTCTTCGCGGCTCTAGGGGGGCCGCAGTCTGCCCCCAGTACCACGTTGGTTACCTCAAATCCGAGTCTGGACGACCCAACTTGCTTTACTCTTTCCGAGCCGCTCGCCACTGCCCAGGCTCTACGTGGGCTCAGTATGTCTCCCCATTCAGCTCCGGCGAGGCGCCATCTTGAGACGCTGCTCGCCGATGTCGTTTCAGGAACGGCTCTGGTCACAGCCGAAAACCGCAGCTCTCTTTCCGTCCAGCACGCCTCGGCCTCCAGACACCCTCCTGTCACTACTGCTGTGATTTCTCGGTGTTGGGGATCAGGATAAATGGCAGGATTCGGTCAGGGCCAGCGAAGCTAGCAGAAAACGCAGCTACCCGGCCATGATTTTGGCCACGCTCCCCCGAAAGGACATTTAAGTGCTCTACCTTTAGGTAGTTCTCTGTCAGATGGGTACCTTAGTCACCAATCTCATACTTTGTAGTATATCCAATGCAGCACTTTATATAGTGTTAGTGGAAAACTTCCCTTTATACCCTCCTCCCTAGGATGCATGTAGCCTTCCTTCGACTAATTCAGGTTCAAGTCCCTCTCACATTTGGCTCTCGGGCATACCGGTCTGCATGGTATCTTATTTATTTGGATTTTGAAAGCCGCACGGAAATCAATGTCACACAGATATTGAAGACTTTACAAGTGATTAAGTCCTTGTGAAACCCACACCATTATGTTTGTACTTGATCAGCTTCATGACCCCTTGGGTAAAAACGAAGTAAAGAAAACCTTTACTAAAACTAGAAGAACTGTCACAAACAACCAGAGGCTGGGGATGAGTGTCTGAAAAGTTTCAGCGCTCCGTCCATTGTCTTTTGTGTTTACTTTGTTCGCCCTAAGTTGGCAGGGTATGCCTAGATGTGGGTCCCTTGCTCACTTTGCCACTGGATTCAAGCTAGCCTCGCTGATGAGCGGTGTTACCCCAAAACTGGTCCCAGGATGCTTGTTTCCAGTCCAGGAAAGACTTTGCTTGGCAGTTCGGGCTGGACTGTTCCCATGAGGCACAGAATCAAGACTGATTTGCGTATGGCTTGGTCTGAACTGGGGTGGCGAAGGGAGCTAAAGAACGATGATGGATTCAACCTAGGTCTAATAGTGACTGGGGGTGAGTGTCTGAAAAGTTTCAGCGCTCCGTCCATTGTGTCTTTGTGTTTACAAACAACCAGTGGTCATGAATTTCGTGACAAGACCGTAGGTTACCATTATGCATATTTCTTTTAATGCCACTCCAAGCAGCCACTTAGAAGCAATACATCACAAGATGAAAAGGATCTAGAATAGAATCTTCAGGTTGTACAATAGTCATGCACGTAGTTTGATCTGCCTCTTTTAAATGCTGCTCCAAGCAGATAAGTACTACTTTATGTTTCTCTTGTCAAGAATGACTGTTTTATGTAGTTTTGGTCTGTTTCTGGCCATGTCTTATAAGAATGCCTGTCAGGTAGTTTTACCTACCTTATGTAGTTTTGGTGATTTTATTTCGCAATACCCTTGTCTCCTACGGCAACCGCCTCTCTCTTTTTTCACTTAAAAACCACTTACGAACCCTTTGCCTTCAATTTACGGAGACCATCCCCCTCCCCCCCTCTAAACCTTAATTCTTTTTGTGCCTCCGTTTTCTTCGACAGTGTATGGGCTGCTTTCATTCGTCCGTACCCTCCTTTCATGCCCCCAGACAAGCCCGTCCTTAGTCCTTCCGTGCCTCTGTTACCTCTCGGGTGCACCTACGACCGTGCTACTTCATTCACACGCTCTCCGGGTCGAGCGCTCCTCGCTGGCCCTCTCCGTTTCCAGGCCTCACTAGAGGAAAGACGCTAGGGACGGCCCACGACGCACACAACTCTGAGCCCTCCCCAGGGCTGTTGGCCTTTTTTTTTTTTAATAAGAGACAAAATGGTAGAGATGTGAGCAGCTCTTGGCCGCTATACATAAATATATATATATTTCTTTAAAACACTATGTCCTGATCAGCTGTTCCAGGCCATGCGCGGCTATCACAGTGGCGCATTGCCATGGATACCCGACAACAACCCAGGTTGCCAAGGATACCAAACATCGGAGAAATCCGGAGGTTGGGACACAACCGATCAGCTGCATTCAGTAGAGGCTCCCAGGCAGGAAAACCCTTATTTTTACACTTCTTTGAGCAGTTTCTTCAAGAAATATCCCTTGTGATTTGGCCAAGTCTCCAAACCCTTTCATCATTTACCCATATCTATATATTTAACCCTTCTCTAAACTATATACCTTATTGTTCTCTTCCAACCCTTTAACAAATAATAAGAAGGATAAAAACCTTAGGGGATTTCTTAGCATATCATGTCTGAGATTGAGTCAGATGATTCTGAGGCTCCTGCCCCCATCGCCAACCTTCACAATGACCATATCAAAAAGATAATCCAGCAGGAAATGCACTCTTGCATGGGCGAGACCCTCCACCAGGTTATGGCAGCCAAGAGAACTATAATTGAGGCTGAAGATAACACCTCTGACCCCCAAAGCGGGCCAAGTAGGGATTGCTCTAAAAAAAAGGGAGCAAAAGGTCAAAGAAAAGTAATAATATTGAAAGATTGAGCCCATTGAGCACATCGGGAGGTCCAAGCACCTCAAACATACTGGGAGGTCTACACACCTCATCTTTTTAAAGGTGGTCTAAGCACCTCAAATTATAAGGGAGACCTACGTGCCCCAAAAACTGGGTGTCCCAAGCGGGCGCAATATTTAAATGTTCATTCTGACCCTCATGAAGTTGATTTAGAATCACAAGGAGGCCTTGAGACCATGGATGAATACATCCTTGACCTTGTCCAAGATGAACGTGACCTAGAGTTCCTCCTTTCAGAGGAAGAATTACCGTCGTCCTCTATAGAAATAATATTTAACCCTCTGGGTGAGGAGATGTTTTCCCCCTACTATATCCAAAACCCCAGGAGCACAGAATGGTGGCCCCCAAGACCACATAGCTAAATTCATTAAAAGATGGAACAGAAACCCCCTGGAAAGGGACACGCTGTGGAATGTCCCAGACCAGTGGTCTAGGAGAAAGTATGTCTCACACCCAACCTGGACCCAGAACTTATAAAATTCTTATTCAAACTGGGCAGAGAACCAAGGAAGGGCATGGAAAGGTCCCTAAGGGCATGCTTGATATCTTAGGACCTCTTTGCAGGATTATCCACTTAGCCAAAGAGAGCCATATTAGCGGCACCCCCCTAAACCTCGAGTTACTAAGAGGATGGAATCAAAGTACCCTGATCCTTCTGGGGAATGCGAATGCTGCAATTAATGCGGAAAGACGAAGGACTAAGATCCCACGGCTAACCCCAAAGAAGTCCCCTTTGGGGAGGACATGATTAAGAGTCTGGGGAAATAAGTTGCAACCTTTACTGTGCTAGACAAGGCTCAAATTAATATGCGCAGTGTGTTCAATCCAAGTGTTTTTGCCAGGGCCGGCAGAAGGGTCGCCCCGCCGGCTGTCCTTATCAAAGACCCTTCTTCAGACAAAGAGTATTTGGACGCCCCTACCAGGTAAACACCTCCTCTTCGTTCTACTCCCAGAGAGGAAGACCTTATCATTATAGAGAGTTCAGAGCTTAAGGGCAAGGCTCCACCAACCTCCCAAGTAAGTACCAACTCACCTCCTCCTCCTTCCTTTTCAGCGGGAAAAGTGGGGAAACTACTGAAATACTTTTCACAAACATGAGAGAAAATCACCCAGGATCCTTAGGTTTAAAAACCATTCATGGCTTCAAAATAGATTTTTCAGAAACACCAGCACAACACACACCCCCAAGAGTCTCATCTTTGACAGAAGAGCAACAGAAAATAGTGGTAGAAGAAGTGAATTCCATGATAGAGAAAGGAGTAATTGTAGAGGTACCTTGGGATCATATGAACTTCCTAAGCAATCTATTCCTAGTAGAGGAAAAAAGACACAGGTTGGAGTCCTGTCATAAACCTGAGAGAGCTGAACAAATCTCTCATTTACAGACACTTCAAAATGGAGGGTATCCACCACCTCAGAGACATGCTTATGGAAAAAGACTGGCTAGTGAAACTAGACTTGAAAGATGCCTACTTCACGATTTTGATGGCCTTAGAATGCCAGCCTTGCCTCCAATTCACTTGGAATAACCATCTATACCAATTCCAAGCTCTCACTTTTGGTCTCTCCTCTGCCCCCTGGTGTTTCACCAAGGTAATGAGGACTATCGCATCCTTCTTAGAAAGAGGAATCCGTCTCATCGTCTACCTCGACGACATCCTTCTTCTGTCTCAAAATCACTCCCAAATACTGGAAGACCTAAATACTACTGTAAACCTCATAGAGAGCCTAGGCTTCATAATAAACAAGTCCATTATGACCCCCTCTGGGTCTCTAGAATTTTTGGGTTTCACAGTGGACTCTGTAAAGTCAATGTTACTCCTCCCAGAAAAGAATATTACCAAATTTTGAAAAGAGATTCGGCATGTTCTGAAACTGGATTTCTTATCCCTTAGAGAATTAGCCAGATTCCTGTGCCTCCTTTTATCCTCTGTCCAAGCTATTTTCCCAGGTCCTTTACATTATCGGGCCCTACAAAGGGTAAAGGCCAGAGCCCTTCGAGCCAGCCTATGGTATGGAGATCAAATATCCCTTGACCAGGAAGCCTAGACAGAGAACTGACCTGGTGGCTAGAAAACATAGATGCTTGGAATGGCAAAGCCATTTTCGGGAACTCCCCAGACTTTATCCTGGAATCAGACGTGAGCCTTCACTGCTGGGGTGCCTGCTCTATGCCCTGATGAGTTTCAAGCAATCCCTTCAGGGCAGATCAGTCATTCTAAAAATGGATAACATGTCAGCTGTGGCATACATAAATCGCGTAGGGGACACGAAATCATCAGACCTATCCAATCTAGCCAAGAAATTATGGATGTTCTGCATAGAACACAAAATAGCTCTAAAAGCAGAATACTTTCCAGGCAAAAACAATGATTTTGCGGATTGGAACTTCAGGTTCCTTGTAGACCACAATTATTGGAAACTCAACATAAATGTATTCAGAACTCTAGACCACTTCTGGGGCCCTCTAGAGGGAGACCTCTTCGCAAGCAGATTGACCATCCAGCTGCATAATTACTTCAGCTGGGTGCCAGACCCGTGTGCTCTGGCAGTCAATGCCTTTCTCCAACCGTGGAAATCGATTGGTGGATTCGACTTTCCCCCCTCTGCTATGATCCAGTGAGTACTCCAGAAATTGAGACTAGAGCAATGTTCTATAATTCTAGTAACATCCTTCTGGCCATCCAAACCATGGTTTCTGACAGCTTTGGAGTTAGCCTGAAAAATTATCTTTCTACTTCCAGCCTCTCAAGGCCTTTTAAAGGACATAGACGGTTGCCTAGAAAGTGTCACGAAATCTCTGTAAATCTCTAACCTTTCAAGACAGGCTACAATACTCCTCCAAGAGTCTTGGGCCCCTCGAACACACTATAGGTACAATGGCATCTGGAGGACCTGGGTACGTTGGTGCCTGGAAAGGAACCTGGATTCCGTGGAGGCTCCGATCGTACATGTAGCAAACTTCCTGGTTGAACAATTTGAGAGGGGACATAGCTACAGTTCAATTAAATGCTAAAGATCAGCTATTTCAGCAGGTCACACTTCAATAAGTGGCAAAACTATAGGTAAAAACACCATAATATGCAGAATAATGAAAAGCATTAGACTTAAGAGACTACCCAAGCCTAAATATGAGACACTATGGAACGTCAAGTTATTACTTGATCTTTTCTCTGGCTGGCCTGAGAACAGGTACCTCTAAAAGAAAAAACTCTCCATTAAGCTAGCGTCTCTCCTATGCCTAATCTCTTGCCGTAGAGTATCAGACGTTAGGGCACTGGAAATAACTAATAGAGCGTACAATGCTTTTGGCGTCAAGTTTGAAATTATTAAAAGGACTAAGACTATGTCAGACATGATCGTCTACCCAAGATTTGATGCATGTAAAAAGCTATGTGTGCCAGATTGCATGAAAGTTTTTGATGCAAGAATGAGTGAACATCACACTGCTGGTGTCAACCAAATACTAATTTCCTTTGTTAAACCCTTCAAACCCATCACTTCAGCTTCTATACCAAGATGGGTTAAATTGTCAATGCAATTAGCGGGTGTAGACCTTAAAAGATTTCAAGCGCACTCAATAAGGGGCGCTATGGCTAGCGAATCCTTTTGGAAAGGTGGTAAGCTGGATAACATCCTTAAAGCAGCCGATTGGTCCAATTCCAGCACCTTTGCTAAACACTATTGTAAACCTATCGAACACATGTCTGACGTAGTGTTACATGACTACCAACATGCATAATGGTAGCCTCCGGTCTTGTAATGAAATTGCGATTCTCCTAATATTATGACCAGAGAATGTGGATTTCATTAAAGACAACGGAGGCTAACATTATCCCAACCCTTCCACCGGAAGTGGATAATGGCTTACTATATATTAATTGGAATTTTATTTAATAGGTTTTACTGAATTTTGGTCAACTTGTCCTTTGGATAGATTGTTTTTCTGCCTATATATATATATATATATATAACGAAAGAAGGAATGAAACAAAATACATGACTGGGAATGTATGATGATCAATGTATTGTAACACATCCTTTTTCATTTGACAATTCCTGTTTCCTAGGGTGCACGAGTATAGAACACTAACTCTGTCTCTTTTTCAGATAATTCTCCATAGATGGCTCTCCTATAAGGATGCACCCGTAAGAGTTTGCTTCTGGAGATTCAAGTCCGACTACTCTTCTCCTAAGCACCTTTGCTGCGTCCTCCTATACTTTCTCGCCGTTCTCGTTTGGAACCTATAAGTTACGTTTGAGTGTTCGGTCACTGGAAAGACTTAACTTCCTCGCATTTAAAGAGGCAGATCAAACTACGTGCATGACTATTGTACAACCTGAAGATTCTGTTCTAGATCCTTTTCACTTTGTGATGTATTGCTTCTAAGTGGCTGCTTTGAGCGGCATTAAAAGAAATATGCATAATGTTAGCCTCCGTGTCTTTAAAGGGAACTGCTGCTACTTTGTGATGTAGTCCACTTGATTAATCAAATATCCCTGATTATTGCCAGTCCAGTATCCACAATTGTACATATTGCACGAGGAGCAAACTGCAGCCACATGTCATTTAATTGAGATGCACTTTTTCAGTATGAGCTTTTGTAGAAACTAAAATGGATTTGCTACTTTGGCATTTTTACGGGGTGTTAAAATACAAAATTTAAATCCTTTTATGAAAATTAATGTTTTATAAAATCCGTTAAATTGCCTGGAAACTATTCAGGTTTTTTCATTTGCACATTGGGTAGTTTTTGAAATGGAGTAAAACACTTATAATGGATACTTTTTACTCTGCTTATTATTTGTAATAATAATCCAACAGTCCTGTGCCGCCAAATATGTTTTTTCTTAATTTTGCCATTTGGCAGGGTCTCACTTATGTTACAAGGTATTGTACTGGCATCGTGCGACGCAATCTAGATGCATATAAGGGACACTTTGTTTAGCCTCCTTTTCATGGAAATGTGTCGAGATTCTGTAATGCACCGTGAGCCTGAGTGCAGTGCTTTCAGCAGTCATGAGGGCTAGAATTTGTTTTTGTTTTTCTCTCAATGTGTACAAGAGACATTTGGTGTTTAAACATTGACACAAATGGAGGAAGATGAAGTCAAAGACTGATTCACATGAACACCGTTGAGAGGATTGGGAATCTGTGATTTTGCAGCTTCAATCTTTTCTGGATTCACATGCTGTGCATTATACTGCCATCTAGTGGTCGGGTCCGGAATTGTTGTATTTCCTTGTTGATCTTTTTAGGTCTCGCTGAGTCAGCGCGCATGCGCTGCTCGGAGACACATTTTGTATGTGAGTTTTTAAAGTGCTGCTGGCTGGCCTAGCGCTTGCGTGCACGCATGCAGCCGCCATGCGCTAGGCCAGCCAGCAGCACTCAGGAACGCCTTTCTGCCTTACATACTGTTTCATCTTCACACCCAGACTGAGCCACAGGAGTGCTCGCGCATCCCTTGCGTGTTAAGCGCGTCATCGCGATCACTTTCGCTTTCACAGCATTCGTGATCGTGATGACTTTCGTGGCCAATGCTTGTTTTTTTTGGCATAAATAGATGGTCAGTCTGTTTTTCAAGCTCCGCCCCTCGTGACTCCACCCAACCTTGAACCCCCCCCCCCCCCATACCGTGGCTCTAGACTCCTGCATATTCTTGAGAATCCACAGTCTTTCGCCGAAACCTCGATTTAATAGAAACTGCTTGGGGGAGGCATAAGTCGACTCCACAGCCAACGAGCACTTCGGAATTCTACCGCGTATTAACATTGGCTAAGATGCCGCCAGTGCTCCAATCTCAGGTCATTTTAGACAATAAGTATTGACTCTCACTCACATCCGGCTTCAAGAATCTATTCAGCCTTGGCATTGGTTGTTGTGGGACGCGGAAGTGCTAAATGGACAGAGGAATGGCATGCGTTATAAGCTCAACTACGGACAACGAGGGTTGCACTGAATTTGCTGACAGTCCGTGTAAGTAGCGGACAAGTGGCACTTTGTTATTCCTATGCCTCCCTCTGTCACCTTAGCTTTTGGTTATGCCACGCCAGCAGACAAGATCACCTTTGCAAGGCAGTGCATGTGTAAACTGTCTCCCTTCCTATGTATGCTATATAGCTAGGAATGGAGAAAGTCATCCCCATCGTATTTAATGAGGTTTCGGGTGCTACATGTAAAAGAGTGAGATCAGTGGAATGCTGTACATATAATGATGTGCAACTGACAGTTCAAAAGGTGCATTAATCACTTTGGGAGTACGATAACATGCAGGAACTGCTCTGTAGAAAGTGTAACAGTAGCAGCACACACTTCAGATGATGGTACAGAGCGTAATTTGTTTTTCAAGTTGTGCTGATTTTGCTACAACATTAACCGCGTTATCATTTCTCCAGTAGTACTTTTTGTTTTCACGTTATTGGCCTGTAGAACTTGTTTTAACAGCGTGGTTGGTGCTGGGTGGGTAGAGGTCCGTGTAACTCGTTAAAAATAGCGGGAGGCTGCACACCAGACCCCGGGGGCAGTGCGCATCTATTGATTTAATTACACTGCTTAGCGAGCCCTGTCGGAAAAGCTTAAGCTACCACAGGGCAGGCGCGCAACACCCATTGGGTTCAAAGGGCTTCAGCCCTCTCCCCTCTCTCCCCCCCCAAACCCCCCCCCCCCACCATCGTGTGTAGCAGCCCGGGATGAGACAGCTCCCCGGGCACATACACAGCCGCACCCGAGCACTTCACAGGTCTTTAAAAAACCATTTGCATGTTAATGAGGCCTTGCTGTTGTTTCACCCCTTCTAAGAGCCCCTGCAGCTCCACTCTGCCTATTGCTTAAAGATTCAGCCCCCCCTCTATTGCTATTATGTGTAAGCAGTGATTTCCCAGGTCCGTGCTTTATGTGCTGCACTACTGGCTCAACTGAAGGAGCAGCTTAGCTCTTTTGTCTGGTGAGAAAATATTTATTGATTTTTCCAGTCACGCGTGCGACTTAATGATTTTGAGTTTAAAGTTGAATTGAAACGTACAGTTCTAATTAAAGGTAATGGCCGTTGCTTATAACGTTGAGTTCGGAAAACCATACCAATACCTTTAAAGTTAACCACAGGCTACATCTGTGTGTGGGGGGAGCCGCTCAGCATGTCTGTTATTTCTGATATTTGTTTCCCTGGTCTTCATAACTTGATGTCACTCATAGCTGTTGAAATGTCACTCATAACTACACAGAAATTTTGAAAATCTCACAGATGGCAATCTGAAACCTTGGCAGCTATGCATGAAGACTTCTGTGTATCCGATTAACTCAAGCAAATCAGATCCCAATAATGAATACTGCTACGCAGGTGTCCACATCTATACACAGAGTTCAAGATTGCGCGCCCCCTTAGAACCCGCAGAGCATCGCGCCGCACCATGAGGGTCCTTGATGTACCCACCCCTCCCCGAACGAACCCCTCCCACCTGGAAACGCCCCCTTACCGGATGTAGTCACTTATTCAGCCACAGGCCAGTTGTGCCCCACAACACACTCTGCTGGGAAAAAACAAACATTTGTGGGGGATGGTGGGGGGTGTTGATGCGGGGAGGGGAGCTTGGACCTGCGTACACATAAACATGCAAAGAGGGGCCACAGGCGAAGCGAGGGATGACTTGAGTACACATAAACATGCAAAGAGGGGGCTGTGGATGAAGCTAGAACGAGGCCTGCGCGCGTACACACACACACACACACGTGCACACACATGGGGGGGGGTCGGGTGAAGCTAGAACTGTGCCCTGCACACATACACACGCAAAAAAGTACAAATTACACTTAATAAAATGTGTGTATTTTTTACTATCCGTGAAGGTAGAGTGCACACGTAAATGAGCATTGGCATAGCCAATAGATCTCGCCTTTGGGACCTTATAAGTGTTTAGTTATCCAGCACAATATCCTTGGGGCAACATCATTAACTGTTGCATGACTAAACACTTATAAGGTCCCAAAGGCGAGACCTATTGGCTATGCCAATGCTGGTTTCTCCTGTTGGTGAGCGTCGACGTTCCATCATTTGGTGTCCCTTGTGACGTCGTCGTGGTTCCTTCGGAAGCTCCCACCTTTGGTCGCCATCTTCAGATTCTTTTTTTCCTCCGTTGGGTCTGGATCGATACAAGAGGAGCTTCAAAACTTTGGAGAGAAGAATCGACAAAAATCTATTGTATGGCGATTCAAGGTACCGGACCTCGAACCAGGGTGCCGTAGAGTCCAGAAAGGGGAAAAACAGCCTAGTCGATGACCAGAAGACAATGCGCGTACTGGGGTCTCTCTCTGCTTGGTGCTGGATAAAACACTGTTCAAGTTTTGCCAGAATTGCCATCACAAGTTCATCCAGAAGGACCAACATCCAGTCTGCAACCTCTTCTAACAGGTAGATCACCGAAGTGCTGATTACAACACTTGTTTGGCGTTCACCCCGAAGACCCTGAGGATAAAGGAGAGGCAGAGGAGAGCCAACTATAACATGCTGGGGCAAGATACTGCACCATCGCTACGGGACCTGGCACTCTCCAGCGAGGAAGAGGACAATGTCGCAGAAGGGCCAGAAGGCGACACAGACATGGACATCCAAGTCCTCGAGGTCAAAAAGAAAACTTTGAGAGGTAAGAGAAACATCGTCCTCGAAGAAAATAGACGAGTCTTGAAAGACAGGCTCAAGGGCCTCGAAGGGAGCTTCGGTGTCAAGACACTCGGCGTCCACAGCTGCATCCAGAGAAAAACATACTGTTGGATCCTTAGACAAGGACTCCGTAACTGTAAAAACCCTTGAAAGATCCAAGATGTCAAAAGACAGGGAAAAGAAATCCGAAAAATCTGAGTTGTGTCAGGCGTCAAGGCACCTTCTACCACAAAACGAAAGGCTGAAAATCTCGACACCAAAACACACGCATCAGAGGTCGAGGCAAAGAGGAAAAGGCTCGAAGTCGAAATGGCAAGTATTCTACAGCGAAAGAAAGATTTCGACAAAAGCTTGAAACAATTCAAGATACCGTAGAAGACCTCGACTGAAATTGTGAAAGGCTTCGAGGATTTAGAGCCTCCATTGACCCCCGTTCTTCTAGAAGAAGGAGAGTTCTTTTTCGAAGAAGAACATACTCCCATAGGATCACATACCTCCGAAGTCCAAGAGCTACAATGGCAAGACCACGACACTGATTCCCCAGAGGAGGCTGTCGACACCTATCCTTCGAGACCTTCTTCACCAGATGATATTGGTATGTACAACCAAGTCATTAAAACGGCAGCAGATACCTATGGAGTACAACTCGAGGAAGAAAAATCTCAGTCATGTTTTTTGCTGGAAACTCTAATGCCAACACAATCAAGTTACTAATTCCTCCCGATGCTACCAAGTTTACTAGACCAGGTAAAGGAGGCAGTTAAGGAGCCTGCCACATGTAAGGCAGTCTTGCCTAGAGGTGATAAAAAATACAAACACTCCTCCAAAGATCCTAATTACTTCAAGGGGTCAGTGTCTGCTGACTCTATCATAACAGCCATGGCCAGGAAAAGGGCTAATGTACCAAGTACTACTGGACCGCCACCAGATAAAGGAAGCAAGAGAATGGACCTTATGGGCAGAAAAGTAGAAAGAAGTGCAGCAAACCAATGGCGCATCGGCAATTCTAATGCGTTATTCAACCGGTATGCATACCAGCACTGGTAGAAGATACGGCAGCTACTAAAGCACCTACCAGAACAATACCAAAAGAGAGCAAGCCACTTAGTAGTAGAAGGCAGCAATATAGAAAATACCTGCTTAAAAGCAGCCCTAGATGCCGCAGAAACATCAAGTAGGCAGGCGATGATCAGTAACACAGAAAGAAGGCATGCATGGCTACAAATCTCAGGGTTCAAGTCAGAGGTGCAGAACAATATACTAAATGCACCATTCAATGGAGAACAGCTGTTTGGAACGACACACTAAACCAAGTTAAAAAAAAAGGACAATGAGACAGCAAGATCTATGGAGGCTCTACAATTCAGAGGTGGCATGCGTAGAGGAACAACCCCCTCAAGAATTTCAGCAAGTAGGGGAAACCATCACCTCACAACCTTGCATCAAACATATCAACAAGCTTACCGGGGGGAAGCCAAACGCAACAACGGGGCAGCAACAGAGCTGGCAATACCAGCAAGGAAGACGGTCCTTTCGAGGCCTTCCAGAAAGGGAGAGAGGGCCCACAACAACCAAATGACTGCACACCAAACACAATACACACCTCAGAAACATCAGGGAGTGGGCCCACAAGGGGAGCAACATGACAAAAGGAAAAAACAAACAACCAGTTACTCCGTCATTCTACACTAGTGGAGGCAGGCTAAAACCATACCTCCATGAGTGGAGAAACATCACTTCAGACAAATGGATCTTTAACACAATACAGTACGGTTACTGTATAGAACTAATCAAACCACCTCCAAACAGAGGCCCAAGGAGGAAGATGCATTCAAGGCGGGAAACTACTCAGCTACTTCAAGAAGTACGAGAACTTCTGGTGAAGGAAGCTATAAAGTTAGTGCCACACATGGAAATAAACAGGGGAAATTACTCCACATACTTTCTAATTCCACAGGTAGGTGAGACACTGCGTCCTATCTTAGACCTAAGGTTCCTCAACAAATTCATAAAGACCCAAAGGTTCAAGATGACAACCCTGCAGGAAGTGACACCACAACTACAAAAAGGGGACTACATGGCCACAATAGGCATGAAGGACGCTTATCTGCACATCCCCATGAACAACGAACACAAAAAACTCTTAAAATTTGTGGTCAACAACAAATACTACCAATTCAAAGTGCTAGCATTTGGGTTAAAGTCTGCACCAAGGGTATTTACAAAGTGCCTAGCAGCAGTGGCCGCATACTTAAGAAGGCAGGGTATCCATGTATACCCATACTTAGACGACTGGCTAATAAGAGTAAACTCATACAAAGCTTGCAAACAACATATACATCAGGTAATAGAGACAGTACACCAGCTCAGTTTCTCCATACAGTGGGAGAAGTCTTCTGCATAGAAAGAACAGGAAGAGGTGTTTTTGGGAGCGAAAATAACTGCAGTTTTTGGTAAGGTGTTCCTAAGCGAGAAACGAACAACAGCCCTACTGAAGGAAACACAGCTATACCGAAGGTGCGAGCTCTGACAGTGAGGACAGTTGGGAAGCTGCTGGGGGTTATGGCCCTGTGCATTCACTTAATCCCCAACATTCGCCTACACATAAGACCATTCCAGGAATGGCTTCAAGCACAATGGTCACAAGCAACAGGGAATTGGGAAGATCTAGTGGTTGTCACTCAAAGGAAACAGAAGGATATAGCATAGTGGAACAAAACAAACATTTCACAAGGGAGACCTTGTATACAACCAACTCCAACGGTGACCATAACTACAGATTCCTCCCACATAGGATGAGGAGCTCACATGAACAACCTCAAAGTAAGGGGAGTGTGGACAGAGCAGGATACAATATCACATCAACATCTTGGAATTAAAAACAGTGTTCCTAGCCTTAAAAGCCTTTCAGAAAGAGCTCTATGGCAAGACGATTCTGATACAAACAGACAACACAACCACCTTGTTCTACATAAACAAACAAGGAGGAACACAATCAGTAGCACTTTCAACTCTAGTGTAGCAACTATGAAAATGGGCAATCCCACAGGAGATAAACATAGTAGCAATACACCTTCCAAGGAATGCATAGTAATGAAAACCATTCATAAATTTGTAATTAAATGCATTCAAATGAAGATCTTCAATATTCATTCTTGTATATGCCTGTAAATCAGACATCTTGTGTTGTACAGTCTTTGTCTCACTCATCTGCAATAAAACCAGGAATAAGCACAATAGTCATTTAAACTTTCAAACATATGGCAATTTCAATGTCTCAGTCGGTTCTATAACCTGATAAGGAACCCTTTACTAAATAATGCCACCGGGCACAGGACAAGCTGTAATGTTTGCAACGTAGAGATCTCGTCAAGCTCTGTGGGAAGAAAGATGCAGTTGTAGTTCTTAAACCATAGGTTGTGGTATTGTTCTTTCAAGGATGTAATGTAGCAAAGCGACAGCGTCATAAGACACATGATTAAAAGAAACATTCCTGTAGCAATCCAAATATAGGACAAGGGAGTTAAGTACCTGTCACAAAACCAATGATTAGCAAAAATAAATCAATGGCAGGGAGTGTGATGAAAGTCATCTGTGCTAAACAGATCAGAATAATTCTCTTAAAACGTTGTCAAGAAAGCATCATCTCAATTCATGTTGATTCATACAGTGTTGCACAGTAAACAACAGCGTTGATTTTAACAATTGTAACTGCAGAAATTGCAGCATCAGATTCTTCCCTCAAATCTATTGTTTGGTGTAAAACTGGTGAACCAGTAAGCTCAACTATTTCCGGCTGGAACCTAAGCTAGTGATATTACTGTACTCTTCAAGGATTATTTATTCAGTTTTGGGAGAGACTGCGAGACTCTACTCTGTGCCCTTCTTAATGTTCTGGATGGTATGCTGTACAGGATCTACCACACAGTGCTTCTTATTGTCAATGGAAACCCGCCTGTTTTTCTTTGAACCAGACAGAGGAGGCAGGATTACAGTTTGTGTGACTTTTAAACCAAGAACTGGAAAGGGTGGTGTGGATTGTTTCTCGGACTAGATCACCTGCTTGGGGAACCCACCATTAGCAGCTGGTGATACCTTTGCTTCGCCAGTGGGGGGGGGGGTTCAGAATTCTCCAAATTAGAGAGCTTGTCTCTCACCTCTTGGATATTCTGCAATTTATTTAAACGTTGGTCCAGGTCAATTATCTTTTCATCTGCCACCTTCCCAGTGTTATCTAGGACAGATAGATGTGTAGGTACTCCAAAGTGTACTACATATGGGGTGCAGCAACCCAGTTCTCTTTTAGGCAAGTTATTTAATACTCTAAACGCCATACAGGGAACGATACCAACTAAGAACAAAACTAAGCAACATAGCAGTTAGTGTTAAAGTGCGCCGTTAGCTTGCTCTATTAAGCTGTTACTCTCTGATCGGAACAGGTTGCTAAATTGCTCACACGCTCAGAACAGACATAGCATTCCTGTAAGCTTTTGAAGTGAACGTAGGAGCATTGTCTGAATGAAATGTATGGACTGCTTCCTTGTCTATAAAACCCGGCAAGTCCTTTCCGACTGTTCAAGCATCTGCATTTCCACAGGAATTGAGAACATGAATCTATTGCCTCCAATATATACTAGTATCAGTTTATTGGCCCAACATGGTCCGAATATAAAATTCTAAATAGTAGATTGCAGACTGTGAAGGGTGGGTTTTGCTCTGGTCTTCTAACACTAGAAGCTTTAATCTGTTTATAAACATTACACTGCCGAACATAATATCTGGCTTGTTTAAGTAACCATGGCCATCAGTAGCATTGCTGTAGCTGCATTTATCCCAGCATGAGCAGAAGCTAACCCCTCATGAGCTGCTGTAATTACATATTATATAGCCAGCTTATTGGGGAATATCCTATTTCCCTCTCCTGGCATGGAAACCTCAGGAGTGTTATCTGAATTGAGTGTATAGGAGTATTTGAGAGGAAAGCCGGCTGGATGTATTTCACTCTTTACTGTTGCTTGTATTGCTGCTAGTATATCCATGTCAGTCTTCATCTAGGATTTGGTTGACTGCCAATTTACCAGTCTGCACTGCAGCCTTCAAGGCTAGGTTGGCTGCACTGTTCCTTTGGCCTGTCACACTGATGTGCCAAAGTAAGTGGACACACAGACCAGTGGAAGCTTATCCTGTAAGACAGCTATCTTTCCACAGAGCTGTTTATTCTTAGTCAGTATCCCTTTTGAATCTTTGAATCTGTTCAGGCGCCAGTGTTTCAAAACTAGATTGTATTCTTACACACAGAAGGATAAATCTGACATGCTAAGCGCGGGAACTGACATATCAGCCTTCTGTAATGCAAGCACCATGGCATGAGTTTCTGCATGTTGTGTTATGCTTTCACCTAGAATTCTGGTGTGGGTGTGCTTTGGGTGGAATTGACCATTTTTGACTAAACTCTGCACTGCTGCACAGGCTATGGAGTACTTTTGTTTAGTCCCAACTGCAGGTTCATGCTCGGATATGACTCAAGGGCTAAGGCTTGTGGAGTCTGAGGTAAATTCTGCTCATATTGGAGGAGAAATGCTTGTGTCTGAGGAGTCCGATCATATTTAAACTTTACATCAGCTGCGCTTAACAAAGACCCCCAGTTCACCCATCTCAGGTGTAGAGCACGAGCATTGGAAATACTTGCCCAAGTGGCCGCATCTAGTGTAGCAACAGGCAAAACCACAATCATTAATTTTCCCTGTGCCAACTAATGCTTTTTCAAAATGGCTGCATGCACAGCTGCAAGAATTTACTCCATGGAAGCAAAATGTGCTGTGGCTGGGCAATACAAGTGTGATTTGTATGCTAAAAGAATCTTATGTCCCTCATTGTAGATTACATATCTGTAACCTGAGTTGTTTGTTTCAGTTCTTAATAGTAGGTGTGTCTTGTTATCCCTAGTCAGTAAATATTTTGTCTCTAGCATGACTACTTGCACTGCACACAGGATATCAGTGTGTTTGTATATTGTTTTGAAGAAAAGATGGGAGAAATGTAGTTCTATAAGTGCTTCACTCACTCAGCATAGTGTGGCAAGCAAGTTTGCCCAAAGTTAGGAAATCCTAACAGGGATTTTAACTTCTTCATTATTACGGGAGACCGTAAGGTAGCACATTTCTGAAGGAAATCATCTGTCAGTCACTTGCTGGATAATTCATACCCAATAAAAGCCACAATCAGGTAGGTCATTTTAGACTTTTTAAAGGTAATTTTGTGATGTTAGAATTGTTTCTATCCGGTCCATCCTAGCATTTAAGTCATCACCTCTGAGGTAAATGTCATCAGTGTATGATGTCACATTGGGATCTGGTTGTAAGATCTCCATAATGCATGCTGAGAATGAGTCACGGGGGGTGTCCGGCTTGATGGACGACCGGGTGCATTGTACAGAGGCTCCTGGTGTATGGTAATGGTGTTGGTCTAGCAGATACAGGACCGCTCTATTTGGAGCGCCCCTGCTGGCAGGAGCCCGTGGAGGTGACGCCTCTTGGATTTGGTTCAGTAAGTTAGCGAGGTGGTCTGACCCCGAGACTGCTTCAGTGGCCCTCTCCCTGAGGGGGCCTGGGACTTCTTGACACGATGTAGGTATGCACTGAACTGCCCCAGGTCCAGGGTGTTAGACGGTGAAGTTGACCAATGGGATCTTAGTCCCCCACCTTCTCATAGGGCCCTATATTTGGCAGAGACAGAGCGCCCCTTAGACCCCACCAAACCAAGATGGACCAGTATACTGCCACTGGCCCTACTGGGGGGCAGCTGAAAACAGAGGGGGCGATTAAAGCCTCCAGTTCCAATGTCCGGGCCAAGATAGACTCCATCACTCTGTATGTGTACCTCCTCAGAGGGGACCTCCGTAAGGTTGTAGACAGATCCAAGGTGACGGAACAGCAAATTGTTCAGATGCAAGAAGAACTGTCGTCCCTTGAGGCCACAGTGGCAACCCTCAAAACAAACACTGGGACCCAGAGGCACGTGTGGGGAATGCCTAGGGTCGATCCCAGAGGTGTAAATTATGCTTAATGGGGTCCTCTGAGGGTGCGGTAGACACTGCGTCAGAGTTGTTCTTGGAAAGCTGGTTCAGGGAGAAAATCTCTGAGGCATCCCTGTCCTCTTGTGTTAGTTGTGGAGAGGGCACACCGCTCCTTGGCGCCCCCTGTCCCCTCTCACCCCCGTGTGCCTGCAACAAACAATTATACAAAACTACAGGGATGCAATCCTCCGTGAAGTTAGGAGACGGGGAGACCGAGGGCCTGCACAAATTTCATATTGTATGGGTAGGGTGAATGAAACACTGTAATATCCATTATTTACCGGGAATTGAAGATTCCTTGACATAATTGCACCACTGTGTTTAGTGTGGGAGAGTCATTACACTTACCATTGTGGTTTTTTCTATATATGGAAATGTCATGCAGTTGCCCCTTGTGCTTGAAAGGGTAGGAGTGAGTGTGTGCGTGCCTCCTTTTTTGTTTAGTATTCATTGTTTGGTGCACGTTCTGTGCCCTAATGCAAAGTTTGCTGTATCGTTTTATTTAACGTTAGAAAAAACAAACAAAAAAAGATTTTTTTTTAAACAGAGAATGAACCAAGGCTATGCTTGTATCGAGTGGAAAATCTTTTGATGAATACTTAATTCCATCAAACTTAAGAGTGGTTAGATACTCGCTATATGTTTACTGAAAAACCGATTGGAAATTTTAGAAGATTGTTTTATATTTTTTCCATACTAAATTTGTCATTAAACCTGTGCTGTGGGCGTTTTGAACTGCGTATGTTTGTGTGTGTGGTTACAGATTTCTATAATCTAAAACAATTCTATAGGATCTGTCTGATTTTGAAAGATGAGTGTTTATTGGTGAAAGGCAAGACACTATAATGCCCTGATATCGTAGTTGATTTGGTATTGCTTTTATACAGTACAGATATGGACCTAAAATTTAGACTGATGTATGCCTACAGAGAAATGTGCATATAAAGTGAGAACCTGCCCCAGAAAATGAATAAAATAATGGACTGATAGGATGAGTGGGAGGAGTAAGACGTGAGATACATGCTGGCTTGGGGAGGTGAAGCAGGACATGCAATGTGTGACTGCAGGATAGAACTGTATGCAGGTCATGATTGTAGAGATTATCTTCAGATCCGGAAATGTATCTGTGTATGTGCCATGAAGGTTATTGGTTTGCATTTACCTTTTTTCATCTCAATTAAACAATGTATTTTTAAGTATGCTTTTATATCGCACTTTGCTTCTGGCTTCTTTGGATATTGAGCTTGTGCTTGTGGCTCACTACACAAGGGAATAACATGTGGAATGGAGTGTTTATCTCACCCTACTTGTAGAAGGCTGAAACTTGTTTGGGAGCCCACTCTTTTGCATAAATGTCCCTGAAATCCTCAGGTACTATAGAGAAAAAGGCTACTTGTATCACCTCCTCTCCTTGGGGAGCTTCTTAATGAAGACTGGGGGCTGGTCATCTCTCCTGGAATTATGTCAACGTTTCTGATAAATGTGGGCAGAAGGCTGCTTAAATTGTGCGCAGTATATTCCACTCAAATTTGTTTATTTGAATTCTAAACATTCTCGAGAGGATTTAAGTGATTATCTGGAGTCTCAATCTGTATGAAATCGTCAATTGGACTAGCCACCAGCAACTCCTGGAGTGTTGTTACTACTGCTGCGCTATATGGAAGTGTTTTCTTAAAATCCCGTTCTGCAGAAGTATTTGTAGGTGGCATTTTTCTTAAAAAGTCCTGCCACCTTCTTTTTAGATTAACTTTTAGGGTTCATACCTATCTGTTCTCTCTTTACACTGGCCTCAGTCTCTCATCTTGATTCACCTATCTGCTTGCTATAGTCTTCTATTCTTCGGTACACACGTGCAAACCCTTCTTTCTGTTCCTTTACTGTCAGGGTCCTGAAAAGAACGGGAAGAGCAACTCTCAGAATACTGCTACAGTTATGGTTTCAATATGTCATTGCTGTCTCTCAAATTACAACCACCAATGTATCTTTGATTGCATAAATAGTGTTACAATGAATTGCTCCCATTATTTTGCAGTGAACTAGAATTTTCACATTTAAGGAAATAATTATTATAAAAATATATATATATATATATATATATATATATATATATATATATGTGTGTGTGTGTGTGTGTATATATGAAGCTTACATTAAAAAAATTGAAATGTGTGATTAGTGCTGTGTTAATTTCAATTGTCTTTCTCTTTCCAGCTTCACACATTTTTAGTAATGGAACTGCTTAAAGGAGGGGAGCTACTCGAACGCATTAAGAAAAAAAAACACTTTAGTGAAACAGAAGCCAGTTGCATTATGCGCAAGCTTGTTTCAGCTGTTAGTCACATGCATGATGTTGGAGTAGTGCACAGAGATCTAAAACCTGAGGTATTGTATAGCACCTATATATATATATATATATATATATATTTTTAAAATCATAAATGTCTTCTTTAAAGTCCTTTTTAGGTCGCCTACCAGACAGCTAAGTCGTTTGGTTGTGAAAGACCTATCGTGAACTTACAGCAGGCTTTCAGCCCACCCATTGCTTACTGTTGGTTGCCTTTATGTCACTGGCATTTGCTTTCTTCTTATTCGATGGCTTGCCTCTTCTTGTATTTGTCCCTCCCCTGGAGCATAGCACATTGTTTTTTTCGTTTAAGCACCCTCCCTCATGTGCTTCTACCCCAACAAATACCAGCTCCCCACACCGCTTGTTTCTCTCTTCCTCACATACTGTTTGTGCTCTCTTGTGCACTTCTCCCCTCCCCAAACTTCCCTGCCCTTGTGCTCTGTGATGCTGTCTCCCTAGTGCAGTTCTCACATCCCAGAGTTTTTCTCTCCTTCATATGCTGCGCATTCTCTCTTTCGTTCTTCTTCCCTAACTCCCTTGCTCCTTGTTGTTCTCTCTCGTGTGCTTCTCCTCCACCTCTGTGTTGCTCTTTTTCTTGTTGTGCTGCATTTCCTCTCTTCCTCCCAACCGCTCGCTATTCTGTCGCTGATTTACTCCTGTGGTCCATTTAATTTGTTATTTATTTTGATTTTGCGCTTTCACATAAAAATAAATCTTTTTTTTTAAAGTCATGTGAAGTCTGCCAGCTTTAATCACTAAATAAAAATAAAAATAAAATGACGTCTGCGTCATTCTGTAGGCTTGTGCATGCTAGATATGCTTACCTGCACCTACAGAATAAATCGACAAGCATCAACGGTTTCGTCAGGGAGCCGTCTTTTCTTATTATCCTGATGCTGTGCAGCATCGATAAAGTACTTTGGTAAAGCCAATCGGTTTAAAAAGCAAAACCATGGACCTTTTGTCTTTGTCAATGCTTATTTTAAATAGGGACATACTGCTTTTAAAAAAAATATTAGGACCAGTGAGGGCAGTGGAAGACTAGTTCATTATCACATAGCAATGTATCTGTGAATTGAGAACAGGCAGCTAGTATTTTCTCTTTTCTGCACAATGAATATATACTCCTGCCCAGGTCATCACTAAAATATATCATAATGGATTTCTTTTACTTGGAATGAGGCCCCATACCATTCTGTAAGGTCAGCTTTACCTTTGTGCTTACTGGCCTTTTTTTATTGAACTTTATAGGTTTCTCAGGAAGAAACATATACTGGAGTAGCTAATATAAACCTCTGGTTTGATAGATGTAGCAAATGTGCAGGTCAAGTACAGTAATAGTTGTGTATTAAAATTGTTAGTGGATCCTAATTCCACCCACGTGCGTCCTATTTTATTCATATTTCATGTAATGAAAAATATCTCAGCATGGCCCCCATATTTTTTAGGTTGAGCCTGAGTAAGTACTCTAAACTACTCCATGTGGGTCTGACTACTCCCACACATAGGATTGACTTTTGCATGGGTCTTTCAATAATGAAAGCACGCAAATGATGGGTGCATGTCCCACCTTCTTTTTTTAAAGTTCTCTCCCACGGTACTTTGCTCTCGGGAGCGAGCAGCGGCGCGCAGGTAATCCGAAGGCACAGTCTGCCTCTCCATGCCCCGTGTCCAGCCGGGCGCCATGCCCCCTCTTTCAAGCCCGGTCACGTCCCGCACAGGGGTCAGGCTGGGCTGCAAGGCCAGCATTCCTGCACGATGCGGAAGGCGCGCGCCGAGAATGCGCCCCCGGTGAGTGCATTATGCAGTCAATTTATAAGCTGCCCCAGGGTCTGTTCCGAGTCAGCATTTTCTGACATGCAAAGTAAGCACAAAAACTTCTGGTTAAGACAGCTCAATGAATTAATGCGCCTGTTGCAGGTACGCGCTTGTAAAGCTGCAGGTCACGGGTTCACCGCAGAGCTTACAAAGTGGTTCATCCTGAAGAGTCGATAAAACGAATACCACTCTGCTGCTTAAAACTGCAGCTGTGTTATAAACGCTGTGAAGCGCCTAGCTACACAGAAAGGGTTTACTGTGCTATAAGTGCAGTTATTATTATTATGCAGCGCTGAGTAGCAAGACGCAAGATCCTAAATTAGGCTATGTTAGTAAGTATAGGGCGGTATGTCCGAAATTTACGGTATGCTTTTGATTAAGTTGATACCTTAATATTTGTATTTTTTTGGGTGCAAAAAACAACAATGAGGAATATTGACAGTACACAGTCGATTTGTAAGCCCAATTAAGAGTTTTTTCCCGTGCAATTGGAAACAACGCTCAAATTATATTTGTGGCACGCTTCACTGTACGACATTCCATTGAACGTGCTTTTTATCTACGGCTACGCAGTGTCAACAGGTATTACATGCAGGCAGTTATTGTGCAAAATAAAAAAACTAGGGCCGAGAGCCATTTGTGTAAAACTCGTGATTTAAAACCTTTGGCGCCGCATTTCTTATCAGTCCTTGTTAAATGTGAAAGGCCTGCTAGGAAACACGTGAGCCACGGAGCATTGCCTCAGAGTTCAGAGCAACATCTGTCATCTGCTGATAAAACCATCTTTAGACAGTTTTATTTTTAGGACATCAGCAACTTCTGAGGCAACATTGTTGAGGCAATATCTGTCCACTAAAATCAGTATCTGGATTTGCACTGCCTTCTCCAGCCTAAGACAAGGATTCAGTGTCTGTACAGCACCAAGACACCCTTGATGCCATCTGAGAATTCTTAAAAAAAGGACTCCTGGGTGCCCGTCTTCTTGCCTTGTGGGATCTCTCAGCAGTCTTTGATGAGCTCATGGGGCATTTCTTCCCATTCTCTCCCTGCAGGTGGGATTGGAGGTAGTTTTCTGGAGTGATTTTGTTCCTTCTATTCTGTTCCAATGCATGAATTCTCCAGATCTTCTCCCATCCACGTGTTGAGAGACCCAGGCATTGATCGTGGTCCCAACTGAATGTAAATTTGATCCGAAGACACTGGGAGCTCTACCCAACACGATCGATGGGGCCACTTCTGTGATGATGATACACATCTTTCGCTTGAAGCATCTCTTTAGATATTTTCGCTTTGGTGACTCTTGTCACACCAAGAGCTGGGTGACTTCTTTCCATCTGAAGCTGGAGTTGTAAAAGTCTCAATAGCATCTTCTAACAACAAAACACCACCTGTGAGGCAGCCTAGTTAGCTGTGATAGGCATTTTGGACAACGAGAACCTCATTTGCATGGTGCTGAAATGTTATAGTGCTGTTAACTTGCATCAAGGCACCTGTCTTTGTCTGTGCATTAAGAAGCCGTGGAATGTGTCCATAAATGTTTCCTGAGGCAAGCATGTATTCCTGAATCAAACTGCATAACCCAGTCTGTAGTAATTGTATAGAACTTCAACCCCTGGCGGCACAGCACTCAGGATAAGGTGCTGCATGGCTAAACACTTATAAGGTCCCAAAGGCGAGACCTGTTGGCTATGCCAATGCTTGTTGTATGTTTCTTCGGGTATCCTCTTGATTGGTAAACCGGCTCTTCTAATTTAGAGTGCCAATTCATTCTCCTTAACCCTGTTGCAGTTGGGGGTGCTGCCTGAGATCTCCAATATCTAGCAGCGTCTCATTTCGATTTAATTTTTCCCACACCTACTTTTGTCCGTTTTCCCCTTGGACCCTCTCCTTCATCCGTAACGCCTAAGTAAATCATCTTGGGTGAGAAATCGGGTTGCCAGTGACAATGTATAAATAATTTTGCACCAACAGCGTACTATTTTACTATGTGAGTTAAATCTCCTTCCCCACAAAGCATGCCTCATTTTGAGACCGCTGCCGAACTCTATCACCCTCTGGGGTGAAGTCATATATTGGTATAACTTGTACCACTGGGCAACTGGTCGGATTTCTAGCTACATTGCCTGTAAACTGCATTCCAGCAAAAGCAGATTATGTAACCAAACTGACACAAGAGATTTTAGCCTATTTTTTTCTGCAACAACTATGTATAATGCAAAAAGAACAATGGATGTCAAACATTCACCCCAAGTACAGAGATCTGGGTCTAAATCCATCGTTTTTTTGCTCACCATGCAATTCTAGTTTGGACAGAGGCATATGCAAATCAGTCTGGACCCTACACCTAATGGCACCAGTACAATCCAAACTGCCTAGCCAGGTCCTCCCTAAACCAGAACACCCAGGACCAGTTTCGCCCTAGTTATGGGCTCATCAGCATCTTTTGAATATGGCTGGATCCAAACTTAGGTGACATGGTGAACAAAAGAATGATGGGTTGGAGTGGTTACCCCAAGCTATTGTCAGTGGTTAGGCTTATTGCAAGCAGCCTCCCATCACCTAAGTGGCATGGGTATGCCCAGGCGTGGGACCCCATGCTCACTGTGTCACTGGAACCAAGCTTTATCTGGCTGATGAGCCCAAAACTAGGGCAAAACCGGTCCTGGGTTGCTTGTATGCCGGTTCAGGGAGGTCCTGGATTGACAGTTCGGGCTAAACTGTTCCCATGAGGAGCAGGATCAAGGCTGATTTGCATGTGGCTGAGTCCAAACTGTGGTGGCATGGTGATTGAAAGAACGATGGGTTTGGAGTGCCACCCAGAGCTATAGCCAGTGGTTAGACTTATTGCAAGCAGCCTCCCATCGTTTTTTGTGTGTTTGATTAACAAGGAGCCGAATATGCAAGCCTTGTGGCATATACTACCAAGAGTCAGAATTCCCTAGCCAGGCTAAGACCAGGAAGGAAACCAACACTTGCAAAGCCAATATTTTTGCCATTGGCTGATGGCATTTTGACTTCGGTGATATTTTGTTTTGTCATGATTTTTGTAAAACTTTAATATAGGTGGAGTTGCAAAGCGCTCGCAGAAAAAAAGAACTGGCTAAAACTAAACATTTTTTTTGTCTAAGAAAAGCACACATTGCCATAGTAGTCCCTTTTAATAAAGGGGGCTACTTTGAGGGCGGATCTGCCCTTTTTACAAGAGAGGAATGCTGTCAGAACCCCGTTCAGAGGGTCATGGGACAAGCAGGAGTTAGTGGGCCCAACTGTGGACGTTTATGCCTTTTACTTCTAATGTCCCAGGGCCCAACCTACTATAGGTTCTCAGCAATTGGGCCAAGTACCCCTTCATCACTTTACTCTAAATGGTAACACAGGTTGAGAAGTCCAAGGCTTCCCCGCAGGGCTGGAGTGTGAAGTAGACACAGGGGGTTTGAACACTGGCTCACAACTCAAAATATAAATTCAGCAGCAGCAATAAATGATCGTCCGGTCAAATTCTTGTTGAGTATTTTTATATGAACACAAAGTAAAATAGGGCATTCACAAACAATACACACAGTCCCCAAAGGTCAGGACTCTAGTGTTTTTAACGAGCACATCCCGGAGTTCCACTCCTGTCTTGTTAGAGGTAATGAATATTCCCCATTCGCTATAGGCAACATTCAGGGTAAGATTCACTAGTAGTCCGAGTCCCAGAAGTCGCGCTTCGACTCTTCATTAAAGTCAAAATTGTTCCAGTGCTGAAGCACTATTTGGCAGGCAGGGTTTCCCAGGAATTTCTGATACAAAAATTAAATCAGTCTTAACGCACCAGCAGGATCTAAACAACTGGAGTCAATGTGCAAAGTGGGCACTAAAGCTGCCGCGACTGTCTCTGGTAAGTTCTGTACATGCAGTCCAGGGGGTGGGGCAACGGTCCACTGTCCTCCAGTTCCTCACATGCGGTTCAGCGGGACCTCCCCACAGGCGGGGGAGGCAACACTGGTGCTGGTCCTCAGTCGGGGCTTGGGCGCACTCGCGTCACTATGTTGGCCTCCACCTCACGATGACGGTCTTGGCCAAACCACACTCCTTGCCTTGTCCCTGGGCATTCCCTGCCATTCAGGGTCACCGTCCTCCCTCTGTACACAGGCTACGGCCCAGAATTTCACAGCAGCAATCTTCACGGTGGCCCTATCTGACATATGTGGTTTCAATCTTCACTACTCAAATGGGCTACCACCCAATCAGCACGGTAGTAATCTTGATGGCGGCCTACCCAGCATACGGAGTCACTGACTACAAACCTCCACAACGGGTGGTGACCTGATCAGTGCAGCAAAGTTCCTGGTTTGCTTCACAGCGGCCCTCCCTGGGCATACAGGCGACACTGACTTTTCCCTGTACACGGGCATTAACCTGATGGGTGCAGCATCGCGATGTCCTCACACATCACCTCAGGGATCCAATCGTCAGGATCCCTCACTGGACCTCACTCCCTCTACCTCCTCACAGGGCACACTGGTCTTGACAAGCAGGCAGCTGGGGCCTCCAACCTCCCCACAGGAAACTTGGTGGCCAAGCTGTCCATCTTCTGGAAACACGACCGTGAGAAGGATAAGGGTGTATTCTGAAGGATGTAGAGGAACCGGGGCAGAATCATCATTTTAAATAGAGCTATTCTGCCCATCGGGTTCAACACAGCGCCTGCCATTTGAGGAGATCAGAACGGGCCTTTTTCACTAGCGGGGTTACATTGAGTGACCAGGCAAGGTTTGGGAGGAGGGCGACCCAGATCCCCAGGTATTTGAAGGACTGTCGCCTAAGAGGTATCGATGACTGCCAATCAGAGCTTTCCCTCAAGAGGTGGAGGGGGACCAGGACGGATTTGGCAGAGTTCAATCGAAGGCCGGAGGTTTTTTTGAAGAGACTCAGTGCCCGGAGACACCAGGGTCCCGATTGTGCTGGGTCCACTAAAAATAGCAGAACGTCGTCTGCGTAAAGGGCGATCTTATCCAGGCCATCTCCATCCCGTAATGTGCTTGTCGGATTGGATAAGACAGGCAAAGGGCTCCATTTCCAATGCGAAGAGGAAGGGCGAGAGGGAGCATCCCTGCCTCGTGCCCCTCCTGATGGGAAAGGGCCGCGACAGAGCTTCATTAACCAGCACTCGGGCCCGCGGCTTACAATATAACGTCTTGACCAGGTTACGGAAGGAGGCTCCAAATCCCATTTCTGTCAACATCGCTTCTAGTTCTCGCCAGTCCACTGAATCAAATGCTTTCTCGAAATTAACGAGAAGAAGGGACAAGTATGGGGTCAGCTGTTGGCGGTTCGCTAGAGCAAGGTGGAGACGTCTAAGGCAGTGTCTGGTTCCCCGAGAGGGCATGATTCCGCACTTTTCGGGATGGAGCAGTTTGGCCAGGTACGGTCGTATGCGGTTGGCTAAGACAGAGGCAAATTCTTTGAGCTCCAAATTGATGAGAGCGATGGGGCGGTAGTCGGAGCAGTGCTTCGAGGGAGGCTGAGACTTGGGGATCACCAGAATGGTGGCTGTTTCGGGCCGGAACAAGCCTTTATCAGTCGCCTCCTGGTACACCTCCAGAAGGTGGAGAACCAGCATGTCGCCTAAAACTCCTGCGGGAGTCCGTCTGGCCCCAGTGGATTACCAGAGGCCATGCGTGATATGGCGTCGTTGACCTCTGGGGTGATGGGGAGGTCCAGCGCCTCTGCCTCAGATTTGCTGAGTCACGGAAGAGGGAACTGTTTGCGCTGAAGTAGTTCCAGGAGTGAGAGATTGGGAGGTTGGGCAGAATAAAGAGTGGTGTAGTATGCAGTGAAGCATTGGGCCACCGCCACTGGGGATCGTTGGATAGCTCTGTCTGAGGCCGATCACCTCAGGAATGATATGATTGGCCTTTGGGTAAGTGACTAGTCGGTGATGGAGCTTCCCATTTTTATCTCCCCACCCATACACTCGTGCTACGGAGGACCTCCACAGCAGCTTGGCAGCCTCCAGGGAGGTCTGCTTAATCTCTTCCCTCAGAAATGCTAGTCTCCTATCCTGGGTTTCAGTTCTCTCCTCCCGGGGTTGACCTTTGATTAGGACAGCTTGGGCTTCTAGGAGCGTTAGTTGGGAGTCCTGCGCCGTTCGCTTAAGTTTGAGCTGGCCCTTGGCGAAGCCCCGGATGGTGGTCTTACCAGCCTCTCATAGAGTGCCAGGGTATGGAACTGAGCCCTGGATGGCGGTGAAATAATGGTGGAGCTCATCGCCCACTGAGACCCTGAATACGTTGTCCTAGAGAAACCACAGGGGAGTGGTCAGATATACCTCTGGGGAGGATGGTGATATCCTAAATTACCGACAGTTCAGAGCCGGCATGAAAACGTAATCAAGTCGTGCATGTGTGTGGTGGGATGCCCATGTGTGGGTGTAATGTTGGGTCATCAGGTGCCAGAGTATCCAAGCGTCCCCGAGCCATAGGGCGGCGGCCCAGTTCGATAAGAGATTAGAGTGGGTGATCCTAGAGGCTGAGGGGGCCCTGGCAGTGTCTAGTTCGGGGTTCATTTTTTTTTTTTTTAACAAACTTTATTGAGTAACATTGACAGCGTAAACAGCACAGAAATTGTTACAAAAAGGTCTTTATCATTCTTTTTCCCTGTTTGGAGGCGAACATAAACAGTACAGTGCATAAAACCATTACACAGTGGTACAGGGAATGTAGCTGGAGAGGAACTGTAATTACTCCTAAATGCAGATAAGTGTCTGAATTCCACGCAGCGTTGGTCGTTGTGCATCCATATCACAAAACATAGCTTTCCTCTTTAACTGGAATAAACAATCCCAACCACATCCTCCCACCCTAACCCTCCCATCCCATGCTCCTGGTCTGTGTTATGGAAGTGCCATAGGTATCTAAGGGGAGGTCTGAACGGAATGTACCAGGGGGGTCTACATGTCACTAAAATTACCAAATGGGGGGAGCTTGGGGTACAAGAGCTTTCAATCAGCTGGTCGAGAAGTAGTCCACTAAACTATGGTGTTGGGGTACCCTGCCGGGGCAGGGGGTCAAGCAGTCAGAAGCTGTGTAGCATGACATCCCACTCCATTGAAATGGGGTGTTTCCTTAGTCCTGTCTCTTCCTCCCTCCGGAGGGCTACGCTCTCAGCTTTCCCCCACTGTAGCATGTCATCGTGCCAGCTGGACAACGTTGGGCACCTGGGGGACTTCCATCTCATGGTAAGAGCTCTGACTGCTAGGATGAGGGCCAGATCTATAAATCTCAGTTGTACCTTCAGTGTACTTTTGCGTCTACAAAGGCCCATGAGGCAGTCCAGAACGTTATCTACAATGGGAATATGTGTGACCTCACCCAGGTATCTACGGACTTCCTTCCAGAAGTCCCGTAGGCGGGGGCATGACCACAGCATGTGGAGGAAGTCCGCCTTGTCTCCTTTACAACGAGGGCAGCTATGGGGAGCCTCGGGGAACATACGATGTATCCTGTGAGGGGTGAGATATGCCCTGTGTAGAACCATTGTTTGTATAAATTTCAATTTGGCGTTACGGGACACTCTTTTCGGGTGTTCAAGTATACACTGCCATGCTTTATCCGAGATTTGAGTAGTGGAGTCCTCAGACCATTTTGTTCTAAGGGATACAAGTGTGACAGCGGCATGTGTTCGTATACCCGTATATAGCCATCTGACTAAGTGTCCTCAATTCCCCATATAATGTAAGAGGTAGACCAGGGTATGCTGTGGGGGTTCAGTACGCAGCGGGGCCCAAGTGTTTTTAATGTAATAAGAGACCGCAACATATAATAGGTATAAATGTGCGGGTGCACCTGTGGCCTGTAAGAAGGATTTGTGATCCAGCAGAGCCCCATCCCCGAAAAAAGCCCCAACATCTTCCACTCCGGTCTCCACCCAGTCGCGGATCCTGTTGCTTGTGAGTGTGCCCTGTGGTGTGGGGATCCCCAATAAAGGAATGTTCGGCGAGTATGGGGTCGCTGTAGAGGTATAGGACAATGCTCTCTTCCAGCATAATAACACAGTCTTCAGGAGGGGCGGACTGTCAGCAGGAATCTCAGCTTTAGGTAGGAGCTGGGCATTTAGTGCGCCCCGGTCCAGGTCCCTAGTTGAGTAGCCAATTTCCTGCAAATTTCTACCAGCCGTCCAGTAGGATAGCCATTGCAGTTGGCTGGCGTAGTAATAGGCTCTGAGGTCAGGAACCCCTAAGCCTCCACAGCGAGGTCCCAACTGGAGTTTTTGTAAACCTTTCCCCCAGATAAGCTCCACTAGTATAGTATTCAGGGTGTTAAAAATAGGCTGAGGGACCACAATGGGCAGATTCACAAAATAATACAATAGGCACGGGAGCATTACCATCTTTGAGATGGCGATGCGTCCCATGACCGATAAGGGCAGCGAGGTCCAAAAAACCACACTATTTCGAAGGGCCGCTATGGCCTTTCCTAGATTGCCATCAAGTTGATCCGACTGCGTATGGTAGACCTGGATACCTAAATATTTAAAGGTGGCGGTGGCTACTGGTAAGGTATAAGCGCCAAACTGTATGTCGTCAGGTAAGGTATTTCCTGGAAGAAGTAGGCCACAGATTTCCTTGGATTTATAGGTAGGCCCGAGACTGCTTCAAACTGGGCAAAGATATCTGGAAGGGGAGCATTGTCGGCCGTCAGATCGCGTAAGTATAGCAGGATATCATCCGCATAGATTGAGAGGAGATGGGTCGCGCCATCAATGGGGATCCCAGCTGGTCTGCCGACCGCCTGAGCGATATTGCCAGGGGCTCTAGTGCAAGAACAAACAGTGAGGGGGACAACGGGCACCCCTGTCTGGTGCCCCTATGTATTGTATACTGGGTCGAAATATGTCTGCCAGTACGGGCCCGCGCTGTGGGGGAAGTATATAGCAGAAGCACCCATTTAAGATAGGCGTCTGGAAATCCAAAACGTTGGAGTGTCGCAAACATGAACTCCCGTGAGAGGGAATCAAAGGCCTGATGGAGGTCGAGTGCCACACATCCCGCAGACTGGTATATGAGCTGGCGTCTGGATGGGGCAGGTTTCCAGAGCCGACACCTGAGTAATCCCCCGAGAAGGTGTGGGCGTCCAACGCCGCTAGACTCAAGGAGAAACTCCTCCGCAGTTAGGTCGCGATCAAAGGGGGCATTACTGACTCCACAGCCACACCCAATCTGTGTAGGAGGCACCCCCCACCCCCCTCTTTTTGATCGGTGAGAGGGCTAATGGTACCCTTCTCACGTCAATAAGTTCGTGCACTCACCCCACATCACCATCACCCCTGGTCCTGATGAAACGCCAAGGATCTTACTGACCACTCAAGGCGTGAAACATGTCGACCTTAGCCTAGTTACCCAGACACATTACGTCTCTATTGGTAACTGTTAACCTACGGGTTTTTTACTGTACCAAGGGCACCTCTTTATTAAATAACTCCTATGTGTTTGGTAACCCTTAGGTATTTTTAACTTACACTGCACGCACTACCATCACTTCTCACTTGGTACTTATTTCCACATACCCACATGCACCCATCGGCAGTTCTCTAAAAGATCTCCGCTAAAGAGACCCTTCGGGGGACCCGTAGGGCATTGCACCACCGGCCCGACAAGGAGCAACTGCCCGATGATGAAGCATGACATCCTTTGGGGTGTGTGAGGGCAACAAGAGACAACTTATGCCTCCCCCCCACCTCAAGTACCAAGTCTCTGACCTAACTTCTCCCTCTTTTTCCCACCCCTGACCCTTTTGCATGTGTAGGTTGTCCTTCGACCACACTCACCACGGAACAGTGCCTCCTGTGTGATTACCTCATATGAGGGGGATAGCCTTCATAACATAATGCAGCCGTCGCGTGATAAGAGATGTGCTACGGTTCGGCATGAACCCACACTGATCTCTATGTATGAGCGTATTGAGGTAGGGTTGTATGCGGTTAGCAAGGGCCTTGCTCAGGATTTTGTATTCTGTCGCCAGTAAAGGTTGGGGTTCATAACCGCGTTGAAATCTCCCTCAATGATGATCATCCCCAGGGGCAGGGCGGCAAACATTGGTGCAACTCGCTGAAGTGTGGAGGTCATCAGGGAAGGTGGGGGAAAATATGGAGAACAGGTTCAGGGTCCGGTCCCCTAAGCTTCCCTTCCAACGCGATGAAGAAGCCCTGAGGGTCATGAGTCACCTTTCGCAACACGAATGGAAGGGCACGGCGCACCGGGATAGCCACCCCACTCGATCCCCGATTAAAACCAGAGTGCCAGACTCCACCATAGCCGTATCTCGCCAGGAAGGGGCAGTGATTGCCTACCAGGTGGGTTTCTTGGAGCAGCAATATGTCTATAGTATGACACTGTGCATATCACAGTACCGCTGTGCGCTTGACCCTGTCTAGCAGGCCATTAACATTTCAGGACAGTATATAGAGCGACGCCGTCCCGGTGCGGTTATCAGACATGGGGGAAGTGAGAGTAGGATAGGACACCCAGTGTGGGTGACAGGTGCGGGCGAAGTGGTGCACTTACGTGAGGCAGTGGGTATAACTCTATAGTGTTGGGCTTGTGCGCGCTCGTCTTGCTGCTGGAGAGGAATGCTGGTGCAATAAACAAGTGAAATAACAAAGAAAAACCGGGACAACACCCTACTCCCTACCCCCTCCCTATACTTCAGGACCAGAAGCATCTATTGCCCTAACAAGGAACAACTGAAAGAGAACCAAACTATAATGCTTGGGAATGGGCAATCGTGAAGGACCCCTCCTCATAGCAGGATGTTTTGTGGCAGTGTCCATAGGGAGGTAGAAGTGATAATAAGCTGAAGTGCAGCATCCGGGCCGCGGAACTGGTTGCAGCCGGAAGGTTATGGCGGGCTCAAGAGGGCCCTGTGAGAAGGGCCGGGCTTCGAGAGAGGTCCATGTCTGCTAGGTCCAATAGCGATGGATGGGGTGAGGCACCCCCGGGTCCGAGCGGCCTGAGGAGCCAGCCTGCCGCACAGCAATGAGATCTCCCGGGGGCCGGTACTGTCTTTGGGTGATTGACTTCGGGCGTTGAGCCTTAAAGGATGCTCCTCTGTCACCCACGTCCAGGCCTCCTGAGGGGAGTCAAAGAAAAGGGTTTTGTCCTGGAACACAACTCGAAGGCGGGCAGGAAAGAGGAGCCTGTATTGTATGTTGAGGGCACACATCTTTTGTTTGACTTCCCCAAACGATCAACGCTGGCCCTGGACCTCGTGAGTATAGTCCTGGAAGATCATGATCGTCTGGCCTTCATACTTGAGGTGTTACTGTTTACGGGCTTCGGCCAGGACAGAGTCCCGGTCTCTAAGGATCCGTAATATGATCGGTCTGTGGGGCGCACCCAGTGGTGGTTTGAGCGCAAGGGGTCAGTGCACCCACTCAATTGCGAACCATGGAGAGAGGGAGCCCTCGGGCATCCACTAGCTTAGCCAGGGCTCAGTGAAGTCCGCTGCCCGGCCTTGTTCCACACTTTCCGAAAATCCCACCAAGCGGAGGTTATTTCAACGGGACCTATTTTCGGCATCTTCAGCCCGTCGGTGAAGCTCTTGGGTATGAGAGTGGAGGCGAGGGACCTGATCTTGAAGTTGTTAGACCTCATCCTCTATGGTGAATACACGGGATTCCGTTTCCTTAATCCTGGTCGTAGCATTGCGGAGGTCTGGCCGGATAAGAGTCATGTTGACCCGGACTTCAGCAATCTTGCCCTCCACCGAGGATTCCGAGGTATGGATAGCCTGAAGGATGGTGGACAGGTCTACAGGTCTACAGCGGAGAGGGCGTCTTTGTCCATGGTCCTCCCAGTCGCCCCAGAGTCCGTGGTAGTAAACCGGTCCATTTTAGTCTAAGTGGCGGGGGTTTTTGGTGCTCGGTCTCTACCCATGGCCATCGCCCAGGGAGAAGGGAGAGAGGAGAAAGAAGATGAGGGGGCAGGGGAGGGCCCAGGCTACTCTGCTACCTGCTGCCCGACTGACGGACGGTGCTCTCCTTCAACAGATCTACCAGTGTCCCCTGGTGAAAATTCAGACGTGGGGATCCCACGGGCAGGCTGGGGTCAATGCCGGGTCCGGGCGCAGGGCCGGTCCAGGAGGAAGAGCAGGGTACTGCTTCTAGAAGGTGCAGGGGGGCAGGCCAGCCGAGGGGGAAGGAAGGAAGATCCCACACGCCTTGCCACCCGATGCGGTGGCCGAACCCCTCCGGGGGTACCTGTCCACCCTGGGGCTGCGGGCCCCACAACGGCACACAAGAGAGGGGGTAGTCCACTAGCTTGTCCCCGCTGTCGGAGTTAACAGCCGAGGCGCCCTCCGCACACCACCGCTGCACCGGGGGAGAGAGCGTGTTCTGCAAGGGCTGCTCCACGTGGCATCGGCTGAACCCGATTTAAGGTCCACCAGTTAAGGGGCGCAGGGGACCCTGCACACCCGGGGCCCCTAGACACGATGGGTGGGGTTTAAGGGATCTGGTCCCTCTGCCGTCCGAGCCGACGGCTGAACCCCACCCACCTCGGGGTCAGGACCAAGCACGGCCGGCGGGTCAGATTTAGGCAGCACTCCAGCTCCTCACCTCCGTAAAATCAGGCTCCGTGGCAGAGGGATGGCTCCTTGGCCCGCTATTAGTGCTATGCAGCAGTCTCCTCAGGGTCTCGTCCCCACTCACAGATGCTCGGTTCCCTTGTAGGGGGGGCCAGCATCCAGCACGGGGTCTCTGCTGCCCCTGTGTAATGTCGCGGGAGGGGGAAGGTCAGTCACCCCCTCCGCCGCTGTCTGGCAGACAGCCGAGGGCTCACTGCAGTCATCGCGGCATCAGGCAGGTGCACAGGTCCGGTCATTCTAACTGCCAGCTGCTGACTCAGATTCCAGGCCTGGTGCCTGGTCAACAAATTAGGCAAGCCCGGGCTCTAACAGCTTGGAGCTGCAGAGGTGAGTTGATTAGAAGATCATCCCTCTCACCGCCCGTTCGATGGCTGATCCCGCATTGCAGCCCACCGGTACCTCAGGATCAGCCCCTGGATGTGTGGCGGGCAGGGCATCTCCAGGCAGCTCGGCGCTCCCAGCCCAGCCGGGCGCGATCCACTGCCGAGGGAAGGTCGGCACTGCAGTCTCAGCTGGGGCAGCACCAGCAGCCTTCCCGAAGGTCTCCCCTCTACGCACAACACCGCAAGCTGCCCCAGAGCTCGGGGGCATCAGGATGAGCCGGGAGTGCGCTCCGACGGGCCCCCATCTTGGAGTCGCCGCGAGTTGGGACTCCCCTGCAAGGGCTGTCTGCGGCGTCCAGATGCCACCCACACCGCCTCCAGGAAGGGCTCTGGGGTCTAGGTCAGCTAGGCAGCAGGATTTCGAGGTGAACACTCACCGATGGTGGCGGATTAAGGAGTGGATGACGGAGGGGTCCGGAGCACTTCTAAAGTGCGACCGCCATCTTAACGCTCCTGGCCATGCCCCCTCTATAAACATTTTAATCTATATATCACTCTTTTGACACTGACCTTTTCATAGAGTATATCTTTGATATTTTACAAAGTGCATTTGGTTGGATTTAGGTGTAAATTAGTTTTTTAGGTCACGGCTAGCGGTGCTGCGCATATGTGCAGCTCACTCAGCGAGATTTATTTTAGATGAGGAGTTTGATTAAAGGGCTTTAAGCCCCGCCCCTTATTTCCATTGGCTGGCATCACCGTTTATGCTAAACGGTGGCCTGCCTTTGGAAATTAGGGTTTTGGGTTCACAACCTTTCGCCTCCAATCCGGACTCTGTGTCCTGCTTTGCTGCGGTCGCAAAGCACTTTCTTCATTTCATGGGGCCAAGTGTTTCTAATTAGAAACACATGGCCCCATAAAGACAAGAGATCGATGCTGGGACGGGGCACGTGAACTATCCTTTCTGTAACATGCTTGCCGAGGCATCAGCACGGACGTCAGGAGAGTCAGTGTGCTTTCATTCCTCAGCTGGTTTTATTTAGCTGTAACTTGATTATTAGTACAGCCTAATACAGAGCACAAATTCTGTGTTTAAATATTTTGCACAGATGCCACGCGATCAGCACAAGATTCGGACTGCCTACATGTAACAAGCCCCTTGCTTTCACATTTCGCCGTTCACGATGCTTCAGAGTGAATAGAGAAGGGGCGGTTTAGGTGGGGATATGGGCGAGATTGTACCACCCCACCCCCCGGACATCTAAAGAGCACCGTGCCTTCGGTATAGGCAGGCAGCATATTTCATTCCGGCAAATGTAAACAAACTTTAGCTCTATTTGCTGAAAAAAGAACTATAGTGGTACTGTCGTTTAATAAAAAACAAGAAAAAAAACCATTCAATTTGTATAATTGTAATACCTGACGTGGTGTCTGGGAGTGTATAATAGGCGGTAACTAATGGGCGTGGAACTGCCCACAGAATGCGCAGAGCAGAAGGCGATTTGACCTCATTATCATAGAGAACCTTTAGAATGTATTCATCTAGGTGGCCGTTCTACAAAGAAAAATATTGGAAAGCATAACAAAGTCATTCTGTGCCAGTTAACACTACAATATGTGACTCATCCTAAAAATGTCAGATGTATTTTAAATACATGCTCGTATATTAAAGGTAAATTGCCATTAGGGGAGATAATGATGATTGAGCTCTCATTTACATTTTTAAAGCTCTGATTTCAAGATGTTTGTTTCAGTTATGCTAAATAAACTCATAGCACGAATACAAAGGTAGTGTGTTCCAAGATGGCGCTATTCGTCACCATGCACATCGTTTCATTTGATGGAATCCCTCTGGAAGCGTGCTCGCGCAGTACGAGCACAGTCTCACAGCTGGCTGTTGGAGGCAGGCATGCTGTATTAAACAAGTGCATGGCGACGAATAGCTGGCTTTGGTTGTGACATTCCCCAGAACTGACAGCAGCATGTCCGCGCTGTGTAGAGCAGCCTGCCTGGGGCTGCTGCCCCAGGCCTGTGTCCCCCCTCCACACACCGGTAAGCATACACATTATAAGTTCAGGGGACTTTCTAAATCATTTAATTGCAAGAAAGAGGGGAACGTGCACGTGTTCATAGGATACAGATAATATTTTTCTTTCTCCCACTTAAAATATGATTTTGACTCAAAGTGGACTAGTTGCTTGCTGTTCTAAGTTGGAAAAAAACGCCCTTCATTTAAATAGGCAAATGGCATGTGAGGTTAAAAAAAAGCTTAGTCGGTTTTTGAAGCAATCGTACCTTGGTTACAAGAATTTTAAGGATTGTAGTTATTTTTATATATTAAAAAAAAAAAACTTTAACACTGTTTTTTTTTTATTTCATGAGGGTGACATTTGTGAGATCGTTGGCCATGAACGTTACTGGGTGAGGTCGGATTGCAGTTGACACTTACTTGATAGTTCTGGAAATTTGCCTTGAGAGTTTGCTTCTTTATTTGGCCCATGATTAATATACTAATATATATTTCATGAGGGTGACATTTGTGAGATCGTTGGCCATGAACGTTACTGGGTGAGGTCGGATTGCAGTTGACACTTACTTGATAGTTCTGGAAATTTGCCTTGAGAGTTTGCTTCTTTATTTGGCCCATGATTAATATACTAATATATATTTCTACCTTGGATCAAAAGTAGTTACTCTTGTGTGTTTTCCTATCAGAAATTGCACCCACGCGCCCCTCTATAACTAAATTAAATGGCAAACACAACTATGCAGACATACTAATGACTGCTGAGTTTCGTGTGCCCTCGATCTCTGCCTGACTCGAAGCACTGCAGGCATCAGATCACAGCCCGGTGTGAAAAAGGCCTCAAACTATCCAACAGTTATTGTGCTGCCTTTTGGCAGGAGGCCTTAGGGTCTGTGAAGGTTCGTTCTGTGTGTAGCAGGCGGCACCACAGACTCTGCATCCCTGTGATGCTGTTTGCGTGCAGAAGGCTTATATCTGTGTGCACGGTGTAGCTGCGCGCAATGCTGTATGGGTGCAGGAGGCTTGCATATGTGTGCATGGTGTAGCTGTGCACGATGCTGTATGCATGCAGAAGGCTTGCGTCTGTGTGAACAGTATAGCTGTGTGCAGCAGATCTTCTTAGATTGCATGCCTCAGGCCTCATCTCTGACTCTGCCTACATATGGCTGGATGTCTGTTTGTAGCAAGCTCAGTCTGCATACAGTGCGCCCAGGCCTCAAACTCTGTGTGCTGCCTGCCTCAGATTGGCATCAACACCATGGCTCAGACTCTGCAAGCACAAAACCCCTGTCTGATTGTTAGCTACAGTTTTAGGCTTTCACTGCTCAGCAGGCCTCCAGCTATCTAGTGCAGCAGACCTCGTGGTGTTTAAGTTTAGCATTCTGATGTTGTCTCCAAGTTGCACTATTTTCTATCTCTGTCATTTTCTATAGCGCTCAGAGTGCTTTAATTAACCCTAGGCACACGCTTTCTTGTTTTTTTTTAAATACTTTATTAACACACACAAAAACAAAAATGCACCTTTCGTCATTACATAGTATATCTGTGCAGTACCTCTGGTAGTATATTGACACTTCCTGACATGCAATAGAACTATTATTCATACACACCCCTCCCTCTATTTCCACCACCCGCCGCCCCCCGCACACACATCCACCCCACATCAAGTCTCTCCCCAGGTTGTGAGAATGGCTCAGCTTCGGTTTCAGTTGCTAAGCTCGGACTCTGAGTCCGCCACCGGGGGTTCACAGATATTGCCTCTAAATGCGTTCCATTTTCCCCAAATTCGTTGCCATCGCCTGGGGCAGCCTCTGTTCGTACACATCACCCTCTCCGCCGTCATGGCACTATCCATGTCGCGGCCCCATCTCCCGTGTGAGGGGGTTGCCTGTGCCCCCCAGTATTGCGCAATGGACCTCTTTGCTAGCGCTAGTCCGACAGTCGCCCAGGTTTGATCAGCCTGGTTAAGGTCAGTAGCATCCCACACATTCAGCAAACACATTCGGGGTTCCAGTGGGACAGTGTGACCGGTAACCTGTGAGATCGTCACCATGACCTCCCCCCAGTATGTAGCTATGTTCGGGCATTCCCATATAGTGTGGTAGAAGGTGCCCCGCAGTCAACACCCCCGTAGGCAGAGCGGGTTGGGTGCCCTCCCCATTTTGTGGAGTGTATTTCTAGTGTAGTATATCCGGTGCAGTGTTTTTAGCTGCACCAGCTTTAGTTTGGACGGGATGGCCACCTCCCGGGGAGACGCCAGCGCTTCAAACCATTCTAGTTCGTCCATGGGCCCCACTGCCATCTCCCATTTTCGTTTGAGGAGCTCCGTGGGGTCTTTTTGATGATTCACCAGTTTACGGTAGGTCAGTGAGATAGCTTTCTTGGTGAGGTGGTCTGCTAGCAGCCGGTCCTCTAGCGGGGAGGACTCTGGTGGTGTGGTCCCCTTGGGTATAGCTTTCTGTAATGCATGCTGAATTTGTAAGAATTTAAAGTGCTCGGTCCGTCTCATCTAGTAGTCTGCTTGCAGCGTCTCAAACGGTATCACCCCACCCCTCCTCCAGAGATCTCCGACCTTGGAGATGCCTATGCGATCCCACCCCTCGAATTCTTTACGCAGATGACCTACGCCTATCTTATGGGAGATCCATAGCGGTGTTTGTCTCGTAATCACCCCCTCCCATCCCAGCCTACGCTGTGCCGTGCGCCAGATCTGTACTGTGTGCGCCGTGGGGCCCTGCAGCCTGTTCGTCCCTGACTTAACATAGAGGGCTTGGAGGACTCCGTGGAGGCCCAGCTGCGCCCTGTCCATTCTCAAAGCAGGTTCATCTTGCGCCGCGTGCATCCATTGATTAACTATGATAAGTTGGGACGCCCAATAATATAAACGGATGTTGGGCAGCGCGATACCCCCATCATACCAACTCCGCATAAGCTTGCAGAGTGCTATTCTTTGAGGTTTACCCTCCCACAGCAGATAACCCACCTCTGCGTTGATCGATCGAAAATAGGAGTCTGGGACTAGAGCGGGCGCATTTTGCAGCGCGTAGAGGAAGCGAGGAAGAGCCATCATTTTAAATAGTGCCGCTCTCCCCAGCAAAGTCAGCGGCAGGGAGTGCCAATACTTGACATCACTTTTCAATCGTTTGAGGGGGCGGAAGCAAGTTGCGTTCCAGGAAAAGCGCTGGGTCCGGCGCAATGTGTATACCCAGATATTTGAAACCATCCTCCGCCCTTGGTATTAATACTCTGTCAGGGAGTTGCGGCGGAGGCCCCTGTAGGACGTAGAGCACTGACTTCGTCCAGTTAATCGAATAGCCCGAGAAGCGACCATAGGAATCACAGATATCCAACAATGCAGCTATGGACCGCTTTGGTTGCGTCAGATAGACCAAGATATCGTCCGCATAGAGGGAAATACGATCATCCCACCTCTCTGTCCATCGAAGCCCGGTGATAACTGGATCTTGCCGGATCCAGGCCGCCAGGGGCTCCAGAACCAGAGCGAAGAGTAGGGGGGAGAGAGGACACCCTTGCCTAGTGCCTCGTCCCAGCGCGAAGTCTCTCGACAGACGGCCATTCACCGCCACCTGTGCCAGAGGTTCTGCATAGAGTAGCCGTACCCATGCGCAGAACTTGGGCCCAAAACCAAAATGCATGAGCACCGCAAACAAAGGGCCACTCCACTCGGTCGAAAGCCATAATCGCGTCCAGCGAGAGTATAACTGCATCCTCCTGGATGTGCGGCCCACTATGCCCATTATGCCGTGCAGCCGTCTAATGTTCATTGCAGTGTTACGCGCAGGCATAAAGCCGGACTGGTCTGGATGGATAAGTGTTTGCAAATGCGGCTGGATACGGGTCGCTAATAGCTTCGCCAGTATCTTGGCTTCCACATTCAGGAGTGAGATAGGCCTATAGGAGGTGCACTCTGTGGGGGGCTTACCGGGCTTCAGTATTGCGACCAACGTCGCTACTCTGACATCTTGTGGAAGCACCCCCTCCGCCAGACTGGCCTCATACATCTGCAGCAAGTGCGGCACTATCGTGTTTGCCTCACGTTTGAATAGTTCCACTGGTATCCCATTCGGTCCCAGCGCCTTTCCCGACTGAAGGTCGCAAATAGCGAGGGCAACCTCCTCCGCCGAGAGACTCTTTTCTAGTGCTAGCGCGTCATCCGGGGCCAGTTTTGGAAGTCGGATATCTGCAAGGAATTTTAGATTATCCTCTATAGTAGTTGTCACCGCAGAGGTATAGACCTGCTCATAGTGGGCTGCGAAGGCCGCCGCTATGTCGTCCGGGTTTGTCACCTCCTCCCCTGATGGTAGGCGCAGCCGCGCCACCCAACGGTTGGCCTTCTCTTTTTTGTCAAGCCACGCTAGTAGTCGACCTGCCTTATCCCCCAGTTCGTATATTGTGTGTTGCGTTTTCGCCAGGCGCAACCGGGCCGCCTCCCACTGATGGTCTCTATACGCTTGTTTCGCTAGGTTAAGTGTGTGAGCGTTCGCCTCAGTGGGGTCTTTGGTGTGCTCCTCTTCCGCCACTTCCACTGCCACCTCCAGGGTAGCCACCTGTCGTGACGCTTCCCGCTTATGAGCTGTAATTACTGCAATGGCCTGCCCACGCAGCACTGTTTTGTAGGCCTCCCAGAGGACAATAGGCGAGGCGACAGAGTGCAAGTTTTCTGGAAAGTACTGTTTTGTAGTTTTATGCAACGTCTTCCGCACGCCCCGGACCTTAATGTAGCCAGGATGTATCGGGAAGGTGCGCCTCCTACCCGAGAGGCTTGAGGAATATGTTAGCAGCACCGGTGAGTGATCGGAGATGCCCCTGGGGAGGTGCTTAGCCTCCTGTATGCGGGTGATACACGTAGGGGAGGCGAGGAGGTAGTCAATACGCGAGAGACTGTTGTGCGCGCTAGCGTGATGCGTGAATTGACGGTCAGTGGAATGTCGCATGCGCCAACAATCAAGCAGCCCCATGGCGTCCAGGAAGCCCCGCAGGGGTGTAGGGGTCGTGCCAGGCCCTCTCGGGGGGTGTTTATCCCAGTCCGAATCCACTATGGCATTAAAGTCGCCCCCCACTATTAGTTCTCCTTGGGGTAGGCCCAGTAGGAACTTTCCGAGGGCCGGGAAAGCTAGTGAGTGAAGTGCAGGGGTGAGGTATACCGTGACGAAATTAAAGTTGCAGCCCTCCCATTGGCCCGACATCGCAGCAAAGCGCCCCTGGTCATCTGCCCAGGTCCCAGTCACCACCAAGGGACAGCTTTTTCGGAGGAGGATACCCACCCCTCTGGATCCGGAGGTGAACTCGGAGTACGCTGCCATTTTGAACACCCATCTGTCCAGCGCCTTCACGGCCGTGCCGGCCAAATGAGTCTCTTGTAGGAGAGCCACCGATGGCGTGTGCCTCTTAAAATGTTGCAGGACCAGACCCCTCTTAATCTTATTGCCCAGGCCATTTACATTCCAGGACATCACTGTCAGTGGGGCGCCCGGGCCCTGACGATCACTCACTGATACATTTGCCATTATTTCGCTTCGGTGTGCGCCGTGGGTGTGTGCAGATATGCGGCATGAGCGAACCCTGTGATGGACTCTGGATCACCAATACACTGGTGGTACTCAAACGTGCTGCGAGTGGGTGTACCCTCATTCCAAACCTCAGGTGCATAAGAAATGCTTTCTTGAAATTAATATGCAGCTGTATATCCATACATGTGACACCGACAGCCTCAATACTTTTCAAAGTGCACGACGAGCACCTGCTGCCAATAAATATAAACAAGCATTTGCAATGCAATAGGTCTCGCATTTGCCAGCGTTTGAGCTATTGGTATTGGAAATAACAATGCCTTTTATTTATATGTTTTGAAAACCAGCAAGCGATTCGTAAACATGCACATTTCCTACTAGTCCTCGCTTACATGAAGCAATGCTGGCAGTAAAAGAGGCGCAGTTACTGCCAGCTTTGCTTCTCGTAAGCAAGGACCAAAGTAGAAAGTGCATGTTAACGCACCACTTGTAGGTTTTCAAACACATAATTAATAAGCATTGCCATTTACAATGCCGATATCTCAAAATCTCACAGCCTCCTCCCCCTCACCACGTGGAATTAGGAGCCAACAAAAATCAAACGAGCAATACTGCTCCTCGTGTTGAACCGGGTGCTTATACCCAAGTGAAAACGTTGCTAGGATTTAAAAGGTCATAGACGATCAGCTTCCAAGAGCAAGCACAAGGCTCCCAATATAATAATACCGACATTTATAAAGCGCGAACAGCTAACTCTACAGAGATGTCCTGGCGCTAGCAGTAGGCGGTACGCAGCGGTAACCTGAAAAGCAGGCCACAATAACACTAGCCCAGACCAAAAAGCCAGGTTTTCACAACTTTTCTAATTGCTGACTCTGACTCAATCTGGCGAAAATTATTTGGCAGAGAGTTGCAAAGTTTGGTTGCCCCCACCATGAAAGATCTGCCACCCAGCCGAGCTTTCATAAAACGAGGAGTACAGAACAGGTTTTGAGAATTAGATCTCAATGAACGCTTCTGCTTATAACTACATAACCGTTGTTTCAGGTAGCTTGGACATTTACCATGAATTGCCTGAAATGCAAAGGTCAGAGCCTTAAACTCAATTCTCCTGGTCACTGGCAGCCAGTGGAGCTCTTTGATATGCGGAGAGACATGATGACGAAATGGAACCCGTCTGATCAGTCTTGCAGCGCATTCTGTACCATCTGCAGTCTTCTAACTAGGTACACAAGCAGACCCAAATAGCGGCTGTTTACATAGTCCAGCCTCTGTCACAGTGGCATGGACTATGGTTCTACGGCAATCCCCTGGCAGGAGAAAAAGACATTTTATTTGCTGTAACAGGAGGCTGTCACCGGCCAGATTTGGGCTGAGAAGGCGAGATCTGCTTCCCACTTCACCCCCAGGTTTTTTGCAGTGACTGCTGGAATTGGGGGGAGGACCCATTTCAGCCGGCCACCATAGCTCCGCTGCTGGTTGCAAGGTTCTGCTGAAGAACAACACTTCTGTTTTTTCAGCATTGAGTTTGAGCTTATTCTGTTCGTCCATAGGGCAAGGACTTTCAGACAGCCCTTAAAACTCTTGAAGGAGTCTTCGGACTGATCCTTAAAGGGAAACACCAACTGGGTATCATCAGCGTATGATATTGCCTTTAAGCCCCACTTTGCTATGAGTGAAAACTGCGGGGCCAGATAAACATTAAAAAGAAGTGGGCTCAGTGGCGACCTATGTGGTACTTTACACCATAGATGTTTGGGTTCTGATTGATGGGGTTGCAGGGCAACTTTCTGAGAGCGATTTTTAAGAAATGACTTTAACCAGGCAAGTTCACCACCCCCCCCCCCCCCCCCCCGATACCGATGTCCTGGAGTCTCTGAACCAGAATTGAATGGTCCACCGTGTCGGATGCCGTGGATAAATCCAGGAGCACCAGCATCGCTGATGCTCCCAAATCCACTGACATTCTCACTGACTCTGCCACTTCTAATAGGGTGGTCTCGGTACTGAAGCCGGATTGGGTATCATGCAGAATGTCATGGCTTTCAATAAAATTAGCCAGTTGTCGCTGCACCATTTTTTCCAGCATTTTTGCTGGCACTGGTATCAGTGAGATAGGTCGGTAAATATTGAATTCCTCTGGAGCCACATTGGATTTCTTCCTGAGGGGGAGGAGTGTGGTATGTTTCCATATGTCCAAGAATATGCCAGAAGTGAGAGATGTATTCCATATGTGAGTCAGCACATGGATGATAGTGAGCCAGCTCTTTCCACAATTTGGGAGGGCATGGGTCTTCCGGCAAACCTGACTTACATCTCAGGATCTCTGCCAAAGCGTCCTGCTGGGAAATGGGGAGGAATTCCTAGAGAGAGAACTCGGGCTTACTACTCCCATTTCCATCTGTTTTTTTAGTTTCTGTTAGTGCTGTAAAGGAATTGTAAACCATCCGAATTTTATTGTCAAAGAAATCAGAGATTTTTTCACACAACGAAAGGGAGGGTTGTACTTCCATTTCTAATTCCCTCGGTTTAAGGAAAGAATTAACGACCCTAAATATTTCCTTACTTGAATTATCTGCATTATTAATCCGCCTTACCACATGGTCCCTCCTTGCCTCACTCATCAGTTTATGTAGCTCTTTCAGTGCTTTCTTATATGCCAGCGTAGGCAATGCACTATAGTCCACCCTCCACTGCCATTCCAGGCATTTCCATCTGCTTTTATTTATCCTAGGAGTCTCTGAGAACAGGGTTCTGAGGGGGATTTCCGCAAGGATTTGGTAACTCTGGCAGGGGCAGTGGACCCCACCACTGCGGAGATCCATTTATTTAGAGCAAGGGTATCCGTATTGGGGTCCTTTGACAGTGATGGTTGACTGGCTAGCAGAACTGGACCTAGAGACTCAACTGTCAGCTTCCTCCAGTTTATTTTTAAAAAATATCGAGTTCCTCCAGACTGGCTAGGTTTATCTAAGCTAAATTAAAATGGAATTAAGCAGTGATCAGTCCAAACCAGTTGGCCTGGTGTGAGAAGTTGGCCTGGCATATGCTGGTCACTAGTTATAGTGGCCACCTTGCACCAGTCCAATTCGACTCTTATGGTAGATAGGTTATGTTATGTTATGTTATGTTACCTTTTTAGGTTTAAGACAACCTTTTAAAGAAAGCTATCCTAGTGGTAGCTGTGGAGAGCAGCCTTCAGGCTAAGTCTCAGAGGAATGTAAAGCAGCTTGTTTTACCTTATAATCTCTTGAATTACCAAATGAAAGGGCACCACACAGATATATATATATATATATATATATATATCAAATATATATGTATTTATTACTAGACACTCATCTAATCTCTTTATGAGATTAGAAGCTAGGTACACATTCAAATGTCAACGTTTGACAATAAATTAAGCACAAATATGGCTGGAGCCCTAGGGGCGTACAAAATGCTATAACAATGTCGACTTGCAAAATGACAAGGCCTAGGGCCTGGGGAATCGCTGGGGCTTAACTACTGCAGGGTTAGCAGGTAAGTAACAGGCCCTCGGGAGACGCGTGCAGTGTGTGAACACAGCCGCGGGTTACCTATTGATTACAATGGAGCAAGTCGTGGTTTGATTTTTAAAGTTTTAGGGTACTTCGAGGAAGTCTACAAGCAAGCCACTTACAAGGTAAGTATTTCGAGAGCCAACACACACTAGGGCACTGGAGTGCACGAGTTACCTCACCCAGGGAAGCCGGTTGCATAGGTGTCTTTTGGTGTCGGGTCGCGTCGCTTTTTTCTATGGAGACCAAAGAAGACTTGCTGATTGCGTCGACTGAAGAAGTGTCCAGTGGAATCCAAGGGTGGATTCAAGATGCAGAAGACCTGAAAATTGAAGGGACAGCGTTCAAAGTCACTTGCCAGTGACCGGTGGCCAGGAAGATGGATGACCACAGATGTCGGGTGATTTCAGGTCGTCGATGGTGTTTTGACTCTTCGCTCACGAGGTCCAGGAAGGATCGACGATGACCAGCAGCTGGATTCGGAGTGTCCCACGACGTCTGCAGCGGATGGCGGTGTCGACAACCGGATTGGAGCCAACAATCCTTGGCAACTGCAAGTCTCGTGTAGACTGAAGAAAGTCGATGGTGCAGACCAGCAAGGTCTGAGGGACTCACCCAGCGAGGGTGAGTGAGGGCAGGCCTGGAGCAACCAGGAGAGCCCTTTTAGTTGATAAGAAAGTCTTCAGGAGACCCACTAGCCAATGGGCAAGGGATCGCGAAGACGCCTCTTCAGGAAATGCTTCCCAGGAGCCCACGGTCACTCGGGACGGGGTAGGCCTCTTATTCTCGCTGCAAAACCTGCTGGAGGCTTGTGCCACCAATGGTCCAAAGCACAAGTTCGTAGAACGTCGTGAAGGGATTGCACTCGACAATAGTGCACGGTCCCCGGGTATTGCTGTTCCTCGTCACTCGTGGGGTCCACTCACCACAGCTTTGCTGGGGACTCACAATGGCCGTCAAAAAGTCCGGAAATCCACTTCCGGGGCTGCAAGGACTTCGAACTCCGGCGGGAGCGGGAAAGTTTGCGACCGTTGATTAGAGTTTCTGGTGCCTGCCAAGCAGGGGAGTCACTCCTTGACTCCAAGGGAGATTCTTCTGTCTTCCAAAGGTAGTGGAACGTTTAAGGGCCAGGATTCTTCTTTGTAGAGCGTCGTCCAGGGTTATCTGATTTGCAATGGCAAAGCTTGCTATCATATTGTGAAGATAGGGGAGGGACTAGCTCTATGACCACTCCTCTAGGAGGGTCAGGGTAGGGGGTGGTTACACCCACTTCCCTTTGTCCAGTTTCACGCCAGAGCAGGGACAGGAAGCCCCTGAACCGGTTTGAGCTGGCATATGCACAGAGGAGCCTACTGCTCCCCCAGTGCAGGACTTCAAAGCACTCTAGGAGTGCACCCACTCAGCTCCAATACACTAAATCCTGTCTGGAAGGTGGTGATGCCTTTTGTTGGGCTTCCTCCACTGCGAGTTTCAGTCAGCAGCAGGAGGGCCGCCCAGTGTCTGTGCTGGTGGCATCCATTTTGTGTTGCCAGGGCTCTTTCAGATTTGTCGTTTAAGTACAGTGGGTACATGTCGTCCCCTCTAGAAGGGTGGGATCATACTCCCACACCAGTTACTGGTGTGGCGGTATGATTCCAAGTTGTTTGACACCAAACACGACATGTTTTGATGCAGTCATTCCAAAGTTAGCATTTACCGCAAGGTTATAATGCACTTAAGAGTATATGGTTTAACGGCATCCACAAACAGCCACAGAGAATAGACTCTACCAGCTGCAGAGGGGCCCTGCTCATGCCGATGCACCCCCTCACATAGTAAACCAAGCACCCTGCCCTCAGGATTGATAGGGCCTGCCATAGGGGTGGCTGATAGTTTTATATGTGTGTGTGTATGGTGAGATATAGGAACCTATACCTCAGTGAGGAGTGCTAACACTACCTCACACAGGCTGCAGTAGCAGGCCTGTGGTGTCAGATTGAGTCTGCTTCCCAGGGGTGGCATAATACATGCTTCAGCCCCTGGTAGGCCTGTGAAGTGCCTATGCCCTAGGTACCATATACTAGGGGCTCATAAGGTACCACAGTATCCAATCACTAGTGCAACTAAAATGCACACCAAGTTGTTTAGAGAGAACAGAGAGACTGTATACATCAGAAAAAAAGTGGGGGCAACATAAGTGCAGATCCTACTCTCCTATACAACCCCCCCCCCCCCCCCCCCAAACGCAGGGACATTAAACTAACCTTGACCAGTTGAGTCTTCATGTTCTAATTGGAAATACCTTGAGAGTCCATCTGCATTGGCATGTTGGGTCCCAGGTCTATGTTCCACTGTATAGTCCATCACCTGTAGGGAAATGGACCACCTGAGCAATTTAGGATTTTCACCTTTCATCTGTTTGAGCCATAGGAGGGGATTGTGGTCAGTCTGAACTATGAAGTGAGTGCCAAACAAGTATGGCCTCAACTTCTTCAGGACTCACACTACAGCAAAGGCCTCCCTCTCTATAGCTGACCAACGTTTCTCTCTAGGGGCCAGCCTTCTACTTATGAAAGCTACTGGCTGGTCTTGACCTTAATCATTAAGTTGAGACAGTACAGCTCCCACACCCAGCTCTGAAGCATCTGTTTGAACAATGAACTTATTTTTGTAATCTGGACTCTGCAAGATGGGGGCAGTGCACATTGCCTGCTTGAGGTCATCAAATGCCTTTTGACAGCTAGCTGTCCACTGAACCTTTTTTGGCATTTTCTTAGAGGCAGATAATTTAAGGGGGTCACTATAGATCCATATCCCTTAAGAAACCTCCTATAGTACCCAGTCAGGCCTAAAAAGGCTCTAACCTGTGTCTAGGTTGTTGGAGCTACCCATTCTATGATGGTTTGGATTTTGCTCTCCAATGGCAGAACCTGGCCTCCACCTACAAGGTGACCCAAGTACACAACCTGACTGCCCTATCTGGCACTTAGTGGCCTTGATAGTGAGGCCTGCTTTTTGCAGGGCCTCCAAAACATATCTGAGGTGGACCAGGTGATCCTGCCAGGTGGAACTAAAGACAGCAATATCATCAATATAAGCTGAGCAATAAGTTTCCATACCAGTCAGAACTTTATTCACCAACCTCTGAAAATTGGCAGGTGAATTTTTCAAACCAAAGGGCATTACCACAAAGTGATAGTGCCCACCAGGGGTTGAAAATGCTGTTTTGGCCTTTGCATAATCAGCTAACTTGATTTGCCAGTAGCCAGCTGTTAGGTCAAATGCACTAAGATACTTGGCTGAGGCCAAAGTGTCTATAAGTTCATCTGCCCTGGGAATTGGATAGGCATCAGTCCTGGTGACTTCCATTGAGGCCTCTGTAGTCAACACAAAACCTCATTTCTTTCTTACCACCCTGGGTATGAGGTTTTGGCACAAGGACTACTGGGCTAGCCCAAGGGCTATCTGAAGGCTCAATAACACCTAGTTCCAACATTTTCTGGACTTCAGTCCTGATACAATCCCTGACATGGTCAGGTTGCCTGTAGATTTTACTCTTTACAGGCAGACTGTCTCCAGTGTCCACCTCATGGGTGCACCAGGAAGTCTTACTTAGGGTCAGGCTAAACATATGTCGAAACTGTTGCAGAACTTGTCTGCACTCAGTTTGCTGATGATCAGTGAGGCTGCTTGCCAAAGCAACACCATCAACTGACCCATCATCAGGGTTCTGTGAGAGCAGGTCAGGGAGAGGGTCACTCTCCTCCTCCTGGTCCTCATCAGTTGCCATGAGCAAGCCCATGTCAGCCCTGTCCACATATGGCTTAAGTCTGTTGACACGAAGCACCCTAAGGGGGCTCCTGGGAGTTCCAAGATCCACCAAGTAGGTGACTTCTCCCTTTTTCTCAACAATTGTATTGGGGCCACTCCATTTGTCCTGGAGAGCTGCAGGGGCCACAGGTTCCAACACCCACACTTTCTGGCCTGGCTGATTAAAAAGTCAGGACAGCCTTTTGGTCAAGCCAAGTTTTTTGTAATTCTTGGCTAGCCTCAAGATTTTTAGTTGCCTTCTTCATGTACTCTGCCATCCGGGAGCGGAGACCAAGTACATAGTCCATCACATCCTGTTTGGGAGGTTTGAGAGGTAACTCACATCCCTCCTTCACCAAACATAATGGTCTTCTAACAGGGTGCCCAAACAGAAGTTCAAAAGGGCTGTAGCCAACCCCCTTCTGTGGAACCTCCCTGCATGCAAACAGAAGGCAGGGAAGTAAAAGGTCCCATTTTCGCCTAAGCTTTTCTGGGAGGCCTTTAATCATTCCCTTTAGGGTTTTGTTGAATCTCTCAACTAACCCATTGCATTGTGGGTGATAGGAAGTAGTGAATTTGTAGTTGACACCACACTCCTTCCACATTGCTTTTAGATATCCTGACATAAAGTTTGTGCCTCTGTCAGAGATGACCTCCTTAGGGAAACCCACCCTGGAGAAAACTCCAATGAGGGCTCTTGCTACCACAGGAGCTGTGGTAGTCCTTAGGGGTATAGCTTCTGGATACCTGGTGGCATGATCCACTACCACCAGTATAAATCTGTGCCCAGATGCAGTTGGAGGGTCAAGGGGACCAACAATGTCAATCCCTACCCGTTCAAAGGGAACCCCCACCACAGGTAGTGGTATCAGGGGGGCCTTTGTTGTGCCACCTGACTTGCCACTGGCTTGGCAAGTGACACAGGAGCGACAAAACTCCTTGGTGTCCTCTGACATGTGTGGCCAATGAAAATGTGGAACAAGCCTGTCCCAGGCCTTGTTTTGGCCCAAGTGTCCTGCCAATGGGATGTCATGTGCTAGAGTTAAGAGGAACCTCCTAAACTTCTGAGGTATTACCAACCTCCTGGTGGCTCCAGGGCTAGGATCTCTAGCCTCAGAATATAGGAGCTCCTCATCCCAATAAACTTTATGGGACCCACTAGCACTCCCAGCAGCCTCAGCAGCAGCTTGCTGTCTGAGGGGTTCAAGAGAGGGGCAGCACTGTTGCTCCTTACTCAGATCTTCCCTGGAAGGTTCCCCTGCCCCCAAGAACTCAACCTGATCAGGCTCAAGTCCCTCTGGGGCATTTCCTTCTTAAGGATCTGCTTCTCCTCCCTCAGGAGGGGAATCTGAGACAGAGGGGAAGGCACAGCCTTAACCCTACTGCTCCTCCTCTTGGATAGCATCTGGTCCATAGTTTCAGGATCCAGAGCTGGTTCAGCTTTATGCATTTTGGCTTGTGACCTGGTCACAGCAAATACCTCTGCAGGTATGCCCAACATCTCAGCATGAGTCCATAATTCTACTTCAGACCAGGCTGAAGTCTCCAGATCATTGCACAACAAACATTCGACAAGGAGGTCTGCACTGACTACTACCTTTTTGGTGCCAGTTACCCCTCCCCAGGAGAAGTTCACAACTGCCAGGCTATGGTTGGTCCTGACATTGCTTGCATTGGTCACCTGGTACATTTCACCCAGGATGATCTGCGCAGGGTCCACTAGATCCTCTGCCACCGTGGTGACACTAGCACCTGTGTCCCTGAATGCCAAAGCCTGTTTGCCATTTATGATAGGCTGCTGTTTGTATTTGCCCAGATTACTGAGGCTCACTAGGAAGGACATACCAAGGTCTCCCTCACAAACTAGCAATGCCTGTGTTGGTACTCTGACTAGGCCAGAGTCTACATCAGAACCCAGGTTTATTCTGATTATTACCTCCACCAATGACTGCACTAGGGGGAACAGTTGCCTTAGGGGCTGGAGTGGCGGTGGTTTGGTCTTTGGACTTGGTACAATCAGAAGTCCAGTGCCCTTTCTGTTTACAGAATTTGCACCAGGGCTTCTTTTGGCCTTTCCCTTTGTAGACTGTGAATCCCCACCAGATGCAGATTTTTGGGGCCCTTGTGAAGACTTCTGGTCTTTTGACTTATCCCCACCTTTATCTGAGCCTTTAGGATCTTGCTTCTTAGTGTCACCCCCTTGGTTCTGGGTTTTCTGCCTCACCCTGGTTCTGACCCATTTGTCTGCCTTCTTTCCCAATTCTTGAGGATAGGTCAGATCAGAGTCCACCAGGTACTGATGCAACAACTGGTTTTGGCAATTATTAAGGATCTGTTCTCTCATTATAAGATTATACAATCCCTTAAAATCAGTTACTCTACTACCAACCAGCCAACCTTCTAGAGCCTTGGTTGCACAATTAACAAAGTCAGTCCAATCCTGAGTCTGTGCTTTCTGGGTATCTCTGAACTTCAACCTGTACTGTTCAGTGGTTAAGCCAAACCCATCTATTAATGCACTCTTCAGGGCTTCATAGTCATTGGCATGCTCCTCTCTAACAGTGAGGCGCTTGTCTCTACCTTTATCAGAAAAGGAAAGCCACAAGACTGCTGCCCACTGTTTCTGGGGGACCTGCTGAACTTTACAGGCCCTCTCAATAGCAGTTATCCATTTGTGGATATCATCCCCACTCTGGTATGGAGGAACAACCTTGGACAGGTTCCTATGGTCTGGGATGTAATCTCTGCCTCTAGGGACACTGTTGCTGTCACCAGGGGTATCTAACCCCTCTTTCCGAGAAGCTCTCTGGAGCTCAAAGACTTCTCTATCTAAGGCCAATTGCTTGGTTCTGAGGACAAGCCTAGCTTCCTCATACTGGAGCATCTTGTACCTTCTGTCAGAGGAGGGCTCTCTGGGAAAGTATGAGTTCCTCTGATGGACAGATTCTCTTCCAGAGTGATATGAATGGTCAGAGTCCCTTGAGGGGGGCCTAGGCCTTTCTTCCACTCTGTCAGCTCTCTTAGGGAGAATTCCTCTGTCCTGTTAAGATCCTTGTGGATGTGGCCCTTCAACTACAGAGTCCAGGTCATCCTGATTTTCATCATCAGACACGGTTATTGACCCATCCCCTGGTTCAGACCTGTCAGCTCCTAGAGCTGACCTAAGGTCATCTGCTAATAACAGATCTGTCAGGTGTAGGGCTGAGGGACTCCGTCCTAGCTTCAGGTGTCTTTCAACACACATGGCCTTCAAGTCAGTGTAGGCCATGTCCTTGTACTGAGGCTGGGTGGACCCATTGGCTCCACCTTTTAAGAACATTCTAGTGTTGTGCAGTGTTGTACTACCTACACTACTTTGTGGCCTACTGAACCTAGCTTGAGCTGTAGCAAGGGTGTGCTATCCCTTCACAAACAGGTCTAAATTCAGTAGAACTTATTGATACTAAGCTTGACTTTATATGTACCTTTAATGGTTTTCAGTTAGTAATTCAAATAGAGATTTTCTGGTAAAACAATGGCAAGCTGGAATCCCACACGCTGCCCACCAATGTGAGAAGTTGGCCTGGCATATGCTGGTCACTAGTTATAGTGGCCACCTTACACCAGTCCAATTCGACTCTTATGGTAGATAGGTTTAAGACAACCTTTTAAAGAAAGCTATCCTAGTGGTAGCTGTGGAGAGCAGCCTTCAGGCTTAGTCTCAGAGGAATGTAAAGCAGCTTGTTTTACCTTATAATCTCTTGAATTACCAAATGAAAGGGCACCACACAGGTATATATATCAAATATATATGTATTTATTACTAGACACACTCTACTAATCTCTTTGAGATTAGAAGCCAGGTACACATTCAAATGTCAACGTTTCACAGTAAATTAAGCACAAATATGGCTGGAGCCCTAGGGGGCGTACCAGACCATATACTAAAAAAATGGTATAACAATGTCGACTTGCAAAATGACAAGGCCTAGGGCCTGGGGAATCGCTGGGGCTTCACTACTGCAGTGTTAGCAGGTAAGTAACAGGCCCACGGGAGACATGTGCAGTGTGTGAACACAGCCGCGGGTTACCTATTGATTACAATGGAGCAAGTCGCAGTTTGATTTTTAAAGTTTTAGGGTACTTCGAGGAAGTCTACAAGCAAGCCATTTACAAGGTAAGTATTTCTGGGGCCAACACACACTTGGGCACCGGAGTGCACGAGTTACCTCACCCAGGGAAGCCGGGTGCATAGGTGTCTTTTGGTGTCGGGTCGCGTCGCTGTTTTCTATGGAGACCAAAGAAGACTTGCTGCTTGCGTCGACTGAAGAAGTGTCCGGTGGAATCCAAGGGTGGATTCAAGATGCAGAAGACCTGAAAATTGAAGGGACAGCGTTCAAAGTCACTTGCCAGTGACCGGTGGCCAGGAAGATGGATGACCACAGATGTCGGGTGATTTCAGGTCGTCGATGGTGTTTTGACTCTTCGTTCACGAGGTCCAGGAAGGATCGACGATGACCAGACGCTGGATTCGGAGTGTCCCACGACGTCTGCAGCTGATGGCGGTGTCAGCAACCGGATTGGAGCCAACAAGCCTTGGCAAATGCAAGTCTCTTGTAGACTGAAGAAAGTCGATGGTGCAGACCAGCAAGGTCTGAGGGACTCACCCAGCGAGGGTGAGTGAGGGCAGGCCTGGAGCAACCAGGGGAGCCCTTTTAGTCGATAAAGTCTTCGGGGGACCCACTAGCCAATGGGCAAGGGATCGCGAAGACGCCTCTTCAGGAAATGCTTCCCAGGAGCCCTCGGTCACTCGGGACGGGGTAGGCCTCTGATTTTCGCTGCCAAACCTGCTGGAGGCTTGGGCCACCAATGGTCCAAAGCACAAGTTCGTAGAACGTCTTCCAAAGGTAGTGGAACGTCGAAGGGCCAGGATTCTTCTTTGTAGAGCGTCATCCAGGGTTATCTGATTTGCAATGGCAAAGCTTGCTATCTTAAAGTGAAGATAGGGGAGGGACTAGCTCTATGACCACTCCTCTAGGAGGGTCAGGGTAGGGGGTGGTTACACCCACTTCCCTTTGTCCAGTTTAGCGCCAGAGCAGGGACAGGTAGCCCCTGAACCGGTTTGAGCTGGCATATGCACAGAGGAGTCTACTGCTCCCCCAGTGCAGGACTTCAAAGCACTCTAGGAGTGCACCCACCCAGCTCCAATACACTAAATTCTGTCTGGAAGGTGGTGACACCTCCCTGTGACAGGATGCCTTTTGTTGGGCTTCCTCCACTGCGAGTTTGTCAGCAGCAGGATGGCAGCCCAGTATCTGTGCTGGTGGCATCCGTTTTGTGATGCCAGGGCTCTTTCAGATTTCTGTCGTTTAAGTACAGTGGGTACATGTCGTCCCCTCTAGAAGGGTGGGATCATACTCCCACACCAGATACTGGTGTGGGGGTATGATTCCAAGTTGTTTAACACCAAACACAACATGTTTTGATGCAGTCATTCTAAAGTTAGCATTTACCGCAATGTTATAATGCACTTAAGAGTATATGGTTTAACCGCATCTACAAACAGACACAGAGAATAGACTCTACCAGCTGCAGAGAGGTCCTGCTCATGCAGAGGCATCCTCTCACATAGTAAACCAAGCACCCTGCCCTCAGGATTGATAGGGCCTGCCATAGGGGTTGCTGATAGTTTTATATGTGTGTGTGTATGGTGAGATATAGGAACCTATACCTCAGTGAGGAGTGCTAACACTACCTCACACAGGCTGCAGTAGCAGGCCTGTGGTGTCAGATTGAGTCTGCTTCTCAAGGGTGGCATAATACATGCTTCAGCCCCTGGTAGGCCTGTGAAGTGCCAATACCTAAGGTACCATATACTAGGGGCTCATAAGGTACCACCGTATCCAATCACTAGTGCATCTAATATGCACACCAAGTTGTTTAGAGAGAACAGATAGACTGGGGCCCTGATTAGCAGGGATCCAGCCAGACTATAGCCAGAAACCAGTGTATACATCAGAAAAAAAGTGGGGGCAACATAAGTGCAGATCCTACTCTCCTACACATGGGCACTCAGATTTCAGGGACAGAATATTTGAAAACAGAAAGTCCATGAGGCACAGGGCCAAGACTGATTTGCATATGGCCAGGTCTAAACTGGGGTGGCATGGTGAGCAAAAGAATGATGGATTTAACCCAGATCTTTTGACTGGGGGTGAATGTATTGATTGGTTCTGCATTCCATCCATCAATTGTGTGTCTTTTGCTGGCTTATGGGTAGGCAGGTTCACAAGCTGAATTAAATTGGCTCCAGTGAGGGATGAGACCAGTTGTGTTGCCTGCACACAACAAGGGTCATTCACATGTAGGTTAAAATCCCCTAATGCTGTAAAATTAGAATATAGTAAAGATTTCTGCACAATATAGTTACAAAATCCAGCCATTATACTAAGTGTGCAGTCTGGGAGTCTATAGATCAGAATTCCTGAAAAGGAGGTTGTAGGACCAATCTCAATGCAGAAGTTTAGCCCTTCAATCCCATCCATATTATGTGGCGCTGACGAGGCAATTTCCCAGGAGTCTTTTAAAATAATGACTATCCCCCCTCCTCTTTTTCCTCCTTCTCTGTTAGCACAACAAATTTTAAAACCTGGCGGAATGGCCATGGCAACTGCTGATAAGGAATCCTCTTTCAGCCATGTTTCTGTCAGAAACATGATGTCCCAATCATTCTCTGCAATTAAGAGCCATATATCCTTAGAATGCTTAGGTAGCGATCTGCAATTGATTAGGCATGCTCTAATCCTGTCTACCTGCATGTTCAGCCCCAAATTATTGCCTTCCTTGTTGCTTATCATGGTGTTCCCTAACGTGAGATTGCAGCCAATAAATTTACCAGGTAATTCTTCGTTAGCCAGATTTAAAGCATGATCCCTCGAGCAAGGACTGCCTCTACAGGAAGCAAGTCATCCCTCCCCCCTTGAATTACCTGGTTGCCGGTCAAACGGGCAGCATAACTGGCACTGGCCGCGATCCATCTGTGAACGGGTGCAGACGGGTTTGCCTTTGGTGTGCCGGCGGCTCGTCCGCTGCACGCTTCTGCTGTGCGACCGGGCTCCCATAGCAATTAAATACACTCTCCACTAGCGGAAGTGAGGGGATCAGGGGGAGGAGCCATGTACCTCCGGTCAATCGGCCAGAAGCCGCGGCGGACAGGGGACCGGCTATTTATCAAAGTGCAAAGTGCCTCAAGTAATTTTATTTAAAAAAGAATAAGGTATAACACTTTAAAAACTGCTCAAACTCATTAAAATTGCCCAGCCAAATATTTGTTTACACTGCCATGTATGAAAACGCAAGTAGCTTTAGCCCTTCCAGCGCGCTGCTACCAACCACTTATTTTAAAGGTCATCCTAGAGAAACACATGTAAAGAAAACCCTTACCTCTCAAAATTCATCGGTTTCCTAGCCAATTAGTTGCTGCACGCAAAATCTGGTTATATAGCCCCCTTGTTTCCATGCATTAACTGTTTCCCCCCCCTCCTCTGCGAGCAGGCACAGACACCCCAGCAACAATTAGCAGGTGGCGGGTCCCAGATAGTAAAATCCACATTTTCTAGTGCTTGGGGACGGAACTAGCTGGCATCTCCCACGAGTCACAAGAGTCTGAACAGACAAAAGTCCAGCCACCCTAGCAGTTGAAGTGAGGCTATACCTGGATAGGTTGCTCCCTCTTGCAACTAAGGACAGGTGAGAAGACTGACTACTTGATCATGGGTAAGGACAAGGTGATGAAACCACCTCCCTCTCAGACTCACATGGAACAGTATACCACAACACCTCTGTCAGACAGGGACCTGGCCACCATCCTTCAGACCATACGCACCTCTCAAGATTCAGTGGAGCACAAGATAGGGGAAGTGCGAGTAGACGTTGCACTCATTAGGCAAGACCTCCTTAATGCAACGGCCAGGATCACTGAAGCTGAGTCCCGACTTTCCACCATTGAAGATGTAATGGCAACGATGCAGATTCAGATATCCCGTCTAATGTCCCACACGGCTAAGCTCCACAGGAGGGCTGAAGACACCGAAAATTGCTCATGTAGGAAAAATCTCTGCTTTGTGGGCATACCCGAGGGGACTGAACCTGCCCAGATCGCCCATTTCATCGAGAACTGGATCAAGACATGAATGCTCCCAGAGCAATTGTCCACGTGGTTTGTAGTGGAACGAGCCCACCGTGCTCTGGCGCTCGATTCGCCGCCTGGGGCTCCACACAGACCGCTCATAGCACGCATCCTTAACTTCAAGGACAGATATGTAATTCTAAAGGAGGCGCGCTCTCATCCCCTCCTATCATGTCAAGGGAATAGATTGATGATCTTTCTGGAATATACTTAAGAAATACATATGCAAAGGAGATCCTTCATTGTGGTCAAACAAAAATTAAGGGTGCTTAATCTGTCCTACCGACTCCTGTTCCCTCCCCGCCTCCGTGTAGTCCTGAACAAGAAGACTCACTTCTTTGACACTCCAGAGGCGTCCTGGACGTGGGCTACTGAGGAACGACCCTTGGCCTTACAAAATGTGACAGCTACTTCCCTGACCAGACGCAACACCGACATTAAGCAGAGTAAAGCATCAGGATCACAGAGGCGACGGACCAGCTCCTGGAGGGGCTGCAACGCCTGCCGGAAACCATCAGTGTCACCGAGGCTAACTGGAAGAAGCACATTCACATCCCCTGCCGAAAGCAGACAGCGCAGAGGAACGTAAGAATGTGAACCGATAGAAAGAGCGTCTGAGAAGGAATCTCCGCTTCAACCGCTCAGTGAATCAGGAGACACAGATCTCTCCCGCAGTCCAATGATGTGGGGCAGCACCCACCTGCACAAGTGGTCACTGTAACAGCCTCAAGGAACATTACTATTTCACGCTTCTGAATCTCGCTAAATCCTATAACATGGAGGGGTGTCTACCACTTCGTCCTCCAACCTTAATGGTTACACTTGTTCAAGCTGTTAATGGTAGGGTGACAGATACTTCAGGGAAAGAAGTATGGGAAGGGGGGATGGGAAGCGGGATTGTTTGCAAGCTTCTACACACAGTTCATTTTGTTTCAAAATCAGACACACATGATTGATATTCCTCATTAAGTGACCAGAAAACACTGATGAGTCCATGTTCTCCACTTGCAGTTCTGGTACACGCAGACCCTCAAGGAACCACACTCAACAATCAATGCCCCCTATAGTAACATCAGCGATGCCATCGTCCTGCGCTAATATGGAGCCCCTGCGCATCCTCTCCTGGAATGTCAACAGACTCCTGGACAGGGTGACACGCGCAGCAGTCCTGAAGTTTGCACAACGCTCAGCCCCTGAAATCCTTATGCTGCTAGAAACCCACCTGTTGGGCACTCAGTGCTCGTTTTTAGCCTGTCAGGGATACAACAGGGTCTCGTAATACAAAGAGAGTGGGGGACCGGGAGCGTAGTTAGGAAGAGAAGAGGAGGTCCAGTACCCGTGCTCCCTCAGAATACAGTGTATATACTAGGAGGGTAGCTGTTCCTCAGAGAATAGAAAGTGTACCAATGAGTTGGTATGTGAGCTTATCGCACGGTTGGGTCAAAGTGAGTGTGGGGGAATTTCTCCTTCAGAGTATAGTGCCCTCACACACCCTTTCGAGTGTCATGCTTCATCATCGGGCGTTGCTCCTCGTGGGGGTGGTGCTGCAGTCACTCACGGGCCCCGCAAGAGGGCTCTTTATCGGAGATCTTTTATGGAGACGCCGTAGTTGTGCATGGGGGGTGTGGGCCTATAAAAAGGGAAGGGGAATTGGTGAGTTAAAATTGCTATGTGGAACCCAGAACCAGAGTTTTTTATTCACGGGTCCCGTATGGCAAAAATTAAAATTAATCCTGGAGCTCCTCTTTGGAAAAAAGGTAGAGGGCAGATGTATGACTTACCGCTGCTCTCAGGATGGGTGTAGTGGTGAGTGAAAGTCCTACAGAAATAGGGTCAACATGTTTCGCGCTTTGCTGTTGGTCCATAGGGGATCTATTAGCGCTTCGTCAGGACCAGAAATAAGGTGGGAAAAAAATATTTAAAACCGGTTCCAAGGAAGCAAAGAACTGTGAACCTGTTGTACCTCAATATTAAAGGGGTTAAGCGTCCAAGCGCTGATAGGAACTCTTTCTTTAGTAACCTATACCCAACCCTTCTAGTTCAGGGGATGGGCTCCGTCGGCGCCTCGGTGGTAGCAGGTAGAGAAAGAGTGCTCGTCTGCCCAGGGTGTGGAAACCTACCCCTCCTCCGTAGTGTGCCGGGATACAACCGGGTCTACCATGCAGGGTTCACCCTCGGATCTAGGGGGGTAGCTATTCTCCTTCGCCGCTCTCTCCCTTTCATGGTTACCCAGGATGTTTTGGACCCCCAGGGGCGCTTCTTAGCTCTCACAGGTATGATGGGAGGACGCACCCTCACTTGGATAACGGTCTACATGTCCTCTGTGCTTCTGGAGACCTCCCTCAAGGATCACACAACCCTTCTGATGTCTCTTCCCCAGGAGTTGACGGTAATCGGGGGGACTTTAATGCAGTCATGGACTCCACCAAAGATGCTGCCGGGGTTCCCTCTCTGGGTCGAAGCTCAGGTGCCCCCCGACTCTCAGACTGGGCCTCTCAATTGGGGCTTTGTGATGTCTGGAGAATATGGAACTCTTGACTCCACCAGTATACCCACACCTCTGCGGCCCTACACTCCCACTCCCTCATTCACAGGATGTTTATGCCTGTCCCAGATTTCCGCATGATCACATTGATCCTGACACTCGTTCAAGAGATCTCCGTTCACTCTCCTCTACTCCTCTCTATGGGAAGACCCACCAGAACACTCTGCCCTATTTGGCAGCTTAATGCCTGGTTCCTCCAGAACAAGGACTGCTGAAAGGTTCTCGGTAAACTTAAGCAATACTTCCAACGTAACGAAGGTACAGTGGGATCGCCGGGCACATTGTGGGCGGCTGGTAAAGCCACCATCAGAGGCGTCGCTAAAGATTGCGTCCTAGCGATGCACCGATCCAATGAGGAACGTCTTTCTCGCCTGGAAGCCCATGCACTACGTTTGGAATCACCATGTCCACAACGGGTTGGGGACGAGAAGTCTCGCCATCTCAAGTGCATGCACGAGGAAATCCGCCATGTCTCCATAGAATCGGGCAAGCAAATGTGGAGGTCTTCCTTGGCCCGTGTCTATGGATGTGGAGGGACAAAAATGGTAAACTTTTGTATTGGATGGCATCCCGCCCTTTAGCTTATTGGATAATTCCGTCAATCATTGATACTAATTGATGTACCCAGCAAATACCGGAGGCAATAGCCCAAACTTTCGTGGAATGCTACAAGTGCCTCTACTTTAACGTCCGAGCCCCAAAGGTACGGAACTTCACTGCCTTCTTGCGAGACAGCCCACTCCTGCGACACTCTGAGGCTAACACCCAGGCCCTTGATCAACCCATCACAAAAGAGGACATAGACCACGCCATATTAGCAATAGCTCCCGGTAAAACACCGGGACCAGACTGTTACCCTGCAGAATATTACGCTGCATTTTGAGAGAATCTGGCATCGCACCTGCAAACCTTATACGAGGCAGCAATAGAACGGAGAGGTTTCCCGCAAGACATCGATATGGCCACGATCGTAGTCATACCCAAAGCTAATCCACAGTCTACCTCCTGCATGGATTACAGACGATCTCCCTTATTAATTCCGAAGTTAAAATAATAACCACGATTCTCACCACCGCCTCAAACAGGCACTGACTATCCTGATACACTCCTACCAGTGTGGATTCATGCCCCGGCACAGCACAAGGCACTGCCTTAGGAAGCTACACGTGCCACTGGCCCACCGGAAACTCCTGCCGCTGTATCTGGCGCTCCTTTTGATAGACTTCAAAAAGACCTTCCATGCGGTGGAGTGGTGTAAAAGAACTGGGCTGGGAGGTTCCCCTTACACCCCGAACCTTGATCCTCGGGTGATGGGGGGCACAAGAGCGGGAAAACCCTTCCTGGGGACAGCTATTATGGTGGCCAGAAGAGACATTGTGGCAAAATGGAAACTCCCTTCCGCCTACGATCTCTCAATGGTGCAAGGGACTGGACTGGTGGGCTGCTCAAGAGCAACCGGTGTATGAAGCCCGGGGATGCCCGACTAAACACAAGAAAATATGGGGCAAATGGTTGGGCCTGTTGGGCTGTGAAGCAACGGAGAGGGGCTCCGATTTGACCTAGGGACTGCTTTGAATATGTGTACCGTCAGTGATGAGTTACATGGAAATAATGTCATGTCTCGGCTGATTATCATCTTGTAAAAAAAACACTGGATGGGTGTTACTACAAGCAGGTATCGGCCCATATTCCAGGGGATTTGTACGAGTGCAATACTCTAATCCCTTGTCCCGGGTGTTGATCAATGGGACCCTCTCGCAGGATTTCCCGATCCTCTGAGGGACGAGACAGGGATGTCCCTTATCCCCCCTGCTTTTTGCTTTAGCAATTGAACCCCTGGCCCCCGTTATCAGGTGAAATGCTCAGATCCAGGGCTGGCGCTGGAATGGTTTTCATGACGAATGTATTGTATGCAGACGACGTCCTCCTGTTTATGACGGATCCGGCACATACCGGCTCTCGGTGTCTCCGGCTCCTTGAGCTATTTGGGGAGGTATCAGGCTGAAGTCTTAACCCGACCAAATCGATCTTAGTTCCCCTTCACAGCTCCAGGGATTGTGTTGATTGGCAATCGAGCATTCCCATCAGACACCTCAGCATCCGTTATCTGGGTAGCGCTCCACCCAGAGTTTTTTTTGTTTTGTTGCATATTTATATAGCGCAAACTCGACCCGAAGGTATTGGAGCGCTTTACATGAGCACCGTATTTACATTACACATTCAGGCACGGGGAGATTAAATGATTTGGTACAAAAGGGGGTGGTGATGGACGGAGCATCAGAACCAATCAAACACTCACACCCAGTCAACAGATCTGGGTTTGATCCATCACCGTTCTTTAGCCCACTCTGCCACCCCAGTTCAGACATGGCCATATGCAAATCAGTCTGACCCTGTGCCTCATGGGAACAGTCCAGACCGAACTGCCAAGCCATGCCTTCCCTGGACCGGAAACAAGCTTCTTAGGACCGGTTTCTGGCATTTCAGCCGTCTTCAGCCAGGCGTGCTTGAATCCAGTGGCAAAGTGAGCAAGGGACTCACGTCTGAGCATACCCTGCCAACTTATGGCAAACAAAGCGGTACCCCCTTTTGTACCGCTTTCTTCGCCATAAGTTGGCAGGGTATGCTCAGACGTGAGTCCCTTGCTCACTTTGCCACTGGAATCAAGCAAGCCTGGCTGAAGACGGCTGAAATGCCAGAAACTAGTCCTAGGAAGCTTGTTTCCAGTCCAGGGAAGGCATGGCTTGGCAGTTCGGGCTGGACTGTTCCCATGAGGCACAGGGTCAGACTGATTTGCATATGGCCATGTCTGAACTGGGGTGGCAGAGTGGGCTAAAGAACGGTGATGGATCAAACCCAGATCTGTTGACTGGGTGTGAGTGTTTGATTGGTTCTGATGCTCCGTCCGTCACCACCCCCTTTTGTACCGCTTTCTTCGCCATAAGTTGGCAGGGTATGCTCAGACGTGAGTCCCTTGCTCACTTTGCCACTGGAATCAAGCAAGCCTGGCTGAAGACGGCTGAAATGCCAGATACTGGTCCTAGGAAGCTTGTTTCCGGTCCAGGGAAGGCATGGCTTGGCAGTTCGGGCTGGACTGTTCCCATGAGGCACAGGGTCAGACTGATTTGCATATGGCCATGTCTGAACTGGGGTGGCAGAGTGGGCTAAAGAACGGTGATGGATCAAACCCAGATCTGTTGACTGGGTGTGAGTGTTTGATTGGTTCTGATGCTCCGTCCGTCACCACCCCCTTTTGTACCGCTTTCTTCGCCATAAGTTGGCAGGGTATGCTCAGACGTGAGTCCCTTGCTCACTTTGCCACTGGAATCAAGCAAGCCTGGCTGAAGACGGCTGAAATGCCAGATACTGGTCCTAGGAAGCTTGTTTCCGGTCCAGGGAAGGCATGGCTTGGCAGTTCGGGCTGGACTGTTCCCATGAGGCACAGGGTCAGACTGATTTGCATATGGCCATGTCTGAACTGGGGTGGCAGAGTGGGCTAAAGAACGGTGATGGATCAAACCCAGATCTGTTGACTGGGTGTGAGTGTTTGATTGGTTCTGATGCTCCGTCCGTCACCACCCCCTTTTGTACCGCTTTCTTCGCCATAAGTTGGCAGGGTATGCTCAGACGTGAGTCCCTTGCTCACTTTGCCACTGAAATCAAGCAAGCCTGGCTGAAGACGGCTGAAATGCCAGAAACTGGTCCTAGGAAGCTTGTTTCCGGTCCAGGGAAGGCATGGCTTGGCAGTTCGGGCTGGACTGTTCCCATGAGGCACAGGGTCAGACTGATTTGCATATGGCCATGTCTGAACTGGGGTGGAAGAGTGGGCTAAAGAACGGTGATGGATCAAACCCAGATCTGTCGACTGGGTGTGAGTGTTTGATTGGTTCTGATGCTCCGTCCATCACCACCCCCTTTTGTACAGATTAAATGATTTGCCCAGAATCACAGGATACGGACGCGACCTCGAGGCTCGAACCCTGGTTTCCTGCACCAAAGTCGGCAGTTTAAGCCGACGGACCACATCCTCTCCTTGACCTGGTCCCTCAATCTGACCCCTTTAGTTAAAAAGACCAGGGATGATCTGCGTAAGTGGCGGAAGCTGCCACTAAACCCGATGAGGAAAACAGTCCTGTATAAAATGATGATGCTTCTGTGCTTCCTGTATGTACTGCAGAACCTCCTGTGCCAGTGGTTTCGGTCTCTCGATAAGCTAATGACATTGTTCCTGTGGGGGTGAGCTAGGCCACGGGTAGCGCTAACCCACTGTCTGGGGGCCCGTATGACTGTGGAATGGGCACGACAAACCTCTTTCTCTACTATATTACGACGCAGCTTCTGATCATTAATGAGTGATTCACTGGTGGGGGGGGGGCGGGGGGGGTCGGACCTGGCCTACCAACTAGAACTGGACGAATTAGGGTTCACTCGGATCCAAGCGATGCTGTACGTGTCACCTACCCCTCGCAACATTCCGTCAGTAACCGTAACAGTCCTTTTGGCTTGACGGGTAGCATTGCCATACACTCTATGTAACACCAAACTTACACTCCAGACACCATTATGGAGAGGTACATGGGTCGGAGATGTGGCAGCCCTTGAAGGGTTTCAAAAATGGGATTTCATTGGCATCTCCCAGCTTGGAGCTGTATGGACGGGAGGTAATATCCCACCTTTCAAGTCTTAGAGTATCTACTCCCTCACCCATACACAATTTTATAAGTACTTGCAGCTTTGACACACCCTGGCTCTGCTCTATCCCCAGGCACTGCAGAATTCAGCCCCTTAGAGGCCAAGCTTCTCATGGAAGCCCTGGGAGAAAGGAGGAGTCTCTCAGATTTACAGATCTCTAGTAAATAACACCCACCAGTCTCGACCAACTACGGTCCTGGTGATGGGGATGGTTGGGTCCCCTTGAGGATGAGGACTGACGGGACAGCCTTATGGCCACTCGAACAACTATCCTCTCAAAGAGGCTGCAATTAATTCAGTTTTACTACCTTCGCTGTGCATATCTCACTCCTAATAGGCTACACCTGGAAGTGTATCTGCAGACATGGTCTTACAAGGTATAGCAAAGTATTGGAAGCGAGTCGTTGTGGAGCTGACAGAGATACTGGGCTGGGAGGTTCCCCTTACACCCGAACGTTGATCTTGGGGGTGATGGAGAGTACGGGAGGCACGAGAGCGGATAAAGCCTTCTTGGGGACGGCTACTATGGTGGCCAAAAGAGACATTGCAGCTAAATGGTAAAACTCCCTTCTGCCTACGATCTCTTTAAGGCGCAAAGGACTGGACTGGTGGGCCGCTCACAAGCAAACGATGTATGAAGCCTGGGGATGGCTTGACTAAACACAAGAAATTATGGGGCAAATGGTTGGGCTTGTTGGGCTAAGAGGCAAAGGAGAGGGCCTTCGATTTGACATAGGGGCTGCTTTGAATATTTGTACCGTAAGTGATGAGTTGCATGGAAATGATGTCATGTGTCGGCTGATTTGCATCTTGTTAAAACCCAATAAAATTGAGTATAAAAAAATAAAGAAGACTGGCCTAAAAGGTTGTGGCAGTGCAGAGAACCACATCCCCTGTCAGTTGTGGGAGCTGTTGTTACAATTCCTAATGCTGGGGTGGTGCTCCAAAGAATACCCAGATGAATTACTGCACAACCAGATCTGGTGTCTGCCTGAAAGCCAGCTTCCCAGAAGTGAGAGTTGCATCACCTGGAGTAGGCTCTGGAGAAAGAGCTGTTTCCCTGTCCTGGAACATCTGGAGACTCCTGCCTAAAAGAAGATGGACAGTGTGAGCCAATCCTACTGGAGGGCTGTCTGTTGGCGTGTGCAAGAGTACTTGACCCAGGTACTGGAGGTTCAACTAACAGACTCCTAAAAGTATGATTGTCTCAGATCCAATCATTATTCCTGAAGTATGCCCGAATGGATAGCCCCGTCAACTCTGCTGTCACAGCTGTGGCACAAGTTTGACAAGCGGTCTGTGCAACAGAAGAAGACACAATTGCCAAGCTGTGACTCTTGCTTAGTGTGCCTGAATACACTTTGCTGCTGTAGGCCATGGCACTTGCACCAAGTGGGCCTGAGCTGTCTGTGCTGCTCAAGAAGAGTCTTATGTTATGCCTTTGGCATGGCCCAAGTGTGCTCGAACTGAGTTTCTTCTTAAATAGTCTCAAGGCACTTGCCCAGTGTGTGCTCAAGTGAACTCCGGCACTATACATTAAGCTGCTACCTTGAGGCTTTCTCTGGTCTGGAATATTCCGTCCTCTTCCACAATTGTCAGTCTTCAGCTATTCTTCATTGTCAGAATGAATGGTCCATGCAAAACTCTTAGCTTGGTATGCTTTGTTAGTGAGAGAATAAAGAAAGAAAGCAAATAAATATTTTCTGTTTTCAATAGTAGGTGAGAAAATCTTTCAGAGTATTTCTAGATTTCAATCTACTCAGGCTCAATCTAAAAGGTTCTCTATGTACCCTCTTAATATATTTCTCTAGCTCATCCCCATCCATGTATTTAACTACTTTAAGTCACTACACAACTATGACCTTAATGTCTATAACCTTGAAAGATTCTGACTGAAAGCTTAAATATATATATAATTGCATCTAGCTCTATTTCCCATAACCTCCAATCTTTCTAAAACAACATTCTCGGGGCGTGGCCAAGATGGCGGAGTGAGCGGTCGCACTCTCCGTGAGCTCCTGAATCCCCAGGCCCTTGGACCGAGAATTTTAGCAGTATCTCCCCCATATCTGCTGGGAGATCGTGGGGAAAGAAGGGGACTACCAGCGACCCGGCGGTGGGACTCAGCGAGACCCCGAACGATATCGCAGGAGGCCGCGGAAGGCAAGCGCGGGACTGAGCAGCAGGGAGGGGCCGAGAGCCGGAGCCTGCCGACGCGGACCACGGTGCGGAGCCAAAGCACCCCCGAGGCTGAGCCGGCGAGAACCTACCCCGATTGACGGAGACACCGGGAGCGGGACTGCCAGAAGACCCTCACGGGGAGAGGTAGACTGAAGACGGCGGGAGGCAGAGCCGAGGCCGGGGCCCGGAGCCACTACACAGCGCGGGGGCGCGGCCTACAGGCGGACAACGAGGTGGAGAGCGACAGCGGAGCCCCGCATCGGAGGCCCTGGTGAGGAGGTACTCTGGCGAGATAGCCTGGGCGGCAGCCGGTCCTGGGCTCCGCGGGGGACACGACGGATGGCCCCGCTAGCCGCCTGACGTCAGAGGAAGAGCGGCAGAGCGGTACAGGGCCCAGTGAGGAGTGCGGAGGAGCGTGGGGGCGAGCACGGCAGGAGAAGAGGTCGAGGTGCACCCGGCGGCCTGGCCAAGGGCCCAGCACGCATCTGCCTGGGGGAGTCGCCCCTGTATTGCTTAGAGACGGACAGTTCGCCTGCCGGAGCAGCCGGTGAGCCCCGGAGGACTGCAACAGCGGAACCGGGCCCGGATCGGGCGATCTAGGTCCCTGGGAGGACACGTGGCATCTTGCGAGGAACGGCCCAGTGAGGAGTGCGGAGGAGCGTGGAGGAGCGTGGGGGCGAGCGCGGCAGGAGAAGAGGTCGAGGTGCACCCGGCTGCCTGGCCAAGGGCCCAGCACGCATCTGCCTGGGGGAGTCGCCCCTGTATTGCTTAGAGACGGACAGTTCGCCTGCCGGAGCAGCCGGTGAGCCCCGGAGGACTGCAACAGCGGAACCGGGCCCGGATCGGGCGATCTATGCCCCTGGGAGGACACGTGGCATCTTGCGAGGAACGGCACAGTGAGAAGTGCGGAGGAGCGTGGGGGCGAGCGCGGCAGGAGAAGAGGTCGAGGTGCACCCGGCGGCCTGGCCAAGGGCCCAGCACGCATCTGCCTGGGGGAGTCGCCCCTGTATTGCTTAGAGACGGACAGTTCGCCTGCAGGAGCAGCCGGTGAGCCCCGGAGGACTGCAACAGCGGAACCGGGCCCGGATCGGGCGATCTAGGCCCCTGGGAGGACACGTGGCACCTTGCGAGGAACGGCCAGGGGCCTGCGGAGGGCGCCACCTGCGTGGCCGGGGGCTGGGTGGAGGACACTAGTGTATCTGGCGAAACTCGGAGTGGACGGTTTCCCCCCCACCCCCCCCCCCCTGGCCAGCGCTGTTCCCTGGGAAGGGCTGCAGAGAGAGAAAGTAGGCCCCACGGACTCGCGCTGCCACCCAGGGGTGAGAGGCAGCAGCACCGGGACTGAAGGCCCGAGAGAGGAGCAGGCTGAGGAGACCCTCCTGCGGGGTGTCACGTCAACGGGCCCGAGAGGTGAGGTGTGGGCTCGGCAGGGCCCTGGCGGTGGTGGGCTGGTGCCGCCCGACCAACCGACGCAGCTGGAGGACGGGAGACCGAAGAAGCGTGGAGCGAGCCCCGTGGCCTAGCGACGCCGGCGGGCAGGTGGAGCACCCGAGACACGGGAGGAGCCGGCCGCCCCCTACCAATGGCGGGCAACAGAAGCAGCAAGAAGGGGGACCGCACTCTCCCGGAGATGCTCAGCAGGAACCACCAGAGGGTGGATAAGGGGCAACCGTCGCCGGGCTCCTCCGGGGGTGCGCAGGAGACGGACGAGAGAGAGAGCCACCGGTGACTAGAGCCTTCATGGAGTCACTCTTCAGCTCCCTTAGGGATGACTTTCAAACGCTGAAACAGGAGGTCGCTGGGGAGATGCGAGAGGTGCGCAGAGAGGTAGACGGCCTAGGAGAGCGGGTGGCTTCCGTGGAGGGTGCTGGTCAGAGGAGGGACGAGGACATTGAGCAGTTGCAGCAGGAGGTGCTGCGCCTCCGAGACCAGCAGCTCGACCTGCAAGCTCATAATGAGGACCTTGAAAACAGATCCCGGCGGACCAACATTCGGGTCCGGGGAGTTCCGAGCGCGGACGAGGGGTCTGATGTGACCAGCTACCTACAGAACTTGTTCAGGGAGATCTTGGGAGAGGCGACGGACTTCCCCATCCGGATTGACAGAGCACATAGGGTGGGCCCGCCGAGACGCACGGATATTCTGGCCTTTCTACCGGACTTTCCACTCAAGGAGCGAATCTTGGCTGAGGCAAGGAAGAAGTCATCCCTGACCTTTCGAGGACACCCAGTGGCTTTGTATCAGGACTTATCTGCCATAACGCTTCAGAAACGCAAAGCTTTCAGGATTGCCACAGACTTTCTGAGGGAGCACAGCACGCCCTACGCCTGGGGGCACCCCTTCCGACTTATCTTTCGGTGGAATGGCACTTTGCACCAACTGCGCTCCCTGCGGGAGACCTGCGGGGTATTGGGCATTCCTGAGACGGAGGAGGATACGGCTACGCCGCACCGGAGGCGCGTTACCAGAGACGGCTGGCAGCGGGTGACGGGGCGGAACTCTTCTGGCCGCACCGGGAGGCCGGACTCACCCACCATCAGGGCTGGCATGGCCGGCGCGGTGCTCGAGGTGGCCAGAGACACCGCCGCTGGTGACGTCGCATTGACGGCGTGAGAACACTCCGGGGGGAGATCATCACAGCTTATTTCACTTTGCAGGTTTGGGGGCTCTGGGGGGGGGGGGAGGGGGTAGCCGGGAGGAGACGGTGGCTGGACGTCCACTTAAGTTACTCACCACAGACTAGTCCCTCGTGGGACTCGGCTGGGACTATGGTTCATTGGGGTTGGAGGACTGGGGAGGGAGGGAGGGAAGGGTGGGGTGTGGGGTTGTTCGACTGTTGTCCATGGGGTTGCTTGTTGGGGTTCGGGGGGGTTCGTTTAGGTTGTGGGGTTGAGGGAGGGGAAGGGAGTGGTTGGGGGTTGAGTGGGAGTGTGGGGGGGGGCTCGGGAGGGGAGGGGGGAACGTCCAGTGCACCACAGGGATTACGGCCGCCTTGGCGGCGCTCTTGAGACGGACTCCGCGCCTGCGGAGGCTCTGCGCTACTTCACCTATCCTTCCCTATGCCGCCTACCACTCTTAAGCTCGTGACACTTAATGTTCGGGGCCTCAACAACCCGGTTAAGCAGCGCGCTGTGTTATCCCTACTAGAAAGCACCCGAGCAGACATCTGCCTCCTCCAGGAGACTCACTTGTTGCCTCGGGACTGCCACAGGCTCCGATCCCACAAATTCCCGACTCAACTCTTCTCTTCTGGCAATGCTAAGACGGCGGGGGTGGCGATTTTGGTGGCCAGGCAGTTCAGGGGAGAGATCTTGCACAACCAATCCGAACAGAAAGGGAGACTGTTAGCCTATAGGTTCAGGGTGGGAGGTATCCACTTCACAGTGGGATCTGTATATAGCCCAAACGAACAACAAGAACGCTTCTTACGCGCAGCTTTGGAAGATGTCACTGCCTCACAGGACAGGCACATTATGAGGGGGTGACCTCATTATGGTCTTTGACTCGGCCCTAGACAGATCCGCGCTTCGCTCTCTGCAGGCGGGGGAATTCTCGACCGGGTGTAAGACACAGCTGGCGGAGCTGGACCTCCACGACCTCTGGCGCCGCATGCATCCTACTGATAGAGACTATTCATACTACTCCCACGCACATAAGACCTACGCGCGCCTGGATCACTTTTTGGTCACCGCGCCGGTATGTGCGATAGCTACCGCGACAGAGATGGGGGTGACTCCCTGTCTGAACACGCTCCGGTCACCGTCGAGCTTCGACTGCCGCCGATCTCGGGTCCACCGCGGGTTTGGCGCCTGCGGGACACATTGATGCATAGGAAGGCAGTAGTCACGCAAGTGACGCATGCCATCCAGGACTACCTGTCCCATAATGCGGATTCCAACACTTCGCAAGCGACACAGTGGGCGGCCATGAAGGCGGTGATACGGGGGGAGTTTATAGCTCTTTCCTCAGCCGACAACAAGGAGCGGCGGCACAAGAGGGAGGAGCTCAACCAGCGGGTCCGCGAATTGGAACAGGTGCACCGCAGGACAGGGGCTCCCCGGGTATGGCGGCAGCTAAAGGAGGCCAGAAAGCTCTTGGCGGCCCTGGACATGGACCGCGCGGAGTACGCGGCTTTGCGCTTACGCCATGCCTACTACACGGGAGGGGATAGATGTGGCCGGCTGCTGGCGAACAGGCTTAGAGCGGCTCGACAACAACAGGTAGTGAAGGAGGTCTCCGACTCCACGGGGTCGATGGTTACGGAGGACACCCATATAGCTGAGGCTTTCCGGGGATTTTATGCGGACCTCTATACGGGGGACCCCCCGGATGCATCGGCGGCCTATTTGGACTCGATTGCCCTCCCCTCCTTGACGCCTTTGCAGGCGGAGCACCTGGACAGGGATATACGAGTTGAGGAAGTGATCTCCGCCATCGCCCGACTTAAACACGGGAAGGCCCCGGGGCCGGATGGCTACACATCTACACATCCCTTTTCTACAAAACGTTCTGTGCGACGCTGGCCCCGCTTCTCACGCGCCTCTTCAACTCCTTCACTGCTCCAGGGGCCATCCCACCGGACCTGCTGCAAGCCTCTATCACGGTCATCCCCAAACCGGGGAAGGACCGGACGCATTGTAGTTCCTACAGGCCGATCTCACTTTTGAACGTGGATCTTAAGCTGTACACTGGGATCCTAGCGGCCCGGTTGGCTCCCCACCTACCGGGCCTTAAAGACCCAGACCAGGTGGGCTTTGTCCCCGGACGGCAGACGGTAGACAACACCAAGCGGATAGTTCACCTCTTAGAAAAAGCATCACGGATCCCAGGGGAGAGAATGATGCTTTCGGTGGACGCGGAAAAGGCGTTTGACCGCGTCCACTGGCCTTTTTTGGAGCAGGTCCTGCGGAAGGTGGGGATAGGGGACAGATTCCGATCATGGATTCTCAATTGCTACAAATCTCCGACGGCAGCGGTACGGGTGAATGGCTACAGCTCCAGAAGTTTTGCCATTGAGAGGGGCACGAGGCAGGGTTGCCCGCTGTCGCCCTTGCTCTTCGCCCTGTACATGGAGCCTTTCGCCCAACGAGTGCGTCATAACCCAGCAGTGAGGGGGGTGCGGTTCGGAGGCTTCACTCATGCCATTAGCCTGTACGCGGATGACGTCATACTGTCGCTGGATGATCCGCTCACTGCCCTTCCGGTGTGTATCGAGGAGCTGGACTCCTTTGCCGCGGTTTCGGGATTCAAAATGAACGTGGGGAAGTCAGTGGCGTTGGACGTGTCGCTCAAGCCAGCTACTAGGACTTCGTTGCAGGACCTCTTCCCGATGCTCTGGTCGAAAGAGTTGGTGCCTTATCTCGGGATTCAGCTGGCTCCCACCTTGCCGGCAATGGTGGCGGCTAATTATGCCGCTTTGGGCAGCAAGATTCGAGAGGAGATAGGCCGGTGGGATCGCAGCGCCTTGTCATGGTTGGGCAGAATAGCTGCCATCAAAATGACTGTTTTGCCCCAGATTTTGTATTTGTTTAGGGCGCTACCATTGCAGCCACCTACGGGCTGGATCCAGCAGACGCAGTCGGACCTGGCGCGTTTCATATGGCGGGGCAAGAAGCCCAGGATGAAAAGGGCGCTCTCTATGCTCACGCCGGAGGCCGGGGGGCTGGGGATCCCGGACCTCCGCAAGTACTTTCAGGCCGTGCAGTTACGTTACTTGGTGGAGTGGAGTAGGTGGGAATCCGACAAGCACTGGCTTTTTCAGGATCAAGCGGTGGCGGGCAGGCCCTTGCAAGAGGTGCCGTTCCTTCGAAGGGCTCACCGCCCGGCGAATCTATATGCCTCCTTCGTCACGCGAGTACCCCTACGGGTCTGGGATGCTACCAACGCTGTGCACGGCCTGACAACATTCCCTTCACCTCTCACACCCTTGCTGGATAATCCGGACTTCACCCCGGGACTGGAGAAGGGGGCCTTCGCTCTCTGGCGGGAGGCGGGGTGTCGGGCCCTGTGTCATATGTATGACCCGGAAGGGGTCATCCCCTTCGTGCGCTTCAGACAGGAGTATGCGCTCCCGGAGACCGAGAGGTTGCACTACCTACAGGCTCGCCACTGGGCGCTGCATCCACAGGTGCGAGAGACGGCTGATAGGAGACTTCTCCCGTATGAGCGATGGCTTCTGACTCGCACGTCCGACGCGAAGCTGATCACCGATCTCTACAAGCTGTTACAAATACCCTCCTCCCACTTCTATAATCCGGGACGGGAGCGCTGGGAGAGGGAACTGGGCAGGTCGCTGAGCCATAGGGAATGGGAGCAGGTGGCATTTAGGGCCAGGCACTCGGCGTACCATATGGGACTCACTGACACGTTCACCAAAGTCTCGACGTACTGGTACTACACCCCGGAGCGCATACACGACATGGATCATAGCAAGGATGCTAATTGCTGGAGGGGATGCGGGCGGGTGGGCACGCTGCTACACATTCTGTGGGGCTGTCCGCTCCTCGACTCTTATTGGAAGGAGGTGATAGACGATATCGATTCCCATTTTGCCACTGAGCTGCCGCGCTTCCCTGCATACATATTACTGGGCCTCCCGAACGGATTGATGTATCCCTTGAAATCCCGCAGGGGTAGACAGATAGCTATTGCACTGGGATCGGCGATGCAGAACATCCTTGCGCACTGGCGCTCCAAGACACTCCCCACGGTCACGGGCTGGCTTCACAGATTATGGCATGTGTTGGGGATGGAGAAATTGTCGCTTACACTGGCAGGGGATATAGAGCAGTTCAATGATCTCTGGCAGCCGTTTCAGTCCCTGCTGGTTACTGAATTCAGGGAACTGACCTGCCCGAGATATCTTCGCCTCCTGCGGCTTACGGCCCTGGAGGAATCTGCCTCTTAATTGGTAATGGGGTGGAGTCCCTCTGGGAGAGACAGGGAGGGGGAGACGGAGTGGATCAGACCTACGCACTGGACAGGGGGAGGGCAGGGTTTGGGGTGGGGGTATGGGAATTAGGGGTGGGGGAGGTTGGTGCGGGAGGGGGGGGGGGAACTGTTTTTGATTGTTACGGCACTGTTCATCATCGAGGGTCACAGCGGACTGCAGTATTATTGGAATGCTCGCTACAGGGCCTCCAGCCCGGCATTGGACTTCGCCGCTGTACTCGTATACTCACGATGTGTCGTATTGTTTGTTTCTATGCATTGCAATAATAATAAAAACATCTTAAACCTAAAACAACATTCTCTTCTTTTCCTAAAAATTTTTTGCTTTTAGAATTAATTATTGTACCTGTCTGCACCTTCACCAGCTCCTTCTTCAAGGCATTAGCAGGTAGGAGCAGATCACCACCCATTTACTTATCCAATTAGGGGCAATCAGGTTGGATTTCTCAACTACATTGCTCAAATACTGCTTGTTTGCTAGTTGCCATGATATCTTCATTCTTAACTGTTAACAAAAATGTGATCTTACTTTCTTGTGATCCTGTTAAGTCCTGACTATCTGGGGCAGAACAGTTTGCGTAATGGTTTCAGTCATTCCCAATCCCATTTTATAAAATATTGTCTTAAAGGGTTGTTCAAGAGTGACCAGAGGCTTTCTTATCTAATTGCTTAAAGATTTATCTAAATGCATTTCTTACTATTCATACATGGCAAATCCCTGGTTCCTCCATATAATCAAATTTAACTGAAATAGTACAACTGTACACAGTTACAATAAAGTATAAGATCGTAGTTATTCATTTGTGAGCTCACCATATGAAATGCCTCTTTAATCTACAGGAACCTAGATACACTAACTAGTCCAAAATTTATGTATGCCACAGCTAAGTACATTAATGTGTTGTGGCCTGCTCCATAAATGCAGGAGGGTTTTCATCAGGATAATGTGCTATACCAATCAAACAGTATTTCAAGTCCACACAGGTGGTAATACAAGTAAAATGTGGTTTTAGTAAATGTTACACCAGGGCCGTTAACTAGAACAGGCAATCAGGATGAGTCTGCAGATGTGGCTGAGGGAGTCCGCTATTGCTGGGTGTGTGAGTTCACTCAAAGTATGTTAAATTCATTTTGGATACTGATTTTTTTTTTCTTGTGTCTAAGGATTTATCTGAATGCCCATGCTGCTATATCATACCTGATGCCATCATCCAGGTACTGCTTATAAAATTGTCACAATATTTCCTCTAACCAGAGATCACTTTCACCTTTTTTCAGTCCCCAACATCAAAACTTGTGACCATCATCTCTTCCAAAAGAGATTAATAAAAATGTTCCTAAGAAATCAGTCGTACAGCTTTCTACGTATGTCCCTACACAAGTCTCTAAATGAACACCCACACTCCTTGGTAGACCTGAAATAGAGCCATGCCTCGTGAATGTTTGCAGTAGTGCATAAAAAAAGCCCATTGACTCCTGTTTACTGAAGGTGAGGTGTTTGTTTTCCCTCCTAATACTCATGCGACTTGCTATTGGTATTCTAGCCTTCACCTCTGGTTTTTTTGGCTATACAAAAGTCATGAATTCTAAATCCTGCCATTTTGTTAATTGATATTGTACTGATTCTATTTTCTGTTTCAGAATTTGCTGTTCACAGATGAAAATGACAATTCGCAAATAAAAATAATTGATTTTGGTTTTGCACGATTAAAACCACAGGATAACCAGCCACTTAAGACTCCTTGCTTTACCCTTCATTATGCAGCTCCAGAGCTCTTGAGTCATAGCGGGTATGATGAGTCATGTGATCTTTGGAGCTTAGGAGTCATTTTGGTGAGTTATATACAAGTCCATTTGTATAGAAATAACATTTCATCTGTATCCGTTTGAGTTGTATTTTTATTTTTTTGCTATCTTTGCAAATAGATGTATGCTTTAATTGCAAAACATGTCTGAAAGGTATGGAATCCTACATTTATCTAAAATGCAATTTTCAATGTTTACTTTTGTCATTTAATAACTGTGTCATGTTCGCTCAAATATTTCCTGAGACATTCTTGATCAGGGATCTGGGAGGGTACAGGTCCTCCCTGAATTTAGGACATTAGGTTTATCTATCAGTGAGTAACTCTGCAAACTGTCATGCCTCCTAGCAGACACATACAAAATAATCAGGAGAACTGACTAGGTTTGACTGGCCTGCAGGAAAGCAAATAAGTCTGATACAGTGGCCATTAAAGTCCAACAATTGAAATAATTAAGAACGAACACTAGCAAAGCCAATCGATCGTGCGTTTGGGACCTACTTTTTTTGCAAGTGGTGTTTAGCGATGCCGTAGAGCACCCCTGTTGCTTTGTAGCATGGCTACAGAGAAAAACCTGTAAAGCGGCCACCCGCGGTATGTTGTAGGTGAACGCACCATGCATGCACACCTACAAATTGGCACAGGGGCTTTTTTTGACTACAGATCTGAAGATAAAGGCAGAAAATACACAGAAGCATTTTTTTAAAAGTGGGGGTGGGGTGGAAGCAATACAGAGGGTGTTGGGGAAGAAAAGCAAATAGGCAAGAAGGAGAATAACGAGAGCTGGGAAAGAAAAACAACTGGGCCAGCAAGAGAGCGATGTGGAGCTGGTAGGTAGTAAAATAGCATTGGCGAGAAACTGATGTAGATGAGGGAATCACCCGACAAACACATCACAGAGGGTACAGGGAAAGCAACGGGTGAGAGAGAGCAGTGTGGAGAAGAGAAGCATGTTAGGGAGACAGCTAGAATTCACATGATCTCTTGTGGAGTGCTTTAGATGAAAGAAAAAAGTAGGTCCCTAAAAGCGAGCAGAGGAAGTGTAAAAGCCAGCCAATCAAAGAGATTGTAAAGCGGCTAAGCTTCGTTGAAGGGACAAACACAAGATGGAAAACGGAAGCCATGAAATAAGAAGCAGACAAATAAAAGTAACAAAGCTACCCAACAGTAAGCATTGGGTAGGATGCAAGCTCCTCTATGATCCCTGTAAGCCCAAAATAAATCTTTTACAATCAGGACTGGCAGTCTTGACCTAAAACCCAGCAGTGGCATACCTGATAGGTTTGATGTTGTCAAGCTATGATGCTTGTGGTGAATGTTCTCATTATGGTTGGTTTTGCAAGCATATGCAAGATGAATGAAACAATTAAATTAAATACAGAATATATTTCACCTCCTCAACATGGCTACTTCTGCTTTCAATTAATTTGATAAAAAATAATGCTCCTAGCAGCTTGGTCTTGAGAGTTATTAAGCACTTTAAATGAAAAATAACATAAAAAGACAGACATGAAAGGAGAGCTGTAAAAGGAGTAAGGGCAAAAGAGAAAATTAATGTCCCTCCTGCCCTTGCACTGAAGAACATGCAGTTTCAGATGAATATGCACATGTGAACAGGAAACATGTTGTCACTCTAATGTATGTGTATCCTAGCATTTTTCTTATTGAGCTGCCTGGCAGACTACTAAAGCTGTCAGGACAGGCCTTAAATGGAGGAAGAAAAGAAAACAAAAAGGGAAAGAAAAAAAGGAAAGAAAAACAAAGTGATACGAAGTGAAAGGCAAGAAATAGAAAGGATAAGGGGAACAGTGGGAGCAGATGGAACAAAAAAATTAAAGTGAAGGAAATACAGTAACAAGGTCAGGCAGAAAGGAAGAGCGGAGAAATACATTGAGAGAAAGTCACAGAAATATATAGATAGAAATGAACAGAATCGAAGAGGACAGGACTAAAAGAGAAATTAGTTAAACAAGGAAAACAACGTTAAAGGCAAATGCATAAAGAGAAAGAAACTAATACAGAACTAAGTGAAAACAAATTAGAGAAAAGAAGACACAATGACAATAAATTAAGTGATTATATATATATATATATATATAGAGGGAGGGAGAGGGAGGGAGAGAGGGGGAGAGGGAGATAGATATAGATAACAAGCTATAGCCACAGTATGTTTCAAAAGACAGACACAAGTGGCAGGCTGGCGAGAAGCAAATGAGTGAGAGAAGAAACAAATGAGTGAGCTGAGAATCCAGGAAGGATAGAGATAAGAAGAAAACTGCGAGTCTTAAAGGTGAGAAAAAAACAGAAATGAAGATAACGAGGACATTTTCAGATTTTGATTAGACAATGGCAGAGGGGGAGATAGGTGACATTAAGTTAGAATGTAGACTTGAGAGCGTTAAAGAGTTAGAAATAAGAGGGACATTGAGAGATGAAGGTGAGAGAATGCTAGAGTCGGTAATAAAGGAGAAATCTGAGATTGGACATAAGCATTGGCCAGGGGTAAGGATGGAGAAAAAAAGGAAAACTGTGTTAGTTTAGTAATTTGATAGTATGAATTGAGGAGAACGACAAAATACTCGAATGTTCAAAAACAAACCTATTGTTGTTACTTTTGACAGTACACAATGCTGTCAGGACAGGTACCTTTCCAGTGCCTTGAGAAAAGCTTGACCTGTACCAGTGCGGAAGAAATAATGAAGAACATTAAAAAGGGAGACTTCTCCTTTGAAGGTGAAGCATGGAGAACTGTGTCTCCGGAAGCAAAAGATTTAATAAAAGGTACCCTGAAATGTTTTGCATGATCTTTACAAGAATTAAAATGAAAAAATGCATTTGCAAACCTTTGATTACACGTCAAGGGATATTCATTATTCTTTATAATGGTTGGGATATTCATTGAGGTTGGTTGAAAACTCAGTACAGATAATAATCAAAAGCTAATGGAAGTCCCAATCTATTTTTTAATAACACTTTTCACAACAATTTCAGCATCGGTTACATTCGGAAAATGTGATCCTAACCCTTCGTGAAAGAAAAATTTAATTGAAAACGTTTATACTGGCCACCACAGGATCAGAGATGCCAGGTTGGTGACGACCTGTATTATTCTGTGAGGTTTGTCTTCCTATTAAGGGGTGCGAGATCTTCACTCTCAGCGGGACGTCCGTGTTGGAGGTGCACCATCCAAACTAAGTTGGGCACTACAAGGCATACCCAGAGCTTGGAGAGCCGATTTTTTTCGCACCCCTTAATAGGAAGACGAACCCCACAGAACAATACGGGGCGTAACCAACCTGCCCGCTCTGATCCTGTGGTGGCCAGTATATATGTTTTGGATTTAATTTTTCTTTCACGAATACGCAAACCTGCAGAGTGGCTACTTAACCCTGAGGTCCTGACGAATGCCCCTTGATCCCTACATGGGACCTACTTAGGGCATAAACATGTTGACCCTTATGAGGGATATATTTGATTAATCCCCAGTCCTCTTTTTAACTCTATCCCTGAGGCCACCCAATAAAGATTAAGCGGACCCCCGGAGATAGTTTTATTCTTCACCAAAATCACACTTTCTTTGCACTCTGCCCCTCATTCACCTTTTTTCACTGCTCATCTTAAGACAACACCGTAGCTCCTTCCCTTTGTAGAGTCATAGCCCACACCTTGGTGTGAGGAGGGAACCCAAATGATGAAGCATGTCACCAAACGGTGAGTGAGGGATCTCGTCCGGAAAGGATTTCTCCTTCTCCCTTCTTTTGTCTGTCCTGGCATCATACTATTCTCACTTTTCTCACTTCAAGCTAGATGAACATTGTGTGATTTTTGTCATTGTTTTGGAGACCAGTCCTTCTTGGCTTTTCAGATCCCGTCCGAACCTGTGTGTGAATACCAACATTTCTAATTATACTAGGCTCTCATTTATAATAAATCTTAAAATAGTCCCAGGTTTTATTTATAAATGTGCTCTGTTTAGGCCAGCCTTTAAATCTCATTAGGGCTGCACTTTTGCGTATATATCATTGTTCTAATTCAGCTCTTGCTCTCTTAATTGCATTAGTTTCTGAGAAAAAGTCTTGAAAATTGCTTAGACAAATTTACTTTTATGCATACATTCTTTTTAACAAAATGGTGCTGCAGACCAATTCATATTTTATTTCTGCTCCACAGCCTATATTTCCAGCTGAGGGTCAATGAGATTGTGCACAGTCTGACAATCTCCACTTGACCACATTTTGAGTTCTAGATCAAGGATTAGTTCACAAACCCTCCTCCGGGTGGGTAAAGCTATGGTATTTAACTCATAGTTAAGGAATCTGCAGCTAGATGTCTCTATCAGATGAACAAGTTACTTGCCTTCTTTAACGTATTATCTGGTAGAGACACAGTCTAACAGCAGATTCCTTGATACCCTGCCCATCCTCCCCACTCTGCGAACGACCTATGAGCTAAAGGTTATACCCTTTTTCAGTACTGGTTTTATATACCAGTGATCACGGTCTCAAGTAATGTTGGGACTCAACAGACCAATTGGGTTTGCCACATCGATATTGTTTAGATGTTGCCATACCATCCATTTCCAATAGTGAGTAATTGGTATAGTGGGGGGTGTTTTCTCTATTAACCTGGATTAAACAGGATTCTCTTCTACCCAGTGTGCAGTGTTGATTAATTTGGTTCTTTCTTTGAAAGTTTTTGTCTAGTATTATCATACCTTCTATTGGCACTGTCACTGTCCCACGTAGTGGTGTGATTCAACAAACAGCTTGGTGTTGTTTTTTATAGGTTTTGTTTGGATATTACATGCCATTTATTACTGTTGGTGTTTTCCCTTGCATGCTGGTTGTGCACCAGGGTGCAGGGTTTCACGCAGCCCTGGGTTTCGTTGATTTTTTTGGGGTTTTCTTTGAAATCCATGTCTGGTATTAACATATCATTTGATGTTTTTTCTTTATTAATGTTTCAGAGATTTTGGAACTTTTTAGCACACTGTTTCCACAACCAGTTTCTATAGTGGCTCTGCGTTCTGGCGTGGAAACTTTCACAGAAAAAAACTGACATACGCGTGCTGGAGGGGACTTGTATGTCTCCACTGACGTCATGACCAGAGTCAATGTCATCACAGAGCCCTAAGGTGCCGTCCCCCGGCGCGCAGGATTACTGCTGAAAAATGTCCGATCCAGTCTGACTGGGGAGAATTCCTAGTTAAGGAATTTGTGGCTAGACTATGTCTCTACCAGATAATACATTACTGACGATAAATAACTTGTTCATTGGGTGTTTGCGTCAGAGTGTGGTTTACTGGAGAGGAATCTTATGACATCACTGACTTCTCTTAGGGGGTCCAATGGGTTCTGGACTGCACTGCCGATCTTGGTTTTAGACAGGATTGCCTTGTCGAAACTGATCAGGCTACTGAAACTGCTATAGTTTTTTCACCACTCTTCCCATACAGATCCTTAAATCAGTGTTCTGTGAAATAGATAAAATGCCGGTGATGTTACCCTTTGATATAAAAATGCCCAGGGTAGCGTTATTAAAACTGAAACTTTTAACAGATGAGGAAGGCATCACCACCACCAATTTTGAGCTCTATTATTTAGCTGCTCGGCTGCAGTGGACATGCAGATGGCATGCAGCCACTTGGGAGCGGGCAGCCACGAATGACACTGGCATCCTCCCTCAGGGCTTTCTTGTCATAATTGTTACTCAGCCCCTTTCGGAAATCACTTATCAAGGATGGAGGCATTTTGATTTGGACATTGCAGTTTGTCTTGTCAAACACGTTACAAAGAATACCTACAAATCTGACGTATGCTGATGTAATACCCAGACCATCCTTAATGGCTAGGCAACCTCAAGGAAATGGGAAGGGATCACATTAGTGGGCTAAGAAGTGCCTTATTGTATTGGGCAGCCTGTTTTCAGGGGTCCTAGCGTGGATTTCCAAGAACTGCGTAATGAATATGACCTACCACAGGGACACTTTCTTGTGATTTAATGGGGATGGTATGGAAGTGGTGGAACAAGGAAGCAGAGGACCCCCCTGAGTAGGAGTGTCTTCAATACATTTACATCATTAATGGCAGTACCAGAGAAATTACTCTCCTGTACCACTCACCCATGGGAGCTGTGCCTCTTGGTGTTACGTACGAAATGGACAGCAGATATGCGAGTAAAAATTACTGATGCGGACTGTTCAACTATATTAAAACGCTCCTGGAAAATCTTACGAAGGGTATGGTTTAAACTGATTCATATCCATTACCGCTGTATATTGAAAGAAAAAATATAGGATAAGGCAAGGGGGGGGAAGAAGGGATCTCTCTGGCTGTCAATCATGGAGTGTCTCAAACGTGAGCAGTGCCATCACAAACATTTCGAACACTTGCATCACATACCCTTCAATGGCGGGGCCTCCGCTTGGTCGCGCGGTTGGGCACCGAGGTAGCTCTGTAACAGTTCCCAAATATTCTTAGGACGCGCCTGTGCAGGCATTAGCTCCCAAAATTCTGATAACGGGCTAAGGCAGAATGCTGCATCCTTAAGCCAGTTAGCCAAATGCGGTTTCCGCCTGCGACCCCAGCAGATTGCCACCCGCCTTTTAGCCAGCAGCAGTAGCATGGCCGCTAGCTTCCTGTGTTCCGCCGGCACCCTTCGTACGTAGCCAAGTAGGGCAACCAGTGGGGAGCGTTCAGATCTATAACTTATCACTTCTAGCACATAAAAGATGCCTCCCCAATACTCCGCAACATCCAGGCATTCCCATGCCAAGTGCAGGAAGGTGGCCTCCGGCGTCCTGCACCATACACATCGTGTATCCTCACTCAAACCAGCTCTATGCAGCCACACCGGGGTCTGGTACAACCTGTGAATAAACTTAAAATGAATCAATCTTAGTCTGTAATTGGGTGACAGCTCCCTGGCTTGCGTGCAGCAGTATGACCACACTCCCTCCTCAAAGGGGGCTCCCAGGCTTTTTTCCCATTTGCGTTGTGCAGGGGAATACTAATCCGGGATTCACGCTGCATACCAGAGTATAAGCACTTAATACATTTTTGTGGGGTGAGGGGTTGGCTAAAAACTCTTCCAGGATTTAGAATGTCGGCAGTGCCACCAGAAACGAGTCATATAGCGAGCGCAGCGCTGCTCTGAGATGGAAATATGTAATTCTATCCATCAGTCCTGTGTGTTAATCTCCTAGTGCAGCATCCACGATACCAAAAATGCCGTCAGGGAACACCTGCCCCATCGTGTACAACTGCAGCTTTTGCCGTCGCTGGCAGACTCAGTCTCAGCAGTGAAAGGTAATGCTGGGTGTCTCGTGAGTGGCACTGAAGGTGCAAATAGTGTGTCCAGAGGTGCCCTATGACGAAGTTCCTGCCACCCCCATACTGACCAGCCAACAGAATTAATCTCAGCCCGTGGGCAGCTGTTACCTAAACAGTGCCATATGCAACGGAACCGGGTCAGCCTGGTCACTTTCCGGGGCAGTGTGCCCCATAAACTGAGTTGGGTAAATCCAATGAAATCCAAACTGGGCTTGCGCAGAGTTATAGTACAACTCCATGTCTGAAGCACCCAGACCCCCTTGTTCAAACGGAAGCATGAGGGTCTTCCATGCAACTCTTGGCTGCCCCCCTTACCCCCCGACACAAGGGATATCCGATTCGAGTTAAGCCCCGTCTTAAATTCTACAGTGAGAGGTAGCAGGAGGTTGATAAAGACATATAAGAACTTGAGTAATATCACCATTTTGGCGATGGCGATCCGGCCCGCCAGAGACAACGGGAGCTACTTCCAAGGGTTCAGCCGGCTCTCTAACCACCCCATATGTCTGCCATAATTATAACGCCACAGCTTTTCAGAATCCTGACTGATCCGGATACCCAGATATTTCACTGGGGATTCTCCCCATTTACGTGGAAATTCCGACTGAAATGTGTCAGTGGCCGCAGTTAGCGGAAAGATTGTGGACTTCTTTCAGTTGATTGTGACGCCTGAGAGGCCTCTGAACCTAGTGATTTTTCGAACGAGGGGGTCCAGGTTTATCGCTGGGTGGTTAACGTATCGAGTCACGTCGTCTGCATACATAGACACCAAGATCACCTGGGGAGTAAAGACAAGGCCGCGATGTGCGTGATGCTGCCGTAAGCTGGCTGCCAATGGCGCCATAGCCACAGCAAATAGAAGGGTTGACTGCGGGCACCCCTGCCTCTTGCTGCGAGCCACCTTGACGAGGGGGGGGAGACCACTCCATTGATCCATAACCTACCCGACGGAGTAGAAAAAAATAGAGCGATCGTTTTTTAAAAAGGACAGACTCAGCCTGATACGGACGAGAAGTGTAAAAAAGTACGGCCATTCCAAGGTCTCAATTGCCCTGGTAGCATCCAAAACAATGGCGGCGACAGCTAGAGAGGGTTCAACCTCCTGCATGGTTGCGGAATGGGTGCTAAGGTTATGTTAAGTGCTCCTACCAGGGACGAAGCCACACGGATCAGGTCTGAGCACCGTGGGGAGCAGTCGGGTGGCCAGCAACTTTGTGAAGATTTTATTATCAAGGTTAATCATTGATAGCGGTTTGTAGGAATCACACCGCTGTGGATCTTTGTATGGCTTAAGAATGGTCACAATGAGCGCCTCTCTAAGAGAGGGGGGAAGAACTCCCCGCTCCAGTGATTCCTCGTAGATGTTGAGGTGGTGGGGTGAGAGGAGTGGCGCAAACCTCTTATAGAATGCGGACGTTAGTCCGTCTGATCCCGGCGCTTTGTCCCCGGGCATAGCCCGAATTACACCAATCACCTCCTCCTCTAAGAATTGCTCATCCAGATATCTACGATGAACATCACAGCCATACCAATTCAATCAAGTTAAGGAAGGGGAGCAGATCGGGGTGTGCTTCTGTCTGGCGCACGGCATATAATGTGGGATAGAAGGCAAAACATTTCTGCCTGTACAGCCTCCTGTCCAACAACTAATCCATCTTCACCGTCCCATAGCTCGCCAACATATTAATTTGCCTATGGCTTTTTGAGAAATCCCGCCAGGGTTTTTCGGGCTCGGTCTCCTTCGCTGTATTGGCGGGCTTGTGCCTTCTAGTGTGTCTCTCTGTGTGTTGCCTCCTCAAATTCGACCACCTTTTTCCTAATTTGTCCTAGGGTTTCTAGCTGACTGAAAGTGAATTACTCTGATTCGAGCACCCATATCTTCCCTCTCAAGGCGCCGAAAGTCACCTCTGAGCGAGCGCAGGACCCCCACCTGCGTGGCGATACACTTGCCTCTAATGACGTTTTTAAAAGCCTTCCACAACATGGATGGGGAGTCCACCAAGCAGTATGTACCTCAAAATATTCCGTGATTGCAGACCTAATCTCCTCCCAGAAGACCTGGTCCCGGAGGGCACCAGCGAGAAGCCTCCAGTTGAAAGCCCTGTTCGGCGCATCAGGCAGTGAAAATTCCAGCAGGACCGGGGCGTGATCCGACTGCGATCGGGCGAGATGAGCGCTGTTACAGACCCAAGTATCCACATCACGAATGTTAGCCAATAATCGACTATGGACCATGTAGGGCCCGCTGTCGATATGCAAGTTCTTCCCTGCTGTGAAGATGTCGACGGTGCCAGACATCCACCAAATCATAATTCTCTATGAGGATCTGTAGCTGTTATGTCACCCGTCGATAAGGCTGACGGGGTCCACCCAATCTGTCCTTTTCTGGGTCGAGGGCCATATTGAAATACCCCCTGCCCCATGAAACCGCTCTGGGACCCAGGGACTCCGTCAACCGCCAAACCTCAGCCAAAAAAAGGGGTCATCTGTGTTTGGGCCATACACTGATATCAATCTAACCGGAAGGCCTCCAAGTACCCCTGTGACTATAACGTAACGTCCTGGGGATCACATATTGCTGTGTGTGTGTGCCACAGGAGCCCCCTCTTCAGAATAAGGGCTGTACCCCTAGCATAGTTGAAGTAACCCGCTATACATTTTTCTCCCATCCAACCTGCGCGCAGTCGCGTACATCTGGCACCCGTTGAATGCAACTCCTGTAAGAAACACATATCCACCCCATGACGGTTAAGAAACGCCACAGCCAATCGCACCTGTCTACAATCATTCAGGCCACACACATTCCACGTTACCGCTTTCAGTGTGGTCACTCTGTTAGCATTCTAACTCATGCAACCAGCGCCTTAGATCTATGTATGTCGGCAATGGGGTAGCGCCCTTCACCTGTTGATGTGAGGCCAGAGAGGGGAAGGGAAGAAGGGGGGAGAAAAAAAAAAATAAAGTAACAATGCAACCAGTATAAACCACCCATCACCCAAAAGTCCCACCCCCCACCCACTACACTCTCCCAACAAGGCTGAAAGACGTTTCCCCTACCCCAAATGGGCCACAAAGGGCCAACTGTAAGGTATAACATGGGACTCCACCCAGAGGGTAGGACCAAGGGGCTCCGCATATCCCATCGATTTGGTGCTGGGTGGCTGGAATAATAGCACAGAGAGTAGCAGCCTCTCATTCAGTCAGGCTACAATGTTCGGTTCTTGTGTGATTAGTGTGTAAAAGCAGGTACAACCAGTGGAAGGGCACAGAATAGATTCAGGCCCTGCCAGGCTGTTAAGACCCGAAGCCAGCCTGCCTCATAGTGCTCAGTCAGGTAGTTAGTCGTTTTTGCTAAGAGAATCTTCTACCACCCGGTCCTTATCTGTAGAGGTAGTTGACTTGGCAGGCTAGAGGCTACGTACCATCTTGGTGGCCAGCTTAGGATCAGTGAAAAACGAGGTTTAGCCAGAGTGGAAAATACAAAGCTTCGCAGGATAGAGCAGAGAGTACTTGATGTCCTGTTGCTGCAGCAGTCTTTTTATCAGCACAAACTCTCTTCTGGCGACTTGAATGGATAAAGTGAAATCAGGGAAAAAAGAAACTGCATTGCCCTGATATCTGGTTGCCTGCAAGTATCGAGCTTTGCAGAGCACAATGTTGCGATCCCAATAATTTAATAGTCTCGCAATTATTGGTCTGGCCGGGGCTCCCGGGAGGGGTCTCAGGCCAAGGGATCTGTGGGCACGCTCGACTACAGACCGCTGACAGGGTGTCAGCAAAGAGGGATTGGAGCATTTCTTCGACTTAGTCCTCAACCTGGGTCATTGCGGTTGTCTCTGGGATTACAAGAATTCTCAAATTGTTGTTAGGCGACCTAGCCTCGAGGTCTTAGTTTTTGTTACTTATTACTTCCAGAACCTTCTCCATTAGCAGCAGTGTCTTGCGGGTTGTAGTGCTCTCATCCTCCAGCGAGACCTCCGTGATGCGCTCATCGTGATTGGACACCTTATCCCTGAGCCGATCCAAGCGATCAGACATAGTCAATTTTGAGGTCGATCGTCGACAGGGATTGCCTCAGGTCCGTGAACATTTTGCGGATGTTTGGCTCAGCAGTCGATGCATGGTTCATGGCTGTTTTTACCTGCTCCTCTGCTGGAGGGGTGTTCCCTCTGGGGGGTTTGCGCTGCTCAAAGGAGATTTTAGCTTGTCTCGCGTCTGCTTTGCCCATAATTCGCTATCTGCCCCACGCACCAGGACATGTGCTCTGCCGTGGCAAGCATGCCAGATACAGCGGCTCTGTCTCACTGGGGCACAGGCCCCCACCGAGCCTACCTGCTTGGGCAGCAGCTTCCTCATTCCAACGGTGATGGGGCTCGGCGGGTCGTGCAGTGACTGCCTCAAGTCCTTCTCACTGGGGCGCAACTGTGGTGCGACTCTGCCTCTCGGTGTTTCGCGACTGCTGGTTCCCCACAGCGATACCGCAGCCCCCGTTCAAGGCCCGTGGTCAGTTCAAGTGCAGCGGAGGGGAGGAAGAGGGAGAGGGAACCTACCGTCCACCAGGCCGCGCCGCTAGACAAGCCCGCTGCTCCAAAATGCCTCCTCCACTTCAGGGGACGTCACCACCAAAGTCAGGGCCTGTTGCGGCCTGGTAATGCAACCGCCGGGCCTGTCTTAGAGTCAAGTAGCACCATACTCCTCAGCGCGCCCAGCACACAACTGTCAGGCTGCTCAGTGCGATCCCCGGCAGCGCCAGTCTGTCACTGCTGTCTCAGGCCTCAAGCGATGTACAGTAAAGGGAGAGGAGGGGGCACTTTTTACAGTTCTAGGATCTCCCCCCGCTGTTGCCACTGCTGCTGTTCTGAATTGGCCCGGGTGTGTGCACAGCGGACCCACGCCTCCCCAAACTGGGCACCCGTGGGCTAGGGAGCTTAGCACAGCGAAGGCGAGGAGCAGCCCAGCCAGGAAAGGCATCGGCCCACTTAGGCCAGCCGTAGTGCACCAGTCCTCACCGCCAGCCAAAACAGTTGGGTGCTCACACAACCGCCGCTGTGCCCCGCCGGGCGGTCTCCCGGGCGATCCCCGGCACACCCTGTCTCACCTCTGCCCCGGGCTCATGGGGGGGGACCAGTAGCACACGGACGTCCGGTGCGGTGTGTGTCCGCTGCCCCTGTCTTTCTAGGGCCTCACCGGAATCCTCCGCTTCCACGCAGCGTCAGGAGGATGTCAGAACAGGGCCTGTTGACCAGCAGCCTCCCCTGGTTCAGAAGCAGCGAGGATTCCAGAGCGCACCGCTTGTCCCTTCTCTCAGCTCAGCCACTTCTCCTCCAGCCAGCAAGCCTGCTGATTTCTTCCCAGCCTCTGCGCCGGGTACAACCTTACTGCACCGGCTTGCTCAAATCAGGGCTGCCATCTTGTTGCCACAGACAGTGCCCACGTCTTTGCTTTTTTACCGCTGTCCCCCCCCTTCCGAGCAGTGCAAATCGCCTAAACTGCGGTCTTCAGCAGCTGCTGTGACAAGTCGGGAAAACACTTGTAATATTTGAGCCAAACACTAGATTGCAGGGCATGTGAATCTACTTTGCTACATGCTAGGACCAGAAGTTTACTGGGTAAGTAGCATTTTCCTTTCTAGAGATCTAGATGAGTGCACCCTTTGCAAAGAATTAAGCTGCATTACTTGTGCCACCTTTTGTATATGCAGAGGTCATAGTTGTTTTTGCGTTCCTTCTAGGGCTTCTTACAGTGGATCCAAATAAAAGAATTAAAATGAACAGCTTGAGGTATAACGAATGGCTTCAGGACGGCGGTCAGCTTTCGTCAAATCCGTTAATGACTCCGGATATTCTTGGCTCTTCTGGTGCTGTTGTGCACACTTGTGTTAAAGCAACATTTCATGTAAGTTTGAACATCCTTAAACTACCTACACAAAGGGGGCTTGCATCCTTACTCCTAACTCGCACAGCCTGTCCGTTCCCTTGATACTAAATCGAGAATTACTTTTAATTTGCCATTATTTTTTAAATTGATGTGAATCTTTTATGCAACAGCTTGCATTACCATTTTAATCGTACTCCCCTCCACAGTGCGCTCTGGTATTGTTAAGAAGTCATTGGCATTTATGCAGCCTTGCACATAGCATTGTTTGCACCATTAAGCACTTTATTTAAAGTGATATTACCTTTTTGTCTGCCGTTTCTGCCGTGTGGAAAATATATTGTGTTTAGTCCTCTTTCTTGCTGCTGGGCTCTGACGCTCGACCCAAGCGGGCCCGGCTGTTAGGCGGGTCCGCATTGCACCTGGGTTGAAACGTCAGCTGGTGGGCGTGTTTAGATGTCTACAAAGCAGGCTCTGGGACGGGCAAGCCCGTCTGCGCCCGTCCGCGCTCGAGACGCGCCCAGCGCCAGGATCCCTGCTCATCAGGTACTTTACTATCATCGATCGTAGTTATTGGCGCTAGACACAGACCCATGCAAACGTCGTGATTTGCTACCACTTTGGGAAGAGATAGAAGAGTGGACTTGCACTAAGTGCCGTTATCGGCCTAATGGTGTCAGTGAGGAGGGAGGTGTACACAGTCTGTCAGACACGAGACATAGAGTTGATGCAGAGAGTAGCGGGAGGCATGCCCCGCTTAAGCCGATTAAAACCAATCAGTCTCAAAACCTAAGTGGCATCCTTCTAAATGTCCGCTCTTTGCATAGGAATAGATACCGGATCGCTGATCTGGTAGAGAGCCGCTCCCCTGATTTAATTTTTCTCACAGAAACATGGACCGACAACACTTCAGGTCCTGACTGGAATACTGCTTTACCCAGCGGATATGTGGTCTCCTCTCAAGATAGGATAGGTAAGAGGGGCGGGGGGATAGCGGTGGCCCATCAAGCACATTTATATCTGCGAGTGGAAACACATCTTGATCTCCCAGCAGAGGCACTCTATTTTACCTTATATTTGGGAAATGTTTTCAAATTGCAAGGCCTTTTAATCTCCCGACCACCTGGGCCTAAATCTTCCTTCCCCTTAAAACTCATGAGCCATCTAGAATCCTGAATGGATCCTCACCCTTTTATCCTTCTGGGTGATTTTAACTACCATTTAGAACTAAGTGATCAACCAGAGGTAGCCTTATTGCTGGATAATTTAACAGCCCTCGGCTTTAACCAAGTGGTAAATGGTCCATATAATGGGTCATACCCTGGATGGTATTTTTACGACCAATATTGACCTGGAAATTAAGAACATTACAGCCCTTCCTTGGTCTGACCACAGAGTAGTAGATTTTGCCATCAGAGCGGAAACAGCAGTAGTGTCCTCCCGCTCTAAAGCGCCGAAGGTAACAACTAGACTCTGGTCTCAGATGAAGGCAGACGACCTAATTACTGCTCTGGGTCACTCACGTCCCCTTCTTAGCAGGGACAACTCTGAGGCAGCAATGCTTTTTGACAAATGGCTCGCGGAGGCGGCTGACGAAGTAGTGCCTGTTAAACGGCTTGGCTCAAGTAGAACTAAGCCATCTGCCCCTTGGTACAACGGGAAACTTAAGGTCCTGAAGAGTACTTGTAGAAGGGCTGAGCGAGAGTCGACTATAGTACTGACAGAAAGGCCACTTATAACCATACTCTATCAGTCTATAGAGAGGCAATTATATCCGCCAAACGGCTATTTTATGAGACCAAGCTCAAGGTCGCAGGGAATTCAGCCAAGGAGCTTTTTAAAACTATTACGGCTCTTTCCAAGCCACTGTCAGACAACATCTATCGGCCAAACTTGGAAATGTGCAAGAAACTTGCCCGGTTTTTCCAAGACAAGGTGCAGGTAATATATAGAGACCTCCTCAACCTGCATCCCAGCCCAGACAGTCATAGTCAGGTACTGACAACTCCTGGAGAGGACAGTTCTTGCAGTTTGATCACTCTGATGAAATCAGGTTCACCTAAAGATCCCTGCCCCCCTCTTGTTATGCACCTTGCGCCAGACCTGATTGCTGGAGAGTTATGCGTCCTAATCAATCAGGTAATGGAGTCCGGTACATACCCTAGAAGTTGGAAGAGTGCAATCGTCAGACCGTTATTAAAGAAACCCTCATTAGATCCTCTCATACTAAAGAACTATCGCCCAATTGCCGCTCTCCCTTTTGATGCTAAGATTATGGAAAGGGAGCTAAATAGAACCCAGACGGAATATTTTGCTGCCCACAATATTCTTGATCTGAGCCAACATGGCTTTCGGGCACAGCATTCCACTGAGTCAGCCCTTTTGGTGGCTGCAGAGGAGATCCGCAGTGTTGTCGATAAGGGAGGTAAGGCAGTTCTGGTGATGCTTGATCTATCTGCCGCCTTCGACACCGTAAATCATACGGTGTTAATCCAGAGGCTTCAGGAGGTTGGCATTCAAGGGACGGCACTGTCCCTTCTCTCCTCTTTTTTGGAGGGGAGGGAGCAATGTTTACTTTGGGATGGGTTACAGTCCGATAGCTTTCAGCTGCCGTGTGGTGTTCCTCAGGGCTCAGCATTATCTCCCACGCTGTTCAACATTTATGTGACTCCTTTGGCAGAACTTGTCAGGAAGCATGGGTTCCAGATGGTTTCCTATGCTGACGATTCTCAGCTCATAATCGGAGGCGGTGCTGGGGATGTTCAGAAGTTGTTCACTCCTTACACCGCCGGCCGGGTATTACGATCCAGCACTCAGGGTCTCATTAAGATCAATCGGGTCAGGAAAACCAGATGGGGCGGCAGAGCCTTTACGGTCCGTGCCGCCGGACTCTGGAATAAGCTTCCCCACTCTCTTAAATCCATACACAACCATCAGACCTTCAGAAAAATGTTAAAGTCACGGCTCTTTCAAGAGGCTGGTATTTGAGGACTTCTATTCCCCCTTTGTGTGGTACGAGCGCCAAGACGGTTCGGCATTCGCTGCGCTTTATAAATACGTATCCTATCCTATCCTACCTACCTGTGAGTTCAATTAACTGCTGTAAAATCTTTTACTAATGGCTACTGACACCACCTTCCTCATCACATTGAACATTCTTATCATACTTCTGACAGAACTGAGAAGTTTTCAGCAATGTCAGGTCACCAGCATTAAGTGGTTGTGTGCCAGCTCCAGCTATTCTTCTGCAAGCTGTCATACCATATGCAACACAGCGGTACCCTAGCGACGCAGTTGGTGGGATCAGAACTTTTCTTCATGCTTCACAAATGCCAAAATCCATAGATAGTTCAGTTTTCTTAGATTCTCTGAGATTTCTGCTTTCATATCCTCACTGTCTATTCTATAATTCACAGATTTCTGTAAATAACCCTCGCTGCTGGAGTTGCATAGGCCCGACCTGACTCTTGCATGTAAGACTTGTACCTCTTGCAAAATTAGGACAGGTTTTTTTTTGGACTCTCCTTGCAAGAGAACAAAAGAGAAATCTAGGTCTTTCCCCAAGGAGCTATTCTGTCTTATTGGCAGAATCCCCTTGCAATAAGCACAGGCATCATAGCGAGCTCAAGAGTCGCATCTTCATGGACCATGATCAAAGCAGCAAACATCATAAAAAGAGGATTAGGAGGCATGCTCATTCTTCCTCCTGTATTACCAGTAGTCCAGCCACAGGTGTCTGCACCCAGGGCATTTCAACAAAAGGTACAGTCTTTCCCGGAGGTTATGTTTGTCATTTTAATTTCCTACGGCTGAAATCCCCTTAGAGACTCTAGAGCCATTATCGGTCCTTTTCCTCCAGCAGCTGGATGAGGAAGGAAGTGCCCCTGGATGTTCAGGGTTTAGGAAACAAAGCCAAGACAGGTTTGGCAGAGCAGGTACTGACAGCATGTCGAAAGAGGCATACAGAGAGATATGGAGACAAGTCGCCAGGAGTCAGACTATGCAAAAGATTGAGAGCTTTTTAGTTCAAGCAATGTTAGAGCTTGCAAAATCATTGCGGTCAGTGGAACAGATAAGGACTTTATCTCTTAGGAAACTACCCAGGTGCATTCTGTCCTGGTCTAGTTGATCCACCTTCTGAAAAATTCAGTGGGTCAAGGCAGAACAGATAGGCCATGATTTGAGGAGCGGAAGGGGAGCATGTGCTGTTTCAGAAAGATCAATTCTATATAGTCTTGTGTGTGTATAGCGGAGGGGGAGAATGGTAGAAACTGTAGTGAGTGGTGTGTATGCAATTGCAGGGAGATTCATGCCGCTGGGGGAGCAGAGAAAATTGCTCTGTAGTTAACTTATTTGACTCGTGTCAGAGGAGTTTATGGCACAGTTGATGAGTGTGAGAGACTGAGAGAGAGGATAACAGGGTTTACAGGGTTTATCTGCAGAGAAAAGATAAATGTGGTAGAATTGGTCAGACCAGTTCATGAATGTAGTATGGAAGGGAGAACCAAGAGTGAGAAGGGCTAGTGTCTGAGAAGGTTAAGCACTGATCTGGAAGAGCTTAGATTATGATTGGCTTCCCAGTTGACTGAAAGTACATGGAGTACTTGGTTGGAAACACTTGGTATGCTGAGATTTTCTATTTTTTTGCATTCTTTATATAGCGCAAACTTGATCCAAGGGCATGGGAGTGCTTTACATGAGAGGCAGTTATTCTGCACAAGGTCATATTTTTGTTTGTTTTTGTGGGGGGGTTTTCGGGCATGGGGAAATTTGAGTGCTTTGCTTAGAATCACAGGATGTTGAGCCTACACTGGAACTTGAACCTGGTTTTCCAGTTCCAGAGTCAGAAGCTCTGGCATGACACCACATCCTCTCCTATGCTGGACCCTGAAGGGGAACTTGCTTCTGAAGTTTCTATAAGGTGAAATGAACCTTTCAAGCAGAATCATATAGACAGCTTGAAGAGTCTCTCACCTGAAGTAATGTAGTGGTTTTAAGTAGAGAAATCCATTGTACATTTTGTGCCACTGACCTTGGTGTCTTGGGAACTAGTTCTGGTGAAAACAGCCTACAAAAATATTATTTGAAAAAGATTTTCTGCCTATATTTTGGCTATCCTGTTGTAGGTTTAAACCGATAATAGCTGATAAAACCCCACTGAAAGGGAAACAGTTCTCATCTGTGAAAACATATAAACACTGATGAGCACTTCTCCACAACCCCAAACTAAAATTATGTTAAAAGAAAGAAAGTGAGGACAGAGGAGCCATTTTAATTTCATCCTTAAGGGTCCAATACAATATAACTTTGTTTTACAAAGTAGCAGCAAGAAAGGCTGATGTAAGATTGAAAAAATAATGGTCTAAGATTATTCTGCTTGAGTTTTGTGGTTTAGGGAGGTCACTAAAATATTGTTTCTTCTTCCTTTTGTTTCCTCAAGTTTTGCGTGCTTAGATTAAAGAAGCAGGGGTTTAGAAGCATGGTTAAGTCTAATTATACTGTACACTGTAAAGAATCTGGGAATATTACAATCTTATTTTTATGGCAGAGGGTAATTCTTTCAGTGCTTGGTGAAATGGCTGGCTCATCAGAATCTTAGCCAATATGTACTATCACTTACTCACAGACACTGAGAGGGATCAACCCTTTGATACATCAACCCTCTTTTCTAACAAGTCTATATTGATAGCCGGTCAAGTGCTAAGTACTCCAGACTTTAAACATACAATGCAAGGTGTAGTGACAGGTAACATTGAAAACAGTGTTGTCACCATGCACATGGAATCGTGGTGGGAACATGAAACAAGACTGTTCGAGGCATATGAGCTGCAGATCACACACTGAGGATAAGATCGCCATCTGGTGTTGGGCTCGGATGATTGCAGGTTGTTGTTGTCTTCGGAAGAAGCCTTTGGTCACGAGGATGGTGACTCCTCCCCTGGACAACAGTGCGCATGGGCATCCACTCCATCGTCAGATTGTTTTTTTCCGCCATTGGGTTCGGATGAACTTTTTTCCGCTCCAGCAGAAAACTTTTAGCAATCGATTTAACTCCTTAATCTTCATTCATCGACGTCGACATCAACTCGGACCGGTTCCGGAAGCGGCTGATGGACAGGACACCCTTCAAAAAATGGCCCCAGTGTGGAGCGAAGTTCCCCCACAGTGACCACCACGAGGTTTGTAACCTCTGCCTGTCGCCGGAACACAACGAATCCACCTGTCCAGCTTGTGCCGCTTTCCGTTCGAAGAAGACCCTCCGGGACCGAAGAGCTCGACGCCATATTATGGCCAAACCAGCTCCAGAACCGGACGACATTTTTGCTCAAGATGTTCCCGAAGATGACACCGAAGATCTCGAGATCGTGTCCGAAGCCGACGATTCCGATGACCTCATCACTCCAGGGCAGCGTGTGAGTACCACCCCCCCTGCCCCTGCCCCATCCAAAAAAGCATTGGTCAAGACTCTGCCAGCTGGGCCCAGTCGCGACCGAAAATCCTCTTCAGAAGCCCCGCCCCCGGGCCCGGCTCCGAAGACATCTAAGCCTGTAGGTGGCTCGGGCTCGAGCAAACCTCATCTGATTGTGCCTTTAACACCCTCGGCACCGAAAAAACCACTATCGGCACCGAAACAGGCTTCAAGACCGAAATCTCCTTCGGCACCGAAACGTTCCTCGGCACCGAAGTCTCCACCGGCGCCGAAACGGTCTTCGACATCGATGCCTAAAAGTCCCTCGGCACCGAAACATACATCGGCACCGAAACATACATCGGCACCGAAAACTCCATCGGCTCCGAAAAATCCATCGGACCCGAAACATCCTTCGGCACCGAAAACATCATTGGCACCGAAAACTACGTCCACACCGAAAAAGGCTCATAAAGACCCGAAGCGGACATCGCCGCCACCACCTTCGGAGCCAGATGAACTTTTTCGACCAGATCCTACTCAAAAGCGGATCTACATCAATCCTGAAACTGGACATGTGACTGCCGTCCCATATAAAAAGCGGAAGCTGGACATTACACCTCCTCCAGCTCCCATACGGAAAAAGGACTGTGCCACTTCACCACTTCATCCTTCCTCTCCTGTAATACCTTCTAACCCGTCCCCCCCCCCTCCTCCTCCTGCTTCTCCTTTACCTTTACCTTTACCATCTCCCTATCATTCACCTCCTCCACAGGATGATCATGATGACTTAGGGGGAGGGGCGGACCCTGATTTGTTTAATGATCCTGTTGATCCAAACGACCCGTTTACATTCCCTGACACAGCACCAGTAGATGACTGGTCTTATCCAATGCCTGACATGCCTGACCCCACTACCTACCCCTCCAAGCCCTCCCCTCCTGATGACCATTTAGGGTTTGGCCAACTAATAAATAGGGCAGCAACATTCCATGGTGTCACTATGCACACGGACCCCCTTGAAGAGGATTTTCTCCTCGATACCTTTGAGCAGTCACAAAAAACTGTTCATATACTTCCCATGATTAAAGGGGTTATAAAGCAAGACCCTGTTCGAGCGAGGGTTCTCAACCCCCGCATCGAAAAAAAGTACCGACCAGCCCCGCAGGACCCTGCATACATTAAAGCCCAGCTCCCTTTAGACTCTTTGGTCGTATCAAATGCCAGGAAGCGCGTTAACTCACAGACAACTGGAGAAACGCCCCCCCCAGACAAGGAGTCTAAGCTTTTAGAGGCCTCAGGCAAACGAGTCGCCGCACAGGCGGCGAACCACTGGCGTATTGCCAATACCCAGGCCCTGTTAGCCCGGTATGACAGGGCACATAATGATCAACTTGAGGACCTTATGCAACATCTGCCTGAACCCTTTAAGTCCCAGGCCACTGACCTCATTCAAGAAGGCAAATTAATATCTAATGCCTCCATTAAATGCGCCTTAGATGCGGCAGACACTGCTTCTAGGGCGGTCAATACTAGCGTCTTACTCAGACGACATGCCTGGCTCCGTATTTCCGGATTTAAACCGGAGGTTCAAACCGCAATTCTGGCTCAACCTTTCAACCAAGAGCAGTTATTTGGCCCTGCAGTTGATACTGCATTAGAAAAAATGAAGAAGGACAATGAAACTGCCAAGTCTATGGGAGCACTGCAGTCTCCTCAAAACCGGGGTTCCTTTCGTCGCTCCTTTTATAGAGGAGGCTCCAAAAACACATCAACTGAGACCACGTCCACCTTTAAAAATTCTGGACAAACATCCCCTAACAGAGGTTATTTCCGGGGAGGTTATAGGGGAAACAATAACAAAGGTCGAGGGCGGGGCAACAACAACAACACCCGCACCTCCCCAGCCACCAAACAGTGACTTGCCACCACTCCCCCCAGACCATTCCACTCCAGTCGGGGGGCGGCTCCAACAATTCCTACCTGTCTGGACTTCCATCACCACAGACAGATGGGTAAGACAAATTATCCAGTCTGGCTACTGCCTAGAACTCCTACAATCCCCCCCAAACATACCACCCAAACAACGTCCAATGTCCTCACATCATCTCTCTCTCCTCAAACAAGAAGTTCAATCCCTGTTACAAAAACATGCGATAGAACCAGTCCCCCTTCAACATCAGGGAACCGGGGTGTATTCTCTATACTTCCTCATTCCCAAAAAGGACAAAACATTACGGCCCATACTGGATCTCAGACTGCTCAACCAGTATATACATTCAGATCATTTTCATATGACCACCCTCCAACAAGTCCTCCCACTGTTACAACAGGGAGACTTCCTTGCCACATTGGACCTCAAGGACGCGTACTTTCACATCCCTATGCATCCCGCTCACAGAAAATATCTACGATTTGTGGTAGATGGGCAACACTATCAATTCACAGTTCTCCCATTCGGAGTAACAACAGCACCCAGAGTGTTCACCAAGTGCTTAGCAGTCGTGGCAGCGCACCTCAGAAGACAGCAGATCCATGTCTTCCCCTATCTGGACGATTGGCTCATAAAAGCCAATACTCACCAAAAATGCGTTCTCCACACTCATCGCACCATTCAAACTCTCCACAATTTGGGGTTCACTATCAACTACCCCAAATCCCATCTACAACCTTCCCACTTACATCAGTATCTAGGAGCAACCATAGATACATCCAAAGCCATTGCTTATCCCAGCACTGCCAGGATAGCCAGTATACAAAATCTCATCTCTCAATTTCAAACTCATCCATCTCTTCCAGCAAGAGTGTTCATGCAGCTCCTAGGCATGATGGCGTCCTGCATCTCCATAGTCCCACACGCACGACTTCAGATGCGTCCCTTACAGGAATGTCTAGCACAACAGTGGAACCAAGCTCACGGACAACTTACCGATCTGGTGTTGGTGGACAGTCGCTCGCTTCGCTCACTGAAATGGTGGAACACCATCAACCTGTCCAAAGGACGACCGTTCTTAGAGCCTCTTCCACAAGTTGTGCTAACTACCGACGCATCTCTCACAGGGTGGGGAGCCCACCTCCTTCACCATACCACTCAGGGCAGATGGACCAGTCAACAGGAACTGCTCCACATCAACCACCTGGAACTCTTAGCAGTGTTCCTAGCACTAAAATCCTTTCAAGTTTACCTAAAGAACAAAACTGTCCTCATACGCACAGACAACATGACGACAATGTATTATATACAGAAACAGGGAGGGACACACTCTCTCCAACTGTCCCAACTGGCACAGCAAATCTGGAGATGGGCAATTCCCCAAAACATCTACCTGTTAGCAGAACATCTCCCAGGCATCCACAATCAAGTGGCCGACCTCCTAAGTCGCCACACACAACAGATCCACGAATGGGAACTACACCCCAAGGTCCTACTCCCCTTCTTCCAAAAGTGGGGACAACCAGACATAGACCTGTTCGCCACTCCCGAAAACACAAAATGCCCAACCTTCGCCGCCAGGTTTCCACACCCACAGTCGAAGGGCAATGCCCTATGGATGAACTGGTCAGGCAGATTTGCGTACGCTTTTCCACCTCTCCCACTAATTCCATTTGTGGTACGCAAACTGAAACAACAGTCACTAACACTAATACTAGTGGCTCCCACTTGGGCACGTCAACCGTGGTTCACCACACTTCTGGAACTATCTTTAGTTCCACATCAAAGGCTACGCCTCTCCCCGGATCTATTAACCCAGAACCATGGAGAAATCAGACACCCAGATCCTCAAACACTGAACCTAGCGATCTGGCTCCTGAGGTCTTAGAGTTCGGTTACCTCAATCTGCCTCCAGACTGTATGAATATCATAAAGGAAGCCAGACGCCCTACTACTAGAGCGTGTTATGCCGCTAAATGGAAACTATTTGCCATCTACTGCGCTAATAATGACATACATCCATTGGATGCTTCCATCCAAAACATCATTTGCTATCTACTACACTTGCAAAGATGCAATCTAGCGTATTCCTCTATACGTTTACACCTAGCAGCCTTGGCAGCCTACTTGCAAAATAGGCAACACCTGTCCCTTTTTAAGGTACCAGCCATCAAAGCGTTTATGGAAGGTCTCAAAAGAATTCTTCCCCCAAGATTGCCACCTGCCCCAGTGTGGAATCTCAATGTGGTTCTAACAAGACTCATGGGTCCCCCATTTGAACCTATGCACAAATGTGAATTGCAATTCCTAACATGGAAGGTAGCTTTCCTTATCGCAATCACTTCCCTACGCAGAGTAAGTGAAATACAAGCCCTTACACTAGAGGAACCTTTCTTACAACTACACCGTAACAAAGTGGTTCTTAGGACAAACCCTAAATTTCTTCCAAAAGTGATTTCCCCTTTCCACCTTAACCAATCAGTAGAGCTACCGGTCTTTTTCCCAAACCCAGACTCCGTAGCTGAAAGGGCCCTACATACCTTAGATGTCAAAAGAGCCTTGCTTTATTACATCGACAGGACAAAACCTTTTCGAAAGACAAAACAACTCTTTGTTGCTTTCGCACCACCACATAAAGGCAACCCGATCTCCAAATCAGGTATAGCCCGATGGATAGTTAAATGCATCCAAATATGCTACGGCTAAACGTACACTTACAGTTCCCCCTAGGGCGCACTCCACGCGTAAAATAGGGGCTTCTATGACCTTCTTAGGTAACATTCCCTTAGAAGACATTTGCAAGGCAGCCACGTGGTCTACCACGCATACCTTCACTAAACACTATTGTGTTGACGTGCAGGCCAAACAACAGGCCTCTGTGGGCCAGGCTGTCCTAAAAACTTTATTTCAAGCTGCTGCAATGGATACAGGCGACCACCGCTAAGGGGAAGCACTGCTGTATAATCTATCCTCAGTGTGTGATCTGCAGCTCATATGCCTCGAACGGAATATGCTACTTACCAGTATGCATCTGTTCTTGGCATGTAGAGCTGCAGAGTCACACACGCCCGCCCGCCTCCCCGGGACCTGTATCTGTTCCAGCATCCGTCTTACTTAGATATTACACATGGACATCCTTTCTTTCATTTCTATACACTCCATCTTTTCCCATCATGGCGAAAAAACAATCTGACGATGGAGTGGATGCCCATGCGCACTGTTGTCCAGGGGAGGAGTCACCAACCTCGTGACCAAAGGCTTCTTCCGAAGACAACAACAACCTGCAATCATCCGAGCCCAACACCAGATGGCGATCTTATCCTCAGTGTGTGACTCTGCAGCTCTACATGCCAAGAACAGATGCATACTAGTAAGTAGCATATTCCTTCCTCATACTAAAAAGATTCATAGCTGCAGGGTGTCCCGTTATTATGTGGGATACCTTCAGCTAATCCTGGCTTTCCACCCAACTGCACTTTACTGCTGGAGTTTGCTGGCCCATAGTTACATGGTAACTTCAAACTTCCAAGTCGCAGAAATACAATGTGATGTCTGTTAAAAAGTCAGGACTGATTTAAAGTGAGATATTCGCCATGGGGTCCCTTGGCAGCTATGAATGTCCACACAAGAGCAGCACCTCCTCAATATAATCAGGCAAAGACTGCAGAAAGCAGTGGTAAGTATGCTAAAAGTATGTTTCAGGTGCCTTAGAATACAGAGCTGCAAGTTAATCTGGTGTAATTCAACATTGTAAAGGTTTCAAATGTTACCATGCTGTTGGCAGCATTGATCACTACTGCAATGCCATAATATTCAATAAGGAGTAGGCGAATGACTCCCAAACTTGTCCAGGATTTTGAATATTAAAACATCTAGTAAAACACTCTTCATTTTTTAAAAATCCTTTAGTAGTCCTGTAAACCAGACAGAGTCATGAAGGAGAGAGCCTGAGCTATAAGACCAACAAAAATAAAGTCCATTGGACACACTGCCAGTGAGAAGACATTACATACCCTGCATTCCCTCTCTTTTAAATTAAATTTGTGCTTTATAACAATTAATGCAGTAGTAAAACAATATGTTTACTAAACACTGGAAAACACAGTTTTGTCTATTTTGGGGATTAGGCAGCTGAATAAACACTGATGGCCACCAATTTTAAAAGGTTTGGAAAACATCGAGAAAAGACCACTGAAATCCACAAAACTATAACCACTGAAACAGAATAGCATACCTATATTCAATCAAGTCAGCAGTTTGCAATCACGTATGACCAGCTAACCCAAGTCCTGCCAGCCTGTATGAGGGTTGGGTCTCTCTTAGAGTATCTTGTAACCATCCTTAGTGTCCAAATGCCCTTTGGTAAATGCTTTTTTTTGTTTATAACAGACTTCTTCCTGATGTTTGCTCCTGCTAATGAGGTAGGGGAAATGCACTTTCAAGAGCAGGTCTCCCAACTCTGCCAAAGTTTAAGTGACCCCACCATAGTCCTTCAGTAGCTGACCAATTACATAAATCCCCTGTTGTATGCATCATATCCCGCATACAGTGTTCACCCGAAATGTACTCTGTGAGTTATTCCAGGAAGTAGTAGGGAGCTGATAACCTGAGAGCAAAGGATCTCCCATGATATTTATATGTGGCCACACAGTGATGGATTGCCTCAGTATTCTGAGCTAGTACCTGCAGTTGCACCTTTGAAAAATTTAAAAATGAAACTAGACAAGAGTATTAACATTTTACTGGACTTGATTGTAGGTTTAGAGAATCTAATGGATGTAAACTTTAGCTGTGTGGAGAGTTTGGCCTAAGGACTGGAGCAGCATGTGATGGAGAAGGCAAAAGGAAGAAGCATCCATGGGTATATAAAGACAAGGTAACTGATGATGCAGTTTCGGAAGGCGCCAAAGGAAGCATTGCTTTAGTGGGTACCCATAGGTGACGTGGTGGAACTGTCCCCCAAATGCCAGATATGAGCCAGTATGAGCAAAGTAAGTGGCCATCGTGTAGGGAACACTGATGAATGGTGGTTGTGTGCACCAGTCTGTGAAAAATGGATGGGGAGCACCCCTGCCCCTCCGTCCCCCGTCCATCCTCCCAAAATGAAATGTGCCTTGGAACTGTTCTAGATGTTAGCCACCTAAGAGAGCAATTTTTGTGTCAAATTTGACATGAAAGCACTGATGGATGTACCACATTGGCTTTCAGTGGGCCTGTTCACTTTGTAAATGTGTTAATTTACAGATTGCATGTCCCTGTCATTTGCTAGTCCACATTAACCAAATTCCAGGTAGTACATTGGACATGATGTTAGAGTGGGTGGTGCTGTTACCATAGTTAAGGTCCTTGATGGACAGCATTGGTCATTACTGGCCCCCTTTAAATGTTTGTTTTCTAAAACAGAAGAAACAATCTCCCAGTAAAGTTATGAATACAGATAGTAGCCTCACATTTGACTGGACATTACTCAGCTAATTAACCATATCAACAAACATCTCTCTAATTTCTAGGATGCAGCTAACAAACACATACAGCATGAAAATGCTGCGTGTATCAGGAACATTTGGTGTTGAACGCCTCCCAAAAACCATCTCTAGAGTTTATTCATACTATGAATTGGCAGACGTCTATAAGCAAAGTGTTCTACATAAGGGGGTGAACATTTTGTTCTCATCCTTCAAGATGCATCGGTATGGGTGAGGCAATAAAAGGTATCCTTTTCCACCCACTACCCTATTGAGTAATTTTTACAAAAGACTTTGTGAACTATACCTCTATCAAATTACCACCCAACGAACAAGTCAGTAACTCTACGTACCTATGTAGGTGGAAAGTCACCACCAATATCTGTTGGCCACCTAATAGGATCCTTGAGTGGGCCTCCTCTAACGAGTGCCTGGATTCCTGCATCACACTCTACCAGAGGCATGCTGTACTATTCTCCAGGATGTGTGGACTTGCAGTAGGACTTTGCTTTTATCCCAGTTTCCCAGTTGCTCAGATGATTTCACCTGATTTGGTCTGATCTGACAGAGTGGTGTACATTTAAAGTAAGGTTCCTTAAGAGTTAAGGGTTTTCCCTTTGACATGACTTTTGCACCTGTCATACACTTATCAGTGGCCACAGCGGAGTCAAAGTCTACTGTGCCCCAGTTGTATTAGCTGAGGTGGTTTTCCACTGGTGACCTGTGGTCGCCCCACTGCCCACTAGACCACACTCAACCCCTTCCGTGCTTCACTCTCAGGTTAGCAAGAGAGACCAGCCATGGACTTCTTAGTTATTGAGTGTGGGAGTGCACAAACTCAGGACTCAACGATCATTCAACAGACAGAATAACTTCAATGTCCAGTGCAGTGCTTATCCTCTGCGAAAAAGAAAGTACTTTGATTCACACAGTGGTAGTAAATAATACACAATCCAATTTAAGTTACAAATCTATGATCCTGGTAATGCCTTCCTTATGTAGCACTAGAAAAGCTGATTCTCTTCTTTGCTAAACCTACTCGGGTCAGCTCACCCCTAGTAGTGACAACAGAGGCATTAGTTAGGCACAGGTGCAGTCTATAATGTCTCCACTCAATCATATGCACCACATAGTTTTCATGCTTTTTTCCCCTGGTGGTCTTATGGGCACACAGCGATTCTTTATCCTCTCTCTTGAGCTTGTCTGGCATTTTGGAGTCTTTTGAAGAACCGCAATGAGCTAGAGCAAGTTTGGGGGCTGCAGCGTTAACCAGGCACAGCTTTGTCTCTACTCCCAGTCTTTGTAGAGCAGTGGCACAAGTGTGTGGAGCGCTGAGGCACACCCAGGCGGGTCGATGTTATCTCACAGCAATTGCAGTAATGACTGGCCCCAGCAGGCAGTTGAAGCCCTGTCTGTACCGATGTTTTCATATGGCAAATATACACGTGACTGGGCCAGGAAGGCATTTTAAGCCCCAACTGTGCGGATGTCATCGAACTGACCTAAAGCCCCCAAGATCAGACTCCATTTTATGTAGGCCCTGTCTCCATCTTGGATAATGGAAGTCACCATTGTCTCAATCTTAGACAGTGGAAGTCACCATATTTCCTGATCTATGCTAAATCATTGTCGTGTCTACCATTTAACGCAGATGTCGTCTGACGTTATCATTCTAAGAACTATGAAAACTTAAGTCAGTTGACTAATGGCATAGATGTAGCACCTTATGCAGCATCCATCTGGGTCAAATGCCTACTCATCACCATTTCAAGATTAAGTTGGAACAAATACATATAGTCGAAATAGTGTAGTCTGATTAGACGTCCTTCAACCTTACATGTTCATAAAGAAACATCTGGACCGCACACCATGATGCACATGTCAGATGTTCCTAAACTTATGTCAGAAATTCCAATTTCTAATAAGATTTAGCATATAAGGACTGCCACTTGATCACTTTTCAGGATAGATCTTTCACCCAGATTATCACACAAGATTCTGCCAGAGACCGTCTCACCTGCTGCCAGCATACTTCGCAGATTCTACATTTCTCCTGAAGCTGATAAAGCAGAGTCCCTAAAGAAGACCGCAGCGTGTGTTTGCCCTTCGCAGGGAACACAGTCTTCACGCCTCCGCTGATAAAGACCACCTTTGCTGTCAGTAAGGTATGCAGTGTATCTCTTCTCCCTAAGAAACTCTAGACAGCAAGTTGCTGTGCCTTCCATGATCTTAGTGTAGCGCATAGAAGTAGACATTAGGGCGTTGGGTTCTAAATGACATTTTAACCATTTTAACCATGTCAGAACTGTTAATTATGCCCCCACGGGTACCAAAAAAACATTTTTTCTTCAACTATCCCGCTTATTGCTTGAAATTAATGCATCGCAATATTTGATTGGTGGAGACTGGAATGTGACGCAAGACTCCATTCTAGATAAAACTGGTCCATTAGATAGGGGCAATGCGTCAGATAGAGCTTTGTTAGGTGACATCATATCAGATATTGGGTTGGTTGATCATTGGCGTTTTAGCCATCCAACGGATAAGGAATATACTTTCTTTTCATCGGCTCATGGTACGTTTTCTCGTCTTAACTATTTCCTCATCTCACATAACGCAGTTCAGCTGGTCACAGATTCCTGCATTCTGGAAGCGGCACTGTCTGACCACTCTCCGGTTCTCCTTTCCCTTGAGCTGGGACTTTCTAGGCCTGGACGTAAGCCCTGGCGTATGAATATTCAGCGCCACAAGACTCCTGTTGGTAAATCCCAACTGCAATCACACCTTCAAACTTATCTTTCTACGAATCAGGGGTCCGTGGCCTCCAGCAGGACTCTTTGGGCTGCAGCTAAGGCTACTTTAAGGGGACAATTAATGCGTGATGCAGCAATCGCTAATAAGCAAAATGCAAGGAGACAAGTTGAGCTCGAACATGACATACAAACCTATTCTCGCCTATACATCACTTCTCCATCCTTACAAAATCGTAAATCGCTCGAACAAGCCCGAATGGCCTTAAACAGTCTTTTTACATCTAAAGCAGAATACGCTTTACAGAAAATGAAAGGTCGACATTACGAGCAAGGAGAAAAGGCGGGAAGGTTATTAGCCGCGCAGTTGCGTCAGAGGGAGGCGTCTATGGCCATTCCGGCCATTAGATCTGCGCAAGGACACTTGTGCACAAAGCCTCAAGACATTGTTAATGAATTTGCCTCCTTTTACGAATCCCTTTATACTTCTGATAATCGAGTGGATTCGGATAAGATGACAGCATTTCTTGCAAAGGTGCATCTTCCTTCTCTCTCAGCGGATGGCAGAGCCATTCTCGAGGGTGAAATAACTAGGGATGAGGTTTCTAGTGCGGTCGCGGCCCTGCCCTATCACAAGGCCCCTGGAGAGGATGGATTTCCTCCTGAATTTTATCGATGGGCAGGTCACAATATTATTGACACTCTACATGCCGCATTCCAGGAGGCGGATAATGCCTCTTCACTAGGCCCCCTTTCTAACAAAGCTATCATTGTTGTGCTTCCAAAGCCGGGTAAAGATCCCCAGCTTTGCAGCAGTTATCGTCCTATTTCTCTGTTGAACTCTGATATTAAAATCCTGGCTAGTATCCTTGCGTCTCGTTTGCGTAAAGTCTTGCCTTCTTTGATACACCATTCCCAAGTAGGCTTTGTACCGGGACGTTCTTCCCGGAACCATTTGCGTTCTCTGGCCCATGCACTGTGGTCGGCTCAACATCTTACAGACGATGCGTTAGCCCTTTCACTTGACGCAGAAAAAGCGTTCGATCGTATCGAATGGAATTATCTCTTCACGGTCATGGATAGATTTGGTTTAGGTACGAAATTTATTGATAAGGTACGCTTACTTTACAATCATCCTTCTGCCCAAGTGAATTGTGGTGGGTTTCTGTCTGACACCTTTACGATTAAAAGAGGGACACGCCAAGGTTGTCCATTATCCCCCCTTCTGTTTCTTTTGGCTATGGAGCCTTTGGCTGCTACCATTCGTCAATCTGATGAGGTCTCTGGTATCCCCCTCCCAATTGGACATTCCAAAATATACCTGTATGCTGATGACATCTTACTCACCCTTACTCGTCTTCCTCGGTCGATCCCTTCTTTTCTTCAAATTATTAATGATTTCTCTTCCTTTTCAGGTTACAAGATTAATTGGGACAAGAGTGAGGCTTTACCCATTTCTAACGGTACTACAAAAGCAGCTACTTTTGGATTTCCTTTTCACTGGCAGCCTTCACGCCTCAAATACTTGGGTGTCCTAGTTAATAAAGGGTTACAAGACATGGTTGCAGATAATTTGTCTCCTCTTATCTCCCAAATGCAACGGGATTTTGATAAATGGAAGGCTTTGGGTCTTTCTCTTTGGGGTAGAACTCAGGCTGTTAAAATGGTTACTCTTCCGAGATTTATATACATTTTAGGTATGCTTCCCCTACAGATTCCCTTATCCTTACTTCGGTCAGTAGATGCCCAGATTAAAACCTTCATTTGGGGTACTGCTAAGCCTCGCCTTGCTATAACTAAGTTAAAGGCTCATCAGTTATCTGGCGGAATTGGCCTTCCATCCATTGAACACTACTCTTTGGCGTTACATATTTCCCAACTCTCATATTTTTTACCTGGTATCAAAGACTTACCACAATGGGTTCAAATAGAACGACATCTTCTATCCTCAGAATCGAATCTTACTCCTTTGTATGGTAGTGGTACTAGTCGTCTCGACCCGAAAAACCCGATATTATCTACCATGCATAAATCCTGGCAGAGAAGTCACAGGTTGTTAGGCTCCAATCCGAGAATTCATATCAAGGCTCCCCTATGGAATAACTCGGGTATTCGTATCAATGGTCGTATGTTATCCTGGCCTGAGTGGCGAGCTGCAGGTATCCTTTATCCGGATCAACTTCTGCATGATGGGGATTTTAAGCCATTCTCTCAGCTCAGGGTAGAATTTTATCTTCCTCTACATCACTCTTCTAAATACCTTCAGCTTCAGCAATGTTTGAAGACCCATATAGGGTCATCACCGTGGCTACTGCAAGACTCTCCTATATTATCCTATTTGCACATTTGGGGGAAATTTAAAGGTGTTACTTCTGGTATATACAAAATCTTTTCATCTCATCTTTTTTCTAAATCCCTTTCACATGATCTTCAGCGTAAATGGCAATCTCGCCTCTCAATTTCCTTCTCTGATACTGAATGGGATTTGATTCTAGAGAATTTAAACAAGGGAGCTCGTGAATCAAGGCTCAAATTTTGTCTTTTCAAAATACTGCATGATTGGCATTGGTCCCCAGTCAAATTACACAAAGCTGGTCTTCTCTCTCATTCTAACTGCTGGAGATGTGCCAATTCAGGTTGTGATATTACTCATATCATTTGTGAATGTCCTAGTATCCAATGTTATTGGACTTACATTGGTACTACTTTGAATTCCACTATGCCCCTAAAATTGCCACTCACGCCAACTAACATTCTCTTGCATGATTTACGTCACTCCCCAAAGCTCTCGAAACCACAACTCCGCCTTTTTCATACCTCACTTGCTACTGCCAAAATATGTATACTGCGTCATTGGAAATCATCTTTACCTCCCTCGCAGGAAGATTGGTTGGTGGCAATGATGCAAACAGCCTCCCATGAACGCACGATTTATAACCTTCAGGACCAAGCTGACGTTTTTCTCCGAATTTGGTCTCCATTTCTTAAATCAAATACTGCTGAATCCCCTGCTTCCACTTTTACCCAAGCACATTAATCAGCTTTTACCCTCTTTTGTCCTTTGTTTATCTCTTTTCCTTGTCTTTTTTTTATCCTTTGTTTCATCCGTTGATGTGTTTTTCTGTCTCTATCTAATTACTTTTTCTTCGTTCTATTCATTTATATTTTCTACACTTTCATTTTCTAGATTTTCCCCCTTTTTCTTTTTCTTATAGGTTATTTATTTATTATGTATCATTCTATGTTTTGAGCGAATTGTTACTTCAACTAGTATTTATTTATTTAAATGCATATTTATATCGTATTTATTCACCAGTACCCTGTTTCTCTCAACATGGATTTATTTTCTCTTTATTTATTGTTATTTATGCTCTGATGTATTAGTCTTATAAAACTCAATAAAAAATTTCAACACAAGAACTGTTAATTATATTCTAGTAATTTATAACATGTATTTTTGCTGTTTTTATAATATCCTGTGTTGTGAGAAACAGGTTGTTCCTGTAGTAATAAATACTCTTTACGTAAAAGTGTTTATTATTCTTAGTGCAGTGGGTGTGTAATATTGTGAATAATGAAAAAGGTTACCATAGTGCACCTGATCCCTTCATAGGGAGTATTAGTAACCCAAAAGTAATGCATCTATTTCAAGTACACATTGAGTAGTGTTTTGCAGGGCTACTATAACCTGTCTTTTACATTCCTCATTGGTGCATTGAACCATGTTCACTCGTGTCACCTGTGGATGGGAAAGCACACCTGGTAGAACTACACCAAAATCTTGATTCATGCAGTCACAGCCTAACCCGAACCAATTAGGTAGTTGCAGCCTTAAATGGGCCAGTGTCATTGTGCAACAGTCTTAGCCCAACAAGTGAAATGAGGCAATTATTAAGAGCAGTAACCAGGTATGAGAGACCCAGGGAACCCTACACAATACAGATGACTTCTATGTCGCTCTCAGCAGTCCAGTTCCTCTGTATGTTCCACAGCCCGGGGGCAGTCTGGGCTTTTCTTTTTTGGACTGTCTCTTCTGCTGCAGGGTGATACAGGCACTTTCCCTCTCTCAGAAGGTAGACGACTTCTAGGCACACAGTCAGACCCTAGGCTGCTCCAGCAGAAAGTGCAAAATTCAGGTGATTTCCTCATCCATGAGAAGAGTGACTGACAGGCAGACACCAGCTCTGGTCACACAGCAGTCCTTCAAGTACTGTACAGAGCACTGTGCTACTTGTTCTTAATAGACTTCGAAATTTAACATGGAAGGCTAGTTTGCTTTTCAATTTTATTCCCATTTTCTGGACAGAGAACGTCTCAAACTAAAGAACTGGTTTGAGCTAGTTCTTTCAAGTGGATTTCTTATTTTTTTTTTTTGTAAACCTTTATTGTGCACATTTACGTCATCTGACAACGCACAGTCACCGTCCAGGTGGTAAAGCAGTTAAGCAAAATGTACATTTCCAGATATTAGAACACAGCCATTTAGCCGACAACCCGGGGGTCCGGCGGCATCATACAGGGTAACATGTGCACAGAAGGGAGGTGCGTGCGTTGTGAAGGGAGTAGGTGCGTAATGGTACGTATGTGCTTTTTAATTTTAGTGGTGTCCCAGGTGCATGCTATCAATGGTAGAGGATGGCGCTGTGATCTAGCCCACTCCACGGCTACGCCGGCTGCCACCCAAGCCCCGAGCCAGTGACCCAGCGGATGTCTCTGTTTCCCCAGAATGTGGAGGTCTCCGGGTGGTCGAGCGCCAGCAGCGCGCTCAGAGTGTGGGCCGAAGCGCGGCAAGGATAACGCAGTATAGCTCACAGCTACCCATATGGCAGCGCATAGATCTGGCGAGCCTGGTATGCAGCATCGTAGTCCTTACCTTTCTTATTGTGCACTCTAGACACAGCTTTGTGTAGAGTGATGTTTGTTGCAGCAGGTAGCACTGGTGCTGGCTCCATACCGGAGCACCCATAAAACTGGCAAAATAAAGTGCACCTGGCTATCACCTGCTCAACTGAGGCCTTGGGATAGACAAAAGGGTACGCTGACCTAGAAACATCCTTGTCTTACACAACAGAAACTGCAGTCTTGCCCCTTGTCTGTTCCAGCTACCAAATGTCAGTGCTAGGAAGAACTAATCAGCAGCCCCTAGTTAATAAAGTCTTCTTTGAATTTCTGAAGATAGCACTGTCTCCATCCTCCTCTCTTCAGTGTGTGGATCTCCTTTGCCACACGAATGCAGGCAATACAATTCCATTGCCTTGGGATGATGTTGTCACCCTCATTCTTGCGCTGTGCAAGGACGGTAGTATAGAAAATTAATCCTACTGGCTTCCGCACCCAGGCTGATGCAGGCAGGACAGACACACACCTGCATGTGCTGCACACATATGCACCCATTGGACATAATCATAGCATTTCATTGCAGTGGTTTGGGCATACACATAGCAGAGGAACTTTGTACAAGTGGGGCCGGTGGGCCTCACTCTGTGTCAAAGGTAAAAAAATAAATAAATAAAAAATCTGGTCACACTGTTAATCTTTCAAAACACAGTATGCTGCTGCCACCACCACCACCACTTTATAAGGTATACCCTGGATAGGACAGTTATCCCCAGCGCACAATGGCACCAAGTTCAAAATAAGTCAGAATGACAGATAAGCATGTAGTTGGGCACACAGGAGAAGAGGCATGTCCATATATCATGCACAGGAGATTCCTGTCTCAACAGCACCCAAAGTGTTTTCCAGGATCAAAATGATGAAATAACCTTACACACAGAAGCTGAACATTCATCTGTAACCTTACTTGGAGGGCTTGGCAGTATTCTCTTCTCCTTGACCTGGCTCTATCTCTGAATGAAGTTATACTTAATACCATCCCCACATCTTTCTTTCATTTTCAAGAAGCTGGGCACTGCCTCAGATGGGAATTGTCCTCCTTTTACATGCTCCCAGAAAGGGTTTCATTGTTTCACTTGCTACTCCAACACAGCATGGCAGTGTCAAAGACCTCTTCATCAGATGGATGCATCGTAGTCCACTCACTCTGGCTCGTCTTTGGAACCAGGTGTTTTACCACCTTGTTTTGTTAGATGCTTGTCCTATTAGAAGTGAAGAGAATAGACTTTGAAGAATCTTTTGATAGGATCAGCCATCAGCCATTTTTTCCATCACCACAGACCTATCTAGTTGCAGTAGGGAAGCCACCACAGTCCTTTAGATGATTATCATCCTGTGATTTCTAAAGGTCAGGATCTGTCTTATAATCACATTGAGCTGAAGCTATTTTATTTTATCTTTTAGAGACATAGTCTAGCCACAGATTCCTGAACTTTTCAGTTCTCCCCAGGCGCCAGTCTAGATCCAGACATTTTTCAGCAGTACCTCAGTATGCTGGGAGACAGTCGTAAGGCTCCGCAAAGTCTACTCCGGTTCTGACATCAGTGGCGCCATATAAGTCCCCTCTGGCGCGTGGACGTCAGTTTCTTCTGTGAAACCTTATGTGTCCAGAACGCAGAGCCACTAAAGAAAATAAAGAAGGACATCACATGGTTTTTTAAAGAAAACCACCCCAAGTAATCAACAAAGTACAGAGTTAAATGAAAACCTATAAACCAGCACCAAGCTGATTGTTGAATTACACCATTACGTGACATATTGATAGTGCCAACACCAGATATGATGATACCAACAAAGACTTTCAAAGAACAAATATATCAATACTGCCCACTGGTGTCCAATCCAGTGTGAATAGAAAACATCTCCCCCCCCCCCCCCATACCAACCACACAAATTTGGAAACTGACAATATGACAACATCCAAACAAGACCTATGTGGCCAGGTCAAGTGGTCTGTTGAGGCCCAACATAAGTTGAGATAGTAATCTCTGGTGTATAAAAACCAGTACTGAAAAAGTGTATAACCCTTACCTCATATGACATTTGCAGAGTGGGGCGAATGCGTAGGGAGTTAATGAATCTGTGACTCTACCAGATATTACGTTACTGAAGGTAAGTAACTTTTACATCTGATAGATACAGCTAGCCACAGATTACTTAATTTTTTTATTAAATACCATAGCTATACCCCCCGTGGAGGAGGATCTGCGAACCAATCCTACAAAACTTCTCAATGAGAACCAGTCAGTCATAACTAACAACCGACCAAATTTGCGTAGGAATAGCAAAACAAGAGCTTGGCTCTCAAGAGAATCCATGAAGACTGTCACAGAACATATACATAATAAACAACCTAACAGGCCCAAGAGAATCAGCCCTTGAATGAAAGGGGTGAAAATCCCCAAAAGTATCATCTGTTGTGTTATCAGATATTAACCTCTATTCCCCAAGGGGATAGAAACTTGTTGACTAAAAGGGCTGAGTGCAAGACAAAAGTCATGTAACAACGATAAAGAAATATCAGAGAAAAGAGATATCCTGATAAAATATCAAAGAAGGACTCTCAAAACCCATTCCATTATACCAAGATGAATGAACACCAAAAGAAAGATGAACATGAAGACCTCCATGGTATTGAGAATTTTGTTTGAACAAAATGACCACTCAAAGGTTACATAATGCACTGTAAGGAGGTTAAAATGACACCAATAGATTTGAATTTAATGTTGATATTCATCAATTGTCATGTTGTAAACAAATGTCACCACAAAGGTGTATCACTTGTATATATGCACAATACATATAACATTATGCCCCAAAAGACTCCAAGTGGTCTGAAACACAAAGAGCATCGCTGGCCCACATTTACTGTTGGACCGCAGGTATTTACAAAGCCTGCTCCTGCATTGCCTTCAGTGTCATGGTCCGATGTTCTGAAGATGACTCCCTTCAATGACTCCCTTCAAAATACCAAGACAGGTGAAACACACTTATTAGTACCATATCAAAATATTAAATAAGGAAAAGATAGAAACATTAAAGGGAAATAATATATAAAATCAATCCTTGTTAGCAAGCGCATGCAACAACACTTTTGAAATGAAACACAATTTGATCACAAGCCTGCCTCAAGATGTAACAGCCATGAATCACAAGGACTTGTAAAGCACTGTGAAAATAGACACACACCCCAAAAAGACAGGTAGAATATACCGTCCAAATGGATGCAAAAAAAGCATTGGAGGCGAATAACAAGAACTTCTTATAAAGCCTAAAGATTCCATAAATTGTGTGACCGAAAACATGTAAGGAAACTGCAGCTAGAAGTCTCCATCAGTATGTATCAGACACTGCCAATCACAAAGCATAAGATACAGAGTTCACCCCATATGTTCAAGGAATGAACAAATTGAAATACTTATACCTTCCACAGTGGTGAAGGCAACTAACTTGTGCCTTCCGAAGAATACATCATAAACTCTGAGTTTACCCTCACAATTTTCCAAGAAGCGAAGCATATACAATAAAAATGTAGATATGCAGTCTGCCCAGAAGGAGAAGACTACCTACACCATAAAAACACATAGTCCAAGGGGATGGTAATAAAGGATGACCACCAGAACATGCATTCAAAAGAATACAAACGTAGGCCCTGAATATTGCCATAATAAATATACCTATCACAAGAGTAGTGAGGACATACCACGTTGATCACTCTAACGGGTAAAGACCAGAGCATCCCTCTATACCAAACTTACCACTGGCATTCTAACATGTCCCTATGAGAGACAACGAAATGTCAAACATGCTAATTTTAGCATACTGAACTGCTTCAAAGAAGCCTGTGTCAGAAAATCTTCCAACAAGAAGATACATCTCTTGAAAATAATCTCTTGAGCACGAAGCTCATCCTCAGAGGCCAAGGGACAAAGGGAAGCCTCCCTCGTTATCTAAATCGACTCTATGAAAAGGAAAAAACTGGTACTGAGAATAAAACATCTGCTCTCGCAGGACATTAAGTGGTCAAACCAATAACGGACACATAAAATGTCCTAACAAAGCTTACTCGCTTTGAAAGAAACCTACATCTCAAGTATAAGACAAGTTACACCAGTACAAACAACGCCTTGACTCTGAAGACCTCTGTCCTCCATGGAAGCTTCTCAACGCTCCCTAAGCTTGCCTCCCAAATAAGATGGACACCATCAAATGTCATATCGACCAAAGTCGACTGGACAGCCTCCAAGAAACCCGAAGTTGCCAACCAAGCTCTACGCCTTAATGCCACTGCCCAATGCTATTGTGCGTTCTACAGAGTCCATGGTGTCCAAGCCACACCTTATAGTAAGCCTAGCAGCCTGTTGACCATCTTTAATCAAATCACCAATCTCAGAGCAAACATTATCCGGCAGAGATGGTAACAAATTCTGTAGTGAATCCCACAAAGCATGGGAATATCACCCCAGCACACAAGATGTATTTGTGGATCTCAAGGCTGAACTTCTCGAATCAAAGATGCGTTTACCACATGCATCACAATTCTTTACTCCGTACCCACTGGATTCTTAGGGACAGAAGCTACATCTTGCGAAGAAGTCGCAACCTGAGTCACCAAGCTACAGGTGGAAGGGTGTCTATGAATAGAAATTGGGTCCCCAAGTGCAGGCAGGTGTCTGCATGCGATGTCACGGTCCACTGAGGCCCCTGATTCAGGCTTGGCACAAGAACTTAATAATACATCAAAAGGGTCCCCCCCCAAACAGAAGAACAGGTTCTTACCCTTTCTGTCACTGAAAAAGGATCTCAATCAAAGGGTCTGTGGACCTTTGCACCCTAGGAAGTGACCAGTTTAAAACTGTAGCCACTTTTCTTAGCATGTCTGCAAAGGAGGAACGTGCCTCCGTGGCAAGGCCAGGGAGAGAAAGGAACCCTGAGGCTGGAGATGAATCCAGGCCAATAGCCTCTCCCAGAGCAGACAACCAGCTCTCCTCCAGCTGAGGCACGTTAATATCAGAAATGGACTGAAAGGGCCCTGCCTCAATCGACACAGGCTGTCTTTTGACAGCTTCTCCCTGAGAGGGAATCAAAACCTGCATATCCACCTCAGTCTGACTAGTTTATTTCGCATCAGACGTCTTATGATGTCTACACTGAGGAGGAGAAGCAACTTCGACCGACGCCACCGATGTCAGTATCGGAGACAGATCGAAGTCGGGTGTCGTAGGTAGAGATCCCGAAGGACGGTGGACCTGCGCCAAAGCGGGGCTGACCCACATCGACCCCTCGACTCCAAAGACTCAGGCGTCACCGAGGGCAAACCCTCCCGACGGCACCCCCTTGGGGCCTAAAGGCACTCCAGAGGGAGATGGGTTCCCAAAGATGAAGTGCAAGGAATTATAATATTCCTTTATCTGAGCCATCGACTCACTGTCTCCCAGAAACACAGGGAGACACGGTGCGGAGTCGCATACGGCCTCCTCAACTGTCGAGCGGGAGGAGCCTTGGGAGACTAAGTCCCCACGCAGTAAAGCCCTGGAATGCTGAGTCTTCAGCTCACTTCAACCGCCCCTTACCTTTTGACTTCCCTGGAGAAAGTCGTCCTCCAGACCGGCTTCGGCTCCTAGATCAACCCTGCTTTTCCTGAGACGATGAAGACTGAGACTGGGAAGCCTCCGAGGTCGTGACGCACGCAGCACCATCAACTTCAAACGTCACTCCTTTAACGACTTCGGTTTTAGATACTGGCAGGGGCCACAATCTTCAGCGTTGTGGTGCTCGCCGAATTACACATTCAAATTGTATTCGGGTTCGTCACCGACATATGCCCACATGGAGTATCGAAGCAGGTCAGGAAAAAATTGACACAAGGAATTGCTTCTCCGATTCGCGTTACAGCACGGAAAAGAAGAAACTGATGTCCGTGCGCAGGAGGGGCCTTACATGGCTCCACTGACGTCAGGACCAGAGTCAACGTCATCAGAGAGCCATACAACACCTTCCCCCGGCACGCAGAAGTACTGATGAGAAATTTCCAGATCCAGACTGGCGCCTGGGTAGAATTCAAAGGTTAATGAATCTGCGGTTAGACTGTCTCTCTACCAGATTTTACGCTATCGAAGGTAAGTAACTTTTACTTCGAAACTCCCCCATTATTAGAATAGAACACATTTTGATACTCCACTGGATCTATCACATAATTGTTCTGAAGACCATCTTCTGCCTCTGACAGCCTTTATAAGTCATGAGTTTTAATTTTCAAAGACAATAGCACTGCTGTGCTGTGTCATGGATCTATGAGAATGGTCTTCTGAACATGAAATATTGCCCTCAGCGGCCTATTTAGCAGGGGCGATTTCTCCATTAGGGCTCAAGGGCTGCGCCCCTCTGAAATTCCTACACATTTACATGACAAAATATTAAATTGATCGATTTATCTACAGATACGATTGTATACCTAAATAAACTGATGTATATAAGTCTGGACTGTCTGTTTCAGGCTGCCTGCTCTGCAGTAGACGGAAGCCAGGCAGTAAATTACTTTTTTAATGGTGATGCATGACGCAGGGCTTTCTGTTTTAAAGCCCTTCATCGTCATTGTAGTTTAGGGTTCACTGTAGGCCAGTGACGCAATACGAGTCATAGTTTGTCGTCGGAGACATCATCCCTGCGTGATTTCAGCCGTCTGTCATTCAAATGCGTACATCCCACCCTTTCGTCATATGTGAGAGTGGATGCAAGCACGTCTTGTACTCGGTAATGGTAAGTGTTTGCAAGCTAATGCTATGTTCTGTATATTGTGCTGAGACCCCTCATCACGTTAACCTCCCCCACTGTGACGCCCCATCCGATCGATGCACATCTCTCGCTCCTTTAGAAGTGAAGCTGTGGAATTTGTTGCCTTGCAAAATGGATCCAAATAAGGAGCAGAGTTTGCTCTTGTTCCCTTGCGTAGTTGATCCAAATATCGGAGTCAAGCCCAAAGTGAGAGGTATGTGCTTTCTGTGGAACATGTTATAGTGGCCAGTTCTCTGATGTATGACATTAAAACTGGCCTTGTCTTCATGCCCCTAAGTTAACCCTGATGCCTAAAACATGGATTGACTTGCAAACAATGAATGTTAAAAATGTCAAGGGAATGAATTTCAGCGATTTAGTTCCTCTCTCATTTTACATACTTTACTTAATCTTGCATTCCTAAGCGTTGGCTATTTCATTATGCTGTTGTTAATCTGTATTTTTCTGTGCATACTTTGAGGCTTGAACCAGGTCAGGTGTTTATGAGGGGCTTTGATTAAGCGCTCAAGCTGAAGCCAAACAAAGTGCATGTCAGTGGGTTAGCCTCTCTGCAGAGCACACAGAAAAATGTTTGTGTATTGCATTTGCAACTGAAATTATGTGGATATGTGTGTGAAGGGGTACACAGATGTCAAAATATTTGCAAGGCAAAAGTAGGAGAAATTAAAGTGCATAAATTTGAGGGAGTGCAGTGCATGTAGGGGGGGCGGTGCAGTGACAGATGCGAGGAAGTGCATTCGGGGAAGAGTGAAAAGAGAATGCTGAAGAGGAAAGAGAGGGGGTTGAAGATGTACAGACAGACAAGATATGCAGGGAAAAAGAGGATACATATCTAACATAAAGCACACATAATTGAAGGCCAAAGCTCCTTCCGCAGCCCTCAATGCTATTTAATTCACAGACTCACTTTTTCAGACTGTAAAGCTTTCCAATGTTAATTTTTTATAAGAAATCATTGTTGTTACTCATTTATCGTAAACAGCTAACATCCAGTGACAAAGCCAATCATGTTGACAGGCTTTAGGTGTATGTCAGTTGTTGTGCCATTTATCTGGATAAAATTACATTTCATTGAGAAACCAAAATACCGATCGGGTGGCACACACTATGGGAATCGCAGAAATGTATTGACATGTTCCTTTATAGCGAGCATCCACATTTTTCATCTCACTTAAAGACCTGTCTGCACGTATTTCTATACGACTGGTTACATCCAGCATCTGTAGGTCCTTCTCAAAGTCTGGTTAGAGCATATTTTTCCAAAGTTAATGCTGCATGCAGAGCAAGACCCTGGGCAAGCATACATTTTAAAGGGCTAAAGTTGTCATGCTGTACAATTTACACATTACAGTAACTGTTGAACACATGAATGCAGGAAGATATAGGGCAGTTTTTAATATGTTTAATATTTCAAGACTATATGTTCCCACTGCTTAATAAGCCTTGCTTTATCGCTACATTCATTTCCTTTAAAATGCACCATTTGCCAATCTTTTTTTTTCATTTCTTTCTCGGTAGAGGGACTCACCCTGGACCCCAGGTTTGTCCATTGAACTTTTTCATATCGCTCGCTATATAAATGTCATGCCCAACTCTTACACTCCACCACTTTCAAATGTCACTAGCCACCACTGCTATTTAGCAGTAGCTCGAAAGACCCAAGCAGGCTGTAAACTCCCCTTTCTAAAAAGTGTGAGGGATCTTCACCAAGACGTAGATAACTATTAGTTCCTAACTTAGGGACAGCTATGCATAGATTTGCTTTCTTGAAAGGATAAGGCCAAAAGCTTCCTGTATATCTCATGGGTGCTAATGGGTCGGTCCCTGCTCTCTGCAGTGAACCTTCTTGTTAGATTATAAGAGCTGGTTTCTGTATTCCATGTCCTCATTTGAAATGCAGCCTACAAACTAAGGCATTCCTGATTATTTCACATATTTCAGGTGACATTTCCAGTCTTTCCATTTTCTTGGCCTAACTGATTTTATTTCTTTGGGATGTTCTAGAGTTTTCCAATATTCCACCTGTGCTGAAATATTTTCTGAGCAGAACTGCCTAATTCTTCATATTATCCTTGTATCATTGTGCTTCGCTACCTTTTTAATGGTTACTGTTACCTGTAGTTTATGGATACCGGCGGGCCTGTGTCAAGATAACCAGGATTGACTTCACATGCCAAGGAGTCCGTCTAATAAATACTACCTGAAAAAGCAAGTGCTGCAATGTTGTCATTAGGCCTGGCTGAATTATATCTGTCTTTCTAACTTGACTCTGGATAATGTCTTCTACCTGGCAAATCAAATATCACGTTGTAGTCACTTCTCACTTCAGAGACCCCACAATTTGAGGTTTGCATATGTTTTTACTGTTTACTCAGTGAGTCTGTGAAATAGGAGACTGTCTCCCATTCCTTAATTGCATCAGAGAGGTGTGGGGGATGAATGGATGGCAGAAGGTGGCAGCATATTTGTGCCCAGGTTTTATTTGTAACCTTTTTTCTTCTGAACAAGAATGTGTTCTGTTGTCTCCTACCAGGCAGAATGGCACTAGTGTATCAAAGTAAATTTACTACAGTGGGTACTTTTTATCTTATTAATGCAGGTATGCCTGTTACGTTCTAGTCTGCATTAAATTCTGTAAGTATAAACCAGCAATGTTTCCTAAAGGCAGACTCTTCTTATTTGCTTTAGGCTTTCAATAAGTACAAGAGAGAAGGATTCCTTCTCCAGAATGTCGACAAAGCCCCTCTTGCAAAGAGGAGGAAGATGAAGAAGACTAGTACAAGCACAGAGACACGCAGCAGCTCCAGCGAGAGTTCACAATCGTCCTCATCTCAGTGTCAAGATATATTGTCTCCTACCAAAGCACTGCAGGCAACTAACCGGACTGAGAGCAATAACCCAGAAGGCATCTTCCAGTTCTCAGACTAGAACAGAGAACGGGCCAAACAGACTTACTAATACTTTGGTACTCACTGTGGTGCTTTTTTCGAACAGTCAAATGCAGTCTGCAATAGGACATGGTGTCCCATAGTTTTGTTTTTCAGACTCCATGCTTCGTTCAGATTTCTTTGGGTCTAATAGCCAGCTATGATCTTTCTAGCCATCTTGTGCTCTGTTTTTGTGTGTCCAGAGTTTGTGAATACTCTTTTTAACGGTACTTGAGAACTTTGTCATGCTACACATATAGGCCAACGGTTCTTTATCCCGAGTTGCAGCTTAATTTGTCTTGGGACAGGGGAAGGTCTTACATTTCTGTTGCATTAAAAGCCAGATCTCAATATGTCTTTAAAAAAATAGAGCAGATGTGGAGAGCCTTCAAAAGCCTTTGAATGTGTCATGTGTTTTAAATTTATATGAGTTGTGTATGCCTGTCTTGTTTTGATACAAATGTTGTGTGGTTATTAAAATGTTATATTTATACAGAACTGTACAGTCAAATGAGTCTTGGTCCATGTAATATTATCAAGTTTTTATAATTAAATCAGTTATGATAGAGTTTTTGAGGTCGGTGTTAACTGCACATTAGTTATTTGGGCATGGTTCCTAACCTTGACTGCCTCTTTGCCAGCTAATGTGAAATGTAATAACAATGCACTTTATGCAAGGGCCTTGGCAGTTAGCTGTTTGATAAAGCAAATTTACTTGGATCAGACGATTTTGAAGTGATATACTTTATTATCCCTCCTCGGAACTGTGCATGAGTAAAGACATTGTGTGGTGTCTTTCTCATGCGCTGGGTAAATTCAAACTGCTTATGCAATGATCTGCCGCAAAAAACTAAAGGGAAATATTACTGAAACACTGTGCATCACACCTATATACTGTGGTTGTACTATGGTGAGGGATCTCTGCTGTAGTAATTTATTATGTAAATAGTATGTTTGGTATTAAGCATAAAACATGCATCGAAACATTTCTGCCGGTGAACTTTTCAATTTGCAACGCCTATTTTATAAATCTGTGCTAAAACACTTGCTTTTAAGAGTGAAACATAAGTCTTTAAAAGCACGTATAAATTAATCTATATTTGAAACAATAACCTTTTAGTCATGTTTTGTTTTAAAATATAAAATGACAGCTATTAACCAATTACATCTAATCAAGTTTTGAGAGTAATGTTAATAAACTTAATCCAGATGCTATGCAAAAAACGTTTATTGGAAAATGTTCATTTAAGGTGTAAAAGTATCAGTCACTGACTGTATTTACATGACCCTAAAAATCTGTGTTGTAGAAAACAAACTGCAATGACGAACAATGGTGCTGTAAGCTAACTTTTACATGAACATACCTTTGTGTTGTTTAGAGGCATTTCGATTTGTAGTTCAAGGACACCGACTTCATCAAACCATCAAGGTTCAAAAATAATGTCTTGATTAAATTGTTAAATTTTTACAAACCTTTGTAGTTATGTTATAGTTATGGATTTGATGTTTGCACGATCGTCACATATTTTACATGATAAGACTATTTATTGTGAAACAATTTAAACTTCTCAAAAAATGGAATGCATTATGTTTCTGGACAGTGTGCCAGCAACGCAGGTATGGCGAAAGCCATAGAAAAGGTGGAGCAGGTAGTTTTGTTGTGCTAAGTCTTCCTTGGCATGATTACAGCGCCTTAAGTTGTTTTATTTTGTATGTTATTTTCTCATCCATGATGTTTTGTTGTGCAGTTTGTTATTTTTTTCACTGTGGACATATTAATAATATGATGTGTGTCACCAAAGAATATTAAGCTTTATTTACTGCATTTCTGTAAATCCCTAAATACATTTCAACGTCATGAATTCTACTTTTGGAAGGTAATATATTCAAATATCGCACACAATTTTAAAGTCTATAATTTTGTCTCGTTTTGATAGTGTTCCCTTCTACAACCACTAAACCACTAAATCCATTATATTCCTAAATTTGAAAGACTAGCCAGGAGAGAAGAAATAGTGACGAAACTCTTAATAGGAAAGTAGAATTGTATTGGGCTTTCTAAGGTGCGTTAAGGACTCCAAAAAACATGGGCAAAACATCTGCTGCCATTGAACTGTTGAAACAAATGTTACAATAAGCCTATGGGACGTGTAGTAAAAAGATAGAAAATAGACCAAAGGCTTACAAAGGTTAACATAATTCACAGTGGAAAATACATAAATATATTTTCAATTGCAATCAATTTACACCAAACAATATTGCAATGTGGCAAAATAATTCCAGCCATGTTGATATGCAAGCTATTCACATTATTGGCAAACAGTTTATAATTTTGAAAGCTTAGCGCCGGTATCAAGTTTTTTTTTTAGCTATTATTTTTTCAGTTGCCCGCCCGAGTACTCTTAAAGAAGGCTTGAACACAATGTATTTTGTTGCCAACATATGTGGCTGACAAGACTGAGGAAGAAATTCAGACACCTTGATATTGTGACTGAACTTTTCTTTTTTTAAAGCATTTGTATTGGTATTTGAATAGAATGATACAAACATGTATATAAGAGTAAGAGTCAATACATGATATATATTTGGGATCTCGTCAGAGTACACTTTAAGTCCACTACCAGTATGGATCGAATAGCTACATAGGATAGCTTCCAAGTAATCAAAGACCATTTCATCATCATAATAGATTCATATGGTTACTCCAGTCTCAGTGGGCCTCAAATTGTGTATGGTCGTAAACCTTAACATACTCCAGTAATTTTAATAGCGATTCTATGGATTATAACACTTTAGTGCTCTATGCATATATTGACAATTGAGAGTTGTAACTGTAGTCGCGAAAATGCCATAAACAATAGACCTATTAGTCAGAGAAAAGAACTGTGTTAATGAAACAAAAATCAAGAACAAGGTTGTCCAGAAGGTCTGAATACTAAAAAACAAAAAAGACAGAGAGAGAGAAGTAGAACCTGCTTTAGATAAAGTGGTTCCAAGGGTTCTAAAAACATTCACATTGTTTCGCTAGAGGCCAGGTAGGCCTGGGCGGTAAATTCCGTTCCGCTCGCGGAATTTGCGGGATTTGGATAATTTCACGTTCCGCAGACAACGCGCAATTGCCAAAAAATCAGTGGCTTCGCGGAATTTTTTGCTTGTTCGCGCTTTCAAAATGCGTGTTCGCGAACAGTAAAAAAGTATCGCGAACGGTCGGAACAAGCCATTCCGCGTGCTCGCGGAGATTTTTTACCGTTTCGCGAAGCTTTGCAAATTCCGCCCACACCTAGTAGAAAGGGAAGGCACCACAGTGATAGCTCCCCTCAGTCTAACTGTTTCTTGTTAAACAAGTATACTTCATCAAGGGGGTTCCACAATACCCTCATCTTGCAGAGTGCCATCCACCATTTCTCCGGCTGCACCATCATTTCAATTATCCCAGGCTCCATGCACCTCCTCCCAAAGGCCGCTAATGGGCAATTCCTTATTCCTCGTGCATCTTCCCGAATCAGTGCTCTCTCGTCAGCTCTGGCCCATGCATCAATTTCCCTTGCACATGTCACCACTGTTGGGCCCGCCCCAGTGATCCATCTCATTGCGATACATTTTCTTGCCAAGACGAAAGCCAGGTCTACAAACCTAGTGACAGCCTTGCTTGCCTTGTGTATAGGGAATGATCCTAAGAGGCAAACCTCTGCTGTGCAAGGGAGTGAACGAGCTAGCACCCCATTAATTGTAGCAATTACAGCATTCCAGAAGTTTTGTAACCTCGGCAACTCCAAGTCATGTGTGCAAACCTGGCTTCTGGCTCCCCACATCTAGGACAAGTCCGCAAATCTCCTCCATACATGACCTGTAGTCTATGGGGGAATCAAATAGTTATGTGTAAATAATTAATTGTACACATTTAAATGTAGTGTTCCTAGAATACGCTTTGGGCTCCCCATAGTCGTAACCCATTCCGTGTCAATCAGGTCTCTGCCCAGTAATGCTTCCCACCACTCCCAGATCTTAACCAATGGTTTCGTGATCATCTCGAGTTGTGCTTTATAAAGCCACTTCACGAGGTGGCATGCAGAGCCCAGGGTCACCAGTGTCTGAATGATGATATGAGTTTCCAGCTCTCGTCCGCTAATCCCTAAACGTCCACACCTGAGAATGATAATTCAAGAACTGAGGGAAAGTCATACTGTGATATGAAATCATCCAGTGGGATAAGCTGACCTAATTAAAAGCAATCACTGACTGTGATGAGACCGGCTGTCATCCATTCAGATAATTGTGGCTCGTGAATAGAGAAAGAGGATACCCATATGGTAACCCTATCAATGGCATCTCCATCTGCATTGTAGTGCCACTCTCAATAAGACCCGTGGTGTGGGAGTGACCATTTTCAGATTACGGAGTTTCACCAGCAAAAGCCCTATTATCAACCAGCCCAATGGAACCCAGCATTTCGAGGCCCTTACCATCTAACCACTGGGCCAACCATTGGGGAAAAATCAGGGGCGCCTAAGCCGCCTTCCCCCAGAGCTCTCGGAAGTACTGCCAGAGAAACTCTGTTGCGCTCCCTATCCCATATAAGTTATTAAACCAAGAGCATGATATCATAACAGGGAGATTTACAAAAAAAATGAGTCTGGGGAACATAATCATCTTGGACAATGAGATTCGAGCCATCACCGGTAACTTTAAGAAGCTCCAGACAGAATTGTACACAGGCCTTAAGTGATAGTATCACTGGTCCCAAATTGCCATCTTTAAGATCATCCAAAGCATGAAATACTTGAATGCACAAATATCGAAAGGACTGAGGTGACCAGGCAAGCCCTAGTAGCCTATCAAATGGCTGTGCCATCCCCGCTGTCATGGAGATAAGTCTTGGACTTGTTAACACGAAGGCCTGTAAGTACCGAAAACTCATTTAATAATGTTATGGCATTAGCAACTCCCAGACGACTATCCGCTTGGTACAGTAATAAGTCATCAGCATATAAAGATATAATATGTTCCTTGCCCTCCAAAATCACCTCATGACCTGCACTTTTCTGTCAGAAGAGCTCGGTCAAGGGATCAATGGCTAGGGAAAACAAAAGTGGAGACAATGAGCACCCCTGCCTGTTGCCCCGATGTACACCATATGAGGCCAAGATGACACCACCCGTCCTAACTCTTACTGTAGGGTTGGTGTATATTCGATGCACCGATCCGATCCAGCCATCTCCTAACCTCATCCGCCTCATTACTGCGTGAAGGAAATTCCATCTTATTGAATCGAAGGCCTTCTCTAGGCCTACTGACCTAACTAAGACACCTCTGTAGACGCCAATATCCTGGTAGAGAATATGAAATAACCGGTGGAGGTTCACAGAGGTGGACCTCATTGGTATGAATCTATTCTGGTCGTTGTGTAGAAGACCTGGCATGTGGGAAATCAATCTTTTTGCTAGTATTTTGCTGAGAATCAGAAAATCTAAATTCAGCAGATAGGGCGATACCCAGATGGGTATGTGGCAGATTACTTCATCTTAGGGAGAGGGACCACAAGCGCATCGTGGACTAAACCAGCAACGATCACAAGCGCAATGACTCTGCATACAATGCCTCTAATCCAGGGGTGGGGCGGGTGCATATGTAGAATAAAACTCTGCTGGCAATCCATCTGGGCCATTTCAGCAATCATCACTTTGATGGCCAAGCGAATTTACTGCACCATCACGCCCACCTCCCCCCCCCCCCCCCCCCCCCCCCCCCCCCCAGTTCCTCCTTTAGAGCCGGATCAATCGTACGCAATGGCAGTGGTGCCAGGAAGTCCGTCAAGGCCTCTGGCAAAATCGCCTTAGGGTGTTTGTAGAGGGTTTTGTAGTAGCTACAGAAGGTTACATTGATGACCCATATGAGTAAAGCAATATCACCATCAGATAAAATCTGGGTTATGGGCGTTCCTCTAGACTCCGGGCACACCAACCATGCTAAGAGCCTGCCCAATTAGTCCCCATCTGTATGTATAGTAGCAAGGTAAGCTCATAAGTCAAGACACTTGAGACGTTCCAAGGCAGCATTACACTGACCCTTTATCTCAGTGAGTTGTGCTTGAATAGCGTCTTTGGAACCTAGCCTATTATCCAATTCATGCAAGCCTTGCTCTAGAGTAGAAAGCTCTTTATTAAGCTCTCTTTTACCCCTAACTGTCTGCCCCATGCAATGACCTCTCACCACAACCTTAAAAGCCTCATATTCAACAAGGGGATGTTTAGCCGTACCCTGATTCAATTGAAAATACTTAGAGATGGTCACTTGTAGTGAATCCGTAAACCATGCATCTTCAAGGAAGGAAGGATGGATTAAGGCGCGACGTTGGAATCACCAGGGGCTCGGCAGTGGGGCAAAATGTCAACAGTAATGGGCTATGATATGATAGTGTGCGCCCTAGATTTTCAGCATGAGTCATACTGAGGCTAAGACAGGTTGAGCAAACAAACATATCCAGCCGTGTTTGTAGTCTATAAAGATGTGAGTAGTTAAAATAATCATGCACTTGTCCTTGCTGCACTCTCCAGATATCTGCGATGCCCCAATGATCCACCCAGTCACAGAAGCCCTTCAAAGACTTGTGTGCCAGCACCCAAGGTAGAGGAGGTGTGGACCTATCTAATTGAACATAAGCAACAGTTACAATCGCCTCCCAGGATGAGATCATCCACTGTGAGCGAGGACAAAGGTATGGAGAGCTCCTGAAGGAAAGGGATCTGATCCAAGTTTGGGGCATATATACTACCCAGAGTGCTCCCTTCCCAGTAGCCTGCCCTTAACCAAAACATAGCGGCCCTCTGGATAGATAATAGAGTGGGTAGTTTCAGAGGGGGTTTCCGCCCGAATCCACCACAATGCCCCCCCCGGGAGTAAGCAGAAAAGGAGGTTGCATAGAGTTGGCCACGTCATCTACGGCGCAGGCGAATGGCTTCTTCTGCGATAAGATGGGTCTCCTGCAGCATCACCATTTGGGCTCCTCGGCTTCACAAATATCGGTGAATACAATGTCGTTTGGAGGCAGAACCTATTCCTATAACATTCTGGGGCAATAATTTTATATTACAATGAGGGTCTATCATGGCTGACAATAGAAAGCCCCTATCCTGTTGCCACCCAGGCACTCCTGTGTACTTTCCAGCAGTATCAAACCAATCCATGACCCCCAGGACAAAATAACAGCATCCCAACCACAAACTCCCACTCGCAAGAGCAGTCCAGCACTGGCTGGCCACCCAAACCTGTAAAGAAACAACATTGTTAAGGGAAAGCCACCACCCAATTCCTAGTAGAGGCAATCCAGGTGGGGGCAGGCAATTTAGCACACAGAGCCCAAATACACGCCAGCCTAGCTATTGTAGTAACACAGAAGAGATGCCCACCGGAGGCCATTGTCAGCAAGCCAAACCTAGGGCACCCCCACAGCACCTATCCAGTATACCATCTCCAACCCAGACCTGACCAGGGATGAACAAATCGTACAATAACACTATATGTCCAGATTCAAACCAGTATTCACAATCATATACCAGGAGCAAGGAAATCAATTAGGAAAGGCATCAAATTATATCATCTACAGACTGCGGAGTCATAACCGGGAGGCCCTTTTCACCCAGGGTTGAACTCCCCAAGTCAGAAGCCGATAGATGATCTGAAGAGGTGTCCATGCCAGCCTCAGTCTTTTGTGATGATACTATTTGAGCTACGGGCAGTAGTGCTGCTCTGTGCTCGTGTTCTGTTTGTGAGAAGGAAGGCCTCTGCAGGGTAGACCCCCTTGGTGAGCCTTTTAAGCCATCTCTTGGTTCTGTCTAGTAGTCCCGAACTTTCCCTGGGAAGCCGTGAGCGGTGCACCTGCCTTGTATTATTCCAGCCACGTCCACACCGCATCATGTGTTTCACATAAGTATATATTTAGTATGATACGGAGTTTGGCAGGAAACATCAATGAAGACTGTATGCCCTCCCACAGAGAGCTTTCTTGCCCTACCCCCCCCCCCTCCCAAGGACGCACCCTGTATCTGCAACTTGGTGGTGAAGTCTGGGAACACCATCACCTTACTATTTTTGATTGCACATGGACCCTTGGTGCAAGCCCACTTTAAAATAATATCTCTCTTCCTATAATGAAGTAATCTTGATACCACCAGCCTATATGGTCTCCACAGTGCCAGGCGGCATGCTGGCACCCGGTGAGCCCTCTCCATGGCAAAGAATTTTGTGAGGTGGTCAGGTCCAGCTGTTGTACTAAGCCAATTTTCTTGGAAAGAAACTGTGTCCGTTCCTTCATTCCCCTTCAGGGAGTCCAATCACTGTAATGTTATTGCGGCAATTCCGGCCCTCCATATCCTCAGCTCTGCATTCTCAGTGAGCACTCTAGCAATGAGATCTTCCACTTTGCCATCTGTTGATTGTTGTTTGGGGAGGAGTTACTCTACAGACTGTTGTACATTTTTGACTCGGTCCACTAGTTTGTGATGTTCTGCCTGCAGTAGGCTCAGCCCCACAGAGACTGTAACAATGTCCTGTTGGAGCGTGGCCTTATTGTCCATGATAGCGATCAAGACCCTGTCCAGATGAGAGTAAATAGAGGCATCCTCTACCTCCCCATCATCCTTTGACCCCGACTGTGAAAGAGTGGAGTCCCCTGTCTCCGACCGTGGGGCCCCCTGTTTAGATTTAGATTTGTCATTAACTGCAATTAGCCTTACCCAGAACCCAAATGGGAACATAATCTAGCCACTGTACTAAAGTAGGAGGGAAGCCACAACTTACTGAACTGTAATCAAATGTATTTGGAGGGCTTTTATTTCCACACAATATTGCCCTTCAGTATTTTTTCCTCTGGGCCTGACCTAGGCTCGACTCAGCACCCCTCCTCAGCCACTGCCTGGAAACCATGCTGCAACCTCTACAATCAATAGGATCACCATGCCCTGACTCAGATCTAGGCGGCCCCCATCGTTCACAGCTGCAAAATTATCAGGATTAATGCAGGCGGTGTCCACCTGCAGCTCCAGAAATATTCAGCATTTAGAGATAATTTTGGCAGAGCTAGTTCATGCCACCTGCCCCTCTCATCAGTTTTAGACTGCAGGCACAGGGCCCAGGGGCTACACCCAGGCCGCATAGCTGAGGTCAGTCACCGCTATAGGTGGTGTATCGCAGTGACAACTAGTGCACGGCTCACTCACCACCACCACGAGGGGGTCACAGATCTTCTGCCCCACCTCAGGCCACTTGGCTCAGCCACCTCACTCTAGAAACATCACCAGGGTCCAGCACGGTCCGCAGGCCCAGCGCTTGTCTCCCAAGGGGGGAGGAGGGGGGGGGGGGGGATGTGGGGATTTCTGCATAGAGTGCGTTGCCATAATCCAAGCAGTTAGTGATGAGGGCTTTGTTGATGGTACGTCTGGTGCTGACTGGGAGCCATTTGAAGATTTTTCAGAGCATGCGAACAGTGAGGAAGCAAGCGGAGGAGACTACTTTGAACTGGTTTTTCATAATGAGTTTGCTGTCCATGATGATGCCGATGTTCTGGGCATGGTCTGTAGTAGTGGGTGAGGTTCGTAGTTCAGCAGGCCACCAGGTGTCGTTCCACGGGGTGGTGTTGTTCCCGGAGATCAGTACTTCTGTTTTGTCTGTATTGAGTTTTAGGCAGTCTGAGGCGCTGGTCATGCACAGGCTAGTCCAGAAAATGTTTTCTACACTTCAGTTCAGACCAAATCAGTCCAGTTTAGCCCACAGTGACTCTCCAGTGCCTGCCACATGGTGACACACCGCTCCCCCACCCATGACTAAGCCATCTGACATAACCTGAAAATAGTAGCCACCAACCAGCACATTAGCATCAGTTCCTTTTTTCCACTCCTCATCAATGCAGCACAGAGCTCACTTAGGTTCTCGCCAACAAAGTCCTCAGCTTTCAACAAATACTAGGTCAAATGTGTCTGCAAAGGTCTTCATTTTTAGGTCTCGCCTAGCGACGCAGCGCATGGGCACAAGCCTTCAGTCTGCCGGCAGATTCAAGGGAGAAGAATGGAATTGCCCTATGGACCACCGTTCTGCAGCTCGGCTCTGCAAGGGAGCAATCTCAAGGCTCAGGGACAGGGCACAGTGCCACCTCCCTGGAAGACGAGCGATGACATTCACAGGCCAGGCATGCGAGGATGCGTCCGCATGGACTCGCCTTGAGCAGGGCCATTTGTTCAAGCGCAATGCATGTGCTGGGCTAACGGGTCATGTGAGGGAGCCGACGCTCAACGGACAAGTGACTTCTGTACCGTGCATGCCAGCTGCCGTAAGACCCACCCTCTCAAGTCAGAAACTGTGTTGCGTCCATAAACCACATAACTTGTACAAAAACCCTAGAAATCCCCGACCGACCCTCGAACTCATCGCCTGTAGAACGGCCTAACATAGGGGAAACGCTTAACCATGGAGAAAGGAGACCGGTTTCCTGGCGTTTGCTCCAGCATCCCCGAAAGAACCACTCTAGTGTATCATGACATAAAAACAGAAGCAGGGACAATCGTAAAGCTAAAACCTTACCGCATACCTGCTGCAAGGCAGCAGGCTGTGGAACAAGAAGTAGACTCAATGTTGCAGGCAGAGATCATAGAGCCCTCACAGAGTAATTGGTGTTCTCCGGTGGTACTGGTACCCAAACCGGACGGTAGTCTCCGGTTCAGTATTGACTTCCGCCAACTAAACGGTCACTCCAAATGTGACAGCTACCCTATGCCAAGAGTCAATGAACTCGTAGAAAGACTCTGGGGCCTGTGTGATGTCCACCATCGATCTAACAAAGGGCTACTGGCAGATCCCTCCCCATCCTGCTGCCAGGGAAAAAACAGCCTTCTCCACTCCTTCCGGCCTATACCACTTTAGGGTCATGCCCTTTGGACTGCACGGGGCCCCCACAACTTTCCAGAGGTTAATGGATGTCGTTCTACGGGCTCACCAACAATACGCGGTAGCTTATCTGGATGATATTGTGGTATGTAGCCCTGATTGGGAGACACACTTAGAACACCTTCGTCGTCTCTTCTCCTCTCTCCAGCAGGCGGGTCTAACACTCAATCCAAAAAAGACCACCCTGGGAACCAACCATATAGAATATTTAGGGTGCTCTATCCAAGACGGAACCCTGCAACCACAACGCACCAAATTAGAAGCAATAAAGAACATACCCCGGCCAACCACTAAAAAGGATATCCGGGCCTTCCTTGGACTAGTCGGCTATTACCGACGCTTTATTCCAGATTTCTCCTCCATAGCCTGCCCCCTAACCGACTTATTAGCTCAGCGGTATCCCAATAACTGGCTAGAACGAAAGGATTCCCAAGAAGATAGCTTTCAGACCTTAAAAGCCCTTTTGTGCCAGGGCCCGGTACTGATGTGTCCCAATTTTGAAAAGCCCTTCGTCCTACAAACGGACGCTTCAGATCGAGGATTAAGGGCAATCCTTTCTTAACCTGACCAAAAAAGTGAATTAAGACCAATATTATATCTCAGCCGTAAGCTGTTCCAACGAGAGACCCACTTCTCCACAATGGAAAAAGAATGCCTGGCTATTAAGTGGGCTATGGGGGCTCTACAATACTATTTATTGGGTCGACCTTTTTTTCTGATTACTGATCATGCCCCTCTCACTTGGCTTGCCACTCACAAAGACACGAACCCCAAAATACTCCGATAGTTTCTATCCTTACAACCTTTTTCTTTTCAGACCATCCATGCACCAGGCCGAGCTCTAGGAAACGTGGATTTTCTTTCGCGGTACCCGTCAGAAACATGGCCCGAACGTCCATGCCTAGAGGGAAGGCAATATAGTCCCGCACTCCTCCTAGCGGGACTTCCAAGATGGCACCCACGACTAGACCGCTGGAACCAGCAATGGGCGGTCTAGTCTTTCCTTGTTGTGACGCGCCAAGCAGGCAAACGGAAGAACAAGCAGTGGGACCCGAGAGTTCCACACCGTTGAGGAGGACCACGAAATCAGAACAAACCCTGACCCAGTAGGAAGACCCCAAGACAACGGAGAGCCCGACGCCTGAACCGCCCAGTGGCAACATGTACGAGTCCGGCCCACCCAAAGGAGAGGAGGAGGGCGGCAAGGCTCCGACAGCCACGACCCCGGAGGGCTGTGGCCGGAGGCAAGTACCTTTGTTTAATTATCTCACGGTGGGCTGGTGTAGGGCAGGACTGTGAATAGCCCCCTGGTCCACTATTATTGTTTTTTTGTAGTTGCCCTCCTCACTCATTGCACAAATCCCTCCCCAGTCCTGTACACACTCTTGCTTTGTCGGTGTTGGTGGTGGTGCATTAACTAGTCCGTACCTTTGGTTGCTGACCCTGTTGTCCCTTCTCTCTTGAGGGTACCGGCCAAGGACAAACATTCCCCGACAGCAAGGAGGAACTGACTGACGACCACCGCAATTTCATCCATGACCGGAAGACCATCGAAGCCACCCTCCCTGAGATACATAGACTGAACCAGCATTCAAGAAACTCCTTTTCCTGTTTCTCCTTACAAACCACTTGTCCCTTCCACTCCTGAACCCCCCCCCCCCCAGCTCCCTGACTGCCCATAACCAACAACTAAAACAAATAAATAAAAGAATCACCACTCTCACTAGTGTCTGTGCATCCTGTAACCTGGGGGTCCACACAGCAAAACTTAAATTAAAAATCCTTTGCAGATTTTAGCAGCTCATTCAATAGAGGTGACCGCACAAGTCCATCAAGCGCCTGGGCCAACTAGGCTGAGCCTTGATCCTGGCTCAGCTACACGCAGTCACATGAACTACGAACCGGGTTGATCTGATATAAACTCTTGAAAATGTAATAACTAGCAAGGACTAAAAAATAACAAACTTGGAAACCCAAGCTCAGTGTATTCCTTCAAACAGATGGGCTCATGACTTGCACCTCCCTAGTGAACAAGCTTTGCACACTTGTTACAATTCTTGCAGACAAGCTGAAAATAATCATCCCACTAAGAGAGAGACCAATGTAGCGGGCCAAGCCACCGGAATATCCTCATGAGAGAAGGGTAAAAACCTAGAAGGACCCATGTATCAAATGGATTTTGTTGGCTGTTGTAACACTGTGACTTTCCAGAAGTACGCCACAAACAGCAGCATGAATAAACCAGCAAAGTGTCCTGCCAATAACCCGACTTTCTTAGAGGTAGCCGAACCAACCACTATCCCCCTAACTAGGAGGGAGAAGAAGAGGCTCAGCAGGTAATACTATCAGGCATGGTGCCCGCCCTAAACTCTGCACCTAGGACCAATATCAATCTCTCCCCTCAGTCAAAACCACCCCTCAAGCTGTTCCCAATCTTTCAACAGGCTCAATCCGCTCCATCACTCCAATTCGGGTGTCTTACTTCTCAGGCAAATACGGACCCGTACCTGACTGCACACCCTCTATATCTTGTATGAAGGACGCATAACAACTATTCTCCTCATCGAAACTCAGTTTCATTCGAAGTCAGGCCTGAAAATTCCTCATCCGCACAGTTGGAAAATACAAGGCCCCTGGCGAAAAATAGCTGATATGAATTGTCCATCATTTATTGTAGCCACAATTAAGGGGTGCAAACTTAAGACGTGGTAGATAGGCCTTGTTCTCATCCCTCCGTTTGGCGCTCTCTGACCTAGTCTACAGATTCCCCACCCACGAGATCCTAATAAAAGGTGATTGTTATTTGTTTTTTAAACATATTTTATTGTCAGTTTGCACAGAGGTCGCAGGGCTCTGTACCCCAGAGACCCCTGCAGTATCAATTTATACATTTGCACAACAGCAACTGACTATAAAAGGTTATTTTAATATACATAACTTAGATAGCGTAGTGGATCTGTATCACAACAATAGCTCCTCTACAGTGGGGGACTTGCCAGCTGGGCTAAAAGCTTTAGAATCACCTCCCTGCATTCCAATCAAATCATAAACAAAATTGCCAGTACACCCATACATTCATTTAGATGCATTACTACGCCGGATTACACCTTTGTAAGTGCCTCGGTACCGGCCAAATATAAATCGTTCATTGTAACAGAACGCACACAATACAGTTTGACCTGGAATTCCCACGTGCAGCCAACTGATTACATTAGGCATGCCCACGAGAGCAGAAACTGTTGTAGGGATTCTGCGTATGCACAGAACTATGCGCAGGAAACCAGAACCTTAGAGAATTGTGGTGTACCAGAAACTCCCCTCAGAACTAAGAACCCCTTATCCGACTAGCTTAGTGTCCCATTCGTTATCCGAGATTTAGCTCTGCGGTCCCAATGTATAGACAACCCAGAACATGCGACTTAGTCATTCTCAGGAATGGTGGGAACCCGAAATACCCGTTTGCACATATATATCAGTCCACAACAGAATAACTAAGACACAGTAAAGTTTAAAGAATTTATTCATAAACCTCGAGTCCTGTCATACAGTACTTTGGCTAACATAAGCAGACAAATGGTTAAGATCATTACCATTAGCATTGTTACAATACCATAGAAAATGAAAGGAGCGATCATATTAATAATGACAGTGGAAAACAACCACCCTCCTTTCTCTAGCAACTAATAAAATATTATTAGACTATTAGAAGGTCTCATAGGCTTGCATAGGGGACCCCATACCGTATAGATCAGCTTAGGTGTATCACATCACAGGATCAGCTCAGTGTTCTCTGCTCTTCTATCGAATGTGTCTAAAAACCTGCTGCGCTGTAATATTAAAGCCTACGACTTTCTGGTATTTGCAGCTGCGTGCATGTTATGACTAAACAGTGGTATGATCACCCTGAACACAATCAGCCGGCACCGTCTAGTGTCCTAGAACAGTTCTTTACTCGATGTACAGACCAAGGGCACTAGCAACTGTTAACGATGTATAAATAACATTCACTTGAGACAAGAGCGAGTCTGCATTTCTCAAATGAATAACATGTAACAACAGTGTCGGGTGCAAAGGCAGCAAAAGCAGCAAGATGGCTGTCTAACAGCTAACGTGATTGAGCTAACTTAGCACTGTAAATAGGGAGTGGCCTAAAACCACGTGACATCCCCCTTTGATCGAACCACGGGACTACCAGGGGCGTATTTTTTAATAGAACGCAGAGTTCAAAGTCAACGATGCAGACTAAAGAGCTCGAAATGTGAGTTTCAGAAAATGAGAGAAAAAAATTCGAAAAGAAAAATATATAAAAACACAAGCCATCGTCCATAGAAGCCAACGATCGTTTGTGAAAAAAAATGCACCTCCACATGACTTGCCACCAGACATTGTGAGCACAAATGTTAGTCTAGGAAAGTATAAGCAGCATATGCAGCCGCAGCTTCCAGTAGAAAATCATTGGAGTCATCCGCAAAATTGTCTGTCATCCAATTCAGCAACGAAAAAGAACACACGTGTTCCACAGGGAAATGAGTATCAAGTATCAAGCACTCCACGTGGACAAGAAGCAGGCATCTCGATGTAACTTCGTGCCAGGAAGTCAACTGCTGCCTTCTCGATATCCCATAAACCAAGGACTCCATGCGCCGCACCCAAGGCCATAAACCCGACTCCAGAACAGTCAAACTCATGAACCACTAAGGGATACATTAGTCGATCAAAATCCAGGTCAGGTGACACCAAGTTTGACAAACACATATCAGGAGCCCATTGGAACGGACATTCGAGACAGTGAAAAACAGGCTGTACACAAGTGAAAAACGGGAACCGGAAGGATAATCCATAAGCGACACTCAAGGTAGCCAGTGGTAAAGTCCCATAGGATTCCCACATCCGGCTACGCAGATGGAACAGGCTGAATCCGTGGTCGAGTAGCGCAAGTCGTGCATCCATAGCGTAGAGCGCAGACCAACAGGAGTATGCCAGCAATTAAAGCGAGAATCAGAGGAAACCCTCCGAAAACACCAGAAAAAATAGAATGAAAAATAGCTGGTATTATACCAAAGATAGACTGGAAAGACGTCACAAGGCGAGAGCCTACAATTTTAAAAAAATGGACCAGGCCAGTCGTGGAAGAAGCATTGAAGATAGTGTGTATTAATGTGCCAAAATGCAGGGGGAGGTCAGTATTCAAAAGAGCTTGAACCTCTGTGCGAGTGTTCGCCACTTGAAGGAGAAATGTTTCACGGGACGAAGTCAACGCAACCTCCTTTTGAGACAAAAGAGCCCTTATTCTGCTCATCCTATTGAACTCTGCTTTCAAGGTTGGAATCGTCGGCCAGATGGATATATCAAGCCGGCCTTGCGGGGGTGGGAAAAGCACGTTATTACAGCAAATTACCCTCCGTGAAACTGAAACATAGGGAATTCCAGCTAACATCCCACAGCAAGCCTCACTATTTAAAAGCAAATAACTACCATTTGCAAGCAGCGTAAATGATGGCGTTATAACTGGCACAGGAATGCCCTTCAACACGCAAGCTAAATTAGGGGCATTCATATTACACGATCCATGTAATTGGATATGTCTACACACTACGGAATGATCAGGAGCAGACGTACACTCCTCACCCTTCAAATAAACTTCTTTGCCTTCTCTCTCACATCGATATGTAAATGGGAGAGACCAGACTTCATGCAAGAAGGCAGAACCAAGTTTTTCATATCTGCCCAAGGCGTAATGTTTCATGCACGAACTAAACCTATACATAGAAATCGGGAGAGTGACCATCCCATGGATGAGCCACACTGCATAATCAGACTCAGCCACTGAAAAAGGCAAAGGCTCTAACATTTCTATATGTAGTAGTGAATACGTAGCATCTTTCATGGACATGAATTGCTGCTTTGCTGTCAGATTAAATGGGCGGAATAAAGAAGAAATATTCATGTAATCCCAAGGTACTTTCCCCGCCTTTAACGTCTGCAAAGTCCAAGCAAATTGCATAATCGATCGTAATTGATTTTGACCATGATATAACACAGACACATCCTCCTGGACAATATCTACAACAGATGAAACAATGTTATCTAATGTATATATTCTTGAAGATAAGGTGTTAATACTATTATCTATTACCGCCAATACTTTTTCCATATTGGCCTGGTCAATAGCACGGAGCCTGGAAGCAGCCTCAATCTGCGACAACTTCCAAACCTCGTTGTAAACAGCATACACCCACCTTTTGGATCTTCCCAATGCGGGACCTTTAACAAAATCATTCAAATCTATTTTGTCATGTAAACGGGACAAGTGAATTTTTACAGAATCCAATGTGGAATGTTGCAGCCATGTCTGGCACAATTTACCTACCGAGTAGGTAGTGACAGTGTGTGAGGACACAAAACGAGGGTCTACTCTATCCTGTATGTATCCGGGAACCAACCCCAAAAATCTGCGTTGACAGGTATCCGAACTTCTCTGCCATACCAACCAACCTTTAGGGTCAAATGCACTAATATTGAAGGTGGAATTCGAAAGAAAAGATTGCAACATAGCAAGGGACATATCTGTGTGATTCTCCCAATCAGGATAAGCACTCAGATCCGGGATCGAGGTAGAAGTTAATTTTTTAGATATCGCCAATCCAAAACAGGTTGTCTGAAAAATTGTGGAATTTAAAAATAACATGTGGTTTGGGATGAGGCAGGCACGATGTAAAGCTTCTGTTCCTTGTACTTGCCAAGACTTAGTGCCCCAAACCGATTTGAGATCAATAGTATCTTTCCAAACGTCATACCCTCCAATTGCCAAATCGTCCATAAAGGACTTAGAGAACAACAATTTAGTGTGAGTCAAACGCACCTTTGAAATAGGTTCGTCCTTAATTTTAAAATAAAAGGATGCATTATTGGACACACTGAAATCTGAAAAATATGAAAAATTGTTGACCAAAGTCATTGAACTACCAATCATCGGGGCAGGGCAATGTTCCCACTGAGTAAAGTTGACTAAACTACGAAATGTGTTAGCCCTATGAAGAAAATGAGTACCATAATGTTGATAACAAAACTGCTCTGCATAGTTTTCAGTATTCAAATACAAATCCTCAGCATCAAATGCGGCATAGTATTTCAAATCAGAAAACAGTGTCTCTATAGTTTTTACATCCCAATCATCAGATCGAATGTTCTGTTTTACCACATCCCCCATAGAAACACGATATACAGATGGTACATTAATCACTTCCGTGGGCCAATGAATTTGAAATTTCACCGCATCCCATGCTATTCCATCACGGACAGGCCAGGCGGTGATGTTCACAAAAGTCTGGTCCCTCTTCATGATGTGTGACGATGAATGTGGGGCCAAAGTTCCATTAATTAATCTAATAGTAGAACGTTCATTCAGGTAGTGTCCATTTATAAGCCTAAAAAACACCACCACAAAGCCAATGGACATGAACAAAAAAATGCAAATGAGCACCAGCCAAATGTAAATCCAGGGGGAAACCAAAAATTGTCTCTTGAACCAGGCAAAAAATTGTGAAAATTTGGAAGGGGCAGTGGAAGTCAATGATTCAGTTCCAAAGGAAGAATTAGACTGGGGAATTTCTGATGAATGCAAAAGGGGCAATGGAACATCAGCAGGATAAGAATACTCAGCATCATCGGGCAAATCACCATCCGCAGGCGATACAGCAGAATCAGAAAGTACTTGCATTTCAATGGCAACCTCAGGCACGATGTCAGATGGTGGCACCACAACAGAACTGAGCATCATTGAAGGGCAAGAAACTGAAGGTGTCAGACTATGGAGTATCGGCCACCCTGTGTAGCTTGACATTGTCAACTGAAATGTACCTGTTGTCTCTGTGACCAGGAAGTGGAGGCAAAACAATTGTACGTGTACCCTCAACTCCAAGCACCGGCACAGGTGCACGATAAGAGGGGCCAAACTCTTTCTTCTTCTCCACCTTCTCACGGACCAGATCACCAACTCTGGGTAGCCAGCCGACTACCGGAATCTGAAGTCCAGCTTCGGACGCAGAGGATATGTGCTCTTTTGCTAGAGTGTCTCTTGCTTCTTGAAGATTCTGTAAGACAGTACAGTGGTCATCTAAGTCAAAAGGCGCGGCCGCCGCCGCCATGTCTAGACCCTCAAGGTCTGGGACAAACATTCGAACCCCGAAGAGCATCATGTACGGGGTCCTCCCACCCAGAGACCTTCTAGGGAGATTATTAAGTGCACGTTGGACGTCATACAAATGAGCTAGCCAGTTTTTGCCAGTACCTAACACCCTGGCTGTCAATGATTGCTTTAGGTCACGGTTCATTCGTTCCACAACACTATTGCCCTCAGGCCGGTATGGAGACGAAAATTTGACTTGGACCCCCAAACTTCTCATAGCTTCTTTGTACGCCTTAGAGGCGAACGCAGGGCCCTGATCAGAGTGAAGGGTTCCACATGCAAAACTCCCTATAAAGACACGCAATGCTTTGATGACAGTCCGGGCGTCAGCACTCCTGTGTGGCCACACCCAAAGAAAACGTGTGCACGAATCCACTGCAACCAAGATATACTTGTACGCAGTGTCAGAGGAAAAAGGACCGCAGTGATCTAAATAAACACACGCTAGTGGTTGATTAGATATATGCAGCTGCGTTTGTGGTGGACGCGCCACAGAAGACGGCTTTATTTGTTGGCAAATACCACAATTGAGGACATAAGTCCGCGTATGTTTGTACAAACCGTACCACCAATAACGCTGCTGCAACAGTGACACAGTTGCGGACACTCCGGCGTGCGCAGACGCAACACCCTCGTGCGCAGCTTGCACCAAAGCAGGCCTGCAGTCTGCATTGGGAATAACTCTATCCCCAACATCATTAATCCTCACTAACGGGACGTTATCAGGACTTAAGTGATAATGGTATCGAGAAGGGAAACCTCTAGGGAAGTTTGTCCCAGTCTCTGAAGCAGCAATGGCTGCCAAGATGTCATCATCGATCTTACTTTTGGATCTTGTAACTGCTGCTACCAAGTATGTTGCCACTGCTGTTTTAGCTGCCTCGTCAGCCAAACTGTTACCGACAGCATGGACGCCAACTCGTTGGTGACCAAGAGTGTGAATAACATTCACAAGGGGCCGACTGCCTTTTAGTTCAGCCACCCTAGCCCAAAGCGTTTTATGCTTCACTGTGCTACCTTTTGAATCACGAAATCCATTCGCGATCCAAAACATCAGATTGTCGTTGTAAGACTGAACACAATAGTAAGAATCACTCACTATAAGAGTTGTGACTCTATGATCAGCAAACTCCAGTGCAAGCACCAGAGCACGAAGCTCCGCCAACTGTGCGGTACAATCACCCAAAGTCTGCGTATGCACCGCATCCTGTACGAATTCTCCATTCACGAAAGTACCAACAACAATTGCGCAAGCCGCTGAATAAGCGTGCCTTGATCCAGTTGCGGGCTGCGCGGACCCATCAGTGTATATGACACAATGGAACTCCTCCAACGGGCGCAATGTAAGTGGAGCCGGATGAACTAATTCATACTCCAAACTCTCCTGAGTCTGTAGCCCTGCGTCAAAGATGTATTCGACGTCAGGCGAGGCTAAGGAGGTCGCCCATTGTATCCACCTTGGATGCAAAGCTTTAGAATTCGGCACACTTGCTTTAGTGACTGCCTCTAGGGCAGGAAATGGTGTCACCACCATCATGCGTTTCCCCTGTGATAGCGCTCGTTCTTTCAGGATTGCCATCTGAACTGCTGTCAAAACCTTTTCGACAGTGGAGAAACGCATTTCAGCCGAAGTATATAAATGAGATTTGTAAGCAATGGGGACCGTGCTGCCCTCATTGTATGTTAAGTACGTGAACCCCTCCACACCCGGTACAATTCTTATGACCAGGTTTGTGTGGTTGTCACGAGTTTGTAAATATTTCGCAGTAAGAAGGTCAGACTGCAAAGAGTGCAATGCAGCCGAATGCTCTGGCAGCCAGCAAGATTTGGTAAAAGTTGGTTGTACCAAGGCATATAGTGTCTTGATACGCTGGGCATATTCAGGAATGTAGGTACGACCGAAATTCAGAAAGCCCAGCAATGATTGTAGTTGTTTCAATGTCGCAGGGATACGAAGGCGTGCGCATTTCTCAAGGAACTGCGGAGCCAAGCCGCGGCCCTCATTGTTGAGTTCGTACCCCAAGAATAATACTGTGTACTCGGCAATGTGGGACTTCTTAAAGTTAAACTTGTAACCAAAGTCCGCAAACATAGTAATTATGTTGTCCACGCGAGCAAGGTGTGGAAGCAACTCGTCGTCTGTTAAGTATATGTCATCAACGTACGAGTATGCCTCCGGGTCTACCATCTCTAAGAGAGAGACCACACGGGCAGCAAATACCCCAGGACTATTTTTATAGCCCATAGGAAGCCTTTTGAACACTTTTTGTTTACCACCCGAAGTAAAGGCGGTCCACTCATAACTATGAGGGGATATGTTATGGCAATAAAAGCCATTGGACAAGTCGAGTGTGGTTTTGAACCTCTTTCTCACAAGACTATCGACGAGAGCCGAACTATGTGTATTTTGCACCGCACAATTCCGGCAGTGCGAGTTTAAGTGCCGGTAATCCAAAACTAGGCGGTACGATCCGTCAGGCTTCGTCACAGTGAATAAAGGATTATTCATGGGTGACACACACGTTTCAATTACTCCCTGATATTCCAATTGTTCAAGGATAGACGCGATGTGAGACCTAGCTTCCCGACGCATAGGGTATTGAGGTTGTGGCTGGGGGTCGGACCGCAATGGAATTTCGTGGAGGGCAGAACATTTATCCCACCCCACCTGATTACGATACAACGCAGGTGCTAGCACCCGTGCCCACTCCTCGGATAACTTCCCAGACTCCTCCTTGGGCACTACGTGTCCAAAAGAAGGAAGAATGACTTCTTCCCCCCTTGGAGCGTTTAGAACGAAAGCCGGGGGCCAATCTTTCTCCGCCAATAGTATATCATAGGTGGTCGTCAGATTATCCCAAAATACCGCGTTAATTTTTCGTTGTATGTCACCCTCAATATTGAGGACTACGTCAAATAATCTCTCAGGGGGGGCTACGCGAGTATCAGCAGTTTCTACTGTCACATAGATTTTAGTTGCTGTCGCCTCCAGAAATGGACGCAGTGCTCCCCGCACTACTGTAACTTCCGCCGCGCTGTCTAGCAGCGTCAGCGCCCATTTCATGTTCAGAAGCTGTGTCCGTACCATCTGAGGCATACTTCGCTGAGATTGCAGCAACTTTCTTTTTCTGAAATGGAGGACGTGGACGTGCAGAATCTTCTTGCTTGCCTTTTCCGTCCGCCTGTCTTGGGGCTGGTCTCGACCTTGAGCACCCCGGCCTCTCCCACGGTCTCCGCCACCAAAGTGTGAAGCCGTTGATTCCTGTGAAGAACGAGGAGAGCGCTGGTCAGGAAGCTGAAATCTATCAGGTGACTTAATACGAGAACGATCACGTAAATCATAAGTGCGTTCAACATACGCCTGAACAGGAGAGGCAGGACGAGTATCCTGTTTCTGTTGCTGTTTATCTTGTTTCTTAGCTCGCCAATTTTGTTTTGGAAAGTTGGGTTTATCGTCTTTTGTAGACGAACTCACTTTAGTGTGCTGTACTACATCAGGAATTTTGATGGTGGGTTTCACGCCTAGTGCACTACGTCCAACCATCCTATAGGCTTTTGCAATAACTTTTGCAAACTCCCTCGGCTTATCTTCTTCCGCAATTAGTTCCATCATGTTTCCCACTTGAAACTGCATGGCATCTCCTTTGAGATTTCCCATAATCATGGAACATACCACATCGAAGCTGTCGATAAGCCGCATTCCCAACTCAATAGCTGCTTCCGCACCATGATCCTCCTGGACTTTTTTGATAACGGAAGGTAGTACCGACATAGACGTAGTGCCGAAGCACTTTGAATAGGTCGCGGCAAAGACCTTGCCCCAATTGTCACAATCGACAATGTCTGGGACTAGTTCTTTCGGCAAAGTAATAGTGAGTATCCTGTGTTTTTCCACAGGACTAGTGTTAGGAAACACGGCTTCTAGTTGATCGAATTTTTCTACAAGCCAATAAGGAAACTCATCCTTATTCTGGGGGCGCTTGCCAACAACCGCGTTTACCATTACAGGACTGATCACCACCGCATGATGGTGATCAGCCCCGTGTCCCGCAACTGCAGGTGCCCCCACCTGTACAGTGCGTGACACATACTGCACTAAAGCCCTATGGACCGTAATCAGGGTTGTGTGTAGTATACGTAAGCTATCCACACCTACCGTCAGGTAGCGTGGATGAGGTGTATGTCCGGCCAGCACCGGCCAAGTAGCTCCTTCAATTGACAAAGGACCTAGTCTCGCCGGGGTGACCGTGTGGGGGAGGGCGCCATTAAACAAAATAGTGTGCTGCCAGGTAGAAATAGGAATTTCTAAAGCCATATATGGGGTATAATGAAGAGGCACCTGCGTAGCAGTGTATTTGTGGAACGTTTTATCGGTATCTTCCACAGCCTCAAAGGTAACCCAAGAGTAAAACAACTCATAATGGTAAGTGGCATTTGCACTAACGACAAACACCACTGCCATCCCGTCATCAGGCACTCCATACGTCCTCAAATGAGCACGTAGAGACACCCTACTATGAGCTGGAATTTCTACCGCCATTAGGACGAAAAAGAAGATACAACGAGATCTTCAGTAGCACTTGGGCTTAGATTAGTGTAACCTTTTTTATTATCAAGCTTGAAAGAACCTATAGCCTAAAACCTAGGTAGGTTAAACCGTCACTCCCGTTATCCGGAAACCAGAGTGAGGGCGTTGTGGACTAATAAAAGCACTACTAAGGCATCTCAGATATTAAGACCAAACGTTAGGGGCGCCATGTTGTAGGGATTCTGCGTATGCACAGAACTATGCGCAGGAAACCAGAACCTTAGAGAATTGTGGTGTACCAGAAACTCCCCTCAGAACTAAGAACCCCTTATCCGACTAGCTTAGTGTCCCATTCGTTATCCGAGATTTAGCTCGGCGGTCCCAATGTATAGACAACCCAGAACATGCGACTTAGTCATTCTCAGGAATGGTGGGAACCCGAAATACCCGTTTGCACATATATATCAGTCCACAACAGAATAACTAAGACACAGTAAAGTTTAAAGAATTTATTCATAAACCTCGAGTCCTGTCATACAGTACTTTGGCTAACATAAGCAGACAAATGGTTAAGATCATTACCATTAGCATTGTTACAATACCATAGAAAATGAAAGGAGCGATCATATTAATAATGACAGTGGAAAACAACCACCCTCCTTTCTCTAGCAACTAATAAAATATTATTAGACTATTAGAAGGTCTCATAGGCTTGCATAGGGGACCCCATACCGTATAGATCAGCTTAGGTGTATCACATCACAGGATCAGCTCAGTGTTCTCTGCTTCAGCTCTTCTATCGAATGTGTCTAAAAACCTGCTGCGCTGTAATATTAAAGCCTACGACTTTCTGGTATTTGCAGCTGCGTGCATGTTATGACTAAACAGTGGTACGATCACCCTGAACACAATCAGCCGGCACCGTCTAGTGTCCTAGAACAGTTCTTTACTCGATGTACAGACCAAGGGCACTAGCAACTGTTAACGATGTATAAATAACATTCACTTGAGACAAGAGCGAGTCTGCATTTCTCAAATGAATAACATGTAACAACAGTGTCGGGTGCAAAGGCAGCAAAAGCAGCAAGATGGCTGTCTAACAGCTAACGTGATTGAGCTAACTTAGCACTGTAAATAGGGAGTGGCCTAAAACCACGTGACAAAACAAACATGCTGGTAAGGCAACTGAAGTGAGGGAAAGACACGTTTCGATTTATTCACATATAGAAGAAGCAATTGACTAAAACGCTTGCCAACCCTGAGAAGCTGCTATGCGACTGGGACCTACTCACAGACTTAGCATTCCGCAACCTGGAGGGCCAAACAAACCATCGCCCACTAAGCAAATTGGATCTAATATACTGAATTAAGACTTAGCAAATCAGCCCTGAATGCTGCTACCAGAAGATATAGTGAGGACAGCAAATAAGGGGCAAAAAAAGGAAAGCCCGTAGTTATGTCACAATTCGCTCCCTGCACTCTCGTGCCCACCACCAGAGGGGTGCATAGTGTGACTTTCCTGTGTTCTAAGCTTCCAGATACTCCCCTGCATGCATATCCTGGCGTCCATCCATTTGGTCACTATTTGGGAATTGACATCCATTCCCAATCACTGCCTGTTTTTTTAAAAGCCAGCCTGCTCATGCTTGAAGCCAGCTTGCTAATGTTTGACACTCTGTTACCATACGTAAAATTCCCTGCTCGCTGCTTCGTCTCCACCCCTGCAGGCCAAGGATGGGTGGAGGAATTCAGCTAACCTGTGGCTTGCTGCTGCTAGCCTGCTCACATCAGATGCATGTCATTACTTTGACCTGTTTTAAGCCCCAACTCCCTTCAGGCCAAGGTTGGTCTTTGTAGCTGTGTACAGGTGAGACCGACCCTTGTTTCCAGTGCTCCCTGAGCATTTGCTATCCTTGTTTCCAGTGATTCCTGAGCTTTAGGTATTACTTGTTCCGGAACTGCTGCTGTTTTCCTTGTTCCTGAATTAGCACTGCCTGCAGTGCAACCGTGACTTCTGAGCTTTAGCTCACTTCTCGTTCCTGCTCCTGAGCCTTAGCATTCCTTGTTCCTGAGCTACAGCAGTTTCCCTTGTTCCTGAACTGGCACTGCCTGCAGTGCTACCCTTGCTTTTGTGCTTTTGCCAAATTCTTATTTCTGATCCTGCACAGCCTTCAATGCTACTTTATTTTCTTGTCTTCTAATCCAGCACTATTCTAGTATACCCATGGAGCCTCCCCTTCTGTATATTCTTTTCCATTCCCTATCTTTCTTCCCATTTCCTTGGTTCCAGTTCCTAGTTTGATGTCTTTTTATTCTGCTGTCTTGCTTCTGTTACCTTGTATGTTTGTTACCTGCTTTCTGCCAAGTGTGCCCTGTGATTTTCTTCCTTTCTTGTTAAGCACTCCTCCTTGCAAGCTCCTTGTCTTTTGTGCTTGTGTTTAGTTTTACCCCCTTGCTGTTATTGCCTTGCGTGTTCCTGTTTGATCGCCAGGATCCATGGGCACAGCTGACTACCTAGGTGGTGTTTCTTGTTTACTGTGAGTATTGATTTTGAGTTACATTTATAACATCCCCATAGGTATAAGCTCCACAGACCCTGCCTTTGCATGCATATCCTACTTGTGGGTACTTGCAGTCAGTATCTGTAACAGCAATTGTGGGTGAGGAACTTACTGAGCTTCAGTCTTACCGTAAGGAGCTCCTGAGTGCTTTACCCCACTCTCCCCTTTATTGTTAATATTGTTTCATATATATGTCTTGCTCATTCGTCCTGGGTGTAGTTATTCTGAATGCTAAATCACCTAATGAGTGCCTTTCCTTTCTGAGTCTTAGCCATCTTGTTCCTTCATGTAGGCTTCCTCTTTGGATCCCTATTCTCCTCTGACTTCCTGAATGATCCTGGGCAGCGCTGTACTCCTCTTTCTGCGTACGTTTTCTATCCAATTCCCAGTCTTTGCCCAAGTCCCTGACAGTGTCCCAGACAGTCCCGGACAGTCCCTGACACGTACCCTGCTGTGGAAATCAAGGCTAAACATGTGGATTTCCTCCTTTTCCACAATAATCAAGGTACGTTCTGGCTTTATATCAACATACTAAACTATAAATCTATTGTTAGAGGGAATGGTGTACCAATAATGAAATGGGTAGAACATGTACAGAAGTTATACACAGATCTCAATTTCTCTGTCCTCCACAGTGATGCCCACATGTGGTAGAACCAGGGACTGAGAAAGAGAAAAATAGAGTCCAAGATATTCAATCGAGACAGTCCCCTTATCCCAATGGCCTAAGGAGTGCACTTTTCAGATATAGACTTCTGGGCTGACCTGTTCACACCCTCGTTTGCGGACTATTTTTAATCTGCAGAGGTTCTGCAATCCTGGAAGGGATCCATCCTCTAATCCAGTTCATAAAAATGCTATTCCAGGAAATTGTCGCCTAATCGCGCTATTGGGCCTAGAGGCTAAAACTTAGGCAAAAGTCTTACTTCATGAGCTTGAGGAATGGGTGGCTGAAGCTTATATACCATTTTATCAAAATTGGTTTAAACAGCAATCCTCCACCATTGACAATACTATTGCCTTGTCATATTTGGCCTACAGCGCTTCCCGTCCATTTCGGCCGCCTTTATTTGTGTACCTTGATGACTGTTCCGCCGCTTTTGACGGTGTTAACTACAATAAACTCTGGGCAAAGCAGGCAGAATGGGGTATACCTACCATCCTACTTAGAGTAATCATCTCTCTGTACTCGAAAACAAGGGTGTATGTTAAGAACGGCACAGATAATTCAGCCACCAAACAAATCTTGACCAAACGGGGCCTAAAGCAAGGGTGTGTTTTAGCCCCATGTTGTTTAATCTTTACACTTCAGACACAGGGCGGTCACTGGCAAAGGAAAACACGATTCCACCAAAGATTGGACCCATTAGTCTTCCTATGATCCAATATGCTGATGACTTGCTCATTCTGGAACACACAAGAGTTGGCCTGCAGGGTGCCCTTAACGAGTTCCACAACTACAACATTACAAACAAGTTGGTGGCCAATCCAGGTAAACACAAGTGATGACTGTAAAGCAGCTAAAAGAACAAGAGAAATCTAAGATGGGGCTGGTCAACCAATCAATCTCCCCAACATCCACGTATAATTCCTTTGGGCATCTGGTTTATGGATACAGGTAAACAGAGTACACATTTTATTTATAAAGTTTTATATGGCGTGAACATGACCCAAGATGGTATCGGAGCGCTTTACATATGTTCACGGAGAAGAAACAAGTGAACCAACAAAAAACAACAAATTCAAGTACGAAGCTAGATGCTGCAAAGTCAGGGAGAGAACCCCCGCTTAAGGGCAAAGCAGATATGTAACCAAAACAGGACCATACATAGAAAGTAGTAAAACTGAGAGAAGATAATGCTCCATAAGGTGGTCCAGAGGATAGACTTCGTAGAGTCTAGTTCAGAAAAGTATTCATCAGTAAGGCTTTATCTTCTTTCTTTAAAGCTACAGTTAAATACCCCGCAGGAATGCCTAGGCAGTCTCATTGCCCTTATGCAGATTATACCATCCGCTATATTCATCTTCAGCAGAGGCCATACTGTGAATTACGCAAGCAAAGTTGCTACTCAACCTTTTCTATGGCCTACACGCCTATCCGGGGGCCTTTTTTCTAATACCGGACAATTTCCAGTGCAATGACTCTAGGAGGTTGTCCCACCTCCTAAAATACACCTGCACTCACTACTTCGGCTGGAGTTAGGCCTGAATGGGCAAGATCTTGAATTTAAGGCCACCTTCCTTAAATACTACTACGTCATACAACAATCCAAACCAGATATGTTAAAAACAGCTCTTCAAGTGATTTTCACCGCCTCGAGCAATCCATGGTCTTCATATTTTAGAAAGGCGATTCTGATGCTCATTGGACACACCAACAACCCTCACTGCTTCTTACTCAAGCATAACGTGAATCTTGAGGAAACAGGTTGCACACGTTTCGAGGAAGGTCGACTAAGCAACTATATATTCCATCACATTTGCTGCCCCAGTTATAAAATCTGGGAAAACGAGATTGCAAAAGTACTTAAAGTCAGAACTAAGCAAGGATACCAAGAACCACATTCTTAGAGTGGGTCTAATTATCCTTCCAATCAACTAGTTTCACCCAGAGCGGGCAGCAGCATCCCGCAGCAGATCTTGTAGATTCTGCAGGTACAGAAGAGAGTCCATGATTCATCTGCTATGTTTCTGCCCAGAGTTTCTTCATGTCACAGTTTATTAAAACCAATGTTTAGGTTGATTGGGGTCTTCACCTGCAATGATGCGCTGGAATATTGTATGAATATCACTGATCCTTTCTATTTGGCACCCTTTGGGAATTTCTTTATCTTCATTTTCACTGCCTTCAAGCAGCGGAGGACTTGAATACCCCAATTACAGCCACTGCCGCAGGATAGTTATTTTAAATTATTTTATTTTACTCTTTGCTACAGAGTCCCATTTTACAGTCTTGTTCTATTCTGGGACTGCTGTTCACATGTTCTTATCTGATCTTATTGTAACTAATTAATTGAGATTAATTGTATCATTTCATTTCATAAAGCTTTATTCGGTACATATCAAGAATGACCATAAAAGCACGAAATAACATGCATACATAAGCAAGCAAAAATGCAGGGGTAATTAATTCAGTTGACACACAAACTTTTAAAACATCATACTTTTCCTAACATTAATTGATTCGTATAAAAAGGTAGCAGTAAAAAAGCAAACCTTCGGATTATGCATATTAAAAAGCAGTTTCATAGCATCGTTAATAGTACAGACTCCATATTTTACAAGGATCAGTTTTAAATAAACAATGCGGAAATTCCTATAGAGGTTACATAGCAAAAGAAAGTGCAAAGTGCATTGTTTAGATTGACCGTCACAGGGACAAGGGACAACCGGGTGTTTTTTAGGAGACGGGAAGGCCACCAAATGATGTACTAGCCCGAGCCTCAACCTAGTAAGGACAAATCTATGCGAGGGTCTGGTCACCTGACTTAAATATGATTGAAATCTCTTGTTACCCCCAAATTTATTATAAAACATGCAGGTAGACAGTAAACCATTGCCACTCACCCGCCTCTCTGCCTTGTAGTTCATGAATATGCTCTTCATCTCATGTTTTGGCATTGCTACGGCAGCATATGGGTCGACCAAAATATTTATATCAAAGATTTCCAGGAAACTGTGTATTATGTATTTTAACCAAGGGATCTTGGAATGGTTATCCAGAGAGAGACAGTCGTTAATTACAGATCTATTCAGGGCTGTCTCCTCCTTTTGCCAGATTGAGCGCCATAACATTAACGGTCTCAAAGATATCAAGTCTGACAGATAATTGATCCCTAATTCTCTGTGGGTTAAATCATTTGGGGCAGAATTTGGTAAACACAAAAGTTTTTTGAGGAAAATATTTTCCTCAATTTGCAGGCAGCCATTAGAACAGTGTCCCCAGCCCCATATAAGGCAATTGATACACATCGTGATTGATAAATCTGCAACATATCCCTGATGCGTCTGTCGCCTAACTTAGCCGCAAATCTAAAAACCCCAGGTTCGATCTCTGGCATAGGTGATTCCCAGGTAACAAAATTTGTCAACTTGAAGCACTCTCTGTCCATCAATGAAAAAGGAGTGGGATCTCCTGCGGCCACCCCCACAGATCATAGTATAAGTTTTAGTTTTGTTTATAAGCAGTTTCCTATCCCTGATAAAAACGGAGAACCTGTCAATCAAACGTTGGAGGCCGATGGGGGTCCTGGACAGTAACACGGCATCGTCCGCATATAACAATACCGGCACGTCAAGGCCATTGACCTGTGGAGCATCGGCACTGATTGTTTTTAAAACTGTATCTACCTCATTGATAAAAAGTGTAAAAAGCAAGGGTGCAAGTACACAACCTTGTCTTATACCACTCCTAACCTTAAATTTAGGAGTGCATTCCCCATTTACGCCGTAGCGGACACTAGTTTGAAGGTTATCATACAACCGGTCTAGAAAGAAAATGATACCTTCCGGGGCTCCAAGTTCAAGCAGCTTCGCCCAAAGAATGGAGTGATCCACCAAGTCGAAAGCACTACTTAGATCTGCAAAGCAGAGGTAGAGAGAACCCTGTTTAGCCTGGGTATACTTCCCAATAAGCAAATCTAAGTTTAAACACTGATCTAGTGTTCCTCGCCCTCTCCTAAAACCATACTGGGTGCTGGCCATGATACCTTTCTCCTCTGTCCATTCTTCCAGCCTTACCAGCAGTATCCTGCTCATAATTTTCACAGAGGAATCTAATAAGGAAATAGGGCGGTAATTTTTTGCATCCCCCCATCCCCCTTCTTATATATCGGGATTATAATGGATTCCCCCCAGGTCGATGGGACACCGTTGCTCACGGCGGCATTAAATACAATAGTTAACACGGGGCTCCACAGCATCGGGACAGTTTTATACACATCGATGGGAACCCCATCCGGCCCCTGGGTCCTCCCTTTGCTAGCACTAATGCCTTGTTCGACCTCGGCAATCGTGAAATCCAGAGGGACTATAGGCCAGGAACTATCATTAACACAGCGGGGGTTGTCAGACTTAAATATAGTGGAAAAGTGAGCTACCCATGCCTCACTGGAAACATTAGATGTAAGTTCAGGGGCCATATCATCTTTAAGAAAAGGGGAATTAACTGTTGCCCAAAATAACGCACAGTTAGAAGTTTCCGCCGCCTCTGTCAGCTTTTCCCAGGCCTCTTGTTGTAACTCTACCTTCCTGTGCTTAAGGGCTAATTTATAATCCGATCTCAGTTGGATTACCGCTTTCTTATCTCTCGGCCTAGCTGCTAAGGCCTGCTTTAGTTCGGTAAGCATTACAGTACAGGTGTGATCAAACCACCCCTTATTGTGAACAGTTTTTCCCGAGCCAATTGTTGTAAACATAGTGTCAATAACTTTGTTAATAAACATAAAATTCCTTAAGATGCATACTGGGTCTTAATCAGTATTTAAGATGGCATTAATTTCCCCAATGCACCCTTTAACAATACTTTTTAGAACCGCCTCAGATTTTTCTCCTTTCCATCTTAATCTCACACTGTTGGGTCTGTGGGGTCCGATGTTCATCACAATACGCGAAATGGGAGAAGGCCTGCGTTCCCAAATAGTAATTTCTAGAATAATACAATTATGGTCCCTCAACAGGGTTTCTTCGATCTTTGGGACCTTACATAGCGGTGTGATATTAGATGATACACATACATGATCAATCACCATATTTGCATGCCGTCCGGTATATGTGGGAATTAATTGTATCAATTTTAACTAATTGACATAAATAAAATTAATTCATTCATTCAGCGCCACAACGTTTTTCGTCTGTTAACCGATTTGGCAGCATATCCTTATAAAACAAGATTCGCCATGAGGGATCTTGCAAGTTACATATTCAGTGTAAAGCAGTCATTTACCTTGAAGCAGTTATTTTCCTTGTTTCTTATGGAATAGAAAGTCAGCACAGCTTAGGTCACAAGTAGCACCGGACGAGGTGCTTCTTCAATTTCACAAGATCAAATTGGTTATCCTTCTCCGATGGGATTCTCTAGACTAGACATTTGCCTACCCTAGATTATAATATTTAGTGGTCCCAGGAAGGTTAGTTGTCCTATTTTCCATGCATGGTCTCAGATATGAAGAATGCCCTTTCTCCCTTAGACTGACACTCACTATATCAATATGTAATGCTGCCTTACTCAGTGTCTCACTTTCAAAAATTGGTGGGTCATGGACCACCAGTTCTGCATCAGTCTCAGTCCCTATTATGAAGTTTCATCTACCTATAAGCACATATATCTTATGCACCTCTTCAAAGAATAGTAATAGGATGGCCAAGGATAAAGCAGTTACACACCGTATCTTCTTGCCTCTTATCTTAGCATGCAGACTTGGGCGAGTCAATTCAATCAGCCATTAAATTTTAGTTTTTGGAGAGTGTGCCTCAAGTGTAGGCAGTTTTTGGGAATTCATTAATATGGTCAGACCAGCCATGAGGCACACCACTGTGTTAATTGTAGCGGGCCCGTGTTATGCTTATCAGACAACTACACATGGAACAACAAAGAGACAATCATTTCTGAATGACTTTGATTAGACGGATAAGGGCAGAAGTCTAAAACTGTGTATCTGTGATGTTTGGCGAACCCACAGGGTTATTACTTGGACTAGCAATCCCAGGATGCATTATACCGCCCACAGGAGGACGGGCTGTTTAATCAGGGGATAAATTGTTGAGTCTTGCCACCACTTCACACTTGCAGCCTAGGATGAAGGGTGTGAGGCCCGAAATGCGTCGGCTAAAGCTCTGCTGTTCACTGTTTGATTTTGAAGTTGTTCTTCTGCCATTAAAAGTTACTTGTTGGAGAGTGTGCCTCAAGCATGGACAGTTTTTGGGAATTTGTGTATATATATATATATTCATTAATATGGTCAGTCCGACCATGAGGTGCACCACAGTGTAAATTGTAGAGGGTCCGTGGTATGCTTATCAGGCAACTACACATGGAAAAACAAAGAGGCAATGATTTCTGAATAACTTTGATTAGACCGATATGAGCAGAAGTCTAAAACTGTGCACTGTGATGTTTGGCGAACCCACAGGGGTATTACTTGGACTACCAATACCAGGATGCATTAGACCTACATGTGGCCCACAGGAGGGCAGGATGTTTAATAAGGGGATACACTGGTGAGTCTTGACGCCATTTCACACTTGCAGCCTATGAAGAAGGGCATGAGGCCCGAAACGCATCGGCTAAAGCTCTGCTGTGCACTGTTGGATTTCGAAGTTGCTCTTCTGCCATTAAATGTTGCTTGTTGTAGAGTGTGCCTCAAGCGTGGGCAGTGTTTGGGAATTTGTGTATATATATATATATATATATATATATATATATAAATATATTATATGTAACATAATGAAAATATTTATTTTACTTTTTTATAATTTAGTTATTACTATGAAAATATATATATAAGAAAAATATTTATTTTACACTAGATTTTAAATGTAATAATATGAATATATATTTATGCTAATAAAGTTAAACTATTAAAATGATTGTAATGTAAAATAAATATGTTCATTAATTATGTTACACTATATATATATCTAATACATACACAATAAAACCATAAAAGATATAAAACACTTAATAACGAAAAATATATTAATTAATGTAGACAATCACTAAATATATAAAAAATTGAATACAAAAAGACATTTACAAAAAATACTATAAATATTAAAATAAATGTAAAAGTAAAAGCAAAATATAAAAAACAAATGTTTTCTATGAACTATATTTAACAAACATTATGAAAACTATTAGAGTCTAAGAATATTGAATATACTATTCCCACTCTAGTTCATACAGCTGTAGGGAAAGTGTTGGACTTTGGAGGGGTAAACTTTAGCATTCCCTCTCCAGTCTGAGCAACAATAGCAAAACTATTGGATTTTTTAGGGCTAAGATTTACTATTCCCACTCCAAAGAACGCAAGTGTAGGGGACGTGTTGGACTTAAGAGGGGTAACATATACTGTTCCCGCTCCAGTCTATTGAACAGTAGGTAAAGTGTTGGAATTCAGAAGCTTGAAATGTACTATTCCCATTCTAAACCACACAACAGTAGAAAAAATGTGTTGGACTTTGGAGGGGTAAAATTTACGATTCCCACTCCAAGGAGCACAACAGTAGGGAAAGTGTTGAATTGCGAATAGGAACTATTCCTACTGCAGGTTAAACAAGATTAGGGAAAATACATTGCTTAAAACACATTACATACATATACGTAATCAGTTCAAACATTTCATATATAAGTAACACCATCACTGTAGGAAAGATATTAACCCATTAATATAACAATTATTAATTGAGAAAATATGTAACAAAAAAGTATTCATTATGAATTAATAATCATGCAATTATTAATTAAATTCCCACCTTATACTCCTGCAGACCTATCAGCCCGCACCTAAACTATAACTCAACAAAAAAAGTATTCCATTCTTTACATATTTAAAAACAATTAAATAATTCATTAATAATTGTTAATTCATTATTACTTAATTAACTTCCCAGCCTAGACCCCTACAAACCTAGCGACCACAACTAAAATCTAAGTATTCCATCATTTAAATATTCAAAATGTCATTAAATCATTATTTTCAAATAATACTTAATGAATGATTATTAATTTATTAACTTCCCACCCTATACCCTTACAAAACTAGCATCCCGCAACTAAAGTATTAGTAGAATTAATCAGTATTTCATATTTTACACAATTAAAAATTAACTAAATAATAAAGTAAATAGTAGTAAATGAATAATTATTACTTAACATCCCACTCTAGACCCCTACAAACCTAGCAGCCTGTAATTAAAATAAATAAGTATTCCATAAATTAATTACAACTGATTAAATCATTCATTATTACTTAACTTCCCTCCCTATACCCCTACAAACCTTACATCCCACAAATAATATATAACGAAAATAAATCAATAATACATAATGTACATAATAAATATCAATCATATTTAAATAAAGTGTATTAAATAATTCATAATTATTATTGACTAACTTCCCATTCTATCCCCTATAAACCCAACAACTGGCTACAACACTATAAATTACTATAAAAACAATCTAGATCACTTTATAGGTACAATATATATATATTTTTAAACTTTATTTAAACAATAATGTCGGACAGGCTGGCATGGAAACCGTGTCGGAAACCTTGCATTGTAATCTCAAGGGCGGATAGGCTTGCCCTTGAGATTACTAGCCGCCTTTCGACTGGCGGACGGGCTCTCCGAGCCTGTTGGAAGCCAGCCGGAGTGACGGGCTGGTTTACTTTCTGACCGCCTCCATCATAATGAGGCAGTCGGAAAGTAAACCGAGTGGCCCATTATGATGCGCCCTGCGGTCGGAGCCATTACGGGCCTCATCGTAATCGCCGTATATGGGTTTGGTCTGGTTTAGCTTGTTGACTATTTTGTTAATAGATACAATGATGTTCTCCCTTTTTCTGTAACTTTAATGACCTGACTAAAGTCTGTCTTTGTAATCTTTGGAGGTAGATTCTGTTTTTTTATTATTTTCAGCTCTGTCTCGGTCTTTGCCAAGGTGGTGAGTTGAGGCTAATGTACTCAATTGTTGCGCTGTAGCAGTAATACTGAATATAAGATACAGCAATTAAACTGTACCCATATACCAAAATTGAGGTGGCACTAGCAAGGAGGATACCGCAGTTTCCACTCACAAAAGTAATGAATACAGTTTTTTTCCATTATTTTAATTTCCTTTTTGAATTTGTCTGGTCTCTTGATTACAGGTCCTGACAATGATGGCAAAAGCCACATAGATTGTAGACTATTGTTTGTTTTATCTACATTCCCTTTCTTGGTTCAGTTATTTCCACACATTTTACCTGCAGAGTGAGATGATTAAGAAGTTAGGTCCTGAAGAATGCCAGACACCTTTTAATAGGGTATTGGGATTGGTAGGTACATATTGACCTCATTGTCATGTACGGGTTAATGACACATCCCCTTTTTTGGGGCTTAATATGCTCCTGTGGGACATTTATTAAACTAAGGTTAGGTCCACTGAGAGGCATTTGCAACCACTTTTTCATACTTTTTTTGCGATACACTCTGCTCACTCCCACCAATATCACACAGCTCACATTGGATTAACCTCTTAGATACATTATACAAGCACTTATTTTCCTCTTTAGAGGAGACGTTGTAGCCCACTCACTACCATGCCTGCTAGCAGGGTAAGGAGAAACCTGATGATGAAGCATGCCACCCATGGGTAGGTGAGGGTTTTCATCCTTAAATAAATTATAATAATAAATTCAAAACTATTTCATTTCCACATCTGTGTTTCTAGTTTCAAAGGGACCAATATTTTGTGAAGCATGCCCATTGAGTTTGTTGTTTTAGAAAAACCCACACGTTCATTTTGTGTTCTTCTCTAACTTGTGAGCCTTTGCATTTTCCCTCCGGTCCATCTATCTCTTCAGGATCACCTCCTGTATTAGCAACATGCAGGGTCATGCACCAAAATAACCACAAACTACAAAACCATGCGTGGAGATTGTGTGGCACCCACCAAGGGGCTGATTACAAGTCTGGGGGTCCACGGACCACCAGACTCGTGGGGGCTTCGTGGTCTCCCCGCCGCCCTATTACCAGATGGGTGGTGGGACAGGCCACAGCCTTGCTGCAGCCGCTAGAGAACCATCTTTCCCTGGCGGTGTTGTGGCACTGTAGAGGCATCCATATGCTTGGCTGGACCATTGCGCTTCCGCCAAGCATATCAGGAGTTTTCTCTCAGCCAGGGTTTGCATGACAGTTCCTCCTCCATGTAAACCCTGGCAAAGCAGAAACAAAGGGGGCCCTACAGTGCCACCTGGTATCCTGGTACACCCTGTGGATGCACTCAGGGGGGCACATTCATGCACACCAGTTCCTGCACAGCATGTACTTTGCAGTCCATGCCGTGCAGGAACTGGCTTTGGTGATCCCATTATGGTGCCTGTTTTTAGCGGCAATGCCATGTGAACGCCCAAAAAAAAGCCTGCCAGACAAGAGGAAACTCCTATTCTGGTGGGCGGCCTCACCACAGGTATGGCGGTGTGGCAGCAGGACGGACTCAGCGCTGCATCGCCAAACTCTTAATCGACCCTTAGTGGGTTTGATCTGTAGTAGTGGATGTTGTCCATGCAGCTTTGCATGTCTACAACCTCCATTTATTCTGGCCATTGGGTGGAGTTTGTGGCCTGGTGTGGAGAAGTTCAGGTTGACTCTCTAAAAGCCCAAACTGTCTAATGTTTTGTCAAAGGTTATTTATCCGCCCTTTCATCTTGTCTACTTTTGCCTGACTAACCCTCATTGTTCAAGTCACTGGTTGTGATGTCGGTCTTTAAAAAGGTCATGTAAACGTTTCCTCCTGCTCCCTTTAGTCTACACCTGTAGGACCTTAACTTGGACCTCACATTCCACATATGCATACCCTTCGTATCTCTGTGCTGTGTTCACTAATACTGGTGACCATTAACACTGTATTTTTCATTGCAATTACTTGTGATGTGTCGGTGAATTACAGATTCTGTACATGCACCCATCGTAGACCACTTTCTTCCCTGACAAATTGGTGCTCTGAACTTGCGCTTCCTTTCTGCTAAAGGTGGTTTCACTTTGCCACATGGGACACGCCATTAGTCTTCCTCCAGTGCACCCCGCTAAGGAGGAGTAGAGACTTTGTCAGTTAGACCCGAAAAAAGTCTTTAGATTTTTCATTGAGCACACTAAGTATCACTGGGTGGGTGATCAGATTTTTATTGGGTTTGGGGGGTAATGAAAGGTGTTGGTGGGCATCAGAGGGCCAGCAACAATGTGGCCAACTAAACAACCATGCAGGGTTCAAAGCCCTTGGGTCATTAACACAATGCCGCCCTGTTCTTGTTTCCACCATTTCTGTCTGGAAGAGCATTTTTTCCTGCTGATAGGACTTGAACCCGATATCTTCTGCCAGGTGCTTCAGTATTACATATCACTCCCCTCAGCAAGATGATCTGCATTGCTGGAGATGGCTGTGTATTCATAGTGAAACATAAAGGTGATGAGTAGAATGCTGGAAAAAGTATCAGCTACTGGTAGCCGCTAGGTGTCAAATTCCACTCCATTTATTTTTTACCATTATGCCTCTCATGTCAGGGGCTAAGCTGCATGAAAATCAGACTTCATTTAGTCCTGCTCCATTAGGAACAGTACAGTTCAAACCACAAGGCCAGATCCAATATGGGAGTGTATGCAAACCCAGAGATATTTCATTCTTGTTGAGCCTAATTATGGAGGTGTAGGTGCAGATGAGTCCTGTGGCACAGCACATACTGGATACAAAGTGAACCTCCTTTCAGCATGTGTGACTACCAGACCATTGTCTTGACCTCATAACAGAGAGGCAGCAGAAGCTGATATTTAGACTGGGAACAGACCCATCATTTTTTTTAAACCTTCACACTATGGGCCTAATTACAATGTCGGTCGGAAATGCTCCGAATGGCATTTGGTTTGACCAAACTCGTGTCGGAAGCCAAGTTTCCGACTAACTCGGAAAAATTTCCAACCGATCTGTTACGATACAAGGTAGTTGGTCCGTCATTCCGAATCGGTTCTGACTGGCATTTGGAGAGTCTGAGAGTGTCGAAGCCAAATCGTAGAGCTCTACGGGCCGCATTTCTGTCCAACCAATTATGATGTTGGATTCCGACAGCCGTTCCGACTTGGTCAGTCTGACACGGTTCGACTGTCGGAAACCGACTTTGAGGGCCCGTAGCAGGCCCCCTTTTACCCAGAGGCCTCCAGTTGGGGCCGTGGGGGTACCCATGGGTCTCCTCTTTCCAACCATGCACAGTGTAGCAGGCACCAAGGGGAGCCCGCCACACGGTGCTTGATTTTCCGGAACCACCCTTTTTTTCAATGGGAACCTTTGTTGTCGGTCAGAGCACAGGCTATTATTGAAGTCAATGGGAGTACGACTGAACGGTTTTCAGAAACATCGTAATCGGTCGGTCGGACTCCCCAAACTAGGGTCGTCGGAAACCATTCCGACAATGAGTCAGTTGAAATGCTTTCCGACTGACATTGTAATGAGGCCCTTTATTAGGAAGAATGCCTATTGCCTTCCGGCAAATCTGTGCAGGTTAAGATTAGGATTCCTCACTGTGTATGAGTGGGGTGTGTTTCTATGTACAGGAGGGGTCCACCAACTCTGTGGGTTGCTACTGATCCAGCTGTAAACTTTAATCCCATCTAACCCCCATGCATATCCCTGCACCGCTCCTGGTTTTTCCTACTATTTTTTCACAGACCATCGGAGCTAGGTTGCTGTGTGACTTGTTTGAATCAACAGACTCTTCAGTGGAGGAAATAGCTGTTATTTGTGTTCACCCCACTGAGGTGATCGAGGTAGATCAGGACTGACTATGGTTCTGAAGAAGAAATGCATACAATACAGAAGTGGCCAAGTGCATTAATACTGCTCTCACTGGTAACCTACCATTCATAGATATAAGGAATATATTAACATGCAGGAGTAAAACCATTCCAAAAAAAGATAAGAATGCTGACCTAAATATTATTTATATCCATTTGATTGTGTAGTTATTTCTGAACGTGAACAAATCCTATACAACAATAGAATATATTCTGAGTGAGCAGTGTACAAAGTCCAAAAGGCAGTATTATTCTCAACATGTTTGGACCTTCTAATTATATGACAACAACAACACTTGGTAGGCAACTCTACCTTTAAATACGCCATTACAAATTGACATATGCAAGTCAACCTTGAAATGATGCGGTAGTACCCTTTTATGAAAATTTACTTTCATAAAGCTTGTATCTGATGTTGCGCTAGTCCCAAGAAGGGGGAACCTTCTGTTCCGATTTTCCACAGGAGCGAAGATGCTGCTCTCCACACTTTCAGTAGACAGCCCTCAGAGGGAAACAAAATAACTCTCTCGTGAGATCTTGTTTGCTAAAAGTGAGGGGAATAACCCATGAGTGACCACCACTCTTCCCCGAAGGTTTTTTTGTGTGTCAGGTAATGATGGTAGTTGATCAGGGGAGACCTGGAAAGAAATACAGGGAGAATTTAGAGGATCAACACATTAATACATGTCCACTCTCCTATATGGCTCACTTACTTCTGGTGAGTCTTCTGTACACCAGAATAAACAGAGGTGCCTCGGGAAGTCAGGTAGACCAATGATCAGGCTTTGAAATTCTCTCGGTCGCCTTGAGGTCTAAAAGGAACAACTCCACAAAGAGGGCACCTTCACATTCATACACACCAGTGTCAAGGCTGGAATAAGGATTCTATATCCAAAGAAAAGGTTCTAAACTAGCAGGGTTGGGTGAGGGTGTGGTGGAGAGTGGGACTCAAGGCTGAGGTAGTCTGGGGTTCTCTCGTACCCTTCTACACCCTGAGTGAAGAGACAGAGCCGGCCAGCGGGATTTATCAGTGTCTACGGAAGAGCGGAGCAGCCAAGACTTGGAGCCTGTTCGAATGTCGTGTTGGCCGGCTCCTGTCAATCATCTACAGGAGCGGAGCAACCACGAACATCGAGACTGCCCAAACGGTCCGGACGGGAGCGGAGCAGACAAGGTTTCCCCACCTCCCAGGAAACGCGCTGCGCTGACCGGCTCAAAACTAAAATGCGAGCGGAGCAGACAACAAACACGCTTACCTGAGAAGCGGGTGCACCCCTCTGGCCGGCTCCGGTCGGGACTAGGCAGACGCAGGGACAGACACTCCCAATGAGGGATGACACGCAACTTTTGGCCACCGCGAAGGTATAATTCGTAGCGTGACCAATTCTGCTCAAAGAGCGGGGGAACGTCTCCTTCAGAAGTCTCGTGTCGGGCAAATAATGTATATAATATGCAATGCAGGAACAGAGGGGAACGAGGTTAGAGTAAGTTCATAAGTCGGAGCAGTATACAACGACGAGCTGAACGTAGGGGGCGTGGTCACCATTCACACGATGGATCAGTAAGCCAAGCACTGATTCGTGGAAGCGGCTTCAGTTTAAAGGAGTTAGGGAGCGTCTCTAAATTATGTGCTTTCAGGTCTAGGGATCCTCTCCAAAGTACATACCCCTGTCTAATGAACCAATGAGAGAGTGGCACATGCTTTAAGATTATGATTCATCACACAACTCTGTGGGAGCTAACGGGGAACTCTAACAGTTCTCCCACCCAAAGACACTCTCCTGGGACGCGGTTTAGCAGAATGGAGGGCGTGAAATCTACAGATTAGGACAGGGGCATGGATGTTTTCCACTGGTTCCCACGATCTATCCTCTGGTGGATATCCTACCCAGTCTACCAGATACTGAAGTTTGCCCTTGAGTCTACGAGAATCTAAAATCTTATGGACTTCAAATTCTTCTTCACCTTGCACTGTTATGGGGGTGGGGGTTTCTCAGGATTCAAAGGTGGAAGATATTTCTTTAGTAAAGAACAATGAAAAACAGGATGTATCTGTATGTCATCTGGTAACTGTAGTTTAAGTGTAACTGGGTTGATTATTTTAGTAATGACATAGGGGCCTGTATACCGGGGTTGTAGTTTTTTGGGTCCTGCTAGTCTGAGATTTTTTGTTGATAACCAGACTTTATCCCCCTTCTTATAGACAGGTTCTGGACGTCTGTGTTTATCTGCCTGTTTTTTCATGTTATCTTTGGTTTTCTGTGATTCAATTATGGCTTTTTCCCACACAGACGACAAGTTTTTATGGTGCTCAGAAAGTGCAGGGATGCTGTCTAATTCTTTGGGGAAAGGCACGGGAATGAATTTGGGGTGATGGGCTGATATGAAATAGAATGGGGTAACACCTGTGGATGCATGTATGGCGTTGTTATAGGCGAACTCTGCCAAAGGGAGTGCCTCTGTCCAACTACTTGTGATCGTGGAGAGAAGGCATCTTAAATATTGCTCTAGGGTCTGATTGGTACGCTCCGTTTGCCCATCTGTTTGGGGATGGTAAGCAGTGGATAACCGATGGTCTATACCCAGAGCTGTACACATGCCTCGCCAGAATTTTGAAACGAACTGTGCCCCTCTGTCTGAGATTATCACAGTGGGCAATCCGTGCAATCTAAGGAAATTGGCTGTAAACACTTGCACTAGTTCTTTGGAAGAGGGCACTTTCTTTAAGGGAACAAAATGTGCCATTTTGGTTAACATGTCGACTACCACTAGAATAGCAGTATGCCCTTGACTCTGAGGTAAATCGGTGATAAAATCCATACTTATGGAATGCCAAGGTGCAGGGGGTACCGACAGGGATTTCAATAGGCCGGTGGGTGCACAATGGGAAGCCTTTTGCCTTGCACAGGTAGGACAAGAATTCACAAAAGTGACAACATCTTTAGACATTTCTGGCCACCAAAACCATCTCTGACTGCCTGGATGTCCTGCTAAGGCGCTATTGTGACACCATTGCAATAGTTGCTGTTGTACTGTCATTGAGGGTAGGAACAATTTATTATCGTGATAATAAAGTCCTTCTTGGATGTGGTTTCGAGGATCTTTGTTCCACTCGTCTTGTGGGATTTCTAGGTAGATGTCTTTTAGTGTCTCTAGAAAATCATAGGATCTAGCGTTCTTTTGATATTCTACTCCAATGATCTTGTCGTTAGAAATGATGGGGGTGCTTTCATTCTGTATAAAGTTCTTCTCCTGACCCAGCCTAGAAAGAGCATCCACTTTACCCTGCTGAGAACCAGGACGGTATGTGATCACAAAATCGTATTCGCTAAAAAAATGCCACCCAGCGCATCTGTCTAGGGGTAAGCGCTCTGGCTGTTCTAAAGAATTGGAGATTCTTATGATCAGAGTAAATGGTAATCACGTGGGGAGAACCTAACAAATAGTGCCTCCACTCTTGGAACGCTAATTTAATTGCCAACAATTCTCTTTCCCCGATGGTATAATTTTGCTCTGCTGGTAAGAGAGTCTTGGAGAAGTAAGCAACGGATGTAAGCATCCTAAAGTTTTATCACGCTGAGAGAAGACACCCCCCTACTGCCACTTGTGAGGCATCTGCTTCTATGTAATATGGCTGTGTGTTGTCTGCATGTTTAATAATGGGTGCCTTGGTGAATCTTTCTTTTAATAAAGAGAAGGCGAGCTCCGCTTCTTTCGTCCAGCTGAAGGGTATTCCTTTCCTTACAAGTCTTGTTATGGGTTTCACCACGTCGGAAAAGTGATGTATGAATCGACGATAGAAGTTGGCAAAACCGATAAAGGACTGTACTTCTTTAACGGAACTAGGGTTAGGCCATTTGCCTAATGCCTCTACCTTCTTTGTATCCATTTGCACCTCTTCAGGCGAGATCACAAATCCAAGGAATTCCACACGTGTGGTATGGAACATGCTTTTATCGAGTTTGGCGAACAACTGATGTTCCTTCAGTTTCTGAAGAATCTTTTTCACATGGGTGACATGCTCCTGCTCGTTTTGAGAGTATATCAAGATGTCATCGATATATACAATCACAAAAATATCGAGATACTCTCGCAGTATATCGTTAACAAAGTACTGAAAAGCCGCAGGAGCATTGCAAAGACCAAACGGCATTACACAATACTCGAATAGTCCGAATTTGGTACGGAAGGCTGTTTTCCATTTGTCTCCTGGTTTGATTCGAATGAGATGGTAAGCCCCTCTCAGATCCATTTTGGTGAACACTTTGGCTCCTCTGATCTGGTCTAAAAGAACAGGTATAAGGGGAAGTGGATACTTGTTTTTTATGGTGGCTTTATTAAGAGTGCGGTAATCCAAGCAAGCCCTTAAACCCCCTTCTCACTTCGGGATAAAGAAAAGAGGAGAAGAAACTGGAGATGTAGAGTGTCTAATGCACCCCTTTTTTAGCATATTGTGGATGTACTCCTTTAAGTACTCTGTTTCAGGTGCTGTCAATGCATAAATGCGACTAACCAGTAATGTGGCTCCGGGAATCAAATCAATGCGGCAGTCATAGGACCTGTGAGGGGGTAGAACAGTGGCTTGTGCCTCGTCAAAAACTGAGCTGTACTCCTCATATATATCAGGAAGGCTCGTTGCTAGGGAGTCGACCCTTGAGGCACAGCACAACAAAACAGCCCCTTCGTTAGCTTCCTGATAGCAATTCAGTACGCAGTACTGGGATCTAAGTGTGAGTGTACGAGAATTCTAATCGATGTGCGGGTCATGTTTCTGCAACCATGGAACCCCCAAAATTGCTCTAAAGTTAGGGGCATCAATGAGGTCAAAAATGATAGCCTCAGAGTGACCATTACTACAAATCATGTCCATCTGAGGTGTTTGATAAGTGATGAGCCCTGATGACAATTCGGACCCATCCACTGCCCTTAAGGGTTCAGGAAGAGGTTTGCGCAAAAAAGGAATACCAGCAGTTCTGGCTACCTGAATATCCATGAAATTGCCAGTGGCTCCTGAGTCAAGCAAAATAGACAATTGCTTTCGACAGTGAGGTGATAGGACCAGAGTGACAGACAGTGTAAAATGTTTAGGTGTCAAAGGTGGATTCTTTTCAGCGGATGAGACCTTAAAAGACGCTATGCTTGAAAAATCGGCCTCTACCTTTTCCAAGCTCTCTAGTTTCCCGCTTCAGGAGAAAAGGAGCGATGACTGGCAAGGGTCTTGGTAGGGGAACGAGGACGGACTGGCCACTCTTTGGCAAAGTGTCCTCCTTTTCCACAATAGAGGCAGCGGTTGTTTCTTCGTCGTTTGTCCTTTTCTTCCAGCGAGAGCGGAACTCTTACTCCACCAATTTGCATGGGTTCGGGTATGTCTTTCTTTTCTGTTTTTCCTAGAATATATCGTGGAGGATTTATACGTGTCTTTGCACCTCTCCTTTCATGAAGACGGCGATCCAGCTTCACGGTTAGATCTATAAACAGTGCGCAATCCTCTGGGGGATTGACTATTTGGGAGAGCAGATCCTTCAGTTCATCCCCTAACCCTCGATAGAAAAGTGACGTCCTTTTTTCCTCTGGCCAGTGAGTTTCTGCAATTAATCTATTGAAGTTGGTGATATACGTTAGGGGGCCTTTGTTTCCTTGCTTAAGATTGAGTAGGGCATTATCACTAGCTTGCATGAAAGTGTGTTTGGAAAAAAGGCTTTTAATTTTGGCTTGAAACAAGGAAAAATCATACAGTAAGGGATCGTTGTTTTCTACTAAAGGAACTGCCCAGTCTGCTGCATTACCCGCTAAATAGGAGATGACAAATGCTACCTTAGCTGCATCATCTGGAAATGCTGAGGCTTTACAAAGAAACTGCAATTGACATTGATTCATAAAAATACTATATTTGAAGCTGTCTCCATTAAACCTCTCAGGCATCGCTAATGGCACTGGATTAGGGGTATGCACTGTCAGATGAACTGGAGAGACGGAACCATCACTTCTGCTCTGAGAACCCATACTAGTGGAGGGAATAGTGAAATGGGCCGGCTGTATATAATTCCTTCCACTCTTGGGAAATGCACCGGGGTCTCTGCTTTCTGTGGGAGTTTGTGTCCTTAGTTGAATTATTTCGGCCTGTAGTCTTTGGTTCTCAGTCCTTAACCGTCCCACCTTTGATTGTAGATCTACCAATGCCACGGCTAAGTCATCTATAGAGGGGCTCTGCATGGTAGTGCGTAGAGAGGGAGGTGAAGGGGCCCCAGACCCTTCTAGATTCATCTTCGCTCGGGTAGAATGAGTTTGAGGGCTTGGCTTTCTGTTGCGCTAGTCCCAAGAAGGGGGAACCTTCTGTTCCAATTTTCCACAGGAGCGAAGATGCTGCTCTCCACACTTTCAGAAAACAACCCTCAGAGGGAGACAAAATAACTCTCTCGTGAGATCTTGTTTGCTAAAAGTAAGGGGAATAACCCATGAGTGACCACCACTCTTCCCGAAGGTTTTTTGTCAGGTAATGATGGTAGTTGATCAGGGGAGACCTGGAAAGAAATACAGGGATAATTTAGAGGATCTGCCAACAACACATTAATACATGTCCACTCTCCTCATATGGCTCACTTACTTCTGGTGAGTCTTCTGTACACCAGAATAAACAGAGGTGCCTCGGGAAGTCAGGTAGACCAATGATCAGGCTTTGAAATTCTCTCGGTCGCCTTGAGGTCTAAAAGGAACAACTCCACAAAGAGGGCACCTTCACATTCATACACACCAGTGTCAAGGCTGGAATAAGGATTCTATATCCAAAGAAAAGGTTCTAAACTAGCAGGGTTAGGTGAGGGTGTGGTGGAGAGTGGGACTCAAGGCTGAGGTAGTCTGGGGTTCTCTCGTACCCTTCTACACCCTGAGTGAAGAGACAAATCCCGCTGGCCGGCTCTATCAGTGTCTACGGAAGAGCGGAGCAGCCAAGACTTGTTGGAGCCTGTTCGAATGTCGTGTTGGCCGGCTCCTGTCAATCATCTACAGGAGCGGAGCAACCACGAACATCGAGACTGCCCAAACGGTCCGGACGGGAGCAGAGCAGACAAGGTTTCCCCACCTCCCAGGAAACGCACTGCGCTGACCGGCTCAAAACTAAAATGCGAGCGGAGCAGACAACAAACACGCTTACCTGAGAAGCGGGTGCACCCCTCTGGCCGGCTCCAGTCGGGACTAGGCAGATGCAGGGACAGACACTCCCAATGAGGGATGACACGCAACTTTTGGCCACCGCGAAGGTATAATTCGTAGCGTGACCAATTCTGCTCAAAGAGCGGGGGAACGTCTCCTTCAGAAGTCTCGTGTCGGGCAAATAATGTATATAATATGCAATGCAGGAACAGAGGGGAACGAGGTTAGAGTAAGTTCATAAGTCGGAGCAGTATACAACGACGAGCTGAACGTAGGGGGCGTGGTCACCATTCACACGACGGATCAGTAAGCCAAGCACTGATTCGTGGAAGCGGCTTCAGTTTAAAGGAGTTAGGGAGCGTCTCTAAATTATGTGCTTTCAGGTCTAGGGATCCTTTCCAAAGTACATACCCCTGTCTAATGAACCAATGAGAGAGTGGCACATGCTTTAAGATTATGATTCATCACACAACTCTGTGGGAGCTAACGGGGAACCCAAACATCTGACTTATGTATTTAACATTAAAAATGCAATACAATGTTCTTGCCACCTCCGTAATACAAATAGAGTTTGCTATTAATGCTATGTATTCCATAGCAAACAAATGGTCCTAATATTAGCATCATTAGATGCTAGATGTAATGAGTGACCGGTCTAGTGAACTACCCCGGCAGAGGCTGGACATGTCGCACCCACGCGCTCATGCCATGAGGCGGAGTGCACATCAATTAAAGAGGGGGGCGTGCCCATGTATGTGCAGTCGGAAACCTAGACCCAATAGGTGAGTGGGGTCTCATTATATAATGCGCACGCCAGCCCGCGCGCCCAGTGCCCTATTCACACCAGGCCTACATTGGTGATGAGGGAGCCGACCTCACGCTCCTGTGCTTGCCGTGCATCAGCTGGCAATTCTGCACAGCTCTGACAAGCGGCCCTGGCAGCGGCAGCGTCGCATTGTCAGGACACGTGCACCCAGCCCCACCCGGTCCAGTAGAAGGCTGGGGCGACAGCAGTAACGGCGGCAGCCCCCAGGAGTGCGTCCTGTAGTGCCGGTAAGATGCAACCCTCGCTACCGCACCGAGGCTCGCTCACGTTTTTTCTTTCTTCTTCATCTACGCGCCAGCTTGCCCACACTGCCAGATGAGGCACCGCCCACACAGCCTGCGGGGCAGGGAGTCAAAGACCCCGAGGCGACCGGGCCCTGAACACGTGGGGCCTAAAACACACTGGAGCAAGGAAGAGATACTCAGGAAGAGGAAAGGAAAAGAGAAAAAAAATAAAAACAAGCAAGACCTGGGGAGATAAGCTCAAGGGGCGTAACAGCACAGCTCCCCACAGTACGCAGAATAGAGTTTGGCATCCGCCACTCACGGGATACAAGGAGCATGGAAGACAACCCCGATGGGAACCCGGCACCAGTCCGCATCATCACACAACATACTCCTACAGGCGTGATGCCCCAGTTCAGCGAGGCGGCTGATCCCACAACAGCGTCCCAATGGGGGAAAAAGTGGCTGGGACGGTTGGAAAATTACTTTATAGCCACCTGGGAAACAGATGGGGCAGTCAGGTGGTTGCTCCTGCTCCACTATGCAGGGGAGGAGGTCTACCTGTTATTCAAACACCTCCCGAACACAGGTGGCCCAGCCGACTGCGACGCATTTTGACCCGCAACTGAATCCAGACTACAAGAGATTCAAGTTGTGGCAAGCCAGACAAAGGGAAGGTTAATCTATTGATGCATTCCACACAAGACTGAGGGAGCTAGCGAGCATACATCTTGTCGACGAAAGGGCTGCAGAAGAGAACCGAGCCCAGCTCATCCAGGGTGTGCGCAGCAAGGTGCTACGCGGGCTCATACTAAGACAGCCAAACATACCCCTAAATGACATACTGGTCATGGCCAGGACGCACGACCTGTAGGCAGCGCGGGCAGACAAAATGGACTTGGCGCTGACGTGCACAACCGAAAAGAGTGCAACCATCAAAATGGTGTGGGCCGATGCCGTCACGCTGCGAGACATGGGGAGCAGGCCGTGGGACCGCTCGCCCCAGACCCAGAGGTGCCAGTGCGGGTACTGTGGGCATGAAGAGCATCCACCTCATGCGTGCCCCACCCTAGGGAAGACGTACACTAACTGCGGCATCCAAAACCATTTTGCATCCGTGTGTAGACGAAAGGACCTGCGCAAAGATGGCAGGAGAGCCGGCCCATGCGAAAGCTTGTACGACAGCTGTCGGGCATGTCCCTAACATCCTCCCAAGGGGGAAGAAAGAATGAACGAGCCGTCCACCCAGTGGATGATTCATCCACTGAGGATGATGAAGGTGAAACGTACCTGGTGTTATTCAATCAGGTATTAAAGAAACAGAGAAGGCCACAGCCCACGTGCACAGTAAAGAACACCGGGTCGGAAGTGAGAGTGGTGATCGACACTGGTGCGTCAGTAAATGTCATGGGATCCAGCAATATAACCGACTAAGGCCCAAACCAGAACTTAAACTGTCCAAAACAAAGATATTTGCATACAGCAGCGATTCACCCCTGCCACTCCGCGGCAAGATGACAGAATGATATGATCAGAGACCCATGAGATCAGGACCAACATTCACATCATCAACCAAGAGGCCAACACCTTACTGAGTAGCCATATGCCAGAGGATCTTGGACTGGTAATGTTTGCGAGGAGTGTGCAGACTAATCAAATCAAATAGCTACTCGACCAATTCCAAGGCCTGAGACGGGTCAAGAAGGCCCCAGTCAAGCTGCACATTGATCCGTCGATCACACCTACGGCGCTACAACACAGGAGGGTTCCGTTCCACCTCAGACCGCTGGTGGACCAGGAGCTACAAAAGCTAGAAGACCAAGGAGTCATCAAGAAGGTCTCTGGACCTACGCCGTGGGTATCCCCCATGGTGATAGCCAAGAAGCCCAGACAGCCGGGGAAAATCCAGCTGTGCATAGACATGCGCCTCCCCAATAAGGCTATCTGGCGTGAACGCCACATCACACCAACGATGGATGACATCGTGGCCGACGTCAACGGGTCCCACTGGTTTTCAAAATTAGACTTCAACGCAGGCTATCATCAGCTGGTCCTAGCCAAAGAGAGCCGCTACATCACCACGTTCAGTACCCACCTCGGGCTAAGGAGGTCTAAACGTCTCAACTTCGGAATATCATCGGCAGCCGAGGTATTCCAGGACACAGTGGGGGAGATCCTGTCCGGGCTGCCAGGAGTGCTGAACATGATGATATCCTCATCCACTCTGAAACCGCAGACGAGCACTACCGCCATCTAAGGGCTACGTTAAAGCGGCTTCAAGAACATGGAGTCACCCTGCACAGGGAGAAGTGCCTCTTTTTCCAAAAACAGAGTTATTCGGCTACCCGTTCAATCAGGAGGGCATCCAAGTGGATCCGCGAAAGTCTCAAGCGATCAAGGACGCCCCAGCTCCCGTGACAGTGTCCGAAGTGCGAAGCTTCCTCGGGATGGCCACATACTGTGGCTGATTCATCCCTGACCTGGCCACCACCGCAGAGCCACTCCGAAACCTCACCAGGGCAGACGCAATGTGGAAATGGGGGACCCTGGAAGAAACGGCATTCCAGAAGATCAAGGCCTCGCTCCTTGACCATACCACTCTGGTGTATTTCGACCCTACCAAGCAGACGGAAATACTAGTCTATTCCAGCCCCATAGGCCTCGGCGCAGTGCTAACCCAGGAGCAGGAGCCAGGAAGATGGGCGGCCCTGGCTGTCACCCACCGAGAGGCGCAATGCACATATCGAGAGGGAAGCCCTGGCGCTCCAGTGGGTGTGTCATCATTTTTATTTATATATCTGCGGTCAGCCATTGAGGGTCGTTACGGACCACCCACCCTTGGTGCCGCTGTTCAGTGGGTCAGCACTTCACCCACCCCCGAGGATCGAGCGGTGGGCCATTGGTCTGCAGCAGTACGAGATGAAAGTGACCTACCGACCAGGCGCCAAAAACCCCGCCGACTTCCTATCGAGATACCCCGCACCCCAGGATGATCAAGGAGAGGAGTCAGACGTTGAGGAGCTCGAAGCCCACCTGAACATGATCTCGACCATCACGTGCCCAAAAGCCCTGATGCTGGAGGACCTTGCCACGGCTGCGGAAGGGGATCCCATAATCACCAAAGTAGGCACAGCCATCCAAAGAGGCCACTGGCATCAGTTCTTGCAATCTGCCAACGATTGGGCCTGGCCTGAGAGAGACTGCCTCATGAAGATGTGGAGGATCAGGAATGAGCTAAGTGTAACCCAAGGAGGGTTTCTGCTAAGAGGGTCCCGAATCGTCATACCAGCGGCCCTACATCATCAGACAACCCAACTGGCTCACGGGGGACACCAGGGGGTGGAGAAGATGAAAGCCCGGATGCGTGAAAAGGTGTGGTTTCCGGGGATCGAGACTTAGGTGGAAGAAGCCGTGAGAAGATGCCCAGCTTGCCAGTTAACCAGCGCCTCAGAAAGACCACCACCCGTCCAGATGGAAGAGCACGGAAAGACCCCGTGGGAGAAGGTGAGCATCGATTTTGGGCGTTTTCCTCATGGTCGGACGACCGTAGTCATAATCAACAGCTACTCCAAATATTCCCTGGTGGAGGTCGCTAGCTCCACCTCCTGCTCCTGGGTTGCCCCCGTACTCGAGAAGACTTTTGCAATGTTCGGGTGCCCGGAGGAGATCAAGAGCGACAATGGGCCTCCGTTCCAAGGAATCGAATTCCACGACTTCATGCAGCATCATGGCATACGACATCGTCGCATCACCCCGCAATGGCCACAAGCCAACGGAGAGGTTGAGAGGTTCATGAGGACTCTCAACAAAGCCCTGCGGATTGCCGTGGCAGAAAACACAGACCCAGAGCGACACCTACAACTGTTCCTCCGAGAGTATAGAAGCACCCCCCACAGCACCACCCGATGTACACCATGGTCGCTGATGCTCAATGGGGCCTTCCGTGACATGCTCCCTGTCTGCCCAGGGTGAACCCCTCCTCCATACAGTAAGAAAGATGCCCTCAAGCAGAGGGAGAAGCACCATCTTGCCACCAGCCGGACCAGGAGGGCGGCGCCCAGGGAGGTGTGAAGAGGGGACACTGTGATAATGAAGGACAGGGGGTTGGTGTGAAGGGAACCATGATAACAGTACAGAAGGGAGGAGAGAATGTAACCCGAAACATCTCCTGTTTAAAGAGGGTGCCTGAAACCTCCCCCAGTATGGAATCCGAAAGGGTCCAAGATGCCAGAGAGAACAGAGGAACAGAGCAAGAAGAACCTCCCGCGAACACCGTGCCGGCAATGGGCCCTGTGGTATATGACGAAATGTGCCAGGAAGCAGAACCAACGGCACCAATGGCCCAACAATAGGATCTGGGCCACCAGAACCCCGAATCGTTCTTTGGGGTGACCACTCCAGGTACAGACTGAGAGAGAACCCTAGACCCAGCTCCCGCCTGAAGGACTGTGCATGCCAGGTAGGGAGACGGTGGGCTCCCAGCAAAAGAAAAAGAGACTACGTTGAGATGGGATGTAATGAGTGAGCAGTCTAGTGAACTACCCTGGCAGAGGCATCAATAAAAGGTGCGTGCCCGTGTATGGGCAGTCGGCTCCTAGACCCAATACCTGAGCGGTGTCTCATTATTTTGTGCGTGCGCCAGCCCGCGCACCCAGTGCCCTACTCACACCGGGCCTACACTAATATTAGGGACCATTTGTTTGCATATGGAAACTCAGGCCTGAGTCCGTGCAGAAGTCCGGATTTTCCAGCCCTCTTGTAATCAGGGCCATGATTTACAGGATTTATCATGCCTGAATACTTCCAGATGCCTCTGAATTCCAGAATGTAAGTAAACATATGAAAATATACAGACATTTGAAAAAGTTACATTTAGAGTAATTGATAATTTAAGCCATGGGATATTTCCCATTATCAATTTGTGGGAACGATTCAACTTCCAGGCAGCAGTTATAACGAAGCTTTACCGACCCAGGCATGCACATGTGATACCGGACACCACCATCCCTGGGTGTACGTGTGCACACGTAAGAAAGGAGACAATTGCTGTGTGTTTGTAGGACAAAAACTGAGCAGGTCTTTTGACTGGCACAATTATAGAAAAAGAGCCAGTGGATTAAGAGTAACGGATTCACCATAAAAGTAATTTCTACCAATTTCATATTATGTATACAATAAAGGTAACTTCATTCCACTTTCATGTCCTGGTACTTTCGTATTCCCACCTAAGAAACCGATTTCAAAGTTTTTGAGGAGAAGAAATGGGGAGGTGAAAGTCAAATCAGGTAGCTCAGACCCAGGCAAATTGATTACGGAGAACTTCCAAGGCAAATCATGCAATTCTATGAGAACAAGCCTTATTATATTAGTTTTGTTAGAATGCCTGTGGAATAACGCATATTAGACACCCACCATACAAGCGGCAGGTACAAGCATGAAGAAGAACAGCACCAATTCCATCTTTCATATGATGGAGTGTGCGCAAGACCAAAATGGAGGTTGGGCTCGATGCAAAGTGATGATACAGGATATTCATCTGGCAGTGCTGACCATAGCAGCAACTAGTTTGCATCATTGCCTTCAAATGTATCTGCAGAGGTAACACAGATACCACCAGATCCAAATTTACTGAAAGTACACATTTAAGGAGTCGCCTACTAGAAACACCCTTCGCTTCTCATCAGCAAAATGTTTCAAACAAATCATACAAAATACATATATGGACACCTAAATGCAGGACCTCTCCGTTCACCCTCTTTTACCATTGATCAGTTCAAGTGTCATTGACATTTTGCTTCTACAACTGCAGCATAAAGAATGGGGCTAAGGATGTAGACTTGTTTAAATATAAAATATCTACTTGTCCGAGGGATAAGATTCTTTAGAAATATGCTTGTCCTGTAAAACAAAGTCTACTTGTCCCACTTTTGGTGACAAATTATGGTAGCGGTGTCACTATACCACAGCGTTGATAAGACCTGCATTGTGTAATGGTCTGAAATCTAGGAATACTCTGATGTAATTCCTCTGCTTATACCAGATGCTGAATATACCAGAGCTCTAGTTATGTCAACTCTGAATTTTCACATTTTCTGTGTAGGAAGAGAGGCCCTGTTTATGTATGAGCTCTGATTATGCCAGCTGTCTGATCACAGAGCGGCTCTGAATATGTCAGCAATTTTGTACTATACAAAATTACTGAGTATAGCAGAGTTCTGGATAGGCCAGTGTTCTAATTCTGCCCTTGTTCTCTTTCTTGTATTTGTTTCAGAGGAAACATCTTGTAAATTGGTCTGAGAATCAAGGAAACTATCCACAATCGGACAATCTCCACTTGACAACACTGCATTCTTGGACATATTTCACCTCGCTGTATCTCGGTTCCCTTGTTTGCCATAATTGGGAGTGTATAGCAGGGTCTATATCAATGGCTGGACAATTATACTTTACAGCTAAATACACCTTGACAATTCTTTTCAGAGTAAAAATGTTATTGGTCCGATTTTTTTCAGTACTAAATTTAATTTCAAGCGAGTACTACTACAAGAAGTGGGTATTTGATGGCTGGCATGCTATGCGAGTTTGTGCACGCCCACAAACCTAAATGTTTAGGGATATTTATAAAACCTTTTCCAGGGTGGGAAGAAAACACTCCATAAAGATTGAAGGTGCAGGTGAAGAGGTTTCTCCCCAGGGAAACGTTTTTTCCCTGTGGACAAAAAAAGAAAAAGCCAGCAAGTGCACTTGCTCTGTAGATTTTTGCAGATAATGCACATGCTTGCTTATGCTAAAACGTAATGCACAAATGTTTGCTGGGATTACAGCTGGAAAAAGCAGCAGTCGCAGGAAACCTTCTTGAATTCCACAAAGTCATAAATCTGCTCCCAAGTGCGGTCACAAACTTTCAGGTGCACCCTCTCCGCTCCTCATCACTGTGAAAGGAGATTCAAGACAATTTCTCAGTCTCATTGGTTTGCAAAGTAAGAAGATAGCAATGCGGGTGGTTGAGCTACATGAGAAATGTGCTCCTCCATCCTCATTCTCCTCTGCTTTAAATGTATCCTCATGTATGCTCAACACCAGCAACCCTCATCCTCCTACCATGACAAAGCATGCCCCAGTGCCTCCCGTCAACCATCCATGGCCATTTCTTGCTTGTCTCAGGTCCCCCCACAGCAGCAGGGAGAAATATTTGAAGCATCACAGGCACATGTCTTCCAAGTTAGTGCTGCTGTTAATGCAGGCCTGAAAGCAGTATGACGTTCACTACTACGCTGGCAATAGAAAAGCTCTGTGTGTTCATGGTACCCAGCTGCAGGGTTGGACAGAAAGGTGGGCTGGCCAGGTGTACCCTACAAAGCACTCACCTTGCACTGCTAAAAAGAGGCCTTGAGCCATGTAGTCCTGAGAAGATCAAATAGGAGCCCCCAGCTACAGTAAAGTGTGAGCTGCCAGAACACAACAACATTCACATGTTGCAGCCCATTGATCTACAACAATACATCACCTGCTCTTCACAATGAACATAAGAGCAAAACCCGAGCTGGAGATTAAGCATTGGCTGTCAGGGTCAGCATCAGGGTATGTCACTAAGCATACAATATAAAATTCATCACATGGGGGCAATCACAGTTAGACATTACTTGAGACTAAAAGGGTGTAGTCTCATCGGTCATCACCAACCAATAGCCGTGCAGCGGAATGCTTGATAATCTCAAAGTTTCAACTGAAAAATGGGGCACCCTGTATTCCCATGATCAAGGGTAATAAAGTACGAATAAAAAAAATGTTCTGCCAGGAATTTGTTGATACAATTTAGCATGTGATGGGTCCAATATAACATATAAACAAAAAGGTAATCAAAACTTGTTGACAACCAAAGAGCAAAAAATCCACAGAAATGAGGATGTTCAGTTTTGTATTTGAAACAATTAACTCAAAAGACTGATCGTCATACTGTAGTCAGCCAAATGTGCTATAAGTGACGGCGCAGTGAAAATCAGCGAGCCATACAAAATAATGGAAGTACAAACACAATAGGTATATATATTATGTACAAGGGGCCAATACCCATTGAGTTTAAGACTGAATCAATCATAAACCCAATGATATGGGCATTTTAGTTTGAATGTCCAATAATGAAAGCTAGGCCCATGGAGTGTAGACTTTTCGACCCCTATTAAGACATCGGGACAAAGAACTGGTAGCAACCTACAGAATGAGATACAAAGTTTGAACTTAGAAGGAAGCATTATTGAGTAGGTGATGACAGAAGGCAGATAGATGTATCTTACCTAACCAGATCAATATGGGTAAAGTTCTAATAATTGAATATTAGTTGTCACTTTCTAAATGAAGGAGAGAGAAACAGAGAAGACCCATACAATTAATACAGAGGGGATGAATCCCCAAAGAAATGTTCAAAAAGAGGCATGCTGAGGATAGTCCTGGGGTGTGAATTGCAATGCGAGGATACATACGTGTGTCTAAAAACATGCTATGTTTGGTCAAGATGTGAGAAATACGGCGATGACTCAAAACATGTTGTGAAGTTGCACTTAGAAAATCAGAGTAGCCAGGCTCCAGAAGTGCCTGAAAGATGCATGTGCACAGGCATGCACAAATGTAGAGTCATGCAACAAATCCCTCAAACAACAAATGCACTCACGGCTAGGTGATATGCAGCCCCTGGGGCAGTCTTTTGGGGCTGGTCGATTCGTTAAACTCAAAGGGCCAGACTGAAAGTCAGGTCTGTGTAGTAAAAGTGGAGACAAGCATTGAAACCATGCAATAAGTGCTAAATGTTTGTCATGTGCAATTGTGGAAACCACATAACCATGATGAACCAACAAAAAGACCTATCCAGTTTAATCAAGTAGTGGGAAAAAAAAATCAAAGCGTATTGTGAAACAAATATAAAGACACAAAACCAATCAGGTGAATGCACTTTCTAATATCAAGGTCCAGTAATTCAGGTAAATGCACTTTCTAAAATCAGGCTCAGTAATACAGACACAAAACAATACAACGAATGCGGCAGTGTTCCTCATAGACCATACCTTTAGAGCACACCAAAGCGGCTGAGTCCATAGCCTGTGGTCGCGTCCGCGCTGAATAGCTGACAAAGTGAGTCAAGCAGAGGTCGTATTTGAAGAGGCAGGATCTGCTCGTGTCAGGCACCTAGATCTGTACTTGTGACCTAAACATGAGGGCACAATGCCTCTAAGTCCGCACAGCATAAACTCCCAGCAAGAGAAGAGTAGATCGCTCACCCTGATGCGACCAAGTCACGTGGATCTGTGCGTCTGCGGTACGCTAGCTCACACATTGAAAACATATGATACTATGCGCCACCATGCGATGCATATAGCTGCGGTGGGGCAAGACTGCTAGTCTCATTACCATAAAATGTAAATATTTACCATATGGCAATTACATATTGTGGGCTCCATTGGCTGTGACATGAAATACCAAATCAATATTAGGAAAAATCCCTAATGACGTGGAGGGTCCAAGAACTCCACATGTGCCAGCGTGTAATGGTGTTTACATAATGTATTTCACATACTAATGTTATTCCATTTCTTTGTAGTCCTATAACTATGTTGATACGTACATGCTTTCCATGGCAATAAGCCCTATGAGTGCTCCCTTGGCATGTGGCTAAAAGAAATAGAAAACCAATATACCCTTTTTTTATATAGAAAAGCTCTAAAGCAGACAAAATAACTGTCCACTCCCCTGCCTTTTCCTACGTAGTTGCTTATTCATTCTCTGCCTCGACCTGCTCAATGAACTTATCCACTTCCTCAACAAAACGAAAAGAATGCATCTTGTTATTTAACATCACTTTGAGAAGAACTGGGAACTTTAATTGGACTGAAGCACCTAGCTTCCTTAGTGATTCCATTCTTTTTCCTAGCTCCCATTGCCTATTAGACGTTGCCACAGACAAGTCAGATCTTACTTCAATCCTTGCACCGTCTACTTCAAGAGTTTTTTTCTTCAGAGCCATGGCTAGAATCTTCTCTTTCAAAGTGCACGTAAGAAAATTCACTACAATTCTCCTGGGTTTGGTTCAGTTCGAGGTTAACCAGAAGGGGTCCCTATGTATCCTCTGAATGTCCCGGTCTATTTCTTCCTCCGTTTCTTCCAGCTGGAGTTCTCTTTTTAACATCTGAATCACAAAAACTTTAATGTCTCCTCCCTCCTTGCCCTCAGGAAGTTTTAAAATGTTCAAGTTATTTCACCATTGGTAGTTCTCTAGCCTTTCAACTCTATCTTCCTGCTCCCTCTCTCTAGCCCTAAGCTCATCAATCTCTTTCCTGTTCACCTGCACTTCTTCTCTTAGGTCTCTGACTTCTGCTTCAAGTGCAAGTGTTCTCCCACTTAAATCATCGATCTTTTTCTCCACAACTTCACACACAGACCTGATGTCCTTCTGGTTTAACTCTGATGCCTCAAACCTGTCTCACATTTCTCTTGTAAGGGTAGTAAGAACCGTAAACAACATACCTATAGAGGTGGCCCCACTCTCAGTATCTGTTCCCTGAGCGGCCTGAATCTGCACCTCATTCCTCTCTTCTTCGCTGTTTTTTAAATTCTCACCCTCTTTAGGATCTATTCCAGCTATGTTGCCCTATATATTCTCTGTGGGAGCCTCTTCCAATTGAGTTTTTCCGACCTCCCCCATCTCTGTAGCTAGGACCTGAAAACGATTAGGACTCAACAGTGCTGACCAATCCCCCAAGTGCACCGTCCCTTCAACTTGCCCACACTCCGTTTGATTATTTTGTTTATTTTGTTGGGGCTCCACTGCCGCTATCATAGCACTATTTTTCAATACCAGAGTTTTTGGTAGCACCTTAAAATATGCCCTAAGACACGGGTACTCATAGTACGGCCCGGGGACCACCAGCGGCTCGGCAAGCCTTCCTTGGCGGCCCGCGGACCTTGCAGACATCATACCTGTGTTTTTTTATATCGCCGGTTGCAGCAGCGCGGAGCTATGGGAGCCGGGCGATTCTTTTAAAGACCATTCACTTGTTAATGAGGCTTTGTTGTATTTCACCTCTTCTAATCGCCCCTGCATCTCCACTCTGATTGAGTGGAGCTGCAGCGGCGCTAAGAAGAGGTGAAATACAACAAAGCCTCATTAACAAGTGAACGGTCTTTAAAAGACCTGTGAAGTACTTGGGTGCGGCGGCTGTGTGTGTTCCCGGGAAGCTGTCTCAGCACGGGGTGAGGTGACAGAGGGTGACAAGGACAGCAGGGTGAGGTGATGGAGGGCAGCAGGGAGTGAGAGCAGCGGGTGAGGTGACAGCGGGAGGAAGACAGAGTGTGTCAGAGAGAGGGAGACAGAGAGCGGGAGAGACAGAGAGAGAGGGAGACTGACAGGGAGACAGAGACAGGGAGAACAGAGGGAGTGGGAGGGAGACAGAGAGAGAGGGAGACAAACCGAGTGAGTGAGACAGAGGGAGACAGAGAGAGGGAGACAGAGGGAGGGAGGGAGACAGAGAGAGGGATGGAGACAGAAGAAAGGGAGACAAACAGTGATTGAGACAGAGAGAGAGAGAGATAGAGGGAGGGAGACGGAGAGAGAGAGGGAAGTAGAGACAGAGGGAGGGAGACGGAGAGAGAGAGAGGGAAGTAGAGACAGAGGGAGGGAGACGGAGAGAGAGGGAAACGAGAGAGAGAGAGAGAGAGAGAGAGAGAGAGAGAGAGAGAGAGAGAGAGAGAGAGAGAGAGAGAGAGAGAGAGAGAGAGAGAGAGAGAGAGAGATTTTTATATATATATATATATATATATATATCTATATCAACGAATCCGCAGCGTCTCTGCTTCGTTTGCTACACACGGACACGGACCACAAAGTTGATGCCAATTCCTTTATTTCATAGATGCCGCCATAACACGTTTCAACTCATTCGAGTCTTGATCACATGGTGTCGTTTTTTTGCAGGCATTGCATTTTTAAAGTGATATAGTGCTCTGTAATAGGTTCTTTCATTGCACATGATCATAGACATAGTAAAAACATTCCCAGTAAACAGTGTTTACATATTAGTTTTTTAAAACAACATATTCTTTCGCAGGAATAAAAGTGCGTAAATGCAAAATTTCATTGACAATTATATTCGTAGTTAGATAAAATCAAAATAGATATATATTATCTTATTTTTCTCGTTAAACTGATCACTCGCATAAATGCGGATTGCATAGCAGAACTGGAGGTTATGACATTTTTAACTTAAATGACACTGTTGTGCATCAATGGTTACATGCATAAATGCAATATGTTTTAAGTGTCTTTACTAATACCTTCATTATATAGGTCAAATATTTAAATTTAGCCAAAATTCGGCGTAGTACTTGGATTCTATATAAGTGCATGTTACTTGAATTCAATGTTAATGAATCTTGAAAAGAAAGCAATTCTTATCCTCCATATTTTGTCTGCTGTATTTTAATGAAACCGCGATTTTTTTATATATATAATTCATGTTGTATTAGTGCAGATCTTATATTTCTTAACATATTTCGCCCAAGAAAATAGAAATTCTTATATTCATTGTCCATTATGAATAAATAAAGTTTCAGTTGTTCGCTTTAAATGCGAAAAAAAGAACAAAACACTATTGATTCATAATGCATTGTTAGTCATCCTTGCCCCTGTGAGCATATTATGGGCTGATAATAGAGTATCGGGAATGTATGTCTAATACATATAATGTATATAAATATATAAAAATATACATATGTGTGAATGCCGGGTCTGGTGGCTCAGTGGACGAAGGCGTCCGCTGCAGGGGCCAGTGTTCAACCTCATGGTCATAGTTTTTTCTTTGCTCTAGCCCCGCCCCTTCCCCCACTGCCCCCGCCCCCACCGGTGCGGCCCTCAGCCACAAACCACACTGTAAATTTGGCCCCCCGAGATAAAGTTTGTGAGTACCCATGCCCTAAAGATGGGGTCACCATCACCTACTGCTCCAAAGAACCCCCCTTTGACAGTTTATTCTGACCTGCAGTGTCTTTAATAGACAGACTACTCTTAGCCTATGCCTCCTTCTTTTTTACCCCTCGCACCTTTTCACACTTAGGGGGAAAATCCCACAGTTCAGGGCACACCACTCCCCCCCTCTCTCACCTCACTTCTCAATGTATATCTAGAACTACCTCTAGATCTCCTCCTAATAGACTCAGGGGCACTAGAGGTGTTTTCCCCCCCTCCTACTTCTCTTTCTCAGCCTCCTCCGTAAACCGCTTCTCTGTGCTTGCTCCCCGCTCCCGAGGTGGTGGCGATAAAGACTGTGGAAGTTCCTTCGTTACATCTAAACTCCCGGGCTGATCCTCCAAACTCCTGATGATTCTTTTGTCTCCAGTCTCGCTCGCCCTGCGACTTCCTCGTCCACTCCACCATCCGCTCCCCCGGAACAGAAGCCTGGCAGCGGCCAGACACAGCTCCAGCACCACTGTAATTTCACATCGTACTTTCTGCAACATGCCACACACCACACGCCTACAGAAGCTCCCACGACCCGCCGCTAGTCGGCCTCCATGTTTCCCGTCGTCCAAGATTAGGGTTTTCCAGGGTGGGTGGGTGGGGCGTAGGTTTTTTGCTCAGGGAGGAGGGAGGAGGGGGGAGGGGTTGGGGGAAAATATATAAAAAAATACCTCAGATATTATTTTCACAGGGTGAGGGGTTTGTGCGTGGAGTTTTAGATGACAGGGAATAGTAGTAGGCAGTTGAAAGTTTTGTCGTGGAATGTGAATGGGCTTCAGGTGAGAGGTAGGAGAGATAAAATAATGCAGTATTTGAGGGTTTGTGAGGCACAAATTATTATCTTGCAAGAGACACATTTAACGGAAGAAGAGAGTAGGGAAATCTTTAAGGCACAGAGGTGGGTTGCACATGCAATGTATACAAGACAGACTGCAGTCACTAAGGGTGTAGCAATATTAGTAAAGCATAGCACGGGTGTATTGATAGAAGGGAGTGCCTCAAGTACTTCTGGAAGATGGTTAATTGTTAAGGTAAAGATCTATGGGCAGAACATCACATTGGTTGGCTATTATGGTCCTAACCAAGATGACACTGGTCCCTTAGAGGAACTAGCAAATGAATTACTGGGGTTTACCGGCCAGATTATTATGGCAGGGGACTTTAATACAGTCTTGGACCATAAATTAGATAGATCTTTAAATAGTAGAGCGGCAGTCAACCCTAAGATGTCGGCTAGAGTACGTCTAATGATGTTGCAGTGGGGCTTGTGCGATATATGGAGATGTAAGGCTGGTTCAAAAAAGGGATTTACGTATTATAATAAAATATGCAAGCATAAGTCTCGAATAGATTACTTTTTAGTGGACCGTGCAATTAAAGATGAGGTTGTGGAGGTGGAACATATTGGGGTACACATTTCAGATCATTCAGCCATCCTGTTAGGTGTGAGGGTAGGGGAGGGAATGATTAGTTCGAGATGGAGGCTAGATCGCACGATCCTGTGCGAGTCTGAGACAATCGAGATTTTAAAGGAGGAAACTAAGGAGTTCTTTGACAGGAATCAGAGTTCAGCTAAGATAGGGATTGTCTGGGATGCCTATAAGGCATTTTTAAGAGGTAGGCTAGGTACTTTAGCTGCAGGGAAAAGACGAATATATTATTAAAAAAGTCTCAGATTTAGAAGAACGGATTCGGAAATCAGAAGCAGTCTTAATAAATGCAGGAAGTCAGGAAAGCTGTTAGAAGGAGAGGGAGAAAATAATAAATTTAAAAGCATGTTTGTCAGGAGTTTTAAGGGATAGAGTTAAGGAGAAGTGGGAGGCTAGCCAGTTGGCACATTTTGAGTATGTGGAGGGCTCTAGCAAACTACTAGCCTGGAAGGCAAAAAGTGAACAGGTTAGAAACCTGATCAAAGAAATTACTTGTGACGGGTCAAATGTGGTTCTAAGTGATAGTATTGGGATAGCCTTAGCCTTTTATGAGTATTTTGGAAAGGTATATAAGGAAGATCTGGTTGTTATGGGGAGTGATGTGCTGACTTGGTTAGATGACATGGAGCCACTATCAGAAGAAGAAATGGAGGTATTGAATAAGGAGATTTTGGTTGAGGAACAGGAGGAGGCTATTAGGGCTGGTAAGAAGGGGAAGGCTCCAGGGCCCTAACCTTCTAACATGAAGAATCTCCCCGTCTAAATTGGCGGGTAGTGGCCTATTCACTCTGAGCCAGTGCATCACCTTATTCTTGAGAGTCTGGTGGCCTTCATGATTCTCCAATGCTAGCTCTGGTACCTTTGGGAGTACGATGACATAGGGTTCAGCCTCTGGTGGGAGATCTATGTGCTGAGATGGTCCCTTAAAATTTCTATCTGTGTATGCTCTCCCACCCATTTTACTACGCTCATGGCTCTGCTTATTTAGGGCCCCACTCTCTCTCGATTTCCTTGGATCCAAGTTCGTATACTGTGTGGTCAAGCTATTCTCCCTAAAAGGGGGGGTTATCTTTACACTATTTACGGGATTAACTGATTTCGTCACTGGCTCGGATACCAGGCCAGGAGAATTCAAAGTGCGCATTCTCACTGATATTTCCCTCACTGACTTAGCATTAGCCGCGCCATTTTCTTGTATAGACTCTAGCTGTTCTGACATTCTTTTTACCCTTTCCGCCAAAGGTAACAGCAATGATTTAACTAATTTTTCTATGTCCCTCATTAAATCTTGATAGGGGTGTGCCACCAAACTGTCTGGACCGATTTTAAATGCTCCAGGATCCGTTGTGTTCGTAAAGCTCGTGGCAGTGTTTGGGGTTTTAACCCCACCTTTTTTTTGCTTACAAGTGCCACGAATCCTTTTTTGCTTTGGGAAACTGGATATTGAATCTTTTATTTTACTTGTGCTATTCGTCTTTGTAAGGGACTTTTTTGCTGAGGGCTGATCCTCAATAAGGTGTTCAATTTATGACCCTATACTGTTATCTATGGTAACAGAATCTTTTATACCTAATTGAGAGTCTACTTGTTCTTGTAGCTGTGGGGAGATATCTATGTCACTTATTTGTTCTATGTGTTTGGTACGTTTAGTATTGTGAGATGGAGTGGTAGCTAGCTGGATAGCCCCCAAAGAAGAACGTTTCCTCTGTAATTCAGAGGATAAACGTCGTTCAGTATGCACAATTTCACGTTCCAACATTGAGGCCGCCCTCGTAATAAATTGATCTAGGGTGCCCCTGACAGATCCTCCCACCAATGATTTCCTATTCATACTAAGCCTAGTATTCATCGTGTGCAATATGGAGAAAAGCTTTTCTTATTAAAAGCCTCCAATATAGAATAATGACCTAGTGTTACTTTGATGATTAAAACTTGAAATCAGCAACCCACCTGAGTAAATCAACCCCCCCACCTTTTGCCCTCTCAATACACTCTTATAAAATCTACATGTACCAAAAGCATATAGTCTCAAGGAACATAAAATTATTGATGTTACAATATGTACCAGCCAACTCCAGACAAGAGGCCACAGACGGCCAGAATCAAGCGAGGATTTACAACTGCCTATTAACACGTCCGTACTTACGAGTCAATGTCCAGCAGCAAAAGTTAGAAAGTATGCCCAGCCCAGCCTTTTCCGGCCTTTGACGGGCAAGGACGGGCCTGCCCTTGGCCCGGGCTTCGCCCGGGCGCTGCCTGCGCGCGTCCCGCGCTGCGGGAGGCGCCCCGGTCTGATAAGGGCTTCCAGCTGCTGTCGTCATACGCGTCAACCGCGCTAGGGCCTCTGGGGGTCGTAGTTCAGCTCCGCACACTGCCGGTCCCCTCACGGCTTCGCTATGAATACTGACAGGCGATTTAGGAGGTGAGGCAGGGATTCTGTAAACCAGCCGTTTCCTTCACGGCGAATGAAGAAGTCTCTGTTGCGCGTCCCGCGCTGCGGGAGGCGCCCCGGTCTGATAAGGGCTTCCAGCTGCTGTCGTCATGCGCGTCAACCGCGCTAGGGCCTCTGGGGGTCGTAGTTCAGCTCCGCACACTGCCGGTCCCCTCACGGCTTCGCTATGAATACTGACAGGCGATTTAGGAGGTGAGGCAGGGATTCTGTAAACCAGCCGTTTCCTTCACGGCGAATGAAGAAGTCTCTGTTGCGCGTCCCGCGCTGCGGGAGGCGCCCCGGTCTGATAAGGGCTTCCAGCTGCTGTAGTCATGCGCGTCAACCGCGCTAGGGCCTCTGGGGGTCGTAATTCAGCTCCGCACACTGCCGTTCCCCTCACGGCTTCGCTATGAATACTGACAGGCGATTTAGGAGGTGAGGCAGGGATTCTGTAAACTAGCCGTTTCCTTCACGGCGAATGAAGAAGTCTCTGTTGCGCGTCCCTCTTCAGTCATCTGGGCAGTGCTGGTCGGCAAATGTTTGACAATCTTCCAGTCTCTATTCCACCTGCTGGTGATGGTGATGGGTGGAATGTTTACTCTAATGCTATCCAAAGACTCAATAATACATTCTTAGAGCAATCAAATGTTATTTTGGAGAGATTTAATTTCATGAAGAGGAAGCAAGACCCAAACGAAACAGTAGAGGAATACATTTCTGTCTTAAGGAATTTGACAGCTGATTGTAACTTTGGTGCTTCTCTAGACATGCGTATTAGGGATCAATTTATTTATAGTTGTTTTCACAAAAAGATACAAAAACGGATTTTAAGTTGCAAAGATCCATCTTTATCAGAAGTAATTGATATGGCTAAATGCATTGAAAGAGCTATCATTTCTTCTAAGTGCATGTCTAATGATAATGTTTCTTCTGTTAACCTAGTTCAGAACGACTCTTCTGTAAATGCTATTACTTTTAAAAGCACATTTTCCAAACCTTTCAAAGAAAAACTAACGCCATGTGTTAAGATGTGGTACAAAATCTCATCTAGGGAATAGCCCTACTTGCTCTGCGTTAGGAAAACAATTTGTGAATTGTCACAAAATAGGACACTTTCAGTCGGTCTGCAGAAGCAAATAAGTGGTTCAAGTTAGTTCTGTTCTTCCCCAAGATTGCTCTGATTATAATATCAATACTGTTGATGTACCGTTACAAAGTCTTAACATTAATGCTGTTGATGTGTTTTCACATGATTTACCACAGAAAAGTATTCTTTCTATTGATACTTATTGTCAACCAACTTTATCTGACCACGTCAAGGACCCAACTTGTCAAGTAATTATTGGTAACCTCAACATTGACATGATGGCAGACTCAGGTGCTCCCGTCACAATCATTTCAGTTATTATTTTTAAAGATCATTAGTCTTCATGTAGCTCCTTAGAATGCACGGATATAATTCCGAAAGCATATGGTGACAAGGAAATAGATATGCTTGGTTTATTTTGTTAAAATTGAACTTGTTTAGGAAGAAGAATTTATACTGAAACTTATGTTGCGCTAAAAGGTAAAAACATTGTAGGGTGGCAGGATCTAGCCAGGATGGGTTTCAAACTAGTTCCTGGTTCAGACAACCCAGTACAGATTAATGAGGTTTCTGTTGTTGTTGCCATGATTTCATAGAACTTTGATGCTGATGTTCAAAATATTATTTTGGAATCCTTGAGGTTTTTAGTACATCTATAGGTAAAATATCTAATTTTGAACGTCTCATCAAACTGAAACCTAATACACTTCCTGTTGCACATAAACTCAGGTCTATCCCTTTGAGCGTTAGAGAAGATCTTAGAAAATTGCTTGATACTATGGTCTCTGAAGGAATCATTGAACCCAAAGATTCCTCTGACTGGGTAAGTTCGATTGTGATCGTCAGAAAAAAGGATAGCAGTATCCATTTATGTGCTGAACTTTGCTCCCTTTACAAAAACATTTTGGTTGACTGCCATCCCCTCCCCAAGATACAAGATCTCCAAACTGCTATCAGTGGGTCTGTATTTTTCACCTTACTGGACCTCCATTCAGCACACCACCAGATTCCCCTTTCCTCCCTCTTTACTTATTTAACTACATTTATCACTCCTTTTGGAGCATATAAATATTTAAGATTACCTTATGGTTTGGCCTCCGCGGCCAGTGTATTTCAGAAATTCATGGACCATATTTTGAAAGGAATTAACTCGGTACAAACTTATCAAGATGATGCGTTCATTTTCTCTAAAAATAAGGATGAACACGTTTTTACTCCAAAAAAGGTCCTCACAAAATTTAAGGAAGTAGGAATCACCTTAGGCAGAGACAAATGTAATTCTTTTTCCAATTCAATAGACTATTTGGGTCATTCTATTTCGTCTTTGCTGTTGTGTACAATAAACGCAATTCTGGCACCATATATCTACGGCACTTCTGTTACTGCGTCTGCTTACCTGTACTTCACACAGTGCCCTAAATAGCTGCGTCTGGCGGGACTCGGAGCGTATGCAGCATACAAAGCGCCTGTCCCAACTTAACATGAGCGCTCAAAGAGAGGACAAATCCTGAAACACGGCCAAAACACAAGTAGTGAGAGAGTATTCTCTCATCAAATGTAAATTACTGGTGGTATGCATACTAAAGATAAAATAAAATGAAACAGAAGGGCCATGTGATGCATCAAGGAGTAATGACATCAACATGATTAACATCAAAACAAGCGCATGTCCCCTCGCGACAGGAGAGCTTGAGTGCAAAAGTAATTCTAGAGGCTTGAGGGCATATGTCTCATAAAACACCCATTCTGGTGGTAGAAAAGGTGCTTATATGTAGTGTGCATCTGGTAAAAAAAAAGTGTACCTGTATTGCATATAGGAGGAGTCATGAGCATGCACATGAAAGAGCAGGTAAAAGAGGGAGTAATGAATGAACTGTTACAGCTGAACCTAGAGGGTTCAATAAAATTGACTAGACGAAGGAATAAAAATGCCATGGATGAGATAATGTGCATCAATACATCATAATGAGCACTTGAGACAATAGAAACATTAATCACATAGAATCATAGATTATCGAATATATGGTTACCACATGGAAACCGGACTTGGATTGCCATTCTAGAACAGCGTTGTTGGGCATATGAAGTCATGATGTGCCACCTAAATATTAAGAAAAATATGATTTGATGTTTATGGTGTCAAAAACAGATATAACTAGAAGACGGGGAGAGACAGAACCCCAAACAATGCAGGAGTGAAAAAATAATATGGATTGGTGTATGATGGCAGAAAGATATGTGTATAAAAATGCTGACCAAAGAAATTTGAAAAAAATGGGGAAACTGGATGGCAGCTCATGAAATGGAAGGGCTAAGAGAGGATTGCTGGCACTGAAGCCTGCTAGTGTATCAAGTGGTACTAGACACCTGCTATGTGGATCAATCAACTTGAACGTATATGCTGTGAACCTGATTATAAGCAGTCTATTTAATCTTCGAAGATGACTCTGCCTCAAAGGTTGTAAGATTATGGTTTTCATATATGTTGTGAAAATCCTCAAAATGTTATTTTAAAAAACTTGAAATGAGTGTTTGGAAAATGGGCTTCAAAAACAAGCTTTTCCCTGTAGTGGGTTTGATCCTTCATCTCAGTTCAGAGCCAACAGATCAGAATTATCAGTGCCACTGCCATCTCATTGAATAATCTAATCTCCATTGGTAACCACCAGAGCCCTCTGCTTTTGTTGTTATTTTTTTACATTTAAGACACACGTGGCTCCGTTTGTTACAGAGAACAAATTCAATTCCACAGAAAATACTCAGTTTCACATCCTGCTTGATAACCATGCTGAATACCTGCACAAAATTGCAAGCACCCACAAACACAACAGAGGTAGGGTGATAGGGGATTTATATGTTTGAGGGTATAGTTCCGAAGATTCTCTGCCATAAACATGTGGTTAATATAGTTGAAGATCTGACCTTCATCCAACATGTACAGACTCCTGGACTAGGCTCTGATATTCAGCATTACAGCTGCTAGCTGCTTGTCCTCCATTTTCCTGTGCAGACATTGGCCTTATTGGCTGGTCTCTGCCCCCTACGTACTTCTTCTCTATTCAGCTGAAGAACATTTGAGAGCACATTGCATGAGTAAGTTTAAGGTGTCGCGAGTTTCCAAAACTAGTGATCGCGACCTTGACACTAGCATCTGCATTTTAGGTTGCAATGGTGACGTTTAGCTGCCTCCTCTGGAGCCAAGAGTTATGAGTCATCTCTAATTTGTCTCTTACAAGGAAAGGTGATAGAGGCTATAGTATACAAACATCAGCAGAGGCACCTTGAAGGTTGTTACTATGGGACGTCCACCAATCCAGACTAGATCTGGATATGACACAGAGCGGCTTTCACAGATGTCAAAGAAAAGATTCTATTGGCTGGAGTCGAGGGGTGGCCAGTAATCTTGGTTTCATTTGTCCTGACTGGCACCTTTGACAGAGTCAGAGACCGTCTGCTGCTGGATTGTCTAGAGACATTGGAAGAGGTCAATACTAGAAAAGCCAAATTATGAATTAATGCATCCCTTTTTATGAGAAGATGGTCACCTTACCCTTCACCTCTCCCTCCTCATTTGACATAAACTGAAGAATTTCGCCCTCTTACCATCTATATTTAATATCTATATGAATTTGTTAAATGAAATGAAATGAAAAGAGCACTTATAAAGCACATGGCTACCCGAAGGCCTCCCAGCGCTAAGAACCGAGCCTACCCAGTGAGCGGCATTAGATGGATGGGAACAAGAACGTTTTCAGCTGTCTACGGAAAGACCAATAGTCCTCTTCTAGCTTTTATTTCCTGAGCGCAAAGCTCTCCTAGGGTGGTACGGGGAAATGATGGACTGTAAAATAGGCAGGCCCTTAGAAGACATAATCTTGTGGGTGGTGCAAAGGGATTTGAACTGGATCCTTTCCACAATAGGAAGCCAGTGTAAGGATGCTAGAGAGGCTCGAGCAGATTCTCTATGGGGTACCCATAGAAGCATTCGAGCTGCACAATTCTGCACCGTCTGAAGTATCTTTATCGTGGACCTCGGAGAGCCCAAATAAAGGGCATTTGCATAGTCCAAACGAGAGAGAATTAGGGCTTGGACCAGCAGTTTCTTCGCATTAAATGGGAGCAAAGGGAGGACTTTCCTAACCGTCTTCAGTAATCCATAACAGCACCCAGCTACATTCCGGGATTGCTTCTTCATGTCTAGCTTATGATCGAGCCAGACTCCCAGACTTTTTATTTGTTCTTTGGAGGGGGGTTAGCTGCCCAGGCATTTAGGCCATAGAGAGGTGGGACCTAATGGGGAAGGTTTCCCCCAAAACATCAGATCTGTTTTTGCTCCATTTAGTTGTAAATAAGAGCCCTCCAACCATACCGATACTTTCTCTATACAGTTGGCCAGGTTGTTTTCCCTGTTTTCAGATTGATTAAGGGAGACGATCAATTGAGTATCGTCTGCATATGTAATAATCTGTATGCCAAAGGGTTTAACAATTTTGGCCAGGGGGCTCATATAAATATTAAAAAGAGTGGGGCTCAAAGACGAGCCCTGCGGAACCCCACAGCTCAGTGGCATACTCTTAGAAATGTAATTGTCCTCGAAGACCTGAAATGAGCGGGCGTCTAAAAAAGATTCGAGCCACAGAAGTGCGGCTCCAGACACCCCTGCTTCTCTACTCCTAGAGATCAGCAGTTGATGATTTACGGTGTCGAAAAACGCTCTCAGATCTAAGAGGACAATTGCCTCCGAGCCTCCAGAGTCTAAGATTTTCCTAGCTTCCTCAACGACTGCAATGAGGGCTGTCTCTGTGCCCTGATGGGCTCTAAATCCAGTCTGCGTTGGGTGAAGACGGTCATTTTTCTCCAAAAAGGTGGACAAGATGGAGTTGACGTGCTTTGCTGCAATTTTTTTAATCCCTGGAAGTAATGAGATGGGCCGATAATTAGCAAACACTTCAGGATCCGCACCTACTTTCTTAAGCAATGCTCTTACCATGGCTCGTTTCCATAAGGTGAGAACAATCCCAGAGCCCAACGATAGATTGATAAGTTCTAGGATGATAGGGACAACTGTGTCAAAAACTTGGTTCAGAACAGTGGAAGGAGCCATGTCCCTCGGGAACCTGATTTTAGTTTATTCAGATACGTTTTTAAAGATTTATATCCAGAGGGGGGGGAAGACCTCGAATCCAGTCCCAGGTAAATTAGATTCATTTTCTAGGGGGAGGTGGTTTGAAGAAGTGATGGCTGATGAAAAATGCCAAATAGATAGATTGAATTTTTTTAAAAAAAAACTCTGCTAAATCATTGCAGCGTCCTAAGGTATCAACAGAGGGAGAGGCTGATACCGGAGGGGTAGTTAGGGATTTTACAATCCTTAAAATTTCCCACATAGCGTTGGACGCTGAAGAGATCCTAGTTGAATAATACCGGGATTGTGCTTTATTGATTTCTAGTTTATAGATTTTTAAGGCTTTCCTATTGATGCATTTCATCTCGTCTGATAAATTGTTCCGCCACTGTCTCTCAGATTGTTTGCATTTTAATTTTAATTCTCTCAGCTCGGGGGTATACCATGCAATGCTCTTGGGGAGCTTTTTGTTGGTTATCCACTTCTTCGGGGCCACCATGTCCAAAGAGGCTTCAATCCATTTATTAACTTCATGGTTGACCGTATCTGGGTTGGCTTCTAACACAGGGTGAGTGTTGTTAAGGGTAGATGCCCATGTCTCAATAGGGAGCCTAGGCCAGTTATGACTCAATTTCCTTACCGGCTCCTGAATAGGATCGCTGGTCGGGGAGAGCCAGGAGAAAGATATCATGTAGTGATCACTCCATGGTAGTGGGGTGGGGTTATCCACTATTAGATTAATGTTGGTAAAAATAGAACCCAGTAGATGGCCATTTGAGGGAGTTGGATGATTTACCTTCAAATTAAGGGCAAGGGCATCTAGGCTGTCAACCAATTCCTCCGCAATAGATGAGGAACTGTCATCGAAATGAATATTCAAGTCCCCCAAAACCGAAAAGTTGGGTAAGGAGCTTACTGAATTGGCTATTGGTAAATCAGTGTTAAAAAGACCTATAGGTCCTGGAGTCCGATAAATTAAGACCCGGAGAAGGTGCAGATAGGTGAAAAGCAGAAGGCAAATGAAATGCTTTCACAATCGGCCACTAAGCCCTCTTTGATCCGACAGTTAAAAGTGTCCTTGTGGATAATGGCCAAGCCTTCTCCTCTACTTCGTATTCGGTCTTGTCTTTGGATAACATAGCCTGGTGGAAGTGCCTGGACCACTGCTGGATCTGACGAGCTGGTGAGCCACGTTTCCGTGAGAAACATTGCATCCGGGATTTTTTCCTCCAAAATTAGCCGAATTTCAATGGCGTGTTTAACAAGCGAGCGGCAGTTCAACAAGCACATTTTATAGGTAAAATCATGAGAGGATGTCTTGCCTCCTGATAATTGGGGGTCGAGTACTAGGGGGCAATGAGGACATTTATTTTTAATAAAGGGAGATCCGAGGCTATGGTGGCAGTTCTGCCCTTCCATTCCTTTAAGATCAATCAACTGTGAGGCTGTGTAGGAGCATGGTGTCCTCTTAAGGGAACCAGGGATCCTGGCCCTTGGACCCGTTTGTGCGGGTTAACTGTTTTAAGGAAATGCAAGCATGTGATTCTCATATCTATCTTGCTATAACTAATCTACGTTAATTGAATTTTTCAGAAAAGGTTCGCCCCGATGCCAGCCAATGCTGTGTCTCACCTTTATTATGTAAATTATTTGTATTGAAGATGCCTAACACATATACTCGCCTGATTACAGTGGGTACAGAATATAGTGACCAGTGAAGTTTTAATAAAGAGATGACTTGTCCCTACTAGTGGCTTGTGAGGTTAAGGTTGATCTTCATGGTGCTGATAGTGGCCCTTGAGGTACTTACTGTATAGGTCCATTGCGTTTCAAGGGGTGATTAAACATGAAGAAATTGTGGTGCCAAGGTATGAAACTGCAGGCTAGCAAACTGCAACCGGAGCTAGGTCTGTTTCAAAAAGCTTTAAGAACTCTTTAGCTGAGGGAACATTACGTGTAAATTGGTCAGAATTACTTACATCAGGAATGCTTATTTTCTGTCTCTGGCTGTTCAGTTTGATGTCTGATTTGATGCACTGTTCACAAGGTGGTTAGTATAACAACCTATGAATGAATTAATGAATGACATCTGCCGCCACCTGAATGGCTTGAAGACCTAGGGACAAAAGTACAAAGCATTTTTGTTGTTGCAAACACTCCTATTTGGAGTTTGCAACTGCAAAAATACTTTTCGTAATGTACAAAACCCATTTTTTAATTCAGTAACAAGTTATTAAACCGCAAAACAGGTATAGGAGGGCATAAAAAATATAATTGCTATTCAGAAGGATCCTGTTTGGCTTGTTTTGTTCAAAAAGCAATTTGCTATGGTACATATCAATGTTTTGCAACCAAACTCCGGTCAAAGAGCATTGAAATATTACAACATGGGGTGGTAAGCGAAAGTAAGTCTTTGCCGTGGTAAGGAGAATTGGGAGCTAATTCTGTCTGGAGTCAGTTAAACCCTTCTGACATGGTTCTATTCAGAGCCCTCTTTTGTATAGTAGATGGGGTCTCAAGACTAGCAATTGATGACCCTGACAGGAGCACTCACGTCCTCCACATCAATCTCTATAGAGATGTAGCTGGATTGCTGCACAAAAAGTATATGCTGGGATTGAAAATTCTGACTGAACAGTCTATAACATTGTCAAATCTCAGCAAGCTTTGACTGTCAGTTTAATACAGCAGAGACCTTTTCTGCATTCTTTGTTATGCCCTGAAGTGACAGCACAAAGAATTAGTCAGGAGTAACATGAAGTTCACACACTTTGAGCCTGCAAACACATGATTGCAACATAGATAACCTAACATGGTCTGCACATTTTGCACGTGCTTGCTCGGAAAGCCAGGTAAATTGAATATGTTGTCTTTATATACTACATGACATATCAATAAATTTCCAAAGCATGCAGCATTGCATAATCCAAAAGGCATCACCCTTTACAAAAACAGCCTGAAGATACACGCACACAATGTAAGAGGACAGACGAGGCGACCTTTGTGTAAGTGACATCCCCATTTACTTTCTCTAAAAGGACCAAGATCAGAGTGTGTCTGCTGTGGGCTGATATTCCACCTGTGAAGTTATATTCTTGAAGTTTAAGGGTCCCTTTTTCGTGTGTGTTAGGTGGGGATATGGACACACCCTTGAAACAGTACCATGGACCTGTAATTGGATAAAACAATGAAAGGGTGGGTGAAAAAAAGATGTTTGAAATCCATCAAGCACCACAAATTGCCAACTGTTTCTCGCTCTAAATTAAAATAATGGGACATGGCCAAGATGGCGACAGACTGAGACGTGTTTCTCCGCCACACTGTAACCTCCCTGCCACCCCAGGATTGCCAAGCCTCTGCTAAGCGGCTAACATAGCTCGGCTGTGGTGGACTCCTGAGCCCCCCAATGCAGAGAGAGATAGACACCCTCGCCACCGAGAACACTGGAGCAGGCAAGACGGGCCCTGGCCTGAAGCGGGAGCTGGAGACCTGTCCTGCCCGGAGGTGCTGGCCACGGTCGCTACTCTCGGAGGGTACTAGGATTGGTGGTCGGAGTGCACTCGGCGCAGCCTCTCCCCGGAGTTGGAGACTATGGCAGCGGATGTACGGGACAGCAGTTCGCCCTCCTAGGGAGAAACAGATTTCGGTGGGATGTGGACCCGCCCGGGCCTCGTCGAGCTGAAGCACTGGGGTGCAGCCAGAGGAGCCCCTCGCAGACCCGCATATCCAGAGGTCATGAAATGGATGAGGCAGCCCCGCACGGAGTGGAAGAGCCGGGCACAGGACCGGAGGCCTGAGAGCACTCAGGGGACAGCGAGGGAGTCGACAAAGGAGAGAGGCAAGGCCAGCTCCTGCCGAGACGCTAGACGCCTGAGCTGGTCGTTCAGACACTAAGCCCTGACCGGTTGCGGAATACAAGCTGAGCGGTGGAGCGGCCACTCAGTCTGAGTGCAGAGGTGCCCGGAACCCACCGGGTAACAGACGTCAGAGAACCAAAGAAAGCGCGTCCAGAGAGAGGCCCGGTGGGCGGTGATCCCGGGCCTACACAGAGGTTCACCGCAGATCCCTGGAGTGGAGAGCGAGGCGGGCGGACTTCTTTGGGTCTCGGGCCCGGGGCCCAATATGGACACTGGGAGACATAAGTTCATCCCCCCAACGAACTTGAGGCAGGAGGTGGGCGGCTGACAGCGGACCGTCCCTGCTAACATGGGAGCACGGAGGAAGGGTCTGGACCCCGGAGGGCACAACTGGGCGAGGAAGTGCCATATCAGCGTCTAGGCATCAACGAGCACCCAGAGAGAGAACAGCAGGTCCGGTGCGACCTTGGGTCCCGTGGACCACCTTGACAACCACAACGAAGGAGTCAATCAGGGCTGTGAACCTGAATCACGCAACTGCATATCTCCAGTCTCTGACAAGGCCAAGCCCAGGTCCAGCGGCTCACGGTGGGTCTGGGGGGACCCTAACCCTAATACAGAACTAATGGCGTCTGCAAGGGTGAAAAAAGGGGTCTATCAAAGACATGCTCATGAAATCAGGGGGCTTCCAGGAGAGAGAGAACAAGGGAGGCCCGAGCAGAGCGACATCCCCTACAGTAGAGGATCTAGAGGCCCCGGTCACAAGTCCATACCTAGAAGCCCTGTTCTCAGGCCTGAGAGAAGACCTTCGGGCAGTTAAAAGGGATCTCACAAGTGAACTGCAAGTGGTCCGAAAGGAAGTGACAGACATTGGAGAAAGAGTAAACACACTTTAAGAGAGGGACACATCCAGAGACGAAGAAATAGAGCAACTGCATCACGATATCATCCGCCTATAAGATCAACAATTGAACCTCCAAGCACACGCGGAGGACTTAGAAAATCGCTCCAGACGAAATAACATTCGAATAAGCGGATTGTCCAGAGATGCAGAGGGAGAAAGCATTGAGGCCTACATAACAGACCTGTTCACTCACATCTTCGGCGACACATCAACGGAAGCAATTTGGCTGGGGTCCAGGAAAGACTCGCCCGTTAGACATCCTGACCTGTGTCCACAGCTTCGCTCTAAAGGAACAGATCCTTAAAAAGGCTTGAGAGTCACTGACAATTCAGTTCCGGGGACAGTCTCTCCACTTGTTCCAGGATCTCGCTGCCTCCACGCTCCAAAAAAGGAGAGAGTTTCGACCAGTCATGACGTTCCTTCAGGACAAGAAAGTGGCCTATTGATGGGGATACCCATTCAGATTGATATTCCGGTGGTAAGGTCAGCTCCGCCAGCTTAGCTCCTTGTCCGAGGCATGTGAGTTGCTTCAGATAGATCTCCAAGAAGAACCCCGACTGAATACACAACACAGCAGGCAAAGACAAAATGGCAGGTGGAGATGGCGAAGGCTCCCCGGTGGCCACAGGGGCTCTGGCCCAGATCAAGAGACTATGGTTCTGAAAGGAAGGCTCTTCTGGACAAACTGGCCGAGGACATCACATCCAATGAGCATGCCTGAGGTGATACAGCATAGCTTGAGAGGTGGGTGGCGGGGGGAGGCAGGGTTTGGAGAGACAGAGAGGACCATCCAAGACCTGGCTAGAAACGCACACAGAGACTTCACCACTGGTAGTGAGATGATTTACACTTTCCCATCTCCAAACCAGGGACTATGGTTTTTTGTTGTTATTGTTATGGGGTTAGTTTACGGGTGCCTGTTAGGTAGCCAGAATATACTTCCACACCTAGAAAGCGATAAGACATATGGGGGTCCTGGGCAGAAAGATGGAAGGGAACCTATAAGCACGAACCTGGGGTGCCCTCACATCGTCAACAAAGAGTCTGGGGGTACTGATCCTCAATGTCAAGTGCTTGAATGATCCGGTCAAGAGGAAGGCGATACTTTCCTATCTTGAGTACTCGCGAGTGGATGTATGCCTTCTACAAGAAACACATCTACTGCGCAGGGATTGTAGCAGGCTCCGGCCCAGAGCCTTTCCACAGCAGTTTTTCTCCTCCATGACATACAAGTCGATGGGAATCGCGTTGCTGTTTTCGTGCTCTTTCCGGGGAAAGGTGGGGATAAAGGTGACAGAGATCAGGGGTTGTCTTCTGGGGTACCGAATATACTATGGCCCACACAGTGCCGAGATGCCCCGGGTGAGTTGTGTGCTATATTAAATTTAAATAACATAACATTACAACATTCTATACTTTTGGGATATATCTACACCTTCAACGTGAAGCAGGAGCAGTTTTTTACCAGCAGCAATAGGAGAAATTATGGCCACACATGATAGGTGGGTGATATTAGTGGGCAACTTAAATGTGGTGTTCCATAATGACATGGATCGATCAACCCAACGACAGGGGACAGCAAGGGCGATTAGCACAGGAGGTGACTATACCTTTTACTCACACGCACACAGATCCTACGCAAGGCTTGATTACTTTCTAGGCTCCAGGGAGGTACAGGAGGCACAGTGCTCAGTGGAAATTGAACCCCGGGCCTGTCCGACCATTCGGTGGTCCAACTCGACCTCGCTCTTTCGCCCCAAAACAGAGAACCCTGAATGCGGAGACTAAGGGAAACACTACTACGCCACCCAGAAACTGTCCGACAGGTAGAGAAGACCATTAATGACTATCTGGAAATCAACAAAATTCTCGAGACCTCACCACGATGGTATGGTACGCCCTGAAGGCAGTAATCAGAGGCGTACTGATCGCTATATCAGCAGCAGACAATAAAGTTAGGCATGATAAACGGGCACAACTTCAACAAAAGGTCCGGGAACTCGTGGGGCATCCACCACCGCACTGGGACCCCAAGGGTATGGAGGCAGCTTGAGACGGCCAGGAAGCAATTGGCTGGCCTAAACCTTGACCACGCTGAACACTCGATCCGAACGCTTGATCCACCATCTTAAACATGCATTTTATTTGGGAGGGAACAAGAGCGGGAGAATTCTAGATACAAACTTAAAGGGCAACGACAGGCTAACACTGTGGAGGATCTGGAAAAAGAAACAGGAGAGGTAATAGAGGGAGATGAGGCGGTGGCAGCTAGGTTTGGATTCTTCTATAAGGATCTATATGCGGCACAAGGTCTCCCCCCACCCAAGCCAATCTCTGAATACCTGAAAAGATCTAAGGTGTCCAGCTTGACGGCGGAACAAGCGGCAGATCTAGATAATCCTATCAGAATCGTGGAGGTCATATCCACAATCTCTAGATTAAAACCCAATAAATCGCCTGGCCCTGATGGCTTCTAGGCTGTTTTCTCTAAAACATTCTGTAGGTCCCCTCCTCACCAAGGTATTTAACACAACTACGAGCCCATCGACACTCCCTCCATCAATGTTAGAGGCCTCCATCATGGTAATTGCGAAACCGGGCAAGGACAAGAGACTATGTGAGTCCTATCGACCAATATCGCTCTTAAACGTAGATGCAAATCTGTTCACAGGGATTCTGGCAGTGCGTCTTGCCCCTTGTATGACTGGACTGGTCGCCCCTGACCAGTCTGGATTTATCCTCAATAGACAATGTTCAGACAACACCAAGCGACTTCTCCACATTATGGATAAGGCATCTCACTCCCAGCGAGAGATGATATTTTTCTCTATACAAACGGAAAAAGCATTCGACATGCCCTAGCTAGCAGAAATGCTGAGACATTTTGAACTGGGGGATAGGTTCTGCTCATGGGTGCTGAGTGGGTATGAGAGACCCCGGAGCCTCAGTTAGAGTAAACAATAGAAATTCTGAAAGCTTTCCAATATGATGCGGCATTCGTCAGGGATGCCCCCTTTCTCCTCTCTTATTCGCGCTCTATATGGAGCCTTTTGCGCAGAGAGTGAGGGATCATCCAGAAGTGAGGGGTGTATGCTGTGAGGGTGAAGAGTACTCTCTATGCAGATGATGTTATAGTCTCTCTCAAAAAACTACGGGCGACACTCCCGATTTTCTAAAGGAAGTCAAGAGGTTCGGAGCGGTTGCGGGCCTCCGAATTAACATCACCAAATCACAGGCACTGAGCTTGACAGTTTCTCAAGCTACACAGGAACCTCTCCTGCGGGCGCTGTCAATTAGAGGGATCACTAACATTTGGTATTTGGGTATCCAATTCGCCTCGACCATCCAAGAGACCGTGACCCTCAATTACCGAGAACTAGTGGACAGAGAGAAGTCGGACTTAGCTCGCTGGCAACCAAATCCGCTGTCGTGGTTGGGACGAGTTGTGGCACTAAAATGACAGCCCTCCCCGAATTATATACCTTTTCCTGACTTGGCCCCTCTGGGCTCCACCAGGAGTGCTCCAATCTCTACAGACAGCTTTCCATGCCTTCGTTTGGGCGAATCTGCGTCCTCGTATGAGACATGATCTAAGTTGGCGGACTCAGAGAGAGAGAGGTCTGGGTGTCCCATCCATCTTGTGCTACTTCCAAGCTAGACAGCTCAGGTATCTGGTGGAGTGGTCGCGCACAGAATCTGAAAAATCTTGGTTGTTCATGGACAGGGTGCTGGCAGGAACTTTCTTGTGGAAGAGACCCTTCTTGTAAAAAGCTAGCCGCCCTCCTAACCTTTACCTCACGGCGATCACTGCGCCCATGCTTGGGGTGTGGGATACGGTGGGGACAAAGAGAAGCCTCACATCATTCCCCTCCCCGTTGACCCCAATAGCAGAGAATCCAGACTTCACACCGGGACTAAACTGCAATGTGTTCAATGCCTGGCAGAAGTCGGGGTGCTGATCTATAGACCATTCTTTTGATGAAGAGGGTCCCATCCCATTTGATACCCTGAAAGCAGACTATATATTCCCAGAAGATGAGAGATTCCACTATACACAAATTAGACATTGGGTTATGGGCTCGGAAGTGATGGAAGCTGCACAACGACACCTGAATAACTTTGAGCGGTGGCTCCTTGGTAGGGAGTCTGACAAACGACTAGTTTCTGATCTATATAAAATCTTGATGGGCCCAGAACCAGAGACAAAATCCTCTGCCCAGCTGAGTTCGGGACGGGAATTGAGGCAGCACTTGACAAAGAAGGAGTGGAGAGACATACACTATAGGGCAATATACACAGCATCCAATACATTTAGCACAGAGACTGTGGTGAAAATCGCCTCCTACTGGTATTGGATCCCGGCCTGCCTACACAAAATCAACCCAGAACAGGGAGATGAATGTTGGAGATGCAAGGACTCACCTGGGACTCTGGTTCACATTCTCTGGGAAAGCCCCAGACTGGTGCATTTCTGGGAAGAGGTCCTATCGGAGACCGACACACATTTTGATTCTCAGCTCCCCTCCTACACAGTACTAGGTCTCCCCAACCCGATAACCTACCCACTCCAATACAGGAGAGGCAGGTGAGGCAGACACAGTACATTGGCCCGAATATTGGCCTTATGGGGCACAGATAGAGTCCCAACTAGATTGTCCTGGCGAGGCTACATCGTATATGTGATTTGTTGGGGATGGAGAGACTTGCTTCAACACTTGAAGGGAGACCTGACGCCCATTCATAACACTTCTCTCACAAGAATTCACTGAGCTTACATGCCCTAGACACCTTAGGCTGCTACTCTTGATGCAGCAACCTCCCCTTGCCCCCCCCCCCCCCCCTTGTGCTAGACTGACTTCCTGAAGCTAAAAGCTGCTATCCTAGTATATACTATTAACTATACAGGCACATGAGGTGGGAGGGCAAAGGAGGGGTGAGGGGGGCAAATCCATGTTATACGTTGTATAATCGCTGACAGTGGGCAAATGTTGACACCGTTCCGGCAGAAGATTGCTTGCGTTATCATGCTTTTTCTGGCAACAATAAAACAAATTTAAACATAAATGAAAATAATGCTGCTTGGTGGTGTCAGCATGCAGCTGGCCTGGGTGACGGAGACCACATGTCCTCCTTTTTCTTCTTGCAGCATCACTGTTCTTAAGCCACAGAGATTGGCATCTACTAACAGATTCATTTTCTTTTGGAGACTGAAGTAAGCTAAGGTTGCAACTGTGATTTAGAGAACACTTGGTCTCTTCAATCATTTCACTCTTTCCCTCCCCAGCTCACTACATTGTTCCAAGAGTTCTCTCAGAATGGGGAAGTGTGGGTTGTTAATGTCTGTTGCAACAGTTCGATGGTCACTGGGGTCAGACTCCAGACTGTCCATATTGTTTTTTGCTTTGATCCTGCTGCATTGCTTCGAAAATAAAATAAAAAATACATTTAAAAAAATAAAAAGAATTCTGTCAGCAGTCCTAGCTGTATCACTAAGTTTGAGATGATGTGGCCACTGTAGTTGGCTATACCGAAGAAGCTTCTGAGTTCAGTTAAACTTTGGGTGCTATGGCTGACATAACTTCTTGTATATTTTTGGAGTCTGCTGCCACCCAACTACACAAAAGACATTTCAGATGAGGTTTTAGGAATGGACACTTATCATTGTTGAGGGTTAGAGCTCTTTCCTTTAGCCTATCAAGAGTGACTTAGCCACTTACAATGTTGTTTTTTGCGTTTATTTTTTTAAAAAAGTTTTATTATACAAATAACAAGATCTGTAATTAAATTTCTTATGAAGGAGATAATACTTTGACAATGTCTCACCAATCATCATCATACACAGTGATATACAATTTCCCACAGTTTCGATTTTATACCTCATCACCCGAGTCTTGATCTACAACAGGAGGTGTGCATATATGGCCTCTATAGGCATTCCATTTGCCCCATACTTTCCCCCCTTTCTTTGGGCACCCTCTGTGAATATACGTAGCCTTCTCAGCCACCATGATCGTGTCCATATCCCTGCACCACTCTGCCAGGGTTGGGGCTTGTGCCGCGCCACATTTCTGAGCTATATTCCGCTTACCTATCATCATCCCTGTTGTTGCCCAATTTCGATCCATGTGGTTGAGGTCCGTTGGCTCCCATATGTTCAATAGGCAACGTTTGGGGTCAAGCGGGACTGGGTTCTCGCTGACCTCTGTGATAGTATCCATCACTGCTGTCCAGTATAATGTAATCAGCGGACACTCCCACAGAGTGTGATAAAATGTGCCTAATTCGTCGCATTGGCGCATACAGCGTGGGTCGGTGGTTCTACCTCTCTTATGCATTGTCACCCTTGTGTAGTAGGTCCTATGTAGTATTTTTAGCTGTATCAGAGGCAGCCTGGAGGAGACCGCTACCTCTCTGGGCGATGCAATCGCATCCTGCCAGTCTGTGTTATCTAAGTCCCCCACCTCTGCCTGCCAGATTGCCCGGAGTCGTACCAGGGGGTCTGTTTGATTATTAACAATTTTCCGGTAAGTAAGAGAAATTGCTTTCTTGTCTAAGTGGTCTGTCAACAGCCGGTCCTCTAAGGGGAATGATTCAGGGAGTACCTCCGCTCCTGGAATAGCTGCTTACAGGGCATGTTTAACATGCATATATCGAAACCTTTCCCCAGGAGCCATTTCGTAGTGTTCTTGCAGGTAGGCAAAGGTGACGACCTTTCCCTCTTTCCAGAAATACCCCAGCCGGGAGATCCCTATCAAGTCCCACTTCTGAAACCCCTTGCTCTTTCCCAGGGTACTCAGCCTGCCAGTGACCCATATTGGGGTGTATTGTGTAAGTTTGTGAGCCCATCCTAGGTGCCGTGTCACTGTGTGCCAAACATGAACCGTGTGCGTGTTGGTCCCAGGAGGCCTAATGTTTTCTGTTTGTTGTAGAGTACAATATTGACTCCCCCGTTCCCAGAACTACTCTGTCTAAGCGGTACGCAGGGTCAGTGTCAGGTGCATGAATCCACTGATTGATTACTGTCAGTTGTGAGGCCCAGTAATATGCCCGTACGTACTAGCTTCTAATCAGTTTACTCGCGGCCACTCTTGCCGGCTTGCTATCCCAAAGGAGATTAATGATTTCCGAGTTTATTGCTCTAAAATATGAGTCAGTGACTCGGCAGGAAGTGTTGTGTAGGGCACAGACAAATCTGGGTAATGCCATCATTTTAAAAAGGTCCGCTTTGCCCAGTAGGGTGAGCGGCAACGCTCTCCAATGTTTGATATCTCGCCTCAGCAACGGTGCTTGGAATTCATCTGGGTCGGACGTTACATGTATCCCAAGGTACTTAAAGCTATCTGTTGCTACCTTGACCATACAGCCTCTAGGTAGTTTGGGAGGTAGTCCATGCAGAATATACAGTACAGACTTCTCCCAATTACTCGTGTACCCTGATACCGTCTCAAACACCACACAGATGTTTAGCAGTGCATGAAGGGACCGTGCGGAGGAAGATATATACACCAGGACGTCATCTGCATAGAGGGCGATCCGATCCTCCCATCCCTCCTTCCACTTTAGACCCCGGATTACTGGGTCCCACCTAATCCAGGCAGCCAATGGCTCCAGGACCAGTGCGAACAGAATTGGCGACAGCGGACAACCTTGCCGCGTCCCACATCCCAGAGCAAATTCCTGTGAGATGTGTCCATTAGCCACCACGTGTGCGATGGGGTTAGCATACAATAGGTCTACACAGGAACAGAATTTAGACACAAACCCCAAATGTTGGAAGCCAGCGAAAAGAAACGCCCATTCCACGGAGTCAAAGGCCATTTTCGCGTCAAGAGACAGAACTGCTGCGCCCTCCTGTATTGTATGCTTTCGTCCCAGGACGCCATGTAGGCGCCAAAGGTTCAAAGCTGTATTCCTTCCCAGCATGAATCCCGATCGGTCCGGGTGGACCAATTTAGTGAGGTAGGGGGTCAATCTGAGCACCAACGTTTTGGCCAAAATCTTGGCCTCTGCATTAAACAGTGATATCGGTCGATATGATGCGCACTCCGCAACGGGTTTGCCAGGTTTATGAATGGCCACTATGGTAGCCAGACGTTGATCTCTAGGAAGCTCACCTTGGGCGCGGCTTGCTTGTTTTTTGCGTTTTGCATATATTTTAGGATATTCTCACAAGAACTTAGGACCCTAAAATCAATCAATATGTTTATAATGGCATTCAGGAATACTTTATCCATGATAGCAATTAATCTCTGTTAGACCATGTTAGGGAGCCTACAGGGGAGACTGGGTCCCAACTGCAGTGTTTGAGATCGTTTGTCACTGATGTCTTGGTGGTTATGTCCACGTAGCTGTGCCAATTACAACCCTTTCAGCATTTGACTCTCAGGATAGTGATGGCGAGCAGTCACACTCTTCTTAGGGAGGTAGTGTGGGGGCAAGAAGTCAAAACTCAACAGTTAACCAACTGACATAATAAAATATTGTTCAGCCCAGTAAAAGAACACACTTTAATTACACAGAGTTACTCAATACTACACATTCCAATGGTGGTTTAGTTACAGACTCCCTGTGCGATCTAGCAAAATGCAGATATTTCTTTGATGACTGCTTCATCCTTCCTTCGTTCTCTTGTGTGACTCAGCCAAAGATAGGGGTACAGGCATATACGAGGCACAGGTGCAGATCACCAACTATCACCCCAAAGAATGGCCAGTAGGCCAGTTCAATCATCTTTTGGCATAACAAGCCTATGCTGGCAGAGATTAGCCTTAGCAAAAAGAATTTCCCTCTGCTCACATTCAGGCACAGTTTCTCAGTTTGTGCAAAGTAAACCTTTGCCTCTTCAGCGATGCCGGTGAGGCCAAGGTGCGAGCTGGTGCAATCAGCATCTTCACACTCTTGATTGTCAGAGCCGGGGCGGGGTACCATGAACGGCAGCGTAGCCCATTTCAAGATCACAGGCACTAAGCAACTCACTCTGCCAGCTTGTTGTGGTTGCAGCCTTTGGGCTAACACATGCAGACATTCTTTTCAGTAGTTGTGGCCCTTGGGGCCCGTTCAGGTAGACGCTCAACTTCGGCAGGTGGACGTTCATCTTCATCAGTGGTAGCCTTGGAGGCCCTCACGTAACACCTCATGTGGCAACGGCAGCAGCAAGTCTGTGGAGTTGATGGCCAGAATGCCTCTTCACGCAGTCCACAGTGGGAGCTGCAACAGAAGACTGCAGACTTCAAGTCAGGACCAGCTGTGCTCCCTCTCCACAGTCAGCTACTTCTAACTTCTCCACACTACTGGAACACGCTGGGCACTCTTTTTCCTGCTCTCAGCAGGCAGGCGTCTAGATGCTTAGGCAGACCCCCGGCTTCTCAAGCAAGTTGCAGACTTAAGGTGATGGCCACTCACCTGTGGGAAATTAGCTGTTACGCAGACACTAGAACTGGTCACACAGCAGTCCTCCGCTACCTTCCTTGGTCATGCGGGACTTGGATCTGAAACAAAGTGCAGTAATTTTTATACCATTTTTTTTTTTTATACAGTTTCCAGACAAGGGATGTGGATCCACTGCCTCTGGCTTCAGGTTTCAGAACCGATTTGAGTTGGATCTTTTCAAATGTAATTTCCAGGCTCCTTTCAAACAGCCTTTGTGCAAAGGGATGTTTTTCGCAGCAGGTGGCAATCGGGCTGGCTCTAAGCAGGAGTATCCAAAATATGTGCACAATGGAGTGTGAGTTCTCCGCACCTTGCTGCCATCACCTTCCTGAAGTAATAGGCCCTTCTGAGAAATTTCCTCATCCTGAACAATAGAAAGTACAGTCCCACTCCTAACCCCTATCATCTACCAAATGACATTGATCACAAAGAAGTAATCCGCAGCCTTTTGATAACAAGGCTGTCATGGAATTTCTACAGGTAGGCCTGTCTCCAGCCTCCTCACTTCAGTGTCTGGTTCTCCACTGTTCATCCACAAGAATGCAGGCAGTACACTTCCACTATCTAGGAATGCTAAGCTAAATCAGGGGTACCCTAAATGTATTACACTGGCCCCAGTATTCAAACAACACATAGTCATGCTACCATACATGCATTACACATGTACTACACATGCACTGCGTGTACACACACACCATACACATGAGATGTCAGCAAATGTTCCTGGGTTTCACATAACAGTGGAATTTTACACGAGAAGGGATCAGTAGACAGCACTTTCACTAGCACAGAGAAATAGGTCTGGTCACACTATAAATTCACAAAAATGGTATGCTGACACTACTTCTTTATGTGATGAACCCAGAGCATCATCACTAGTCCATTGCCTAAAATGAGGGTACGCTTGGTAAACATGATGTCAGGGACAAAATAAAAATCAGAATACCCGTCAGACACTCAAGGTAGTGATACATGTCCATCTACAAAGCAGAGGACATTCCCATACCAACAACCACAAAGGGTAACTAAACTGTAAGTAACTGAGAAACTGAATGACATTTTTGCCCGAAACAACAATTGAGACCATGACTACTACTCAAAGTATTTCCATGGAGACGAGGGACAATCTGGTATTCCCTAAATTGATGTGTGTAGCAAAGCACAATAGGGATAGGTACTTGAACATAATGGCCCGATTCACAGAACTAACTTAAGACAAAATCCTAAACTTACTACCATTTTGGTATTCACAGAATGCACTTACTACTTCTGGTATTCACAGAATGCACTTACTACTTTTGGCATTCACAGAATGAACTTACTACTTTTGGTATTCACAGAATGGACTTACGACTACTAACTTTATGTCCGCACTCGGGCGGAATTTCCGCCCCCGAAGCGTAAATTCCGCACCCGGAGCAGGAAGCTCCGCTCCCGGACCGGAAGCTCCGATTCCGGGCCGGAATACACGAACTGTGGCCATTGATCATTTTAGCCAAAGGTAAACACCTGTCCAAGTACCTACCATCCCCCACCATGCATCAGCTGACACACTGCAGCCAATCCTAGCTCTGCAGCATGTATAACTGCAGAGCAGACACACACAAACCCTTTCAACACGTCACTGAATGTGTTTGTTGCACTGCCCCTTGCCATGCGGCAAAACTACTTGAGGAGGAGGAGGAGAGCAGAGAGGATCTTCAGACAGAGGATCAACCTATTTGGAATGTCCAGCCAAGATGTAAGGGCCAGGTACCGTTTCCCTCCAGAAGTCATCTTGGATATGGTATGTGAGTGGGAGCAGGAACTTGACTCTGTGACCTGCTGCTCACATGCAATACTAGCATATCTCAAGATCCTTTCTGCGCTCCATTTCTTTGCCATTGGGTCTTTCCAAAGGGTCTCCAGTGACCATGTGGGCATATCCCAGGCGAGCCAGTCGCGGTGCCTGCATCAGGTACTGAGATGCATCACTGCTAGAGCCCACAACCACATACAAATGCCACATACACTGGCCCTGAGGCAAAGGGCAGCACGAGATTTCTATCTCATTGCACAATTCCCACGTGTGCTGAGTGCAATGGATTGTACCCATGTGGCCCTTCAGCCACCCCGCCGCATTGCACACATCTTCTGCAACAGACACCGATGGTATTCCATCAACGTGCAAGCTGTCTGTGATGCCAGTGGGAGGTTCATTAATGTGCATGCGGTGTTCCCAGGCAGTACCCATGACAGCGTCATATTCCGCATGTCACCTCTTGCCCGGCGGATGGCTGCGGGAGAATTTGGCAACATGTGGCTACTGGGTAAGTACCAAGCATTAAAAATGAGGGATATGTGTTATTGAAATGTCTGAATGCCCCCCAACATTAACCATTGTACAATAAGAATCATAAAGCTACATACATGGGCCAACAGATACTGCATGTAATAAAGTATAGATCATGTCCTGTGCAAATCAAAGATGGAAATGTAAACAACTGCCCTTTCTTCACTCCTCAGGCGACGCTGGGTATGCACTCTCCCCACATCTCCTCACCCCTTGCAGGCGTGCAATCACTGCACCACAGCGTAGGTACAATAGGGCACACATACGGACTCAAGCCATCATAGAGTGCACTTTTGGTCTGTTGAAGTCACGATTCAGATGTCTCGACCGTACAGGGGGTGTGCTGCTGTACTCCCCAGAAGTCGTGTGCAAGATCATATTAGCCTGTTGTGTTTTGCACAACATTGCCTTAAAGCATGGCTTACACATACCTCTGGAACCTCGGCTAGCTCTGAATCTGGGAAACCGGCCCATTGCACATAACCGAAGTCAGGGCATGCAAGTCCATGATCAGCTCGTTGACACGTTTTTCACATGAGCAACCTGTAGTGTCATGGACAAAATGTGATTTGCTGTCTGTTGCCAGTGATGAAACTTGGATATAGACGACTGTGTCAATAAATTCCTTCCTGAGACTTCTTTGCAAGCCACACTAACTGCATGTAAATCACAGCTGTTGACAGTAGTCAAAAGGTTGAGAGTGCTTCAGCTCATGTGCCCATGTTAGCGATCAGTGTAGTGGATGTCCCTAAAGAATCTATTGACGCAGATGAAAAACGATACATGTTCTGAGAGACCTAGCTGGACCTCATGAGGATGGGTCACTTAATCACAAAAGGCCATAACCATTGCATTGTCGGGCCTGTGCCCTCAACAGATTTGACTCCCCCACAAATGATGGGCCCTCAACGTGAGTGATGATGTCATGGGTGAATCAGGCACCATGTGTCTGTGATATATCCACACTGCTCCACCCCAATGTTACATAACACATCACACAACTCTGGTAATGAGCACTCAATGTGGACTACATGTACCATAATGCAAAGTATGAGAAACTGAAACTGGGGTTTGATGTTGTGTCAGCCCGCCCCCCCGTCATTAAATGGTCTTTTCCCCCTTTTGTTACATAGTCATAATTCTCACCTGCACTGCCATTTCATTTTTTTTCACAACAGAACAGCAGGATGGCAGTGGATTTGATTTCTGATTGTGGATGGATCAGGATGAATACAAAATGTCTGCCAACTATTTCCTGTGATGTATTTCCTGCCTCCCACTTCCTGTATGAAATAATGTGTTCCGGGTCATTTTCGGAGTTTACGGCCCAAAATCGGAAGTTCCGATTTCGGAGCGTAATGCGCATGTGCGGACCCTCTGCTCCGGAACCGGAAACTGCGTTTACGGGCCTTAAACTCCGAAAATGACCCGGAACACATTATTTCAAACAGGAAATGTTTTACAGGAAGTGGGAGGCAGGAAATACATCACAGGAAATAGTTGGCAGCCATTTTGTGTTCATTCTGAGTCATCCTCTATCACAGATCAGATCCTCTGACATCCTGCTGCTCTCATCTTTCTTATTTGCCCCAAAATGGCTGAGGGTTATGAAGAGAAAGCACTCCCTTTCACTGAAAGGGAATTAGACATCTTGGCTGAGGGGGTGCTGTCCAAATATCCTCAGCTATATTGGGACCCAGAACACCAGCTGAGCAATGCAGCCCGGGCCAGGCTATGGGCCAACATTGGGGAGCGCTGCAGTGCAGTGCGAGTCCACACCAGGAGTGCTAGGGCATGCCGCAAGCGCTGGGAGGACCTAAAACGCTGGTCCCGGCACAAGGCTGAGGAGCTGGTGGGCCTGTCTTCCTAGCACCATGTGCATCGTCCTCGCCTCTCCCCACTGTACAGGAGGGTCCTGCGAGCAGCTAGGCCGACCCTCCATGCTCAGCTGGAGGAGCATGAGCAGCAGGGACCTTGTAAGTGCATCATATGCAATATGTGTCTGGGAGTATGATGTGAGTGAAACAGTGTTGTACCATTGTGTGTCCCATGCCTCCATTCACTGATTCCGTGTCAATGCAGCAGTCACCAAGATTAAAAAGGCACACTGTGGCATATGGACTGTACAGGGCAGAGTGCATTTTGGGAGTTGTAGTTTCTTCATGAAAACTGGCTAAATGAGCCACACTTGTGCATTCATACTGAAATCTGGTCTGCCAGCACCACTACAATTGGAACAAGAAAATCATAACTGATGTGTGTATTGGATGAGCAATGGTACAGACACTGTCCAGTGTGCGCATGGCAAGCCAAAGGGTATTGAATGCTGTGACTTGCATTGCATTTGTAGAGTTTGTGTTCCAATTGAGACAGATCATCATGTGCCATGGAGTCAAGACAGACTTTGACATCCTTGCATCACTCTTAAGTGCTTCTAAATTTGCAAGGTGTGTCCACTGATAGACGTCTCACCCTCAGTGGCCTGTATGACATTTCACATGTACAGGTAGCTGTCACAACAATCCCCCACTGTTTACCGGTGCACTGCACTACCTTATCAGTCACCAAAGCCAATAAGTGCCACTGGATTGTCAGATTATGTTTGGGGACAGCAAAAGGCTAGACTCACAATGTAGCTAAAGAAATAACCAGCCCCTATGTGGATGTGTGACCCACATTAGGCACTTGTCTTGTCCCATACAATCCTACAAAGCAGATGACACTTGTCCAGAAGTTAAAGAGCTGAAACTCCATATCAATGGCCAAATTCAAAGAAATCTGGACTCTTTATGTTCTCCTTTGGTGGACTGCTTTTGGAACCTGCACATGTAGAAGGGACAGGACACACAGATCACAAGAATGCCAAGGTTGAGGGTTGGCCAATACAGTTATGTAAGCCACAAACATTCACGTGAGATGTCGATGTCAGACTCAATTCAGTAAATGACAGTGAACATACACGTAATGTAAGTTCATAGACACTGACAACCGTAGAGTGTGATCAGAGGAAAACAAAGTCTGACCTGGCTCATCTATGTATGTGTCTCGTCCTGCATGAAACAACCACCACATTAGGATTTTGCTTACATTTCAGCAGGCACAGCTGGCGACATGGAAGGACAGCAGGACCAGGTCCGGAGCGCGAGGCCATCAGTGCGGCGGCGGCTACACCCTCTTTCCACCAGCGAGGAAGAAGAGGATGAGGAGGGACCCTCAACATCAGGAGGCAAGGGGATTGCGCCCACCTGGACTGACAAGGAACACCCTGATGCTGGTTCTACCTCCCGGGTGGAGGCTGCAGACATTGAAGGGGGGGGTGAAGAACCCAACACCTCTGCCCATGATGTGGTGGAGAGCTACTCTCCCCTAGACTCTTCACCTGTGGGTCCTGAAGAGGTGTCCCCGGGGCAGGCCAATACACAATCTGGGCCTGCCATCAGCTCCTCCCTACCTCTAGAGTCCCCCATTCCATCGGGGGCTCCAGCTGCATCCCCTGCAACCAGTCCCCCTCATCGTAGCTGCCAGCTCAACCACAACATTGGCTCCCGACCTGAGGCACCACATCCCTCCTGTCCCCCCCCAGGCCCCTCCCAGTGTTGTTCCTCCTGTGGCTGTGCCAGAGGACTTGAGGTGGATGTGTGAGGGTCAGTCAGACATGTCCACTCGCATCATGCTACAAGTGTGTCTGGAGGTACGCATGATGCGAGAGGACATTGTCCGATCTCTGGCCACCCACACCACCAGCATCAATTCAATGGCCACAGTCATGTCGTCTCTTGTCTCCCCTTCCCATACCACCGTCAATGTCTCCCCCTGTCCGTTGCCCCACACTGTTTCCCCCGTACTCCTCGTGTGTCACGAACACATATGTGGTGCCTGTTCCTGCACCCGCCAGCCATGTGCCTGCATCAGACTCTGAGGATCTGGACATTGTTTTAGTAGAGGATGACCAGAAGGACACTTGACTTTTGACTGAGACGTCGTCCTGAACAATTATTTCATTTTCCCCTTGTAAATAGACTGTTTTCCCTGACGCTCCCTGACGTGTTATATTTTTGTTGCCCCACCCCAATGCAAGTTCCCTTCTCCGTCTGCATTAAGATCATCATTTGTTTTCCTTTCTCCCTTCCAAACGGACGGTTGTACTTCTGTTCATTCATAAATATCTTTGAGGAATTCTAATTACTTTAACTTGTTTGACTTCATTTTGAATGTCTGGTTCAGAATATTGACACATATTTGGTGAGTCATCTGCTATGCACATAATGGCTTGTTACAATGATGGGTTACGCTTGTAACTGTGTCACACACACATACCTCCTCACATCTCTAGGCCACCTACATTGTTACACAGGACATGATACACAACAGATTCTTAGTTTTGTAGATCTTCATTTTTTCAACACACATATTCACGTGGTTAATTTGTCTTGGGGTTCTTGTCACTGGCGATCGTGCTTGCGACATCGCAATTTTGGGGGTGATGATCGCTTGAGGGGTCAGGTCTGGCTCGTCGCCTACGTGTAGGTGGGTGTTGTCCTTGGGCCTGTACAGGGTGATCGACATGTGCTGGGGCAGATGGTGTATGCACATTTGATGTTTGTGCCTGGACAAGGGCTGGTTGTGCACGTGGTGGGAGTGCCTGTACAGGGGTTGGTGGTGGTTGTGCAGGTGGTGGCAGTGCCTGTACAGGGGTTGGTGGTGGTTGTGCAGATGGTGGCAGTGCCTGTACAGGGGTTGTTGGTGGTTGTGCAGGTGGTGGCAGTGCCTGTACAGGGATTGGTGGTGGTTGTGCAGGTGGCGGGAGTGCCTGTACAGGGGTTGGTGGTGGTTGTGCAGGTGGTGGCAGTGCCTGTGCAGGTGTTGGTGGTGGGAGTGCCTGTTCAGGCCGCCAGTGTGGATGTGTACCTTTGCTGTGGTGCTGTGCAGTTGGTGGTACAGGTGTGTGGATGTGCTGTCCTGTAGGCAGATATGATGGCTCTCCTCCCTGCGTTGACCGTGAAGGGAGACTTTGGATCACTTTCAGCATGCCCTCCACCATCTTCATGGCCAAGGCATGGTGTCTTGCACTCTCTTCCCTTTGGATGGATATCATGTCTCTCATATTCCTGGACATGTTCTGCCAAGTTCTATCCATCCTATCCAAAACCTGGCTCAGCCTGTCCACCACCTGAGGGAAATGGACCATGTCCTGCAGGGATTCAGTCAGACAGGGTAGCCCCTATGGCACGAATGTTCTGCCTCACATCTGTCTGCTGCTGGAAGAAGTCCTGCTCCCACTGGCCATCATAGCCAGGTGCAGGCCCTCTCTGCAGGTGTCTGCCATGGATGGGACGAGCAGGTCCAACAGCAGGGCAGGGGGTGGCAGGTTGGAGCCTGTGGGCAGGAGAATGGTGCCCAGGGGATACCTGCACCACAACAGGGCTGGTACTTCCCCCCAGATGGTGGAGAGGATGGCAGGGATACACTGTATAGGGAAGAGCGGGTAGGGGAACCACCATGTCGGTCCTGGACGTGAGGGCTGTGAGGGAGTGATGTCTGTGTTGGGATGCGTGGGAGCTGTGGCTGGTTTGCTCGATGCTGGGGACAGGAAATAATTTGCTTGGGAGGAGGCTGACGAACGTTGCTTGGCGGAGGATGTGATGCCGTGACAGATTTTGGCAATCTGGCACGATAGCTCTCATTAGCATCAGTTTCGTCATCCCCGGAGTGGATGGACATGTAGTCATCATCATCTACCAAGTCGACGTCCTCGGGAAATTCCTCCTCCTCCTCTTGAGCAGTACTTGCTGCCGACATAACTGCTTGGAGGATCAGGGGATTCTCCCCTCTGATTCCCCGTCGGCCCGCACTGGTCATAGGTCTGTCATCCTCATACTCAGCATCCCCTGAAACACAGAGGTTGCAACCGTAGTAGTGATTGACCTGGTATTACATGTGGTGCAACACAAGGGTTGTATTAACTGTACTTTGCATCAACGGATGAGGATCATGTGACCTGTTTAGGGTACCACCACAAATGACAGCTCACACCATAGCACTGAGTTGTTACATAGAGATGTACATGATACAAGCAAACTCACCAGCTCCAGCCACAACTTTATGTCCCTGATCCAGCAGCTGTAGAGGGAAGTGACAACATTCTCAATGATCTGCATCATTAATTGACAGACAGGCACATGACACTCCTGATTTGTATTTCACTTTGTAAACAACAACTGCTGATTCCATGCAGAGGGGGATCTTGATCTCTGTCATGGCTTAGGAATCTAAGATAGTGACACACCTCATGCCAAAATTACCTGAAGGATAGGTGCGCGAGGGTTTCACTGCTGCAGCCAGGATGTCATGCAGTCCACGGGATGGTGTCCGCTGCGTGGTGTCATCCTGTCAGCAGCTGTGATGAGACATACATGTCCATATTTTTGTACAACAGATGGTAGCTCAGAGCGAACATGTCAATCTCAATAACCATTTGCGGGTAATCCAGTTCAATGAGCAGCATGTTTACCTCATGGACTTTACATGTGGGCACCTGCTCATATGCAGCATTTGCCAGCATTTACCTCCACGCAGCACTGACATCAATAAGATGACACATCAACAGACACACCTCATGCCAGAGTGACCTGAAGGACAAGTGCGCGAGGGTTTCACTGCTGCAGCCAGGATGTCATGCAGTCCCCGGGATGGTGTCCGCTGCTGTGGTGTCATCCTGTCAGCAGCTGTGATGAGACATACATGTCCATATTTTTGTACAACAGATGGTAGCTCTGAGCCAACATGTCATTCTCAACAACCATTTGCGGGTAATCCAGGACAATGTGCAGCATGTTTACCTCATGGACTTTACATGTGGGCACCTGCTCACATGCAGCATTTGCCAGCCTTTACCTCCACGCAGCACTGACATCAATAAGATGACACTTCAACAGACACACCTCATGCCAGAATTACCTGAAGGACAAGTGTGCGAGGGTTTCACTGCTGCAGCCAGGATGTCATGCAGTCCCCGGGATGGTGTCCGCTGCTGTGGTGTCATCCTGTCAGCAGCTGAGATGAGACATACATGTCCATATTTTTGTACAAGAGATGGTAGCTCTGAGCCAACATGTCATTCTCAATAACCATTTGCGGCTAATCCAGGACAATGTGCAGCATGTTTACCTCATGGACTTTACATGTGGGCACCTGCTCACATGCAGCATTTGCCAGCCTTTACCTCCACGCAGCACTGACATCAATAAGATGACACATCAACAGACACACCTCATGCCAGAATTACCTGAAGGACAGGTGCACGAGGGTTTCACTGCTGCAGCCAGGATGTCATGCAGTCCCCGGGATGGTGTCCGCTGCTGTGGGGGTCATCCTGTCAGCAGCTGTGATGAGACATACATGTCCATATTTTTGTACAAGAGATGGTATCTCTGAGCCAACATGTCATTCTCAATAACCCTTTGCGGGTAATCCAGGACAATGTGCAGCATGTTTACCTCATGGACTTTACATGTGGGTACCTGCTCACATGCAGTCCTTGGCAGCTGTTACCTCCACGCAGCACTGACATCAATAAGATGACACATCAACAGACAAACTTGTATGAGAAGGTTACTGATATTTCAAGGAAGGGGATAAATTACCCGGACTCCTCCGCATTACACTGATTTCACCTTTGCCATTAAGACTTACATTTTTCCTGAGTGTAATGTTGTCTGTTGACAAGTCAGAAAGGGGTTCATGTGTGAGATGTGCAATAGTCAGGGACATGATGTTGCTCATTTGTGCTTCCCTATGCATGAAGTCACACAGCTCATTTTTGAATGAGAGAACACAGATTTCTTATGTCCATCCTTTGAGTGTCCTCTCTTTGCATACTCTATTTCCAACATCATGGTACTACTTAGCTGACAACGATTGGTGTCTTGTACAGCAGACATCCAAACCGCTTATGTCAAACACTCACCTATACATGTGAATACGGTAGGAGAGAAGGCAAGCAGAATGTAACATTTGGTTATGCTCACACATTGCGGATAGGCTGCGAAGCTTTGATGCCTTCCACCTACACTGGATTAGCGTGTTGCTCTTCAGCCAAGTTATTTTGCAGGTCTGACTGCATGAAGATTCACCTTAGCAGCCCCTACATCCATCTCAAAGGTACACAACTGGCACCAGTGTTGGCCTCAGCCATACCAATTTCATTATGATTTAACCATATATATTTTGCTAGGGATTTTTTCCTATCATTGAATTGCAGGTCTGTTGTGTTTTGGTCACTTCATATGTCACATTGTACTATTGTATGTCCATTCTGCACTCACTTGGCATACATTTTGTGTCATCCTTTCATTAGCCACAAGGGTCTGATCTTGCATGGGTTCAAATGCCAAATGTGAGCATATTGTGATGCAGGACAACAGTGTTGTACAACACATACAACATACGGTGGAGGTGAAAGGCACATTTAATGAGCATTCAGCCGGATTTATTCTTGGGTTTACTTCCCTTGGCCCAGCACCGGAACAGTGTGTATTCCCTGAACAGATGTCACAGACAACCTTGTAGCAGAAGTCAGTATGTGTCTTTGATTCTGGGAGGACCTTGTTGTACCTACAATGATAAGTGTGTTTTGCAACTTTACATTTCTGCAGCCACATGTGATGCACTAAATTTCTGGCACAAAGGATGAGCACAAGCAGTTGTTGGCACCAGCGTTGCAGAAGTGTGTTATACTTAATATCATGAGTGATCCCACATATAACTTAGAATGGGCCCACTACCTAGATGCAACCTATATCACAATGACTGGTCTACAAATCCTGAGGTAAGGTCCACTATCGTGTTTTGTTGATGGCCAACAAATAAGCCAGCCAATGTAAGAGGTACATGACCAGCTGTGTGGACTGGGCATTTAATCTATATTGGAAACATTCGAAGTTGGACAGTGGATGCATTGTCAATACTACTGACCCTGGTATCTCACTTCTTGTTCATCATTACCATATTTGTGCAAATTGGATTTCTTGATTAGGTCTACAGACACTATTACAACATAGTGGGGACACCCTTTTGACTAGTTGTGGCACTCGATAACAGGATTGGATTCCCAGGTCTGGGACTGTTGGTGAAAAACATGTCATGTTCCACAATTACAAATGTATGATGAGCCAAGACGTTATATTTTGTCTTTCGCTGTTCACAAATATCATTTGCTAAAGGTGGATGTCCATTGACAACTCCAATAGTAATGCAGCTATTTTTTCATCTCTGGTTGACTTTCATATGTGGGCACTATATGTCCCTCTGTCCCTCCTGACAATGTATGCATTTTGACCATCTCCTGTCCAGTTTGACTTACCAGTTGATGAGGGTGGTATGCCTTTCTCTGTACAATGTCGATTCCTCCCAGTAGATGCAGGGACCTCTGCTACTGCAGTTGTCTGTGATCTGGCTGAATGTGTCAATGGGTGAGAAGAGAGAAAAGTAACCAAATGTGAAATGTGCTTGTGGAACTTTTCAGGGATTTCCCCATTTCTTCTGCATGCTAACGGTGTTGTGTGCAGTACTGCCGCAGACTGGGCAGGTAGGAGCAGTGGTGCGTTGGGGATGTAATGGCGTGGCAGGGTGGGAAATGTTCAACAGAATAGGTGTATGACTATTTTGATCTGATGATTCTCTCATCTTCTGCTTTGTGATTTAGGCTGGCACAGGGTGATTTACTTCTTGGATAATTCGTGGCAGGTTTACAAGACCCTTGGAAAACATTTACACCGTCGTTGCGTCACTTCTGTGACACAGCGGTGGTGTACTACAGGTGACACATTTTGACTTATTCACAACGTGATGCATCTATGTGGATGCGTCATGTTGTGAAGCCCTGCGCAACATTAAACCTGCGTCAGCTTTGATGTAGGCAGGGTGGGCGTTTCTTTGGGATATGCCTCGTAAAAGTGATGCAATGTAATCAACGAGATTTCATGGACTCACTTTTCATAGGCTGCTGCTACGCAACCTTACGCCTGCTTGAAGCACACGTAATGAGTGGCACAGAACTTTAGGTATGGGCAGTCCATGGACATTGTTGGAGTTGCATAACACTTGCGACACTACTCCAGCAAAGCACCCCCCTAATGCCATCAGATGCAACACACATCTGTCTATCCCTGCGCCACAGTGCACCGCATTATAAATGTGACGCATCTGCGGTTGCGCAATAGTTGAATTGCGTGTCGCATTGTTACTGGCGCATCCCTGCTAATATTTGTCAATTGCTACTTCGCAGGGTTGTGTATTACGGCAACAGTACAGTGCCCAATGTTTTCAAAAGTGGGGGAGGCATTTGCCATTTCTAATGCAAAGGATTGTGGGACTTCTGGTGCTACATACAGAGGGTGACACATGAGTCTCTGACTGACTATAATTTTTATATACACTTTGGACAACTTTCTTACTCACCAGGACAGTGCAACACAGACAATCTTTTCATGCACTTTTTCTTTTCATCCCACTTACCTGGTACCACGTAGTGGACGTCACTATGGACCAAGTGGGGGTGTATTGTGGTAAGGATATCCTCCTCCACTGGGGTGAGACGGATGCGGGGTCCAGAGTATACAGCAGGGAGAATCTAGTTTAATTCGATCCTGGAGTACTTCTCCTTCACCCTCTGCCTTTCATCCTGCCACTTTTCCTTGATGTCCTGGACTATGCGCCTCTCCTCTCCCAATGCTGTGACAGCAGTGGCTAATTGCTGCCATAGGGCTGCCTTCTGTGTGCCACTGGTGCAGTAGGGTGGGAGTCCATATAGGCGTTTGTGGTGCCTCACTATAAACTCCACAAGCATGGTGGTCTCCTTTGCAGTGAAGTTCTTCTTCCTCCTCAATAGTTCAATTTTTCTCTGGCAGTGTCAGCGTTGTGAACACAAACTCTCTGTGGCCAAACCTGTTCCTTCAATGTGTGCGGCTTTTAAATGTTTTTTTGGTGCTGGTCAATTAGTGTTAATTGGCTTAAGCTGGAGCGTGGTGGGGGATGGTAGGCACTTGCAACATCATGGCAAACTGGAGCTGTTGGCTGGGATTGGCTGTAGTGTGTCAGCTGATGCATGGTGGGGGATGGTAGGTACTTGGACTGGTGTTTACCCTTGGCTAAAATGATCAATGGCCACAGTTTGTGTATTTCGGCCTGGAATCTGAGCTTCCGGCCCAAAAGCGGAGCTTCCAGCACAAAAGCGGACTTCCCGCTCCGGGTGCGGAATTTCCGCTCCGGGGGTGGAAATTCCAGCCCGAGTGCGGACATAAAGTTAGTAGTCGTAAGTCCATTCTGTGAATAGCAAAAGTAGTAAGTTCATTCTGTGAATACCAGAAGTAGTAAGTGCATTCTGTGAATACCAAAATGGTAGTAAGTTTAGGATTTTGTCTTGAGTTAGTTCTGTGAATCGGGGCCAATGGGATGGAAATGTGCATATGGACCTGACACACTACTGTGGTGATTACGTGAATTCCATGACATAGCTGACGGACACAGATCTGCTTTATGGGCATAGATGCGTGGCTTGGATTCCTCTAATTATGGCATCAGTTGGAGAACTTTGAATTGTTTGGCCATCATAAAATTCACAACAGCTCCAGTGTGTTTGAAGGCAACCACTTCCATTTGGATTTTGGGCACAACAGGGTTTTTAGTGATTTGCTGCATATCATCTAACTGACTGACCTAGAACTCTTCTTTGGATTCCAAGGTCAGATATTGGTATGGGTTTTCCACCACCCCTTTTCTTTTCCTTAAAGGTTCTCTAAGTTGTATCATCATTCTCAGACAGTGTTCCTTTTCAGAGGATTAGCATTTGCTCGCAAAATGTCCAATTTTGAGCAGGCCTAGCACCACAGTCCGTGAGCACAGTATTCTCCTTTGTGCAGTTAGGTCCCACCACTATAGCCACATGTGAAATTTGTTGTTTTGGGTATCGTTCTGTGTCGGGCTAGGGGTACCCATTGTCATGATGCACACCATGTCAAATCTTACATTATCTTTACAGCAGAGTACTTCCAAATGAGCTACCTGTGCTGTTTATCCCTCAAGGGCCTGGCCTAGTGCTAGTATGGTACACTATTAACAAGCAGCATGCCTGGTGGATATGTGCCCTCATTTCTTCCTCCTCACCAGCTACTGTTCATTGACTCAGCTTTTTGTAGTCTTGCTGGTTATACAAGAACATGCTCATAAACTGGGTTTATTTTACACTGTGTATACAAGAAAATGCTCATAATCTATGTTTATTTTACAGTCAAAGTGTGCAACGAGTGCTGTGATAGATACAGCAAAATGATAATTCGATCCAGTGTTGGGAATGTTACAGCTAGTTTGTACATCCTTCTCCTGCAGAATGTAATAACATAGAGCACTTAGTGGCAGTGTCCATTATTTTTATAGCCTTCTGAAAGTTTCTAGGTGGACAAATTATCCTTTCTTCGAGGTACATTAAGGTATCCAGCCTCCAGGACTGGCTGCATTATCTTTGGTTCACATGTCTGGGTGTCATGCGTCTATATTGTGATCAAAATACAGACTTGAAAGAAATATCACATCCATGATATCGACTTCCAATATATCCTCAAGGAAGGGTAGATGTGGATTTACAGAATAGTTCATCTATACTTCCCTATACCTTGATGAAAGATTGATAGTCGACATCCTTGACACAATATTTTGGCAGGTCAAAATTATGACCCTGCTATTGTGACATACTGCCCTTGTTTACATTTGTAGCCACCACCTTACTCAGATCAAGGCACTGATCTAGTTGGCCAGCAACACTGAGGTGGCTTGTTATGAGGTCAGGGCACAACACATCATGAGTGGCTGGATGGTTATCTGAGGGCAGTTTATGCAGAAGTTAGAAGTGTTGGACACACAAGGCACAAAACAGGTAATGCGGTAGGGCAAACTGCGTAAGTGCATTTTTGTGTTGCAGTCTGACACACAGCTAGGAGCAACAGCAAAATGAAAGACACACACACCTCATATGTGTATGAAGGCTTACCTGCAGAATGGGCTCCTTCAAATCTTTTTACTTTTTTTATCATTACCTGGTGGATCTTGCCACATTAGCATAAAATGACTGCGGAAAAAAAGAAAAATAAATACGGACTGGCGCAAATGGCCTTCTCTGTGACGGGGTTATCTGCTTATTCAGTGTGTACATGAAGCACTCAATCTCTCCAATGGCTTGCGGTGCCATTGGATGACCTATATGTGTTTCATGTTCATTGACTATAGAATTTCTCTCATTTGCTTTGTTGTCCATTATCAGTCTGGAATTCACATAGTAGCCCATAGAAGAACTTTTAATGCTTTAGGACCAATGTCTAGAAGTTAATTATCACTTTGGAAATAGTCATCAACCACTAAAAGCATGTGCCATCTGCCTGGGAAACTGCCAAAGTCTGCACTTGCCGTTACCCGGGAATGGCTGAAACTTATTCTGTAGTGACTGGTACAGAACACCCACTGAGTCCTGAAGTTTAGCATTCAGTTCATTGGGCAAACCTTCCCACAAACGTCAGTTTGGGATTTTACAATCCCTTGACGTCTAATGTGAACCAATTGGTTAGTTGTTGGATTCAGGGAGCAAGTCCAGACGAGACACACTCCTTTTAACAATAAGCATCCAGAGATGGTGTTGGGACGGAAAAGTCCCCTGCATGGTAAGTGACTTGCACCCCTGCCCTGAATGCCCCAACTGCTTGGATATCTGGACCCCTGGTACAGATTTTTGGTCAGGGGCAACACAGATCATGTGTGTATGCAATGAACAAGGCCTGTCTCATGGTAATCTGGCTGTTAGACCGTGGGGGACCCTAAGCACTACCCTCATAGTGGTAAAGGGCTACAGTCCTTGCCAGGTGTTAATTAACATGAGTGCAGTGGTGGCAGCACACCCTTTTGGGTTTTATAGTAATCAGTAATGTGGTTCTCTCATGTAAAGTTCCACGGCTGTGTATTAACTCAACCTTGGCCTACATGATGCATGTTTGTAGAGCTGTGCAGCGCATCATGATGCTTGCTTGTGCATACAGGGATGATGTGTGCCTGGAGATGGTGACATGGTACATGACATGGAGGCCTATGGATTCAATTTTTGGAAGACCAGGCCCTGGAAAGGGTAATTGGAGGTGACAACTGCCACCCCCAAACAGGAGATGTGGATTGCTGACATTCCTGAGAGCTGGGTGAGAACATGTACAATGGAAGAATGGGAGCAGAGCTTCCTCTGTGTACATCAAAGGTCTCTTCAATTCAAAGAAGCTTAATTGGTCAGTGAGGAAAAGGCTGAATGTCAGGCAAGATGTAGGTTCTGATAAGGTTGGCAATGAAGGACCAGGTAATCATAATAGAAGGAAGGGCTTAGACATTTGAACCGTTGAGACATATCAGTGGAGGCTGACAGCCAGGAGTGATCTCTAGTTACTCCTTTGGCCTGTGTGAAGAGTCAATGGAAACTACAGGTGCTCCTAGTGAGGTAGACTGTCATTTTAACAAAGGAAGGGGCAGAGGAGAGGGCACTTCCGAGGATTTGACACCCACAACACAAATTTCAACCAGACACTAAATCACATCCAGTTATTGATAGACTATAAAGGTAGCTGTAGTTCAACAGCATGGTTCACCAGTGTAGAACACAGATCACCAGGACTTCTAGGTGTTGTAACCAGGAATAAGGACCAAATTCTGTTAGTCTCTTTGCTGGGTGGGGAATTACCCAGGATATTAGAGCCACTTGCCCTGAGCCTAGAACACTAGACTTCTGCCTGCCAAGACCAGCTGACCAGTGGCATAACGAAACTTGAGGTGGCCCCCGTGCACGGTACGTGGTGGGGCCCTCTCCAGACTCAAACTGGAGCGCTCCAGCCAAAGTGCGGTGTTGAGGGGGCCCCCTGGAGGTTGGGGGCCACCCCGCTCCGCAGGGCTGTGGGGGTCTGTGTTAAGCCCCTGCAGCTGACCCTGTGAGGAGGAGGAGAGCACATGGAGGGAGCAGGATTCTGTTGAATGGATCCTGGTGAGCGAAGTGTAAGATGTCCAGTCCAGTTGGGACAGTTGCAAGCGTGCGGCGGGTCCCTCCCGTCTCTTGGAAGTCAGTGACCTCCGTATGCCAGGGGAGGGCCATCGCCTTTGCCATGTGAAGTCGTAGATACCTGTATAACAGGTGAGGTCACTGTGTAGTTAGGGTTGTTGCCATAGCTACATGAAGTTGGTGACCCTGGCATGCCACGTGGGGGCCACCATGAAGTTAGGGCCACCGCTTTTGCTGCGTGAGGTCAGAGAACCCTGTATGCAAGGTGTGAGCCACCGTGGAGGCAAAGCTGTTAACTTGGAATATTGTGTCTAGAACACACCAGCCAAGAGATCAGTCACGAGGGATATGCACTAGAAGACCACTGCCGTGGTTACACATCCATACCCACAGCTGAGAGAGCAAGGTGAAGATGCCCGACACTGCTGTGGGCCATCTGGAGAGCCAAAGAGTCATTGGGAAAAGACCGCAAGAGGACGCAGTCCTCCAGCATTGACGGTCGGAACCCGTGAAGAGGCACCATGCAAATTGTTCCTTTAGGTTAATGTAAACTGTTGTTAAAGTGCTGTGAGTTCGGGTTCTACATCAACAAAGACTCCAAAGTTCTCTTCTCTAGGAATGTCCATGAGTGGCAGTGATGGCTATCTGGATACATCCATTACTGGTGACACCCTCCATGATATCGTTTTCATAGACTGAAAGTGGCCTCAAGCCTTCGAGCAACAACTAAATATATTGTTTATTTTCTTTGGCCTATATTTCCTGATTCTTTGGCCAGTCAGAGATGTCTTCAGATTTTTTTACCTTGGTTTGCATACAGCTTAGAACAAATACTCCAGCAACTGTAAAATACTCCAGCAACTGTTTTTTACAAGTGTCTACATGACACAGTGACTTGCCGGAAAATTCCTGAAAAAGGGGACAAGCAGCTTGTGATCACAATGGGTTCCATGTTTATATGGGATGAGCTTTATTTAATTTCTTAACATTCTGGTGGTCTGGACCACAAAAGCCTCCTCTCCATTTGATTATGGGCTTAGGAGGAGGACACTTTGCCCTGTGGGGCAGACAACAAACAGTTGAGTTAGTTAAGTATGGTAGTGGATATTATAAATAGTCTGTTGCTACACTTTACTCCCTAACACATTATGCTAGTTTTTAGCAGATCTCTCCGTCAACCAATGAGTCACTTCAGATTGTCAAGAAAATTCGGATACAGAATGTCGTGGTGACTCCACATCACCAATCTTTCTTCAATCTGGTGCCGTAGCTGAAAATGTGTGCACATTTACGGGATTCGTTTCACGGACTGTAGAATCATGCTCTTAGATTTTGGCCTCAGATGGTGACTTCGAGAATCCTTAATGCAAGTAACACTTGCTAAGAAGACGAAGATTTGCCTCTGAGAAAGGGACCTTTTTATGTCCCGAAATGCATTGGGCATAATTTAAAAACAGCATGATTTTTGTAAACAGAATATTGTTCTTTGAAAAAAGTGTATATTAAGCACATAATGTGAACTCATGTATGAATTGTATTGACTAAATGATATGCACAGTTTTGTTGCTTTATGAGTTTAAAAATTGATTTGAAACAAAAAGAATAAAGTGACAATCAGATTAAACACTGAATGTTTAATAGGTGGTGTTAGCACCAAGTGTATAGTGCGCAGCACACGCAAGTCCCAGTACTTGTCATAAACCAATCATTCAATATAGCAAGAGTTGACAGCCCTTGCTCTGCTGCAGCAGCCCATAAGAAAAACGAGTACAAAATATAATAAGAGAGTTTAAAAGGAGTGTACCCCCAATCATATAAATAATTTGTTACTTCAGACATATAAATTTACAGTTTGTGGATGGGATACTCAGTCACAAATGTGACGGATATCCAGACCGCCGTATTACAAGTGCCATTGAATATAATGCACTTGTAATATGGCGGACAGAATATCCGCCATGTTTGTGATGGAGTATCCCATGTGCCAAATTCTAATATTTTCTTTAGATGTCAGTGCTGCTGCGGTGCAGATCAAGCCCAACTGTGCAGTCAGGCAGTAAAACGCTATCCAGTGTCTCTGTTTTATTCTCTTGTCCCATTTCCCTTTCCCCAGAACTACTTCTGAACTGCATGTTGTTAATGTAAGGTTGGCAGAGGGATTGGAGAAAAGCAGAAGCTCAAATCTCTCCCAATGGATTTGGATCGAAAAGGTACTGCATCTTGACACTGTTTCTTTACTTCTTGGTGCCTTGTTTTAAATTTGCTTCTAGACCACCGCGCTCTGTTTTGATGGTTATGCCAACCATACATGGTCCCAGGTGGGATGCCCTCATGTCTGACAGTTTGTGAGACCTTCCCATCATGAGGATATTATGGATGGTGATTCGTTTTTGAAGGACGATGAAGTGACATATTTTGGTGGAATGAGCTGCACTGTGAACTCATCACAAGCATTGAATGTGCTCGGCTGGAAAGCCCTCCGAATCTTTGTATGAAAAACAATAATGGATTTTTGTTGGGGTCATACCAAATTGCCCCATTTCTGTCACTTTCAGTCAGGATTGGTAAACACTTCAGTTAATGGAAGAAAGCATGTGTTAGTTTATGGTAACAAAAGCTTACTTTGTGTGTTTATGTTGAATGTGGCACGCTTTGGCTAATTGTAATATTTTTGCTTTCAGTGAATGTTCATCCCCACATTGTCATCGTGCGGTTTGAGTTGAACAAATGTGGCTATACTGTATTATAACATAGATGCATTTATATACAGATCTGTAACTTGATAAAGTGCCTAAGTACTTCTTCAGCTGCATAGCATGCTACAGCATGGAGTGATCTGAATGTGATAACTGAAGGTCTTTTAACATTAAGAAGCGACCCTATGATAAGGGTTAAACAAGAAATGTTGTGTACATTACAACTTGTCCCTGTGGTGTCCTTTATGTGGCAGACACGAAGAAAGACGTACAGTTTTACAACACGCAACACAGGTCTGTGATTTGTACAGTCAACTTGAATGCTCCTGTGGTCCATGACTTTCTAGATAAAAGGCATGAATCTGAGCATTTGAGATGGTGGGCACTAGAAAAATATAAAGGCACAAGAGAGGAGGAAACACGCATAAGATACATCATTTATGAGAACACTATTAAATGTTTAGCTTGAAGAGCACAGCAAAGGGGAAAAATGAGAAACAGGATTGGTTTACAACAATCTGTTTCTGATGTCACCAAAATATAAATGTGATCCTGCAATCTCAGTATAAAGAAACTGTCTCTAATTTTGTTTATCACAGTCAAGTTCTGATGTCTGTAGTCACTTATTGTAACATAAAGACGTAATTGCTGACCTGTACCAACTTATTTAGCAGTTGAGTTGTAATGTCATAATGCTTCCTGCTTCAGCCAGCTGTCAAGGTAAAAGGCAGGTCACTGAGCATCACTGCAGCTGCAGTTTTAGCAACAAAAAGGAGAACTGGCTTATCGTTTTTGTCTCTGTTTTTCTAAAATGAACAGTGATCTGCAGCAAGGAGAGAATTATGGCTACATGTTTATTTTTTGCACATAATTAATTTTATGAAATAAGATTCAGTCAGTCAGTCAAAAAGCTTTATTATCGGTTAAAACCATAAAAGCGAATAATACATAATTACATAAGACAACCAATTGATCACCAATGAGCTGCAATACAAAGTGTACATGAATAAACAATACACCTAGAACAATAAATAGTATTTAAAATAATAAAAACAGATAAAAACAGGCCACTCAAAGTGGTATTAAAATTCCCTAGTAAATGCAGAAGGGTACTGACAGTTAAACAGTTAGTGCAGCTTTCTCCTTAAGTTTGGCTCCTCTAGAGCACCACATAAAGAACAAGAATCTGGAGGTCGCAAACACAGTCAACGGGGTAGAGTCATATTTCAGCAATCTAAACACAACCCTGTAATCTCTGATGCCCCTGGACTTGCATAACTGTAAGATCCATTTGGCTGTAGCCGTGGAGTATGAGGGGCAGAAGAGCACAACGTGCAGATCTGTCTCTTCTGCGTATTCACACCCCGGACATAGGCTAGATGCATAATGACCACTTGTTTGTTACTGCCCTCACTGGGAGAGATCCATGTCTAAATTGGACATACAATTTCTTCGCCAGTGGGGGCTGAATGGCGTCCAAGAGTTTCTCAAATTGGTACTTTTCCTTAACTTCGAGAAAGCTACTGGACAACCTACCCAACGATGGTCTTAGTGCCATCTGTTCCAATTGGAATTAGTTGAGTGCTTTGACCAGCGCCCTCTTGGGAATCGTAACAGAGGAGAGTGCGGGGGTAAGCCACAGGTCTCCCTTCCCCAGGGCCAGGCATAGATCTTTAACAGGCTTTAACCAAGGGATGTTCCCCACACCCCTTAGCGTCAATAGATGACTAAGTTCCTCCTGTTAACTTAAGAGATCAGATGTGGACCAGAGTCTCCTCCAGTACAATAGAGGACAGTTAGGGATAACTTCATGTATGGGGACCAGACCTAAGTCAAGGCATAGCGGGATCAGCGGTGTGCTCTGTGGGAGTCTCAGCAGACGCCTTATGAAACTATTCTCAGAGAGAAAGCGAGGAGGCATTGGCGTGGCCCCATAGCTCTACACCGTAGAGCGCCCCACCTCTTGCTTGTGCTTTATAGATTTCTACTGGAGGTCTCACAATTTTGGATGTGCACTCATTATGTACCTTTAGAATACCTCCCGCTGCTTGGGCCAGCTTCATATTTGCCTTGGCTATATGGGTCCTCCATTTCATCTTGTCATTCAGTGTTACCCCTAAATATTCAAAAGTAGAGACTCTTTCGAGGACCGTGCCATCCATGTGGGGAAGGGGACAGTTGGGCAATTTAGAGTTAAAAACCATAAATTTGGTTTTGGACAGGTTGATCTCCAGGTTTCTTAGTCTGCAAAAGGAGCAGAAAGCCTCCAATGTTCGCTGAATACCCGTTGAAGATTTTGATAACAAAAGGGTATCGTCAGCAAACATCAGGGCTGGTATCTTTCGGGCTGCCAAGCTGGGAGAATCTAAATCCCGCCCGTCCCAAAGATGTTTGATCAACCCATTAAGAAAAAGCAAGAAGAGCGTGGGGGCCAACACGCACCCCTGTCTCACTCCCTTTTCCACCAGAAAGGCGGCCGAAAGCTCCCCATTCCTCCCGTACCTCACTCATGCAAAAGTGCCCTGATGTAGACGTTGAAATAATTGGCACAAATAGGCTGGAACACCCATCTCCAACAAAATGGCCCATAGCTTCTCCCTCTGGACCAGGTCAAATGCAGATCGAAGATCTACAAAGATCAAATATAAACTGCCAGCCCCCAAAGTCACCGTCTTCCAGAATACCATCTGTAATCTAAACAGTTGGTCGATGGTGGAAACTTTGGCACGAAAACCTGCTTGTAGGGAGGTCAGGATGTGATGATCGTCCATCCAACACTGCAACCTTGATAGAAGAATGCGGGCCATTAATTTCTGGAAGACGTCAATAAGACTGATGGGGCGGTAGTTGACCGGGTCCAGGGGGGATGCCTTTTTATGGATGGGAATAATCTCCGTGCCCAGCCAAGTTAGAGGAATTTCCATACCCAGGAGTATGGCGTTAAAATATAGGCACATGTAAGGGACCCAGACCTTCTGCTCACTCAGAAACAGGGCTCCCGGTATGCGGTCCAGTCCGGGGGCTTTCCCTGTGGCCAGACTTTTAAGGGCTCCCTGAGTTTCCTGCAGGGTTACTGGATAGTAGTCCGGGTCAGTAGTGACCTTTGTGTCTGGAGCAGGTGTGACTGAGTCTGTTGGGGTCACAGTATTAGTATGCGCGAAGAGGGGTTTAAAGTGCGCTATCCACACATCTTCACTCAAATTAGGTGTAATAGCACTCGACCCCTCGGACGGACCGGATCTAACCACGTTCCAAAATGCCCTGTAATCACGTCCAACTAGGGCATCTTTTATGTTATCCCATCTACGGGCCTCCCATTCTGCTTTGGACTCCACTGTAATGCTTTTATAAGCGAGTCTAGCCCCTCTTATACTCTCAACTGTGCCAGTTTTAACCTCTCTAACAAGGGCGTGTTTTGCCTCCCTACAGGATTTGTTAAACAACTGCTCCTGGATTCTTGGTCGGACCCTCCCGTGAGCTGGGATATAGAAATAATCAGCTAGGGAGGTGAATAAATTAGAGTGGATAAGCTCAAACGCCCGAAAGTAGGAGCAATCATAAGTAACCTGCAAAAAGGAAACCTCTGCAAAAGACGAGGCAACTAGTTGGTAGAGCTCAGATACTTTATCCGATGCCAATGCAAACTTAGCCCATTTAATACGTCTGCCTCCTGCCACAGTGATTAAATTGGGGTTTGGGTAAGGATCGTACTCCCCCACTCCAAGTTTACTGCCCAATGCTGAATGAAGTTCTAGAGACAGGAGATTGTGGTCACTATCCACTCTCTCAATTACAGTGAAGGTCTTAATTTGGGACCACAATTCAACATTGACCATAATATAGTCAATGGTCGTAGTTTTCCCCGCTCTATTGTAAGTGGGCTTCCCTGGGGAGTCGGCAGGAAGTCTGCCATTGCAAGCTCTAAGGGAATGGGAGACTAAAAGCTTATTTATCTGCAGGGCCAATGGAGTCAGGCGCTTTGCTGGATACAATAAGCACTCCTGAATATGCCAGATAGAATCCTCCTCTGCAGTTACCGACGGGATCCCCACCAATGGTTCAAAATGACAATTAAAATCACCACCCAATATTCTATGTATAGGAGTGGGGTACAGTGCGGGGAGTTCGTCAATAGCCTCAATCAGGGGAGACCCCCTGGAGTGGGGAGTGGGGCGCAGATAGATGTTGAATAGCACTACTGACGTGCCATCCAGATATTTAAGGACAATGCACAAAAGATCCGGGGAGTGTGTATCGATCACTGTCACTGAACACCCCAGATGAGTAGCTACCCAGGTGCACAAGCCCCCCGATGGTCTACCCCTCAATCCCTGTGCAGCTGGAATGTGGTAGCATGCATACCCCACCCTGAGGGGGACGGATGTCATCCAGGTCTCTTGGAACAGACACACGTCATATTGATCCACCAACTGCCCCCAATCGGGGTTCGATAACTTAGAGCCTAACCCCGCTACATTCCAAGACCCTATAAATGAGCTACGTAGCTGGGGCCTTGTGGAATTGGCTATGTCGGGCAGTGGCAAACAAATACAAGGGATTCCTTCTTGAATGGTTGTCTCGCTTCCATCTCCTTGGCTGCGAGCTTTAAGATTTACAATTAGTAGAGGCGGCAGTGGATCCACTAGTACTGCCCCCACTGCGGTCTGAGGGAGCTCATCCCCTTGCCTCTCACCCGCCTTCACCTCCGGGCACTCGGCTGGAATACGATCTATATCATTGTGCCAAGGGGAGGAGGCTAGTCAGTCCACATTATTCAAAGCACTAAATCTATTTTCCACAGGTATATTATATTTAGACCTCTCACCGTCCTTATGATAGTAGGATGCTCCAAAACCACCAGGGACCCTTTCTTGTGGGTAAAAATACCCTAAGTGAAGGGGGGAATCGGACCTTGATGACAGGGTCCGCCCCATTCTAGTATATGATTAACCACGCCAGGATCTCTAAAATTAATGATCACACAATCCCCACCAATATCTTTAGTATTATTCCCTATCCAACTAACTCTTCTGGCAAATAGTATTTCCCCTTGACCTGAATTCGTTAGTGGCCTGCATTTATTCAACCAGAATATGATTTTATTCTTTAGCTCGGTGAAGGTTTCGCCTCGCTCTTCTGCCAATGGCGGAACTCCAGATAGTACCACCACGTAGGGCGAGGCCTCTGGAGGCAGCTGGATGGAGGGTAGTAATTGTTTGGGGGTATTGGCTGGCAGTTTAGGTGTAGACTTATGTGGTACCATTCCTCGAATTGGGAGCTGTTTATTCATCTCCGTTGAGGTAGATGTCGGGATACTGGTGCAGGGACCCGCTATACTTGAGTTTCCGCTAGAGAGAATGGCGGGGAAGAAATTGGTAGGTCCAGTAGGAAATAAGATTCTTATCTTACTGTTCCAACACATTCTGATCTGCAGCGATGTTTTAATCTGATATACATGAAATGTATTCCTAAATGTTTTGCAAAAATTACTCTCTGCTTTGAGGTGTGCTTAATTTCTTACTACAGATTCTGATTTTATGTTGCATGTCTGCAACAATATTATTTCTTTCATATGAGAAAGCGAGACATCCGGGCCTCAATTATGAATGAAGCATAGTGGTAATTACCGCATGTCAAGGTAAATAGCACATGTATTTAAAAAAAATCACAAGTCAAAGACTGTATGTGATATTGCATGTGCTAAACATCACGTCCGACATGCATGTTTTTCATTTATTGCATGCTTTATTTATTACATTTGATATTTACTACAAGCAAGAAACAGCCACATGCAGTTAATCAAATCCAATAACAAGTACGAGAGGTCAATAAAAGTCAGTGTAAATGACCACCTTATAATGTCAACAGTCAAAAGAAGATGTTAAAAGCACCCAAAATTGTATGGAATGAAGAAAAAGCTGGACAACAACTCCAAAAATCTAAGAACACCAGAAAAATGCATGAAAACACAAGTACTAGTTGAGCTGTAAAAAAGTAGACACACATGTACACATGGCCAGACCTATATAAACAGCCAGGCACGGTTGTAACACAAGTTGATTGCAGCTCACAATTCCACTCCTTAATACACCCACATGGACACAGCGGATGCCATGATGCCATGATTTTAAAGGGTTCGGCAATGCAGGGCTAAAGCCAGTATCCACAGAGTAAGGCTGGAACCGATAAGCAGGAGTCAGCCTTAGATGCTTTGGACATACAAGCTCGATGGGGGCACCACCATACTAAACATGCTTCCATCATTAGGGGATACCCTAAATACCAGTATGGAGAAAATCCTGAAAATGATAGCACAGAGGCTTAATAGGAAATGCCGTATTTATCGTTTGTTAACCAGTTTGGGAATATGTATTGAATCACTTTTCTTTTAGTACATATGGTCCAAGTTGCAAAGGCAGGTAAAAAGAAAGAAAAAGAGGTCATGTAATTTTGTAGGCGTGCACATTCCTACACAATAGATATTTTTTCATTGGAGGTGCGTGGCTAAAAGGTATTGGCAAAGCCAATACGTCCCATGGGCGAGATCTTTTGGCTTTGCCAATGCTTGTTCTGCACTGTTGTTTTGTTAAATTGCAGCAAGGAAAAAACAGGTTAATCCAATGTAAACATTACATTTTTATTTAAGGTTTTGCAACTCATGATTTGCAGCTGTCTCAATCCTACTATGCGTTTCAGTAAACAGGAATGGACATATTGCACGATCAAAACGGAGATATACATGTTTCCTATATAAAAAAAAAATATGAATTGAAATATTTGCATGTAACTTATGCATTCATATCAAAACCACTCTTTAAACACACGTGCCGTCTGTGAACTATTTCCAGGCGGGATTGTTTGATATTTGTGACTATTTATTTTACACAAAGACTGCCAGTACTTTTTTTTTTTTAATGCAGTTTATGAAATAAACGAATGCACATAAATACAACTATTAAAATAAAAAGCGACTTATTTGTATGAGCACTGGTAGCAGGGAAATACCTCAGGAAAGTGACCTTAGTTACCGGTGGCGGCGGTGGGTGTGTTTGGGGGAATCCCCTCCCGCTTCAGCAGCAGCTTATTCCCTCCTCCTCCCAACGCTGCCTTCGCTGTTCTGCCGACCTCCCCCTGCTACTCCCGGGGGTCTCCCCGCTCCACCATGGCCACCAAGAAGTCGGGCTCCCGGCTGGAGACCGAGATCGAGCGATGTCGCTGCGAGTGCCAGTGGGACAAGATTCCCGAGCTGGTCAAGCAGCTCTCAGCCAAGCTGATCGCCAACGGTAGGGGGAAATCCTGTCAGCTGGTTGTTGCCGGCGCGCGCGGCCTACCGAAGCCTCGGACTTTCCTAGCGCGGCAGCCGGGCAGTGGCGCTGTGCGTCTGTTGAGGGGAAATGGGCAGAGGCACTTATAGAGGAACCCCACGAGTCTCACTTTAAACCTTATGGTTTTTACGCGAACATCACTTATGTTGCTTTGTGGTCTGATAACGCTAAAATAATAAGAAAAAGACATTCAGTTGCTACTACACTTGTCCCTAAATGTTTCTCCTGAAAGCTTTTAGAAAGACGCCAGTTAAGCATGTTACTAGTGTAGATTTGGCAAATTGTTAGACATTTTGTGCTTGCTTTATCACGTTTGTGCTGGATTTTGAAATGTAAACAAGTCCTGTCAAATGTTATCAGTTGTTTACATTATTATGATTCCTTTATAAAACTGTGCTGATAAACGGATGTTACAAATATTAATGACCCTTATCAGAAACATACCGATGCACACTTATTATTTGAGATGTGTGAGGTCTTACAGCAAAGATAATTGATTCAGACTTCTCAAGTAACTAACATTTTTCCAAGTCTCTGATAATCATTCAAATGAACATAATTGCTAGAGTTTCTATTGAAGCTGTTTTTTTACTATCTGTGAATTATATTTAGAAAATCATTTAAAACATTTGTGCAGTTGTTGAAAAAGAACATTAAAACCATGCTGATTTGTACATAGAGACGTTTATGGTTTCTAGGATAGTCCAGGCAATGTCAAATTCGAATCGTTAGATAGCTCACTCTATTATTGCACCGCCACCCGCTGCAGACATTTGTGTTACCTGTACTTCATAGGTCTGAATTCTGAAGGAGCTGACGCTGCCTTTTATCCTTTCAAGGTCTACACAAATGAGTATTGTTGAGTTGCAAAATAGTAATACTTGTAATTGGTACTGCTGCAATGCATCAGGCTGTGACAGAAAGTGCTGTTTAAAAGGTAATGTTTGCTATTGCCAAAAATGAGTTATGAGTCCAGGGCTCGTGTTGGGGTACCACGCGGGTGGACGGCGTCCCCTGACTTATTTTTACCGGGAGCTCGATAACTGGAGCAAATGGAGCCACACATTCACTCTTTGGCCTCTCTGGGGCAAGGGCGGAGCTCATTCAGAACGCTGCTCACGCGCTAGCTTCTCTGATGCAATCGCATCTAAGAGGTGAGCGAGGGGAGGCAATGAGTCTGATGGTGCAAGCCACCTTTCGTGACGTCACTTCCTGCCGTGACGCCAGCGTCCCCCTACTTCTTTTTTAGGTCTCGCCTGACCCAGCGCATGCGCTGGTCTGGCGAGACTTTTTGAGAGGGCTCCAAAAAGTGCTACCAGGCCAGCCTAGAGCTACAGTGCATGTGCGCGGGCGCGCGCGCTTGACTGCGATTACTTTCACGGCCGCTTTGATGTTTGATCGCGATCACTTTCGTGGCGCACGGCCGCTTGGCATAGCCAATAGGACTCGCTTTTGGGACTTTATAAGCATTTAGTTATGCAACTGCTGCATGGCTAAACACTTATAAGGTCCCAAAGGCGAGAACTATTGGCTTTGCCAATGCTTGTTTAGGACTTGTGCCCTTGTTATGACGGCTAGCAACCTAGGAGAGTGCACTTCATCAATTCCTCAATGATAATTTGCAACATAGTGGGCGAGGGCAGGTAGCTTGTTCAACGAGTTTAGTTGAGTGCAGCCTTCAATTTGTTTAGAAAAATAGCAACGAAAATATGTCATATCCACTTAGAGCTCAGCTTTTGTGTATAAAATCCACCAGTTAAAAAGATTTAAGTAATAGTTAATGTAGCACAGGAACTTGTTTGGGCTGTTCCTCAGAATGATGTAAATGCGAGGGTAGTTGAATTATATTTGCAGATCCGTGCTTTCTCACCACCTGTAAATCAGGCAGTGTATTTTTAGGACGTCCTTTCTCAGCGCCCCAATCAAGTTCAGATGCAAGCAAGTAGTCCTCTTAAGAAATAATGGTCGGCCACCTGTCTATCTGCAACTGCCTCCACTACCCATGTTCATTAAACAGGTGAACTATGTTACTGCATGTTTTAAAAAAAATATATATATATATATATATATATATATATATATATAATTCAGAGTCCCTTCATTGATAAGAGTAGCAGTGAAAACAAGCTTCTGGTGATGCAATGACCAAATGTGTTATTAGATTGAAGCCCTGTCTGGTTTGCTAACGACTTCTTGGGGACATTCTGAAAGTTCCCCTGGTAATGCATTCCGCCCAATGCTTGCCATGGGCTTTGTGTTTTATAAATTACAGTTGCTTGCTTTCTGCTTGCTGGCTTTAATTGTTTTAGACTGTCCAGCTTGAGTTCTCCCCGTTCCCATGAGGTATACAGTACTCTTCCATGATTGCTCACTTTCTGTATATAGGCCTCTAAATCTTGTTCTTATCTTGTCACATTTCTCTGTGCATTGAAAGTCCGAGGTCAAATGTCCGACTCTGTCTTATGAGGGAGCTTGGTGTTTACTTTTCTTTCTCTGACTTCAAAGTGGAGAGTATTTATGTGACCATCTTGCTGTAACTGGAAAGGCTTTTTTTTAGCACATAACAAAATGTAAATGTCTGTAAACGAACTGCGCAGATATTTCAGAATAAATTAGAATTAGGAAAGCACAAATAAAATACTTTTTTTGAAATGCTGAATTGTGGTGGAAACAAATATTTTAATACTTTCTAAACAAATCAATACACTTGGTAATTACATTTCGACACATTGTCATTTGTGGAGAAGATTCAGAAAATTCTCGCTTCTCTTCCTCCTGTCGACCTCAGCTGTGCGGAAGAAGACTGTTTTAATGCAAACCCCATCACCCCCCAGCTAAACTCCCTCGGACCAGTCACTATGGAAGAGGTCTCAACCACGCTAGACTCTATCAAAAGCGGATCCCCTAGGGACCCGGTCCCCCTTCGCTTTCTCAAGAAAGTTGCTTCCACCATCGTCCCTCCACTCACTCATCTTATTAACACCTCTTTGCTTCAGGGAAAAGTTCCCCTCAGCTGGAAGGCAGCTGTCGTCAAGGCGCTCCTTAAAAAATCTTCTCTGGATCCCCTGGATTTGTCCAACTACAGGCCTATCTCCCTCCTCCCCGGAACTAGTAAAATTGCTGAAAAATTAGTTAATAAAAAGCTTTCGCAGTTTCTGGAGACTAACAATCTGCTCAGAAGCTCGCAAACTGGTTTCCGCCCAGGGCAGGGCACCGACATCGTCCTTCTTGCAGCAGTGGAGGAGGCCAGAGCCCTTTTGGACGCAGGAGGATCAGTGGCAGTGATCCTCCTGGACCTCAGTGCGGCCTTCGATACCGTCAACCATCAGGTCCTTATCCGGCGACTTAAGAATATCGGTGTCGGGGGCACTGCTCTGACTTGGTTCAAATCCTTCCTTGACCATCGCTCCTTTCAGGTCTGGGAGAATGACATCTGCTCTCCCGTAACCCCTCTCCAATGTGGTGTGCCTCAGGGCTCATCTTTAAGCCCGACATTATTTAACGTATATATGTCCCCACTGGAGGAGGTTGTCACACCATTTGGTGTGAAAATCATCAGCTATGCTGATGACACCCAATTAGTGGTGTCTCTGTCGCACCCTAACCAACAGCCTGCGGATCTCTACAACTGTCTTATAGAAATTCAAGGATGGATGAATAACTCATCTCTGAAACTCAACGGTTCAAAGACTGATATTCTCCTCCTTGGTCAGAAGGGGCCTTCCCTCTCTCAAACCATCTGGCCTCCTTGCTTAGGTGATCCTCCAGCCCCCAAGTCTGAGATCAAGAGTCTGGGTATTTGGCTGGAAAAAGACTTGTCCTTTAAGACTCAAGCCAAAAAAACCGCTGGGACATGCTTCGGGCTCCTTAAATCCACCAGGAAGATTTTGCCCTTAACTTCCTCCTGTCTCCCAGAAACTGTTAATCCAAGGCCTCATTATATCAAGACTGGATTACAGTAATACCATCTTTCTGGGTGCCCCCGAGGTTACCCTTAATAAACTTCAGATGATCCAAAACGCGGCAGCCCGTATCCTCACTAATACCCCGGCTAGATCTTCGGCCAAACCAGCCCTGAAACTTCTCCACTGGCTCCCAGTGAGAGAGCGAATTAAGTTTAAAGCTCTCTGCCTGGCACATAAACTCTTACAGGACAAAGGCCCCTCTATCCTAAAAAAATTCATCAGGCCATATAAAGCTTCAAGATCCCTTCGGTCCGACCATGAACACCTCATTACTATCCCTAGAGTTAAGAGGGTTTGTACTGGTGGACGGCGCTTTTCCGTCAACACAGCCCGCCTCTGGAACGCCCTCCCCCGTCACCTCAGGACAGAACCAGACTATCTCAGATTCAGGAAGCAGCTAAAAACTCACCTGTTTCCCTGATTTTCTCTCCTTTTTCTCTCTCTTGTGCTTGATTCCTCTGGTGTGTCCGGATCTTCAGCGCTGGGATACTTACGGGTGACTACGCGCTTTACAAAACCTATCTAATAATAATAATTTGTGTGCTGTATACATTTATCAGTGCAACTGTATGTATGAGCAAATGTAATGGCAATTTCAATTGAAAATGCATTGTCTGTAATGGAAGTGCACTCCCATACCACACCATACTCTACATTACAACATTCTACACCACTCTACGACGACCCTCCATTCTACAACATCCCGCTCCATTCTACGACACACCATTCTACGACACTCCACGACATTCCTCTCCACTGTACGATACGCCACTCCACTCTGTGACACGTCACGACTCTCTACAACATGCCACTCCACAACACTCCCCTCCACTCTAAGATATTGTATGACACACCATTCTGAGACAACACTCCACTCTACAACACACCACTCCACTCTGACACATCACTTCACTCCATGCCACTCTACGCCAATTTCATTCAAGCCCCTTCACTCTACACCCCTCCACATCTCTCCACTCTGCCTCACCTCTCTACTCCATTCTGCCTCTCTCCACTCTACATCCCTTCACTTTATGCCCCTCCACTCTGCCAAACAACACTATACAACACTCTACTCCAGTCCACTCTGTGACACTCTACGACACCTTACTCCACTCTACACCACTCCACTCTGCGCCACTCCACTCTGCGCCACTCCACTCTGCGCCACTCCACTCCACTCCACTCCACTCTACTCCATTCTATGACACTCCAGGCCTAGAGAAATCTACTCACCCGCTCGCTATGGCAAGTCATATTTTATCAGGGCGAGCTATTTTTAGGTGCTACTTGCCTGTTCTGGCAAACTGATAAAAACAGGTGTTCCGTTATCTCAGAAAGTGAATGAGCAATAAAGATGTCTTTAAATCTTGTTTTTATCTTGTCACATTTGCTCTGCCATGAGAGACAGAGGTCAAATGTCAGCTTACATCCTTCAGTTTGCAGTCAGAGAAAAGTAAAATCTACCTCCAGTTTAAAATAAGCAGCAAAGTTAAAGGATTTTGTAAAGTGAACTGTCTGACAATCTGCTCTACAGTGTGAAGTGAGAGGATGTAGGATATCAGTTTTTTTCCTAACACTCATTATTTAAATAGCGTGGAAATGAACTGTATGAACACTTATATTTTAGTAGTTATGAACGCACTATTTTTTTAATTCTATGTAATGACAAAGCATTTTTAATAGGATGAAATCAATTCAGAACACATAACTTGGTAATGTGCAAATGATAAACATTTTGCTGAAACCCAATTTCCACCGATTGTTTATACGCTATATGGTTTTATCAGTATAACTGCATGCTAGTGGGAACATTTCTGGCCATTTCAATTGAAAATATGCTGTTTGTAAATGCCTATGTGCTACCAAATCATGTTTTAGTGATGCATTTATTAACATTCAGTTTTTAAACTTGAACTGAGAAGCATTCCTGCCCCCACCCTGATGAAAATTCTATTAGTGAACTAAGAGGGAAATCTGGGGTAATGTGTACCACATGTGTGGGATAGATTCTTATTGTACATGGAGCATAAGTTAAGCCTATTAAATCAAACAAAAGAGTTTTATGTACAGCAGAAGTGCTGAACTTGCATATTTGAAGGCGCTCTGTAAAATAAACTATTTGCTAGGATCATAAAATTTGAGACCAGATTACGGGTCAAGTACATTACAGTTAGGTCAAGTAGATTATTCAAGTCATTAGACCTGCATGTCTAGTAACATTTTAATGAGGCATGCACTTCACTCCACTCTGGCACTCCACTCTGAGACTCCTCTCTGACACATTCCACTCTATGACTCTTCACACCACTCTGTCATTCCAGTTTATGACACTCTGCTCCACTCTATGCTACAACACTCCATGCCACTTTACTCCAATCCATGACATTGTACTCCACTCTATGCACCTCCACTCTGACACTCTGCTCCCTCCACTCTGGCACTCCATTCTATGAGACTCTACTCCGCTCTACGACAGTCCACTCCACTCTTCGTCACAAAACTCTACTCCATTGTATGCAACGCTCGCTACGCCACCCCACTCTACTCTATGATAATCTACTCTGTGCCATCCCACTCAACCCCACTCCACTCTGTGGCACTCTGCCACCCCACTCTATGAGACTCTGCCCCTTACCTCTACGCCACACTACTCCACTTCACTCTATGCCCTTCCACTATACACCCTTCCACTGTGCTCCACTTCATTCTACGCCTCGCCACGCTATACCACTCCACACTACGCCACTCAATTGAAACCAGTTTATGGGCCAAGAGCATTACAATTAGATTGAGTAGATTATTAAAGTCACTTGACCTGCAGGTCTATAAACATTTGTACAATTTTTCGAGGCCTGATAAGAGCCTTCATGGCAAATGTCTCCGATGTATTTCAACTGATTTAAAGAGTATTATTACTGCTGCATTTGCATTTTTCTAATTTCTGTATTGCACTTTTAATAAGCCTTTTTGGTTTTCCCTTAATTTCTGATCTTGATTCCCCCCTCCCCCCCTTTTTGAGCCAGTCCGTTCTCATTGACTGCATTTTGAAATGCTATTTTGAATCTTGTCTCTAGGAACACATTATCTCCTAGTTCTTGAGGTTAACACCACCCCCAATCTCTGCCAATTTGGGCTCGAAACTATCATGCAGATTATCTAAATGATAAGGCACCAACAATAAAACAAGCATTTGCAATGCAATAGGCCTCGCAATTGCGAGACTTTGAGCTATTGGCATTGTAAATGACAATGCCTTTTATTTGGGTTTAAAAAAAACCTGCAATAATAAAAGGCATTGTCATTTACAATAGCAATAGGTCAAAGTTTCTAAAATGCGAGACCTATTGCATTGCAAATGCCTGTTGATTACAAGCGCCCCATGCTGCGCTTTCACTAGTGGCCACACCCCTTTCTTTAGACAATCCGTGTCTAAGGAAAGGTCCGCGGCCGCTATTAAACTGAAAGCGTGATATGGGGCGCTTTTACCCAAAAACGTATTTGTTTGTCAAGTTGACAAACAAATGCTTTTTTTTGTAAAAGCGCCCCGTGAAAGCATGCATGGTGCGCTGAATGTTGCAGGAAAGCATAGAGTGTCTGCAGTAGGAGAAACCATTAAAGAAAATGGTGCTTACAGAGTAAATACGACGTACCGTGTAACAACTGAAGTAAAAGGGTCAGTTCTCATGGGAGGTTACAAATGAAGACAAGGTGGTACTGAGGAGAGACTAACAAGCCAATTGACGAATCAGAAGCCAGCATTTATGAAGGACAATGACAAATTCTCCGAGTAGAGTCACAGGCACACTACGACTCACGAGGCCCAACACTTGTTCTGCCTTCCTACTTACTCTCTGAGTAGAGACACTTAAACCAGGCATGCTACGACTCACAAGCCCCAATGGTGGTTCTGTCCTCCCACTTACTCTCTGAGTAGAGACACTTAAACCAGACACATTGCGACTCACAAGCCCCACTGGTGGTTCTGGCCTCCCACACTTTCTCTCTGAGTAGACACTTAAACCAGACACACTACAACTCACAAGCCTCACTGGTAGTTCTGGCTTCTCACACTTACTCTCTGAGTGCAGACACTTAAGCCAGGCACACTATGACTCACGAGCCCCACTGGTGGTTCTGGCCTCCCACACTTACTCTCTGAGTAGACACTTAAACCAGGCACACTATGGCACACGAGCCCCACTGGTGGTTCTGGCCTCCCACACTTACCTTCTGAGTAGACACTTAAACCAGGCACACTACGACTCACGAGCCGCACTGGTGGTTCTGCCCTCCCACTTACTCTCTGAGTAGAGACACTTAAACCATTAAAGAAAATAGTGCTTACAGAGTAAATATGACGTACCGTGTAACAACTGAAGTAAAAGGGTCAGTTCTCATGGGAGGTTACAAATGAAGACAAGGCGGTACTGAGGAGAGACTAACAAGCCTATTGACGAATCAAAAGCCAGCATTTATGAAGGACAATGACACATTCTCGGAGTAGATTCACTTAAACCAGGCACACTACGACTCACGAGGCCCAACACTTGTTCTGCCTTCCTACTTACTCTCTGAGTAGAGACACTTAAACCAGGCATGCTACGACTCACAAGCCCCAATGGTGGTTCTGTCCTCCCACTTACTCTCTGAGTAGAGACACTTAAACCAGACACATTGCGACTCACAAGCCCCACTGGTGGTTCTGGCCTCCCACACTTTCTCTCTGAGTAGACACTTAAACCAGACACACTACGACTCACAAGCCTCACTGGTAGTTCTGGCTTCCCACACTTACTCTCTGAGTAGAGACACTTAGACCAGGCACACTACGGATCACGAGCCCTACTGGTGGTTCTGGCCTCCCACACTTACTCTCTGAGTAGACACTTAAACCAGGCACACTACGACTCACGAGCCGCACTGGTGGTTCTGCCCTCCCACTTTCTCTCTGAGTAGTGACACTTAAACCAGGCACACTACGACTCACGAGCCGCACTGGTGGTTCTGGCTTCCCACACTTACTCTCTGAGTACAGACACTTAAACCAGGCACACTACGGCTCACGAGCCCCACTGGTGGTTCTGGATTCCCACACTTACTCTCTGAGTACAGACACTGAAGCCAGGCACACTATGACTCACGAGCCCCACTGGTGGTTCTGGCCTCTCACACTTACTCTCTGAGTAGACACTTAAACCAGGCACACTACGGCTCACGAGCCCCACTGGTGGTTCTGGATTCCCACACTTACTCTCTGAGTAGACACTTAAACCAGGCACACTACGGCTCACGAGCCCCACTGGTGGTTCTGGCTTCCCACACTTACTCTCTGAGTACAGACACTTAAGCCAGGCACACTATGACTCACGAGCCCCACTGGTGGTTCTGGCCTCCCACACTTACTCTCTGAGTAGACACTTAAACCAGGCACACTACAGCTCACGGGCCCCACTGGTGGTTCTGGATTCCCACACTTACTCTCTGAGTAGAGACACTTAAACCAGGCACACTACGGCACACGAGCTCCACTGGTGGTTCTGGCCTCCCACACTTACTCTCTGAGTAGACACTTAAACCAGGCACACTACGGCGCACGAGCCCCACTGGTGGTTCTGGCTTCCCACACTTAGTCGCTGAGTACAGACACTTAAACCAGGCACACTACGGCTCACGAGCCTCACTGGTGGTCTGTCCTCCCACTTAGACAGAGTAGAGACAGTAAAAGTAGGCACACTGCGACTCGCGAGCCAATAGGGCAGTGACAGAGTCAGTCACATGGCTTTTACAAATACAGGTGTCTCCGACAAGCTGGCACGGGGTTAGCCATGGGTCAGGCCAGAGACAACAATCTTTGAAAGGCCAGTGGTAAAGTCAGTCACAGTGCTTGCAGAGAGACTGGTGTTAGTGAAAGATTGGGAAGGCGTCACGCGTCGGGCAAGGCCAGTGGCTTTGAAAGGCCATTTGTACTGGAGAGAGTCAGGCATGTTTCTTTCCGAGGTCGGAAAACGGGAAGGTCACAGGAAAGAAACTGGCAGGTTGTAAGTAAGAAAGGCTGGGCAGAGTCGGCTGCACAACACTCATAGCTTGGAAATGTTTTAAAATATATACTATGATTTTATTTCGGTGTAGAAAACATACACAAATCCCTTAATATAAAAACGCTGAGATGCTTTATTACACAGAAATCACTATTTAAGCATACAATAGTTATGATAATAGTCAACAACTGACATCATAAAGTTCCCTCTGAACTGTAAACTCTATTGGTCACCACAACCGGATGCAAACTGCATCTAACTTCACATTGGCTCTCAATAACCTTTCAACTCTGCCTACAACATTCAACTGCTGCAAACTGGACTCTTAACCGGAATGGGCTGAATACCGGCTCTTTTGGCCTGTCTGGAAAATAACCACTTCCTGCATGTTTACCAGTCACTCCCACCCCTCCACTGATCGTCTCACCCTCCTCTGCAGGACCAGAACCACTGAGACCGGGGAGCCCAGAGTCCCTGCAGCTAGCCCCGCCTCGTCCAACCCGGACATTGAGGACTACTTCCGGGGTGCGCCTTACTATAAGGGAATTCATTAAAAACACGCGTTATTCAATCAGCGTTTGTTACATAACGTCTACGTGGTCACAGCCAGTTAGACAGAAATATACAGAGGTGGCAGGCGGACATGAGCAACACAGACCCAAGGATGGAGGAAGGGAGAAAAGAGAGAAATATGCAAAGGGGAGAGAGAAACGAAACCGTGGAGGACAGGAGAGAGGGCATGGGGTGGGGAACGGGGTGTGAGAGATGCGCATGGCAGATACCCTGGGAGGGGGTGGTGGGCAATGTCAGACAGGCGGGAGCGAGGGGGAGTGATGCGAGTCGAGCTGTTGAGAAGACGCAATGTGAAAGGATGTGAGAAACAGACTGACACACATGGAGAAAGTAAGGAGGAGACAAAAGGAGAAACAGAAAGAGGTGAGAGAGACAGAGTTGGAGAGAGACAGAGAGGGGCCCTGAGAGTACGAGATACGTACAGACAGAAAGACGAGAAGAGTGTGTGCGAGAGACGAGAAAAAGATGGAGTTCTGTAAGAAAGCAAGATGAGGTGATGAGTCAGGAAAGGAAAAAGGCAAGGGAGAAAAGAGGGAGGGACAGAACGGGACAGGGGATGGAAGAGAAAGTGAGGCGGGGAAACAGAACCCGAGACAACAAGACAAGCCCAGCGGAGCGTGGCGTGCTTGGGGGCGTGTGTGTCTGCGCAAGCGCGTCCACAGACCCCGATCGCTGCGCGTGCCCTGGTCTGTCTCCCTTGGGAGCAAACACGGCAACAATAAGTCTCGTTGGCGGCAGCGCAAAGCGCTGCAACACCAGCGAGACCTAAAAAGGATCTAAACGAGCAAAACATATATATCCTTCTCCCAAAGCAAATGAACTATCTGATATGGTTGATACATATAGTGGCTTCACACTCAATGAGAGCTGACATGCCTACTAAGGTGCAAAGAAGGATGTGGGCATTACTATGTTGAAAGGTACATGCTGTGATGGCGGAAAATCAACAAGCCATTCTAAGGGAAAGCTGTGAGTCCTCTGTTGTTGTTTATGAAATATCATTATGTGAAACCAATTAACTGGTATCAAATAGTGTGTTTTTTGACATTTTTTCCAAGGAACTGACATGAATAAGGCTGATTGCCGAAACGCGTCGTCAGAGTAATAAATTCACGATTACAGTCCATGAGTGCTCCGACTTGTTCCTTGGGGAACTATTTGTTGAAATATATGTGTGTGTGTATGTGTATATATATATATATCCACACCAAGTACACCCGCTTGGTGCACTCATGGACGGGTGCTTCTCAAATGCGGAGGTGCATCCCCATATCAATTTATTTATTTCCTTGGACCACCGGCATATAAACAGACGCGTTTCGGCAACGTGTCTGTTTATATTTCGGTGGTCTAATTAAGAAAAAAGTGTTTAAAAAAATGTTGAAGCAGATTGGGCAAATATATAGTGAAGAAAATTCAAGTACTGACAGCGGTTTAATGAACATGCTGATACAATAGCCATGTCTTCACATAAATCTGTGAAAATAGATATAGTGTTATGTATCTGTAATATCCTAGTTGGGTCTTATACTATCATGCATATTAAAACTGAGCCCAGTTAAAATTATAAAAAAGTATGCATGTCTTCTATCTATATATTATATAATCTGCACTCCCAGGAGTTCCATTAGAACAGCTTTTAACGCTCCATAAAGCGTTTCAACTTCTGTCTATATCAAATGGTGATTGCTTTCAGCTAAATTCAAAGTGCAGTCCTTCTGATAGCACATATGGGAAGTTCGTTTTTTCTATATTATTATTTCCTGCTGAGTGCTGACTTTTATAGTCTGTCTCTGTTTTGTTATTCTTGTTATCCATTCCCAAAATTATTTTCCTCCAGTTTGGCAGGCTAGCCTCATCGTAAACTGAAGAGGAGGCTGAATCCTTTGGATTCTAAACACTGATGCCGCCCGTGACTGAGTGTGCGAAGAAGGGCCCAGGAGTCAGGAACATTGTAAGAATAACCATGCATTTAAACTGCCGAACTGGAGGAAAATAATTCTGTGACTAGAGGGTACTAGGATAGGGCTGCCATGTGCATCAGTGAGTGCATGGTCTGTGGGGATGTATCAACATGTGTGTGAAATTGGGATATATGTGTAGGGGTGACTTGGAGCCTGTGTCGTATGTACTTGTGGCACAGGTCATACCTTTCGCCAAATGGGGCATCATTACATGTACAATACAAACATACAGCCATTTTTATTTTTAAATGGGAGAAATTTCCTAATAAGGAACATTTGTCTGCACTTCGTGGAACATTTTCCTGCACTTTAAAGTTCTCCCACTTAAAAAATTGGCTGCATTTTTCAGTTATGAATATGGCAGCAAGTCTATCAGCCACCAGGAGCAAGATGTCTGCTCTGTGTAAATGAGACACTTTGAAATGGGAGAAAATTCAGCTGAAGAGTTAACTTTATGTTTATATCCATTACAACCTGCCCGCTCTCATAGTCAATACATCTATTTCTATGAGCTGGTCCGACCATTACCTGGTAACCATGTCATTACTGGGAGTGGGCCTCCTCCAAGGCACAGCTCGCAAATGGGTTTTAAAGCGCCCTTGGCCTAAATTGATACCGAGCAGTTCTGTGCCCTCCTCTTGAGCCACCCGCCCAGTCTTCCCGACAATCCTGATAGGGCTGAGAGTACTCTAGCTGGTTGGCTCACACACTCCCTCGATACTCTCACTCCTGCCAGGTGGTCCCAGAGCCGCAATATCCAGTCAAGTCCGTGGTACAAAGACAACCTGGACTCAGACCGGAAAATATGTAAAAGGCTAGAACGGGCATAAAGCTGGGACTATGGTCCAATTTTGAAAATACAATACCGTGTAGCCATCAAGAACTATCACAGAGCCATTCAGAAGGAAAGAGTTGCCTACTATGTCGATGAGATCAGAAATAGCAGTAATCCTGCTAAATGTGTCTTCTCCCTGCTTAAAGACCTTAAATCTTCAGGGCAACCTAAAGCTACCTCTCTTTCCTATAATCAGCAATGTGAGATCCTCGCTGCCTTCTTTATCAAGAAGGTCGAGGGCATCTATAGGACCTTCCCCCACACTGAGATCAGGACAGGCCCCTCCCTGTGGCCCCGCGATACTCCTACACTCTCTGTCTTCCCGGCGCTCTCTCAAGAAGGGATGCGCACGATCTGCAATAAACTTAAATCAGGATCCCCTGCAGACCCTCTTAAACCGGATCATTTCCAGAAATTCTTACCTACACTTCTTTCTCCCTTCTCCAAACTCATCAATCAATCTATGTCCTCTGCGGTAGTCCTCATTGCCTGGAAACATGCCAAGGTGGTCCCTCTGCTGAAAAAACCTACGTTGGATGCCTCTAAACCAGAGAGCTTTCGCCCTATTTCTCTTCTCCCTTTGGTATCCAAGATCACCGAAGCTTACATCAACACCACCCTCACGAGCTTCATCGAAGACAACAATCTGCTCGACCCCTCCCAGAATGGCTTACGCCCACGTCACAGCACTGAGACCGCCTTTCTGGCTGTAACAGAACATCTAAGGGGCACGTTAGATGTCGGTCGCACTTCACCTTTACTCTTACTGGATCTAAGCGCTGTGTTCAACACAGTGTTCCACCAGATCCTGCTGCAGCGCTTGGAGGATATCGGTGTTGGCGGCCCTGCCCTGAGATGGTTCATCTCTTTTCTAGTGGAGCGAACCTTTCAAGTGTCCGTCCCCCCCCTTCTGCTCCCAGGTACTTGCTGTCCAACAAGGGGTTCCTCAGGGCTCGGCTCCGAGTCCAACCCTTTTAACTTCTACATTCAACCTTTAGCAGTAGAAGCGAGGAACAGAGGACACACAGCTGGTGGTAGCATTATCTAATGACTCTGTGCAGGATGCACTTAGGTTTAAGGAAGATTTAACAGCCATTGCAGACTGAATGACCGTCAACTGCCTCCAACTTAATGCCAGTAAAACTGAGATCTTGTTGGTGGGCAAAGACATTCATCTATGGAGTAATCATTGGTGGCCATCCACTCTGGGTCTCCCGCCTGCCCAAAAACAGACAGTCAAAAATCTGGGAGTTTGGGTAGACTCCGCTCTCACTTTTCAGGCCCAAACTAAAGCAGTAGCTGGGGTATGCTTTGGGCTCCTACGAGGGCTCAAACCACTGTTTGGCTTCTTCAATCCTACCATCCCTCAGGTGATCATCCAGGCCACAGTACTATCCAGACTGGACTATGCTAGCTCCCTATACCTTGGGGCCAACAGAGTAGAGATACTTTGCCTGCAAAAGGCACAAAACGCAGCGGTCCGGACTCTCCTCGGTCTGCCGAGAACCTGTTCCACTACTGGGTCTATTCGCAGACTGCACTGGCTGCCGGTGGAGAAACGTATCCAGTTCAAAACTCTTTGTATCGCCCATAGAATCATGAATCTTCAATCTCCCTTTATTCTGGCTAGCCTCCTTGTTCCCTACATACCCACCTGCGCTTCATGGACCAGCATCTGGTGGTTGTTCCTCAGATTAAGAGAGTACGGGCTGGAGGGCGCCCCTTCCGCATTCTCGCTCCAAAGCTTTGGAACTTCCTCCCTGTGAATATTAGAAGCATCCAAAATCATTCACTTTTCGCAAAGCCATTAAAACTTATCTCTTTCCTGCATAACTGATCTTTTGTGTGTCACCTGGTTTGCCTATGACAGTTGCATTTTAGCGCTGGGACGCCCCGTTGCTGGGGCAGCTGTGCGCTCTATAAAATTTATAACATAACATAAAACTCGTAATTTAAATTTTCTCCCATGTCAAAGTTTCTTAACAAACAGCAGTCATATTACTCTCAGTGGCCTGTAGACATGCTGCCATATTTATAACAGGAAAATACAGTCATTTGTAAGCAATTTAAAGTGATGAATCTTTCTTCATAAATCATTAGGACTTAATTGGCTTAATTTAAAGTAGAGAAAAACATTAAGACAGTGTTTCATAGAAACATTTTTCTTCACTTTAAATTTCTCCCATTTAAAAGAAAACAACTATTTTTCAGTTATAAACATGGCACTGTGTCTACCAGCAACTGGGAGCAAGATGCCTGCTGTGTGTGAATGAGACACTTTGAAAAGGGAGAACATTTAAATGAGGAATTAACTTAATCATGAAGTAAACTTTTCACTTAACATTTCTCTCTTTCAAAAGCATTCATAAATATCATTTCGTTCTCATTCTACAATACTGAGTTGAGGACAACTTTTATTTGAGAGTTAAATACCTCAGTGCATCAGTTCTGAACCTCTGTAACCAACATGCTTCACAATTCTGAGTGGAGCACTTCTCGTTATCGGGCTCTGCTATCTGCAGTCTGATAATAATGTAAAAAAAATGGCATTTCTTTAACTTTAAAAGGAAAACTCAACACTTATTTATTGCAGTTTTTAGTTAAAAATGAAGGTACTCTGAAGGTAACTCCGAGCTACAGGTAGCTCAGATCGACTTGTTGGAGACTCCTGCTCTAGAATGCCCACCTTGGACTCTATGAATATCTGTTAAGGAGTCCTTGTGCTGTTAGTGTTTACCCTTTTTTAATTCTAGCAGGACTGTCCTGTTTTATTGATGATATTATCGAGTGGACATGCCTTATTAAAAACAACCTGGATTCGTACAATTGAAAAAAAAAAAAATCAAGGAAGTTCATAACTCACCTGAAGTTTAGAAAATGGATGAAACAGCCTTTCACGAAATAATTGCCACAGTGCTGAGACCGTTTGGTGCCCATTCCCTTGAAGTCGGATGCCTAAAAGTGTCTGCTGTAGAAAGTTCCCCGCAATAGAAGTAGTATTTCTGATTGTTAAACGATGTGCACCCACCCTGCTAAATAGCAGGTGCTGTCTTCATTTTAAATGTGATCCTTGCATAATAATTGGGATCTGTAAACCCTGGGGAGTAGCCCATTGCATTGGGTCCCATACAAACATGAAGATTAGAAGACACATTACCATCATATGTATCTGACACTAATCTGCTGATGAGTTTATCATTGCGATCCAAACATAAAATCGGAAGCCAGGGATTACCCATCCTCCTTTAGTGAGAGGTAATTTAACAACCCTTGTAGTCAGTCTAGCTCTCTAATCTCCCTGTACGAAACTGCTGATGGCTGATGTCTTGAAGGTGAAATGTTCATAACAAATATAGAAATTTAGAAAGTATATTCGTATCACTATAGTACAATTTACAAAGCTGACAGTTAACTAATGCCAATTACACAACTTAACCATATATTGCATTAGCAAGGCTTCATAGTTAATGCTATTTTTCCCAACTCACCAATGATTTTGACCCCTAAATAATCCGCTTTTCTGATGATGCAGACATCCTGCATTTCACATTTGATTTAGAATAATCTGCGGTTTAGAGGCGATTGGATTATAACCAGATACTTTACCATATAATTTACCAGATTGCTGAGCTTCATACTCAGTTGTGATCAAACTCTCTCTTCCTATAATAAAGTAGGCTGTATCTGCATAAACCGATACCGAATATTCTCATTAATTAGGATGCACTAGAGATAGAACTCTTTTGAAAACAAAGTGGTAAAACATGGCCTTCCTGACGGGTGCCCCTTGTAATTTGGATTGGATGGGATGCCATCCCCATCATCATGATCATCGCTAACTATGTTATATAAAGTCTGAACCCATCTAATAAATGTAAGTCTAATCCCAAGCATCTGTATTATCATCCAGAAGTACTGTCAGGAAAAACTTCGGTCAGAAGCGCTCTTGGGGTGAGGATTACATTGAACCCCTTACCAAGAATGTCAGCGGTGTCATGTAATGTTATAGCCTGTGCCAGGGTATAAATCCACGTTGCTGCGGTGTAGCCATAGATTCATTTACCCTGCAAAGACAAAGTTAAATTTTAGGATACATTTTTTTTCACCAGAACTTGTCAAGTCAGTAGTACGTTATGGCCATCGCTCATTCTTTGGCTTCATTTTTCAGGGAGTACCAACATATTGACAGTGGGGCATGATAGTGGCCGTCCACACACCCCTAATCTATTCAGCAGATAACTTACAGCAGTGCAGTACCTGGATATCTGAGAAACTATTGTAGCTATATAAAAGTATACAGGGATAGCTTCTTCAGTCCCTTTCCCATCAAGTGCGAGGCTAACAGCTGTTTGCATTTCCTTTGAGGTAATTGAAAGACCTAATTCACAATCACTTTTGAGTGCCAACATTTTTAGAAGGAGTTAACACAGAAAGGTCTTTATCTCTATAACAGTAGGATTAGTATATTTGGTCTACAGTTCCTGAGAATAAGAACAAGCATTGGCATAGCCAATAGGTCTCGCTTTTGGGACCTTATAACTGTTTAGCCAGAGCTATTGGCTTTTCCAATGTCTTTAAGTTTTCATAGAGCAGCTTGGCTGCTGTGCAGCATGTTGAAAAGTCATAACAAAAAAGTGCTATATGCATTTGTGTTACCTTATATATATATAACCAAGTAGACGTTATGTACAGCTGAATGACTAATAAAAAAATATTTAACATAAAAATAATTTCTTCAAATTTTTTTGTACTTGCAATGTGTGTGAATGTGGTCCTAGTGAAAAGGAAGAATAGCATTTATCACAGGGAAGTTATCCAATGGATGAAGTGGGCTGATCCAATGCCACGTGCTGGAAGTTGTAAGGAGGGGAAGAAAACTATGAGTGAGAGAACAAAAGACCAATGAATGAAGTGGGCTTGGTTATGCATACATTTAGGAATCAAAAGGTCTTGGCTAACGCCAGGCCAAATAAAGCAATAATAAATGGGCAAAGTCAAGAAGATTATCACACCATTTATCTTCTCTAAATACTTAAAAGTGCAGGAAGAGATTAATTAGCCAGCAGCTCGTGTGCGAGTCTGTCTTGTGTTTCTGTGCATGTGTTTAGATTGGGCTATTAGTTTTAACATGAAGCACAGGCCCCGTGATCTCGGCAGGGAACAGGCAGCATCTGCCTTCATAAAGACGAGTTTTCGGATCACTGACATCACCCCATGAACACCAATGCTGTAGAATGCACTTGGTGGTGAATAAATGCATGTGCTGTCACCGACACATGGCTGTATCTGTCCCTGTTTCCTTGGTGGGGTCTCTCTGATCCAGGGATGTGAACACAGCTGCTCCTCGCAGGTTTGAGCTACCAGCCTGGCGTCCCTAGATGGCATTGGGGAGGAGGGTGAGACAGGGGACAGGGGTGGGACACAGGGCTGCCAGGTCTAACGGTGCATGCAGCATCCTCAGAAAGGGGCCTGGAGCACAGTGGGGACAGGTGCCTGCAGCGCTCAGAATGGGGGTAACACTGATTCGTGCTATGGAACTCTAGAACAGAAGCGTGTTAATGCATCCTCAAGCAGCCGGGGTGTGTGATGGCTGTATTTAGAGGGAGGCGAGGCAGGAGGACGAGTGGCGACTAAAAACAGACCAAGCGACTCCCAGCTGGTAAACAGGCCTGATGTGACGGGCAAAATGTGGACACAGCTGCTTTCTCGCTAGTACATTCACGTTATGAGGTCAAATAATAAAAATTGTATTTTTATGTAGCTGTAATGGCGTAATGATTTATTGGGGGTATATTGCGATGGGAGGAGGAGCCATAACATTGAGAATATCAACGAGTCGAAATGCGACAGATTCAAGTTATAAGCCCCGGTCATGACTAGTAGGATATCTCATAATGTAGGAACCTCATTGAGCGTTTCCGGCCTCTTATGCTGACAACATTTTTTTTGCAGAAAAAGACAGACTGATCAAATGAAGTGGACCAAGGGAAAACGCCAGTCACGGAGCCCATAATCAAAAGATGTAAACGGGATAAATTACTATATTGGGTCAAAAGGGCTCCCAATAATCAGGAAAAGCACTGTTGTCTCCGAATGACATTAATAAACAGCCCCTTAGTAAAGAACTTCATATTTGAAACAGGTGTGTAGCAGTCTGCCACCCATGCGGATAGCAGATCAAGTTAATTCTGTTACAATGCGCACATTGAAGAAGGCCAAGAATACCGCATGTATGTGCAGAAAAAATAGTAAAAAACAAAACCAACAGAAACAAACGTCCTGGGCATTCACACAAATAATACAGATTGTGTACTGAAAACAGTCACCCCTGCGGATAGACTCGATAACATAAGGCAATACAGCAAGCCTGCCAGAATGGATTCAGCATAGTAGAAAGGTAGATGCCGCCGATATCAACAATCGTGCCCTAAAACCCCTGTTAACTAAATAAAACATCTCTTACAGAAAGTCCGCGGCAAACCATCACCACGCCAACCAGGTAGAAATCAACTGACCAGTTGGCGCCGAAGAGCTACAAGGGCATACGCGAGCTGAGGAAGACGTGCGCTGATAGGTTAGCGCTATTGCCAATGGTAAACAAACATGGAACGTTGGAGTCCGCCGCGTAGTGAAGTAATGAAGCCATTGTGGAATAGTGAGAACTGAAAACAACGGAGTGTAGACGTCCGCCGCGTAGTGATGATAACAAAGTCATTGTGAAATAGTAATAGTGAAAACAAAATAGAAATGAACCAGTGACGGAGCAAAATAAAACATAGAAAGGAAACGAAAAACAAGAACAAGCATCTATGGCTTGAAGCGGCTGCCGCAAGCCAAACAAAGCAAGGAGGCACTGCTCGCTCCTGCAGGCAAAACGCCGTGGGTTGCGAGGAATGCAGCTGCCCCTTGCTTGCTCAAGGGCGTGGGAATAACCAGTAAGGGAGGGGCGGAGGAGCGTTCAGAGAGCAAGTGAGAGGAAAGACAGATGGTGCCTGATCGGGCACTGAAAGCTGGCGGTTGCGCGCGTGCACGCTCGCATGAACGCAAGCGCTAGGCCAGCCAAAGCGTGGAGTATCACTTTAAAAACCCACCTACTGAATGTTTTGCAGAGCAGCGCATGCACTGGCTCAGGCGAGACCTAAAAAAGGCATATCATTTCAATAGTACTGGGGATTCCTGGTAAACAGATGTACCTAGAATAGTTATGGAAACCCCTTTTAGCTTCAGAAAAATATGATTCTTAATGGCATAAAGAAAAGATGCTGTAAGCTTTGAATTACTGTACCGAGAAGACGTAATCTAAACACAAATGGATGACAAAAGAAAATAAAAATGGATAACGAGTCAAAATAAAATACATTGGCAAAGTAAAGTATTGGCCCACTAGCCCTAGCACTTAATGTGCTTATTTTTGGCTGGATATGCACATGTGAGAAGGCCGAAAACAGTCACTCACAGCACAAGAATACCAGAGGCTTAAGTGTACTGACCCAGTACCTCATCCTCTGCACTTTCGTGGGTGAAAGGACAATGTAAATGTCAGTAGAATAGACCAATGGAAGAAAAGGGCTGACCCAAAATCCCTCTTTGCATGTAAATATGGATGCATTTTTGTATTTCTGAAGTACCTTCATTAAATGAGGCTAGTGATGCACCTAAGCCTGGCATCAGTGCACACCTAAAAGGCAGTTGTGCCTCTAGAGTGATGTATTGTGCCCTCAAATGACTATACAAGGAGGTCTGTTTTTGTTAAGTGATTGAAATTCAAACTTTCAAGCTTCGAAAAACTAAAGTAGATTTTAGTCTCGCAATTCTCAAATATGTGATTTGGTATTATTATTCATGATTTCAGTGTATTTTTGGAATTTTTAGGAAGTCTCCAATTAATAATTGATTCACAGACCATCAGTGGCAAAGTTTCATCCTGCTGCACACACGGGTGGCAGACAGAATGCCAAGGACTAACCAGGGGGTCACAATCAGAGTATTGCTTAGCACTAGATACTATAATGGCAACAGGGTACCATTTTGGTACAATAGCGAGATATTTTGTAACACCATTTGTATATGCTGGAATAATTCTGAAAGTTCATTCTATAAATTCCCCAAGCAAATTTCACTTCAAACTAGAACTTTAACAAATATATATTCTGGATCACCAATTTTGCTCTTCCCGGCAAGTGACATTTGCGAATGTATATTGCAAACTGTGCTGGAGTGGAAATGTATACCTATCAAAACACACACTTACAATGATTGTTCTGCCTCTTCTAGTTGGCACTGTAATGGTGGCTGATAATTCATGGAAAGCATGTGTATCAAACTCGGATACACGTAACAAAGCCCCTACCCAAAATACTGCATGCAGCCTGTACTGGCCGCTTAGCGCTTAGATACCCCTGGGTAATTGTTGCGCTTCATACATTTTAGTTTCATTTCATTATTCACAATTTAATATAACTTACTTCTCATTTTTTCTGGAGCACCGGAAAGCATGTAGTAAAAGATATGAAAAGCTTTTTCATCTTTAGCCTGGCGAATTGCACGTGACTTTTCTAGGAGATCTGTTGATCACAGCTACTAAGAATCTGAACTCAATATTCGTAAATCAATAATATAAATTATTTAGAGAAAAGAGCACAATTATTAATGTACTTATGATCAGCACTGCAGTCCACATCAAGGATCTAATTCAGAGTTTGTCGGAAATAAGGTGCTATTTTCCGCATTTGATAAATGACAATGGAGTGGGGTTTATTTATTTGGTGCGATAAATAAAACATATCACAAGTTTTGGGAGAATAACACCAACATGCACATGGCACGGTAAATACACTTTTCCTCTGTTAAATTCAGGCAGATTTCACCTGCCAAAATTTAACGAAGGCTGAGATATCTAACACATTCTGCAAAAGCTGGATGTGGTAAATGCCACCAAACCCAGAATTCTGATCCCTGTGCTAACAAGATTTTACGGAGGGGTCAGAAAAAGCGGACTAACCTGTAATCAGGACCTAAGGCTGCCTGTGCACCTTCAACCATCATAGGCTGTCACCCGCCAATCTTACACCATGTCAAAAGACAACACACATCAGCATACTTAAGAGGCTGCCTCTTATTTCATCCAGGCCCGTACTGGCCATAGCAGGCATAGGGCGTTTCCCTGGGAGGCTGGAAAAGGGGGACCGGTTTTGCCTCAGTGGGGGGCGGTTTTGTTACTGGGGACAGGTTTTTCAGTGTTGCTGCAATATCGGCCCTGAGTAACAAAAGCAGCAGTGCTTCACACTTGCACACACCCCTGCCCCTGGGGGGGGGCTGGTCCGACAAAATTGCCAGGGTTGCTTGGGATTCCCAGTGCGGCCTTGATTTCATCATGTTTAAACCCAAATCTTAACAGGGAGTGAAAAATAATCAGTACCAATCGTTTTTACCCTACACAGCTTTCTAAAAGTGCTGTTGCATTTTGGGAAGCAATTTTTTTAGAAGCTTCATGCCACTTTTTTTTCTTTTCTTTTTCAACTGTTTGTTTTAGCTAGTGATGTCCACTCCCAACTACATCTTATAATGGCACTTTTATAAAAGACCCCTTCAGTTCACTTAAACAATCCCTAAAAAAAATTGCAAACCTGCACATGTACTATAAACGGTAAATATAATCCGTTTTAGAGTGTTTTTGTTAAATATAATCTGTAACACTCATTATACATGATGCTCCACACATAAAATGCGGTAATACACATTGATAATTATTTATTTATTTGTATTATTTATTTTGTGGCCCTAGGACAGTAAGGTGCTTTACAATAAAACAAAATACATTACAGAACAGTACTCACAAATAATTTATAAAACAGCGACATGAGGTAAAGCAGAAACTCATCAGTAAGTATAAAAAAAAGTCAAACACAGTGCAACAATTAAACATGAAAGAGAGGCAACACCAAAATAGCAGCCTATGGGGATTAGATCAAGGGTAAGAATAAGGATAACAAGCATTAGTGATGCCAACAGGTCTCATCTTTCAGCTTTGCCAATAAAAACCTATTGATTTGCCAATGGTTTTTGCCAAAGCTGTTCACTGTCGGCAAAATGAGAATAACAGCTTTTTGCTGATGCAAGAGCCATCACGCATACACATGCCTGTGTCCCCATGCTTGTGGGCTTATTTGTTATAACACGGCGTACATTATGTTTTTACTTTACATTCACTGTACATGATGGCGGATTTAATTAAAAAAAATATAACAAGTGCTTAAAGCTCTTTTGTGGGGAAAGGAGCCGCCTGGCAGCAAGTTGTAGCTGCCAGGCCATAAAAAAAAGAAAATCTTACTCTTTAACAAAAGACTAAGCTGGTGAGAAGGAGCAACTGTGGAGTAGAAGGATGGTTAGAGGTTTAAATAAAGCACTGGTGAGTGGAAGAAGTAGTAATGGGGAGCAACAGTGGACAGGTGGAGGGGCATGGGGCTTTATAGGAAGCACTGACCGGTGTCTCGCCCAGCGATGAGGGGGAAACAATTGGGCAGTTGGGCGAAGGATATAAAATAAAATGTGAGTGAAGAAGCAGCAAAAGGAGAAAGCAAAAAACACATGCAAGGAGACAGAGCGAGTAAGAACATGAAACAAGCATAGCATACTGCTCCCTAGTGCTTACGATGTATGGTGTCACACGGCTCCAGCAGCACCTCCCCGGCCCTTTATGTGCTAAAATGCCTCATGCGGTGATACCGCAAGCCCGGGAGTTGTGTGCGCGTGCCAATTTTTTTAAAAAGCACGCGAGTGGTGAGCGAATTGTGTGTGTGTGTGCTCGCACGCGCAAAAAGGAAATTTAAAAAAAATCAGGCAAAAGTGATTGCGCTACAGATGGCGCCTCGGGCGCTGAAAGCTGGCTGCTGCGCGCGTGCACGTGAACGCAAGCTCTAGGTCACAGTGGTAGCATTTTCTGAAGCCCTTACTAAAAGTCTCGGCCAGAGCAGCGCATGCGCTGGTCAGGCAAGACCTAAAAATGATCTATACATATGCAGGTTAAAAAACAGCACTCACATTATCATCTTAAAATAAGCCGCAGTGGCTCTTTTTCTGGAACATTTGAAAGAACATGAATTTCATGTTATCATCAGTAAATATACTTCACATTCATCTTGCTTTTTTGAACTGATAGCCCTAGCATGCTTTATCTTCAAAGATCTGAGTAGCTTTTTTAATTTCTGAGCAACCATTCACCAATCAATCAATATCTTTATTTGATTATCATACAGAATGATAAAAGCACAATTTAAACTAGTCACAGTCGTATTAAGTGTACAAAAAAGTTTTTTACAGCAAAGATTTCCGATGTCATATTGAAGATTTTAGAAAATGAATGATAGCGTTACAAATGAAGGGCGTACTCAACATTCTTTAAAAATAAAGTGCAGACTTACAGTTGAAAAATCCATTATTCTTAAAAATCAGAGTTAGGAATGAAAACTTTCCAAGCTATCGAAACAGAAAGTTTCAATTCTATTAAGGGCTCGAAGGCGAGAATTATGCTATCTTTATTCGCTGTACTTGTATAGTAGCCACTTTGAAACATTACATTAAAACTAGAATATTATGCAATCAGCACAAGGCAAGTCCCATATCAATCCTTCATTTATCTTCATGGCCCCTCTTTCTTCCTGTGACCAAAGTCCAATTCTTCTCTTAAGTTATTTCTGTTTGTGCGATTAATTCCCTGAAGAAAAAAACAAAAGAGCCAGAAATGACTGACTCTCAGGGGATCATATTTTTATAGATAACGACCAGGTTGACAATAACATATCCATCAACTATAATATTATTCAGCATTCATAACTGTTCACAATCGTCCAAAAAGCTGTAAGTACTACCATACACTGTTTATGAAAAAATTCATTCGTCCCCATCATGGGTGGTACCTGAAGTAAATCCTGGATGGGATAATCCTTGCCTCCGAGTCCTTAATGGAATTGATACTTTCCGTTACAATAGATAGGAAATCTTTAATTCTATGTCAGGACCAGAGGCGAGGATTAAGCTTGTTCAAAGCTTATTGATCACAAAGGATGCTATATCTGCCACAGGGTTTAAAGTAAAACCGTTTGAAGGTAGAATCTGAGGATTAATCTGCAGAATTCAAAATGTACTCCAGTCTAGCCCCAAAGAGAAGGCTTTCAACGCCATCGCACCTGTCGGGGAATGTGCACCAAATTTGGAAATGTCAATTCCAGCTTCCTACATCACCCGTCTAACTCATCTAGCGATGGCTGGGGATGAGACCGCATGGAAAGGCTTTCGTAAAGCAATAAGAAGTTAACTTTTCCTAGGATGCCTGAATTCCTGCGTCATGGCCTCGTAGGATTTAATGCACCTCACAACACCCAACTTAGAATGATCATTAAATTCCGTATAAGAGACTAGTCTTAAGTTACACTTCGTTCGTCTAGACACATGGAAGGTAACCCCCTCTGGGGAAAGTACTCTACCTGTAATGTCTAGTGCTTCAACATCTTAAACCCTCCTGTAGGAGATGAGGCACAATAGCATTGCTGATATCCCAGGAAGCTCTTTCCTAGAAAGGTATTTATTACTTTTCCAAGAGATGAAAAGGTTGAGGACTACATTGACATCCTAAAGAACTGATACCTTGGTTCTGGAGGAAGGGAAAGGCGTATACCCCTCTTCAGTTTACAATCTAAGGGATGCTCATTGTCTTTGTAGCCATCAATAGGGGGATGTCCTGCAGAGCTAGATGAACGGATTGTCCATGACTTTGGAGATGGGAGATGACAAGAATATATTTTAATTTTTTTTTTTTGTTTTGTTTTGTTTATTTGCAGATACTTACAAAGAAAGCGGCAAAGTCATATGATATGCAGCATTCATAATAAACATTCTTGATGAATAGCATGAGAGAGGCATTGTAGGGTACCTAGAATCGTACAATGTGAACATGGCACATATATTGCAGTGCAAACAATTTTTAAATACAGTTCGACATCTGAGACAACTTGAAAAAACAGATAGATACTTTACATATGCAAAGAATATAACCGAGCAATTTAGTTATTCTGTACAGTATTTACATCGTCTAGTTCAGTATTATTTAGGGCAGTAATCCAATTCACAAACAGGCCCCAAATGTCTTTTGGTCAAGACGCTGTTGGCATTAGGTCCCAAAAAGCAGTAAGCTGTTCTTGACAAAATGTTATGTCTGTGATCCAATCGTTAACGAAGAGGGGACGAGGCCTACCCCAGGTCATAGCAATCCTTCTCTTAGCCAAGAGTAGTAACATGGCCATCAACCTCCTTACACTCACTGGGACCTCCTTTACATATCCAAATACACCTAAAAAAAACAGTGGGAGGAATATGTATCATTAACATGTCGTCAGGTTTTTTGAAATATTTCCTTCCAGTATGTCATCAAACTCTGGCATTCCCAAGCCATGTGCAAAAAATGAGCCTGGTCCGCGTGACATCGCCAGCACTCCGATGTAGGTCTGAGTCCCATTCGGAATAGTTGCATGGGGGTTCTATAATACTGATTCAGAAACTTGAAGTGTATCAATCTTAATTTATAATTGGGAGATAACTGTTCTAATTGTGCACAACAGAACCGCCATTCATTTTCTGTGATGGCCAGAGTTAATATTGTGTTCCATTGTTCTCTTGATTTTGAAATGATTACAGGATGTTGCGTTTGCATGGAGTTATACTGTCTAGTAACAAGTTTTTTCTGAGAAGGAGAAGAGAGTAAATTGTTTAGTGGCTGCAGGGTAGGGGATGGGTCTGGGAAGGTGTGTATCTTGCGACAAGTTGCTCTAATGCGGTGATAGAGTAGCATGTCTGCAAAAGACGGAGGCGGCGTGTCTGGTGGTTGGGGGGGTCCCAGAAAACCCTGCTCCCGGTGCGGGTCATCAAAGTGCTGGATTCCTAAACCCTTGGCACGATGAATTTCACCCAGGTGAGCCAATGGGGGCATCAGTGGATTTCTAGCAAGTAGCATCTTAGGGGCATATATACTATGTAGGTGCGCTGTTCGACAAATATTATCCCAGGCCCGTCTGACCGTTTCTGTGGTGTCCATGATATGGCGCGGGAGGAGTGTGCATTTCTGGTAGAGTGCTACTTCAAGCGGAATTGGCGCAGGCCTATCACACTACACTGCCACATGGGGTTGAAATGGAATGGGGTGGACCCAGTTAAATAAAAATTGTGCCTGAGCGCAGTAAGCATATAAGGGGAAGTCCGGTGCCCCCAGACCGCCCTGGGTTTGAGGTAGTGCCAACAATTCCCACGCCGACCGAGCCTGACCTCCCGCCCACACAAAGGAGATCATCAGGGATCGCAACTTCTGAAAGAAGGCTTTGGTTAATAAGAGTGGAACATTGACAAAAAGTTAGAGAAACTTAGGTAGGACCACCATCTTAGCTACTGCAATACGCCCCGCAAGTGATAATGGGAGTACGGTCCATATTTTAATTTTCTCTTCAAGCCATGTGATAGCTCGGCTCAGGTTCATGTTTCATAGTACCTGAAGGTCAGTACTTAGCCAAATCCCAAGGTATTTTATCGGGCCATTAGCCCAACATAGCGGAAAATCTAACTCGAAAGGCATGGTTGCTTCCGTCAACGGAAACAAGACAGATTTTTTCCAATTCACCTGTATTCCAGACAGTCCTCCGAACCTCGTAAGTTCCTTCAAAGCACAAAAAAATTTGTTTGGGGGTTTTTAATGTATAGGGTAATATCGTCTGCGTATTGTGAAATTATGATCCCCCTGGTCGTGAATTGCAGTCCCTTATTCGCATGGGGTTGTCGCAATCAAACAGCGGCTCCATTGCTATGGCAAAGAGCAGTGGGTAGAGGAGGAAAGAATCCGTTATCTGGCCATTTACGAAAATGCGCGCTGTGGGTTTGTGTATAATAGTTGTATTTGGCGTATAAAAGGTGTGCCAAAACCTATCCTTTGTAAAAAAGCAAATAGAAATGACCATTCAAGTGTATCGAAGGCTTTGATGGCGTCCAGAAAAGCCGCCTGTGCGGGAAGTTGGGGTTCCAGGTAGTGTAGTATAGCGAAAAAAAGTTCGTAAATTATGTGCTGTAGAGCAACCGGGGACAAAGCCCGAATGGTCTGGCAAGGCAATCAAGGGAAGCAGAGGTTGGATTCTGTTAGCCAATAGTTTTGCGCATATTTTATTGTCTGTATTGATTAATGAGAGGGGTCGGTATGAGTCACATTGGGTCTGTGGCTTGTCTGGTTTAAGGAGGAGTAATATGCCGGCTTCTCTGAGAGAAGAGGGTAGGATGCCTGAATCAAATGCCTCTTGGTAAACATCTATTAGGTGTGGAGCTATGATGGACGTGTAACATTTGTAAAACAAGCATTGGCATAGCCAATAGGTCTCGCCTTTGGGACCATATAAGTGTATAGCCATGCAACAGTTGCATAACTAAATACTTATAATGTCCCAAAAGCGAGACCCATTGGCTATGCCAAGCAGCCGTGCGGCCGCAAAAGTGATCGCGATCGCGATCAAACATCAGCGGCTGTAAAAGTGAAAGTAATCGCGGCGCGCGCGCCCGCGCACATGCACTATAGCTCTAGGCTGGCCCGGTAGCACTTTTTGGAGCCCTCTCAATAAGTCTCGCCAGACCAGCGCATGCGCTGGGTCAGGCGAGACCTAAAGAGGAAGGTAGGCCATCCAGCCCAGGGGCCTTATCTGGCGGCAGACAATTGATCACCTTAATAACGTCTTCCTCCGTGAAGGGCTCATTTAAGTATTCTCTGTGCTCATTTTCAAGCCACAATAGTTCTATTGTATCGAAGTATGCCATCAAAGTGTCCGTTGTTGGAGGACTCTGTGATGTGTATAACTTCTCATAAAACGGCTTATATGTGTTTTTATGTCTTGTGTACCACGAATGATCGTATTGTTAGTGTCTTTCAATTCAATATTGTAATCTGCGGTGCGCGGCAGTTTAGTAAGGCAGCTTGTGTCTTCCATGGACGGTCCCCCTCCCCGTATCTCCTAGCTTGAGTGTTTTTTCCTAGATATTTAACCTCAAATTGTGCAGCTTCTTCGAAATAACTTAATTTGCTCCTAATTTTGGGAAGTAGTGTGGCGTCTTCGTCCTTATAGTACACTAATTCTAACTCCTGAATTTCTTTTTCCAATGCCGTAAGTGTGTGTCTGAGTGATTTGAGGACACCCCCTTGTCTGGCTATGCATTTACTCCTAATCACTACTTTAAACTCCTCCCAAAGTAAGGCGTTGGAGGACACAGATCCAGTGTTTAGAGCGAAGTAATCCAATATGTCTTGTTTATTGTCTTCCCAAAAGGTGGCATCTGATAGGGCATTTGGTGGGAGACGCCACTTGAAGGCTTTGCTTGGTGTGCCTGGTATTTGAAGTCTGAGCAGACAGGGTGCATGATCTGATAAAGATCTGGGGAGATGGTTAGTTTCCTCTACCCATGTTGCCTCATCCTTAGACACCAGCCAGTAGTCTATATGCGACCACGCAGCGTGCTGCGTCATGACGCAGGTGCCCTCGAGTGCATCCGGGGATCGAAATCGCCATATATCTACCAGGTCTCCCTCAAGGATAATCGAGTTCAGTGCAGCACCTGCCCTAGGGTGTAATGTAAGCGAAGCGCCCTTGCGGTCTTTGCAATCTTTTAATACAGTATTGAAGTTGTGTCCCCCTCCCCCCCCCCCCCCTGCCCCCCCCGATTATGGTGTCACAGCCCACTTTGACTATATTACTCCATAGTTCATGAAAATATGTTGGGGAGTCGTGTTGGGACCATATACCGTCACTAGTACCACACTTGTCGTGCCCAGTGCTCCCTCCAGGATGATATATCTACCCTCAGGGTCCGAGATTGATAAAAGAGGGACCAACCAATATTTCTTCTAATGAGGATCGCCGTTCCCCTAGCATAATTTCGATGACAAGAAATTTAGTACTGACACTACTCCAGACCACATGGGATCCAAATCCCTCTGGAGACACCAACCTAACCATTTTGACCATGCTGAGTGATATACATGCTGAGTGATATCTCTTGGTGGTACCTTCTGCCCATGCCTTTGGTAAGTGGCATTGAGCCTTTTGCGAAAGTCCGGGGACCTTCTATTGTTCTCGGTAATCCTTAATTTTCTTTTTTTTTTAACAAACTTTATTAAAGTTTACAGGCCTGTATACATGTATTCTGCAATAGGTTCATAATAAAATTCATGTGGATGAGAGACTGAAAGGCAGGTATGTAAATTCGTATATATGACCCCCCATATGAACTGGAGAAACCGCCTGTGTGGAGCGTGAAATACACATCGTTCAGGTCCAGCCGGCCCATTCAGTCTGAGGGGCAGAGAAGATATTGCAGGGGATGTATTCCCTCCATTTTAAAGTGGCTGTAAACCAGCCACTCACTGAACTACAGTAGATTGATAACTGAACGCTGGCCCCCGTCCCTCTTGTCGACTAGGAAAAGGTTGCTTACAAATCCCCTGGGATGGAGAGAAGCAAGAGTGATATACCCTTTGGACAGCAGTTCTTCCAGCTCCTGAGATATCAGGAGAGAATCCTGTTCTGATAATGTGAGAGGCCAAGGGAGCTGCCTTTGCACAGGAGTGTCATAAAATTCGATATGGAAATCCATACTGGTCTGGAGGACCCATGCATCTGACCTGAGGCGTCCCCAATTTTCTACAAATTGAGACAAGGGCCCTCCCGCTCTTAGTTGGGAAGAAGTGAGAGCACTTACCAGAGCCATTGTTTTGGAAGTTTCCATGGGATCCTCCTCTACTGCTTCTGTGGCAAGCTTCTCTGTAAGGGTAGAAGCCTCAGAATTTAGCTTGGTTTTGCCGTTGACCACGTAGAGAGTCTTGACCCCTGGAGGAGTAGGTTGAAGCAGTATGACAGGCCGAGCACCCTCTACCACGACCAGCCCTGAGGAACCCTATGGAAGGAAAATACATTTCATTGACTCTTGGGCTTTCTTCAGGGATGTAAAAATTGCAAAGGTGACATTGCAAATCTTGGGGTCCACTTTTATCAAGAGCGATCTTCTAGGCTCTATAGACCGAGCGCAATTAGCGTTGTGTAGAAAAATTATTGCTTGTTGCATCCAGCCAGAGAGGATGTCGGGGGATTTGAGTGAACTAGACTGTTTAGCTTTCTCAGCCATGTCAAGGAGTTTTGTGAGGGGACATGCTATATCCAGCAACTTGTCTTGGCAGGACCACCAAGAGGGCATAATGCCTTTCTTAGGGTCTCCAATATATTTCCCAGAAGGTAGCCTTCCTAGCATCTATTTCAGGGGTCAGATAAGGGCGTGGACGCTCCGTCTGTGGGCGAGTCCCAGTTTCTTTCTCCAGAGGCTTTCTTAGCTGCCCTGCAACATAGGTTGCTACATTTGTTGCTGGGGAAACATTCAGAGGAGCAAGGAGGCATCAACTAGTGTGGATCTAGCATGTCAAAGGTGTCAATGGGCGTATCCAGGTCTGGGGGCAGACGCCACAGCTGAGAAGGGACTGGGTCTCCATCTGAATCCCTGTGAGAATCCTCTGCTTGGGATTTATTCCCTTCGAGCAGAGGCAAGAGTTACTGTATGGACCGAGATGTACAAGTCCCTGGAGAAGCCCCTGGAAGGGTCATGAAATGGGACTCGAAGGAAATCCGAGAGTAAGGGCTGGGACAGAAACTCCTTTTTGAGACAGCCGAAAGCATCCATATCCACGCCCTGGACGTGTTTGCGTTTCTCCCCTACAATTTGGGTATTTTTAATAGGTACGATCGCCTGCTGCTGTGAATCTTGTGTGAGGGGTGGGTTGTCCATAAGATTAGGAGAGATGTTCTGACGGAAAGCAGTTATTAGAAGTTTGCGTTCTAGCGGCGTTAAAGAAACTGTTGCAGAATTCTTAATTGAAGGGGAAGTAGGGAGGATTTCCCTCTTCGCCCCAATATTCTACCCCAGTTTGGTGCATTTGTTTTTGTGGGCAGGGTAGGTTCAATTACAGTTTATGGCAACCTTAGGCTGTGATTGTTTTGGCACTGTGAAACCGCTGTAGGCTCTGGAAAGGGTTTAACCCTGGGACAAATATGACCTTGATCTATGTGGGCAAAGCCCCTGGGATGTCCCCATAGTGTGCAGGCAGGTTCTGGACCTGCAAACTTGATAAAGCTTCACAAAAATCAGCTTCCGAGCTTGAAAGCCCTACAAGTAATACAGACCCCATTGGGGCATCCACACCGCAAATTTGCTGGAATTGTCAGCGTTACAGGACCCTGGAGGCTGTTTTTTTCCTAGGGTTGCAGGCGAAGGCCCTCGAGGGGGCAGAGATTCCAAATTGAATGGAGTTGCACTATTAGTGTGGTGCGTAAATATACTCTATGGTCCAATATGGCTGACAGCACCCTCAAGAATGTGGAGGTCGCGCTCGCACTTCATTATGCCCGTATTAAAATACCAACTTGGCGCCGTGTGAGGAAAGCTGAGATGCGATCCGGCGGCGCCCTCTGTCAGGCGTGGGATGCAAAAGTCACTAAAAGTGCACCACAATCCCAATAAATGCCAAAACAAGTTAACACATACACAGAGTGAGGAGACACTTATTTTAGGGTTGCGAAGCAGTGAAGAAAGAGCAGGCATGAAGATAAAGGACGGACTGATATGGGACTTGCCTTGTGCTGATTGGATAATGTTCTATTGTTCTCTTTTCCTAGGTTTCATGGGAAAGATAGTTGTAATGTGATGTTTTAAAGTAGCTGCTATACAAATAAAGCAAAGATAGAGGCTTAATCCTCACTTTTGGTCCTAACATAGAATTGACATGTAAAAGTGTAATAAAATCTACAAAAAAATACAAAGAGCAGTAGTGTTTGTGGAAAGGATTCATCATATGGACAAATAAGTGTAGTGGCCGGATCGTACTGGCCTAAGGGAAAATAAAGATGACTATGGATAGTGCCCAGTCAAAATATTGTTAACATCAATATCTGCCATGGATTAATGATCATAGATAAATATGGCTCCAAATGCAATGTAAATTGGATTATAACATAGTAATGCATTGAAGGCTCTTCCAGATCTAACCCCTCCTCGGACAGGGGTGTATAAACACTAAACGTATCCTTGGCCCACGCTATATCATCCTGTGAAATCTACTGGGGTCTGTCGAATATGTTATGTTATGTTAATAAAGCTTATAAAGCGCACTGTTACCCTAAGGTGTCCTGGCGCTGAAGCGTTGCCTACGAAGTCAGAGAAAAAGTTCAAATTAAGAAAAAAGCCAAGTTTTCAAGCCCCTTCTAAACTCTAGGAGCCCGACTGCTCCTCTAAGCTGCAGGGGGAGGCCATTCCAGGCCTTTGCGGCGCAGCAGAAAAAGCTCCTGCCCCCCCCAACTAGCAGTTTTAACGCGTGGAACTTTTACCAACTTTGCCTTAGTTGAACGCAAGGCCCTGGGGGGGGGTGTACCATTGAAGATGTTGTCTCATAAAGGCAGGGCCATGCCCCTCAAGGGTTTTAAAAACCAGGCATAGAGCCTTAAATTCTATACGTTGTTTCATTGGGAGCCAATGAAGGTCCCGAAATACCTGCTTGGCAGAAACATATCTAGGGAAACCCAGAAGGACCCTAGCGGCTGCATTTTGCACTACTTGCAGTCGATTGAGCTGCCTTTTATGGATGTTAAGATACATTGCAATAGTCTAGGCGAGATAGAATAAGCGCAGTTATTACTGTCCTAAGGCTATCCTCCGGAAGAAAATGCTTGATTTTCCTCATAATCCTAAGGAGATGAAAACAGGAGGATACCACTCTGCCAATCTGGTCCCCAAAAGACAGTCTAGAGTCCACCATCACTCCCAAATTTTTTGCCTTACCAGTGGGGGCTGGGGGAGAACTCAGTGATTCTGGCCACCAGTCGGTTGACCAGAGATTTGAGGGATTACCAAAGATAATCACCTCAGTCTTCCCAGCATTCAGCTTGAGGCAATTTGCTGACATCCAGCCTGCAATAGACTGCATACAATTGTAGCAGTCCCGACCAGTCTCGGCCTCTTTGCCTTTTTGCATGGATAACACTATTTGTGTGTCATCTGCATAGGAGGTCAGCTGGAAGCCAAATGATCGAATAAGGGCTGCCAAAGGAGACACATATATGTTAAACAGCGTGGGGCTAAGCGCTGACCCCTGTGGAAACCCACAAGGCAGAGAAAATGGCTTTGAGCAATCTTTACCCATGACAACTGTTTGAGTTCTGTTGGCGAGGAAGGATTTTAGAAGGGCGAGGGCCTTGCCTGTAACCCCCCTTTCGCCTAGCCGGTCCAACAATACTTAATGGTGGACCGTGTCAAAGGCCGCCGAAAGGTCCTACATAATCAGAATCGCAGCACCACCCTGATCTAATACTTCTCTAATTTCCTCAGTTGACTTAATCAGCGCCAGCTGTGTTTTGTGCGGAAGTCAAACTGAGTAGAATCTAAAAGTCCGTTGATATTGATAAAGGAGCTTAACTGACGGTTCATTTCCCTTTCAATCATCTTGGCCGGTAGGGAAAGACGAGAGATAGGCCTATAATTATTAGGCTCCTTAGGATCCAGGTTAGCTTTCTTAAGAAGGGGTAGGATTGAGGCTTTTTTCCAAACTTTGGGGAGCAGACCATACTTAAAAATATTGTTAAAAACCGGGGCAAGAGCAGCTCCGATAGTGTTTGGAACTAGTTTAGCTACTAATGCTGGACACGGATCTAAAGGGGACCCTGATTGAATTGCTCGCAGAAGCTTAGAAGCATCTTGGGCATTCATTGTCTCAAAACTATCAAAGGTGGGCATTATCTTGGTGTCCTTGGGGGAATCCCAGACACCCATCTTAATGCCTTCCCTTGGCAGAGTGCTAAAAGAAGAGAAGATAGTGCCAACTTTTTCCCGAAAAGCAGAGGCAAGAGTTTCACAGAATTCAGGGCTGCTCCGAGGTTTTGCCATGATAGGTGTTGTAAGTTTTAAAACTGTGTTAAAAAGTTCTTTTGTGGAAGATTTCGCTTTGCTGATCTGTTCCCCATAAAATTTCTTTTTTGTGTCAGAAAGCGATTTTTTTTTTTATAGCTAAAAAGACTATCCCTATAGGCTGTCTTGGTGGAATTGGTATACCCTTTCCTCCATGCACGTTCCAGTCGTTTACATTCAGTTTTTTGTAGTTTTAGACTCTCGGAATACCAGGGGGCCGAGGGTGTCATCCTCCTAGGAGTACACATTCTAATTGGGGCTAATACTTTGCAGGCCGAATCTAACCATTCGGTGTATGCCACCGCAGCCTTATCCACCGATGGGGGCCAAACGCCCATAGTAGACTTCAAATAATTATCAAGTTCCTCGCTATTAATGTTTTTCCAGGCCCTCATTTCGACCCTGAGTAAAGGGTCAGTTTTTAATTTGGAATTCTTGGTTGGAGAAATCTCAAAGAAAACGGCTGCATGGTCTAACCAGGGGACTGGCAGCACTCTGCAGTAATGAATATTAGGATTGTTAGAAAAAATTCCATCCAAGGTATGACCAGCAGTATGAGTGGATTCTGGGACTAGTTGAATTAGTCCGTCCCCCCCCCCCCCCCCCCCCTGCCAAGTATTCTTGTAGCCTAGCATTGAGCGTCCATAATATCCTCTAAGTAAAAATGTAAATCTCCTAAAATAGTGAATGATTTGGCACTAAGTCCTTCTTCCAAAAGCATTGCTACTGAGTCTAAAAATGCACCTCTCGCTCCAGGAGGGCGATAGAGGAGAATAGCATTAAAAGTATCGTGAGGGGAGATACAGACGTTCACGGCCAGAGCTTCACAAGTTAAGTTGGAAATTGAGCAAAAAGAGGGCTCTAAGGAATTAAGGTAGATTACCGCCAACCCTCCCCCTTTCCTACCGAGTCTATCTTGTGTATAACAAAGATATCCAGGCGGCAGGGTTTTTACTATATCCGGGCCAGAGGATTCATTCGACCAAGATTCTGTAACAAAAGCTATCTTAATTTTATGATCCTCAATTAGCAGTGCACATTCATCACTGTGTTTGATAAGGGATCTAGTATTAAGGAGCATTGCTTTAATGGATACAGGGAAACTATTTTCTTTTCTACAGGACTTAGACCTGATCAGGCGTTCTGTGGAACAAGGGAGCTTCCCAAGGCATTTAGAACATAAGGCTGGAACTCCCTTAGGGAACTTATCAGGATTTATCCTTGGACAACACATATTCCTACCGTTGTGGTCTAATTGCAGGAGAAAGTCTCTGGAATAGGTAGTAGTGTCTGAAACCTCAGGGCCAGTGGGACGGGCCCTGAGCCTGTTCCGAGGGCGAACGGGCGCAGACGGGCTTGCCTTTGGCACGCCGGCGGTGCACCTGCTGCACGCGTCCGCGCGTCTAATATAGGCTGCAATGAGGAACAACTAGCCCGCTAACATCCGACCGGCAACCCGTGTCCTGCTTCTCCCCGCGGAACGAGCAGTGAACGGGCGCCACGGAGTTGCAGAAGGTGCTAGAGCAGGTGAGTTAAAAGCAAGTGGGAACCAATGTTAAAATTAATTTTAAAAGTTTTTAAAAGAGTCCAGTGCAAATGAACAAATAATAAAAAGCTGCCCTACCTGTCGGGCATTGAACACAGCTCTGACCAGGAGGCAACTCTGCGCGGTCGCGTCAGCGCGTCTAATATAGGCTGCAATGAGGAACAACTAGCCCGCTAACCTCCGACCGGCAACCCATGTCCTGCTTCTGCTTTTCCCCGCGGAACGAGCAGTGCACGGGCGCCACGGAGTTGCAGAAGGTGCTAGTTCTGGCTTTCCTAAAATCCCAGCTCCCGATTTAGCCTGCTGCAACCAGGGTGTTTTATGGCCATGGTCACAGGCAAGGTAATCCTCAAAAATTTACCTATTTAGAGAGGCGTGGGTGTTGGACAAATAGATTGCCATAGTTCCATCTGAGCTTGTTTCACCCGTCTGCTACGTAAGCCAAACTTAATTCTTTATGCAGAAGAAAGGTGGACTGTTAGGTGGTAACACCAGAAAACACCAAGAGAATTGTTTTTCTTCTATCTGTAGAAATTGAGGGATGCGGTGTCCTGAGATATCTGCATCTTATGTTAAAATTGGAAAGTAACTACGAGTATAGAGTTCAAGAAGGACCTTAATAGGTTTGTTTCCAACTCTCTGGGCAAAACATTCCCATTTTAAAGATTTGAGGATACGCCGCTTTTGCATGACAACTCACTGGGTCACAGTGCTGCTTAATTAAATAGTTTGGAGAAACTCATTAAAACGAATCAGTGTAGAGGGTCAACATGTCTGTGATCACTTATTTGATTATATAGAAGCTCAGCCTATGGTATAGGATATGTACCAAGTTGCTGTCAAGCAGCTGGGAACATATTACAAGGTAAAGGTGAGTTTAGTAATCCACCATCATAAATGCTTCACAAGAGTGCATGGTCTTAATCCATTGACTCCTGGATCGCCATTCTGAAAAGAAGATTCAGTAACCTTTTGTGAATTGAAGACTTCATGTCACAGCTTATTCCAAATCAGCTTCTGACCTGGTGCCATTCCAATAAAGTGAAACTTTTAACTTGGAAAAATCCATCCTTAGACAAAGCTGTTTGCATCACTAAGAACTCTCAAGATGATATGAAACAGTTATAAGTCTTAGGCCATTCCATGCTCATTGCTAAAGTATCTTCATCGGTTAATGACCAATAACCACCTCACTAAGTGACTGAGACTCGTATTGCACAAGACTAGCAACTAGAATGATTTGTTATGGGTGTGGTTCATCTTTACATGTTTCCTATGTAGAAAAGTGCCCTACACTAAGATCGGAATTTGGAAATGCAATGAGGTTGGACACTTTGCAAAGTCTGTGGAACAAAAAGCGTCATTGATATTATGAATTTATCAGGTCAGGAAATGAAAACAATGTCAAGCTTAATAAGTTGGTTCTTTCTGTTGAAGGAATAGGAAGTGACAAATCTTTCAGCAAAGATCCTTGCCTTGTACTGCTGTCATGCATTGATGGCACAAACATAAAATTGTTAGTAGATTCTGGAACTAGAATGATCATCATATCAGTAGAAAAGTATAAAACGTTCTGCTACGAAAAACTCTTCTTACGATCAAATATTAAATCCACTACTTTTGAATGTAGTAATATATATATCTTATGGGGTATTTCTTGGCCAACATCGGTTTTGAAAAAAATAAAATGATAGGTATTGTGTATGAGGCTCAAAAATGTAATAATGATTAAGGATCAGGGATGTGGACTATTTTTAAAAATATACTTGTCCAAGGGACTACATGCTACAGAAATCTACTTGCCCTGCAAAGAAACCAACTTGCCCAGCTTATTGCTTAATTCAATTAGATCAGCTTCCAAAGAAAGTGCCTATTATTTGTAGTGGAGACTATGGCACTATTAACTTTACACTGTGATGCTTTTAACTTTTGATTGGATAAAAGAGTATCTTTTATAAATGTACTTGATGTGTATGTACTGGAAAAAAACTATATCACAATATACATTTGGCACTAGGTATTGGCAAATAAAATACAGTAACAAACATTGTAGACCCAAGCTGATCTCTACAAAACATCCGGGATGCAGCCCCAAGTCAGAGATGGACATAAATGTCATTCTTCAGTATGCCTCAACCAGAGCTATGTTTTCTTCAGTAGAGCAAAGGATGGTTTTTCTAATTCATCGGTGAAAGACAAGAGTCAGAATTCCTTTCTTCTTTGGAGACAGTTCTGCAGATTTCAGTCAAATTAACATCAAATGATCATCTCACATGATGTGAAAGATTTTCATTTGGGTGACTGTGACATTGCAACACAATGGTAATAAAGCGAACTCTTGGGCCTGGGCCCACGGTTGAGCAAGACGCCAGGGAGGGAGGCTCAGGTTTATCCATAAGGTATGGCAGTCTTACCAGCAGTCCCAAAGACAGGCAGTGTGCCATTAAACTTGGTGAGGATCTTCAACAAAGCCCAATACTTATTACAGATTCACAAAAAGGATTTCCAAGTCTTCCCATAGGAAACAGCTGATTGAAAATCTTGGAAGGTTTCAGTAGATTCCAGAACCATTTACCTTACCTCTGTTAGCTAAGTGAAATGTACACAATAACAGGTTGTGCAGCAATGAAAGTCTGACATGACTAAACCCATGCATGTAGCTGGTATCAGGGCCAAGGATGTAAAAATCCTTCTCTTATGAATCTTGTCCGTTCTGGCAGGATTTTAATATCCCATTATACAAACTGCAAGGAATCTGGTCTATGAAAATGCATTGGTATGGTTGTGATGAACTGCTGAATAAATCCTGTTATAACTATGGACAACATATCGGAAGAAATGCCAGCGCTTTCAAAACAGCTGTGGTTGCAGTTGTGAGGTTTCGCCAGCAATAGTTACCACAGTGCAGTGGCATAATTAGACTTCTGCAGCAAATTTAACACAAAAATTCCACATGAGGGAGAGCTGCAAAATTAGTGTGCATGGACTACTCAATGTCATTTTTACTAAGCTCCTAGCCTTTATTCTCCAGTGAGGGTAGTCTGCCCGGTATGAAAATACAGATTACTTTCTCCAGGTCCAGTGTAACCTCGTCAGACACAAGACAGAGAACAATAGACATTTTTTCCTTATCTATCTTGAAAGGAATGAAATGGGGATCATGTCTGCAGGGTGATCTGTCCCAAACACCACTTGCGTGCCTGCAGGTTAACAAAAATCTGACCCAGATTCTGGGATTTCTAGAATCAGATACACTATGGTTTAGGCAGGAGCCCAGTAAAAAGCATGAAGAAGGTGGCTGGTCAGAGAAATCTCTAAGCAAAAAAGCTTAAATGATCCTGTGTCCTCAAAACATTCCTCAACTGTTGTGTAGAGGGTGATTGAGAGGATGCTGTGGCATGTTGTGGCCCTGGATTTGGGGTTGGGAAAGGAGAAACCAGCCTTACATGGGCTTGTGAATCGGTTTTACATTGAGCTTTGCATGTCAGGAGACCGGGTTACTCAGAGAGAATTTTTATACCTTATTGTATATGCAAGACACCACCAGCAGCTTTAACAAAGAATGGTATGGTGGAGGGTAGGAAGATAACATGGGGAGAAGTAGAGATGGGGAGAGTGGGAGTTTTAGGGTATTTACAGGAAAATAAATGACCCAGGAAAGTATCTGGCTTGGAGGTAACGGTATTTGCCACATACAGTAGTCCTCGTGTTTGTATGAGGAGATTACACCAGTTTCCAACATCCAAAAACTGACTGCATCCTCAGCTTTTCAAACTGTGGCAGTGTCTTCCTGAGGACAGCAGCTAAAGAACAAGTACAAGAGACCACAGATTTTGTTGTAGAGCCTGTGCACTAAAGTAGGGAGGGTAAATGCAAGTGATTGGGTTCTCCCAGTACATCATATGATCCAGGCACGCCCTGACACACAATCATGTGACACTCATGTCATTAAATGTATGACAAAACCAAAGACACTTCAAGACATTCACATCACAATTAGTCAAGAAAGGCAGTTTTGAGGGGATCTATAGATGGGTAAGGGATTACATGGAGAGCCCTGGGAAGACAATCAGGACTGAGAGGTTACACAGGAAGCCAGCGATGTCTTGATGGAGTTACACCGGGAGCCTGTGGTAGCGTAAGATTTATAAAGAGAGCCGGTAGTGGCCCAGGGTTTCTCAGCTAGAGTGTCCCTGGGAAGCCGTTGATGGCTTTGTGGTTACATGGGGTGTTAGGCTGATGGCCGGAGAAGAGTGAGGAATGATTGAGAGGTTAGCTATAGAGTTAGAGAAGGGAGGGCGCTTAACAGGAAACTAAAAAATAGCAGTAGGCTTTGGATAAGAAGAAAGGAAGAGTTGGGAGTTGAAGTCCTGAAGGCATGTTGAAAGGGTTACATTAGGAACTAGAGATGGGAGAAAGGCTGGGGTTGATTGAGTGCAAGAGACTGGAAAGAGTCAGATGTGGATAGAGATGGTTCAAGAATTTGCTATGGTGCATGAGAAGATAGGTGTGTTAGACGTGGATAGATATAGTGGTGGTGTCAGGCAGGGCACGGGCTAGTTTTGGTGCCTTCGATGTTTTTTTTACCAAAGCTGGTAGCCTCTGTAAAGAATACTACGTAAATGCATCCATTTTGTTTTCTGGCTACTATCTTACTAAATTCCTGTACTGAGCATTGAAATGTTGGTTCTTCCTTTATCAATGGTCTTCCAACTTTAAAATAAAATAAAAAACAGGCCCCCAAGATTTTTTAACAATTATTCTAATAAATTTGCAATGTTTAAATATTTCTCTATGTCTAACATTTGAATATTGCAGTTAAAATGTACTACCCTTTTAAAAAAAAGCAGTCAAATACACGATTGCCAAACATTCCATTCTAGTTAGTCAGACCTTAATAAAGTGTAAAAGTATTACAGTGTGATTATCAGCAGTGGTGGGAGAGGGAGGTTTAAGGAACATATGGAGTCCCTTCCTTTTTGACTCCTACTAGGAGCCAATATATAAATAACAAAAGGTGTTAGTGATGGCCCGTTACAGAGTAGCATACTGATACTCATTTTTAGGTCTCGCCTTGCTATCGCGTAAGCGATTGCAAAGCGAGACTATAGAATACGGGTTTCAAAAGTGCTCCCAAAAAGCGGATTGCATGGCTAGCACGCGCACAATCACGCGCATCGTGCCGCCATGCAATCCGCCTTTTGGGAGCACTTCAAAGGGTCCGCTCCCCCGCCCCCAAGCGCGCGCGCGCCACGCTCCGCCGGGCTTGTTTTTTTTTCCGTTTTTTTTTAACTTCAAGCGCGAGGCGCACGTGCGGCCAATGCTTGTCATTTAAAAGCGAATGTCGGATGTGTGGGCTTATTGTGGAAACATAAACCGTGAACCTTCATCAAAATCGCAAATTGCTGAGTAAGTTCAAAGTGAAATGCATCTCTGAGATGCTAACTTTAGCTAGGGGCGAGCCTAGTACGCTAAGATGCAGGAAACAGACATAGGAAATGAGTTTGCCTTTTTACCTGCTTGTCTGACTATTTGTGAAAACTATGCAAGAGAAAAAGAGCGGAGCAAGAAAACACATTACAAACACGTAATCACTGTAATCATTGCGCCGCAGAACTCCCAAGCCGTCAGCTGCCTTGCCTTTATTCCAGGTGGATGCTAACGCACATAAAGCAGCCCTCCATAAATCATCCGAACGAGATAAAAATATATAATTTCCAATGGTTAACCAGCGGGTTCCGGGGTTGCACACGTTCTCAAACAGCCTGAGGCCGGGGCACTTGGCCCTTCAAAAATTCAGTAAATGTTCGCCTCGAGAGCTGCAGGACGCTCGGCAGCGCTCACAGGTGATTGATAACTGCGCACACCTGCACCAGAGCACGAGACATCTTTAGAATTATGCAAAGTAATGAAGCATCAACAAATCCCGTGTTCACTGCAGCCTCCTTGACAACTTAATTACAAAGCAGAGGATGATATGTTAATCGCTTTCGTGGAGCAAGCCCGAGAGAAAAATAAGAAAGAAACACACACAGAGGGCTTTACCTTTTAAAGGCTTCAAATCCCACACACAGTGACTGGGTGCGGCCATTTTAAGACTGTAACACTTACCTTTTCCCATTCACTTACAGTCGCCTGAAAACCAGACCCTTCCTTTTTCAATTGACCTTTATGGATAATTGTATTTAACACTACGTCTCTTTAGACGGTGGCACATTTAATAAACGTGTTTCCCCTTAGAGCAGAGGGACCCCGCATGCAGATATGAGTATTTTCTTTAGTTTTTCCTTTCTCTTTATTTCTTTGGGTCGTTTGTGCTCGCTGCTGCAGCAGCCATGGCGGGTACTAATATTATACGGCACCATTCATAGTGAAATGAGGCCACTTCGTCTGTTGGTGGCTGCGCATTGTCCGTTGTCAGGCTGCATGTGAACTCCTCTTGGTTGCTGGGACACCATGTCATTTGGTCATGTTGTATCATGGTGGAAGTCCTTATGTTCGGCAATTAGTAGACTTGCATCTCAATGGGCAAACACGGAAGGCTCGGGATGTTTTGTCGACGTTTTCTGTTCAGAGAGGGCCGGACGTGTTAACATGGTGGTTGGGTGACCGGCTGGATCTGCGGCTAATCCATTCTTTTATAAGCCATTCTGAAATAAAAATTGCAACGAAACATGGATATATATAATTTACAGGTTTCAGTTACATATTGTAAACGTGCATTTTTTAAGTAGGCTCTAATTAACTCCTGTGCTCTTTGTTGTGATTGTGGGACACCAAGCTCCAAGTAGCTCTCTGTTCCTCTTGGAAAGGAGCTATGGAGCTCTTAAAGAAGAGCCGCACCCGCCACGAGGACAGGTGTGTGCATTGCAAAATGAATCACTGCGCATTATTGCTAAACTAACCGTCTCTAGTCAATCTACTCTAATTTGTAACAAATCGGGAACTGGATGACTGGTAACTTTGTCCCAATTTTTGTAAGTGCTTTCACATGTTTTGATTTAGTCCAATAACTTTATGTGATTTACAGAAATCCAGCCAGCTGTAAGTGTGTGACCCCTTTCAACTCACACACTTCAGCTGGCTTCAGACAGGCTCTAATAAAGATCTGAGGTGCTGCATACTTACTACAGACTTCAGTGGTTACTAGTAATCACCTTAGGTATTGCATACTTTCCAGATTCAACGGTCTGTTAAAAGACAGACTCGCATGGCATGGGCGAACTTTGGGTTTATTTGCTATGCCAGCATTTAGCCTATACCCATTGCCTAGTCTACAGTTCCCTATAGAGCCAATATTAACATTACATAACAAGCATTGGCATAGCCAATAGGTCTCGCCTTTGGGACCTTAAAAGTGTTTAGCCATGCAACAGTTGCATAACTAAACACTTATAAGGTCCCAAAAGCGAGACCTATTGGCTATGCCAGTGCTTGTTTCAACATGAAACAAAGCAATTTTATCAGCATGAGCCTGGAGCCCCCCAGTTTGAAGACCTCTGTACTAGAGTTAAATTCTTTTAACATGACCTTCTGCTTGTATTTACCTAATTTGTGTGCGATATGTTTTAAGCACAATAGCTTCTGTGCTGTCTGCCTGGGGATTAAAGCCTGTGTGCTGTGGGGATTTTTTAAGGTCAACCCCAGTGCAAGGTGTTGGTGTTAGAGCACATTAAAAGCACTGGGAAGAGAAGCCAAGTCAAAGGACAGACTGTTAGACATACAGAAGTGTTCCACAGCCTGACAGCAAGGCACTTCTAAGCCTTAGTGATGTGAAAGAACACATAGGCCTCGTTAATATATCCTCTACAAGCAAGAGACTGAGTTGGACACTTCAGACCCGTCATGCTCCCTCCACAACTAAAGCAAGTTCTCCAGCGTTATTTTAAAGAAACTCCTTTTTATGTGCTGCGTCAACGCATTGTTGGGCATTTTACAGTGCTCCATTTGGGGTATGTCTGAGATATAATTAATGCCCAGGTGTTTTCCCTCTGGTTGTACACAATACATCATGTTTCTTAAGATGTATCCTAGTTGCCAGATTAGCGATCAAACGAGGGAACTACATTTCTAATGCTGCCCGCTTAACTACAATGTGTGATCTTGGGCAAATGTTCTATTCTACTGGGACTCTATTCACTTACCTGTCAAAACTGCTTGCACTTGGCTAAAGCCTAAAGGCTAATGCCTATGTGTTAAGACAAACAGCTTGGCATTTACAGAATTGTACGTAATTACTTGAGAACACAACACCACCATTTTTAAAACATTATTTAAATGGTTTTCTTACTGAGACCTAAAGTTTTCCAGCTTATGTCCCAGAGAGGATTGGGAGGCGCCTATATTGACAGCAGCTATTTGTTGCTGTCCTGCATCCGTAAAGGTATGCTCAGCACTGCAATGAAACTCCTACAAAGCCCCTCAATGTGTTGAATACAAGGCATTAAGGGAAAATGTACAATCGGAAAACTGTCTACAGGCAAACCTTCAAAAGTATGCGCTGTCTTTTCATGTTTTCATGTTTTCTTTAGCATACCTTTTGTTCATAGATGCTGCTAAAGTGAGAAGTACTGCCGAACAAATAGTTTGCACAAAGCCCCTGATTTTCTGCTTATTACACTTAATGTACATAAAACGCAGGCAAGCAGGAAGCACAAAAGGGTAATGGGAAGTATAGGGTTTGCCGACATCAGCTCAGATGTGACGGTCACGGAAAGTAAAAGATAACGGAAAAGCCCACTATGAGCAGACTTGTGTGGATTCCAAGAGGCCCAGGCAGCAAAATGCCAGAGATATGCCCGACTGGCAGACTTTGATGTTTCTACAAGATACAGAGGGCGCAAGGGCAAGAGACAAGGCCCAAGGAAATGCATGAGGAGGAGCAAATCTAAGGTAATCGAGCAGGAATCCGAGGGGCAGAACTGAGAGGGCCTCCATTCCTCTCCTCCCCGCTCTCCAGTCTTTTACTTGGCAGTCCGATGGGAGCTGTGCTATCCAGCTCCATGACGTGTGATTTAAAGTCTGCAGTAAAAGCCGCTCGACTCTGCATTTCAACAATCTCAATTTCGCAAATAACAGCAGCCTCGAGCCCATCCAAATAGTGACTACAGTCAGTAGCTTTCAGCGAATAACAGGCCTTTAATCATTTTAGTTATTGAAGGCATCTGCTTCGGATTTCTTGATTAGCTGTTAGCCGGTGGAAGTAAAAGTTCTGTCCCAATGTTAACTATTATCAAGTCTGCTTGTCCTTCGGACAAAACAGACATTTGAACCTCTTGCCCTGGTAATAAATCTAGATTTCTTGGGCGTCGGGCGATACAAATTCCTCATCCCTGTTAAGGATGATTTTGACATGATGAATAAACCTGTAAAAGGTTCCCTGTAACTTGGGTTTACACAAAGTCTAGCAATATTTGAGTCATAAATTCAGGTTTTTAGGTCTCGCCTAGCGACGCAGCGCATGCGTTGCTCTCTTGGCGAGTTCTATTGTCGTCGATTTTGCTTGCGAAGGGGGACAGGAGATGTGCACGCGTACGGACAGGAGCTGTGCACACGTACGAACTTGTCAAGCGAGAACCTGGAAGCGCGAGGGAACGCTGAATCACGCTCTCTGCGCAGCCCCACTCAGACGAAAACAACCCGCTCACGAGCCCAGTGCTTCAGAAGGAGTACTTCAAAAAACAGTTCAAGCGACTACGACCAGACCGTTCTAGTCTTTCTTAAAAATGTTTGACTGTGGGCGAGAGAAGGCAGCAATCCCCGGGAAGCTTCTTCTGGCAGCCGCACAGGTTCAGAGACACAAAAGAAAGACAGTGATATTTGGTACTTAACGTTGAACAGACGTATACGGCACCATGGCGGAGTTTCCTCGATTTGAGCTTTTCGTACACACTCACTTCATGCGTGGCTCTATCGAATGGGTAGCAGCCACATACATGCCCACTGTAGACTATTCATGTAAGGGCTCACCCAAACGCGTATATATATATATATATATATATATATATATATATATATATATATATTCACTGAAAAAACCATAGGTTTCACACATGTTATAGTTAGCTGGACATTTTACTCGTAAAAAACCAATGAAATTCCCCCGTTATAGTTAGTTCAGCTAACTATAACTCGCGCGCCCGCAATCCACTGCTGATGACGTCACATATTACATCACTCATGACATGGTCAGTGACATCACTCATGACATCACTGATGACATCTCAAATGACATCACTGATGACATCACTGGTGACATCATCCCTTGAGTATGTGTTTCTGAACATTTTTAATATGTTTAATATATATAGGGAAAGGCCTGTTGAAGAATGAGTGGGTGTACAAGTGTGTAAATGGATGATTTTCTGCGTAACATACTCTATAAGTGAGTCATTAAATGTATCTTACTGCAGACTAGTGACTAAACTGTGTAAATGTTTGTATGTGTCTGTATGTTGGTGTATAAGTGGCTGCATGGTTTTGTAAATACCTATATAAGTGTGTATATGAGTAATTGATTGCTTGTCTCAGTATCTGTATGGGTTCCTGAGTGTTTGTGTGGGTAGGGTGTGTGACTCTATGCATAAATGTGTGAGTGGGTGTTTCTATGGGTGGATGGTTTTAAGAGTGCATCTGTGATGGACTGTATGGTTGAGTGAGTGTATGTGTGGGTGTGTTAGGGATTGAATGTATATCTCAGTGGTACATTTGTGACTAACTACATATGTGAAAGGCAGTATATATGCGTGTAAGAGTATATAAGTGGGTAGATGTGAGAGTGTGTGATTGTGAAAGTGACTGTATGGATGAGTGTGTGCTTGTATGAATGATTCTATAAGAGGGTAAGAATGTGGTACTATTTTTATGACTAAGTGAACTTGAGTGTGTATAACCGCATATCTGAGTAAATGGGAGTGTGATTATTTGCATGACTGACTAGGTGTGAGAGTACCTCTATGGATGATTGGTGGTGTGTGAGTGTCTATAGAGGTGTATAAATGCATAAGATAGTTTTGTATGGAGTGACTGTAAGTATGAGTGACTGTACAGCTGAATGATTGGAGGTGTATGTAGACCTAAGAGTTAATAAGTGGGTATGTAGTTATTGGTATTGCAGTATGTATAGTTTTGACAATTGAACTCTTAAATTTTGAGTTGGTGTATCAGTTCAGTTCAGTTCAAAAATGCTTTATTCGGCATGTTTAAACAGCCACATAGCAAACATGAAATAACATACAACATCATACAATAAAAACTTTAAAATAACAGGATATAGGCCAGTTACATAGATAGGTACAAGATAGAAATAATTGATATGTTGACCCCAAAAATTGTTTAGGTTACCATCCCCGTATAAAGTGCCAGTGCATGATAGGATGAACAATATAAAACAGATAAAATTATTCCAATAGACTTTAAATTTATATGACCAAAGAACAAAACATGGCAGTAAGGGTGCCAAAAAATACCAAGTAAAGTGCAAATCACGATTCTGGACATGTGCAAAAAATCGCTTGTATTGCTCACTCGCTAAAGTGACAATGCAACTTATGAAAGGCCAAGAGAATTACATGATAATAGATTTCCTGGCACACATACATTTCAAAATATAAGTAGCTGTATAAAAACATATATCTGCACTCTCCAGATTAAACAATAACTGCATTGCACTCTTTGTAGTCCGGACATTATATTTTAAAAAGATAGGTTTTAAAAAGTGACGTCTTAAAAATACATAAAATTTGCAGAAAAGCATAAAATGGCAACAACTCTGTTTGGATGAATCATCGCATGGGCATAAAATATTACTATGCTGCCTGGTAATAGGAAAGGACACAAGGTGGTGTACTATTCCAAGCCTTAGGCGGGTAAGAACAAAGCGGTGAGATCTTCTTGTGACTTCGGTCAGATATGGCTGAAAACCTTCGTTTAAATTATTTTCACCATAGAAGACATAAGTACACTGTTTAAGACGGACAGAATCTCTAGATTGTCTTATGTAACGTAAAAAAGACACCTTGAGATCTAATTTAGATATACTGGCAGCTTACTCAGGAATTAAAAAGGGATCTTGATTAAAAAGGAGCTTGAACCAGTAATAGATATGTCTGAGCCAAGGTATATACAGACAATGGTCCAGCCTTAGACAGTCTCTGATAACTCTTTGTGTAAATATGGTTTCGGTTTTAGACCAGATGGAACGCCATAAAGTCAGGGGGCGAAGGGCTGCAAGATCTTCAATATAGTCTAGCCCCACCTCTCTGTGAATTAATTCCGTGGAAGCTGATGCGGGGGTACACAGTAGACGTCTCAAAAATGAGTTCTCATCGAGTTGAATATGATTACCACAAAGGGTATGGTGCCCCCATACACCAGCACCATATAGAGCGGAAGAAATACACCTGGCTTTATAAATCGAAATCATATCATTAATTCTACTATTCCCAAGCTTGGAGGCAAATCTAAACACTCCATTAATGTTCTTTACCATTTTAAGGCGCACATTGTCACATTCGTTATCCCATTTCCCATCACCAGAAAATGTGACACCAAGGTAGCAAAAACTGGTCACGGATTGAATTTTATTCTCGTCCAGGAAGAAGGTCTTTTTAGCACCTTTATTGCTCCCGCAAGTCATTACATAAGTTTTTTCTTTGTTAATTAACAGTTTCCTATCATCAATAAACCTACAGAAGCAGTTAATTAAACGTTGAAGGCCTATTTGAGTACGTGACAAGAGGACGGCGTCGTCCGCATATAACAGTATTGGGATGGGGTCGCCATCTACTCGGGGTGCATCGGCAGGGACTTGCCTAAGAATTGAATCAATTTGATTAACAAATAAAGAAAAGAGCAATGGGGCCAGAACACAGCCCTGCCTGATGCCACGAGTCACTCTAAAAAAGGGAGTAGATTCCCCGTCAGGTCCAAAACGAACTTTGCAAGAGAGCCTTTCGTATAATCTGGCCAGAAAATGCACAATATCTGTTGGGGCGCCCATTTCCAATAGTATTGGCCACAAAATAGAGTGTTCGACCAGATCGAAGGCACTACTAAGATCGGCAAAACATAAAAACAAATTCCCTTTTTTGACCGTGACATGTTTATTTATTATGAGGTCGAGGTTCAGACACTGCTCCATTGTACCCATTCCCCTCCTGAAGCCATATTGGACTGGTGATAAAATGGTATTTTCTTCTGCCCATATCTCCAGTCTATTAAGGAGTATTCTACTTAAAATTTTAATCGATGAGTCCAGGAGGGAGGTAGGGCGATAATTGCGTGCCTCGGACCTAGAACCCTTCTTAAATAAGGGGACAATAATAGATTGTCCCCAGGTCAAAGGAAGTTCACCCTCAATAGCAGCATTAAAAATGCGAGTTAAAATGGGTGCCCAAAGATCCATCTCCTGTTTATATAGATCCACGGGGACAGCATCTGGACCCGGGGCTTTGCCCCCTTTACTTTTTGTCAGCCCCAGATAGACCTCGTCCAGACTAATGAATAAAGGTGACGATGGCCATACAGAGTTGTGATTATCTAACAAATCTAAAACCAACCTATCGGGATTAAAAATATTAGTAAAATGATCAATCCAATCATTGCAATTTACATGAGATGTTATTTCGGGGATGGTATCATTCTTAAGGAAAGGGCAATTGATTGTCTCCCAGAATAGAGCATTATTATTTGTGTTAGCAGCTAAATTTAGTTTATTCCATAGCTCTTCCTGTATTTCTTTTTTACGGACTTTCAGGGAGGTCTTATAATTGAGGCGTTCAGCTTTAATAAGGGTATTATCCCTAGGTTTAATATCCAGGGCAGCTTTTAATCTCGACAAAGCCTGTATACAGTTTTTGTCGAACCAGCCAACAGACCTGTTTTTTGGTGGCCTACTCCTCCCTGTCAATAAGTCAGCAATAACAGTATTAATTTGATAGAATTTGGAGAGCAGTATGGCAGGTACTGTCTCATTACTTAGGCAGTAGTCAATTTCTGTTGTACATTTAATGATAACTTCTCCCAGAAGTTTAACAGAATTAATATTGGCCCACTTAATTCTTGGCCCATTTGGTCTCACTGCAACAATATCTCCAATAGAAGTGGTGATATCTGGATGTACATTTCCCCACGTCAGTAAAGTTACAGAGATACTGTTATGGTCGCTTACTGCTTGCTCTGTTATCCATAGATCAGTATAAGCAGTATTGCAGGAGAGAAGTATGTGGTCAATGTTGGAGCGGGCACCCCTGCCTGTAAAGGTTGGGCATTTAATATTGCCCTTATTCACGGAACAGTCAAGTAACTCTAGATCTAGTTTAGCTATCAAATTATTAAGGGAGTTTCCATAATCGTCATGAGGGAAATGGATATGTGGGGAACCAACATTATCACCTATTTCCCCCAGAAAGCCGCAAATCCTTTGATCTACATATGGACAGGCCTGTATATTAAAATCTCCTGCCCACAGTAAAATCGATTGGTTCCTAGAACCGGCCAGCAACCTATCTATTTCACAACCTATTTCATAAACAATGGGACCCCTACGTGCGTCGAAGGTGTTATTATAATAGTTAATAATAACTAGATCCTTGCCTACAACATGCTCCAGTCGTAAATACTGGGCATAAGAGGACCCCTCGTGATAGGTATTAGGTTTAAACTGGGTTAATTTAGTTGAAACCAAAATTGAGAGTCCAGCTTTAGCCCTTCCTGCTGTTGAATTCACAGCCGATGCCCAATATGAGGTATAGCCTTCCACATGAATTGCCTTTTTATACCAAGTCTCTTGAAGGCATATAATGTCGAACCCTTGTGTAATAAAATCATTCCAAAATGGGGTATTTAATTTTGAACTTAAGCCAGCTATATTCCAGGTCATGATGTTTAGACCTACCTCTGGTAATATTGCATTTTTAGATGTTATTTGGCTAGTTGTAGCTTTAACAGCACCCTCCACAGGGATACTTCTTACTTCTAGTGGGGTAATCGGGGGTATTACAGTAAACTCCTCCTCGTGTAGTATACCAAGTACAGCACTTGATCTAGCCCCCGTTGTCTCTTCACTACTGGTAATGAGATTATTTTGGACATCTGTTACCCTCAAAGGGTTGGTGTATCAAAAGTTATATTAGGGTGTGAGAAGATGTGCTAATTTTTCACATGGATGACATCATCAGTGATGTCATCAGTGATGTCATTTGAGATGTCATCAGTGATGTCATGAGTGATGTCACTGACCATGTCATGAGTGATGTAATATGTGACGTCATCAGCAGTGGATTGCGGGCGCGCGAGTTATAGTTAGCTGAACTAACTATAACGGGGGAATTTCATTGGTTTTTTTACGAGTAAAATGTCCAGCTAACTATAACATGTGTGAAACCTATGGTTTTTTCAGTGAATTTCAAAGGTTTTTTAAATGCTAATTTTAGAATTTTTTAATATACTTTTTAAATATTTCTTTTACAAAAATGTCCCTATATATACATTTATAAATTATCTGTACCCTTTAATTTTGTGTGGGTCATTTTTTTTTTTAACTTTGAATTTGGATAAAGTTGAACAGCATAGTTAATATCTTCTATTAACTTATGTCCACTTTATTTCTTTTCTTTTTTTCTATAAATTTTTAGGGTGCGCGCACTGAGCGCGAACCTAGTACGTTTGCGTACGTTTTTCATGTATGCAGGCGTACGTTATCTACGTACGCATACATACGTTTTAGTGCGCGCTCGCAGTGCGCACCTAGTACGCATGCGTACGTTTTTTGTGTACGAATGCGTACGTTATATACGTACGAATACGTACGTTTTAGTATGCGCTCGCAGCGTGCACCCAGTATGCATGCGTACGTACGCATGCGTGCGTCGTACGTGCTCCACGTGCTACACTCGCGTATACGCGCAGAGTACGCGCGCTGACGTTCGCGCAAGCGCGTGTGCTGCGTATGCGCGTTACGTACGCGCATAATACTTATGCGCATGCACGCGTACGCGTTCGTGCATGCGTAATTGCACGGTGCGCGCTCTGAGCTTGCTCCGTGCGCGCACCTCGGGTTATGTGATTAATAAAACAACACTTTTAATTGGTTTTCATTACTTTCAGTTTCAGATTGTTTCAACACCACACCCAATCCCCTCATGGCAAGTCATGTGATCAAGAAACATCACTTTTCATTGGTTCAAAGTACTTTCAGTCCCAGATTCTTCCAAAACTACACCCACTCCCCTCATTATTAGTTCTGATTCCCTTGGAGAAGGAGCTACTCTGTTTTTGTGAGACAATGGCAGAGCACCAGCCACCTTCTGAGAGTGAACAGGACACTCTTGAGAGACAGAGGCAGAGGAAGCAGAAAGACTCCTTTACATGGCAGTTTTTCACTTTTCCTGAGGGACAAAAGAAGGTGAATGCACCAACGGTCACCTGCATACTTTGTCACCGCATCTTGTCACGTGGGAATGCTAATAAGAAGTACTCTTTTAGTATTCACACTATGATGAGGCACGTTGAGAAAATGCATCCTGTGACTTTTGGTCAAGCTTCTGGAGCAAACCCTCCACCTGCTCAGCCGACGACATCTGCAGCAGCTCAGCCGAGCACATCTTCGGCAGCTCAGCCGAGCACTTCTTCTGCGATGGTGCCTTCACCTTCTTACACACCTCTGGATATTCGTCCTTGCTTTGGGAGGATGAGTACACGTTGCATGGATTGTGCTACTCTTATTACTATGGGTGAGAGCAGTGTTGATCTCATTCAGAGAAAATTTGAGGAGCACCCTTGCACTAGGCCATAGTTTTGTTATTTTTTTTTTCCGTTTTTCTCTTCCTCTGTCCCTACATTAACTCAAGGGCTCTTTTTAGAGCCACCTAAAATCTAAACACAAAAACTTGTTTTTTGAATCTATTTGTCAATTTTTTTTTTGGGGGTGCGCGCACCCAATGACGTTTTTTTTAAAAAAAAAAATCTTTTTTTACCTTCAGGGACTCCCTGACAAAGAGAGGGGAGTGGCAAAGTAATTAAAAAAGAGATGGTGTACATTTCACAGATGAAGGGAACAGAGTCTTCCTCTTGAACTTTAGACTCTGCATCGGTACTTACTTGTAGGTACCAAAAAACACTCAATGAACACAAGGGCTCTTTTTAGAGCCACCTAATATCTAAGCACTTAAACTTGATTTTTATTTCTATTTTTTTTTTATGTTTTTTTTCGGGTGCGCGCAGAGTGCGCGCACCTCGCGATGTTTTTAAAAAAAAATTTAAATCATTTTTTTTGCCCTTCGTGGTCCTACTGTGACCCCCTGACAATGGCTTGGGGGTCAAGAACTCCCTACTCTGCCCCCTATTCACGTTCTCCACCTTTCCTTTTCAGTGCGACAGACAAAATGGCGGCCGACACTTCCTGATTTCGACCGATTCGAATGTTTACTGACATCTAACAACCAATCAGAATTACGCTCGCGCACGGCACGGTGCGCGCACAGGGCTTGCACAGTGCGTGCACCCTGCGCGCGTATAGATATTGATATGCTTTTAAATGCTATTTTCTCAGGAAATACTGAACAGATTTACACCAGACCTGCAAAAGGCACTTCCTTGACCTTATGGCTACCTCTCTGCCAAATTTCAAGTAATTCTGTTCAGCCGTTCGGGCTGTAGCTGCGACTAAAAGTCCTATGGAAAAATGCATGGGAAAAACGCGTTTTGGGACCCCCCTTTTTTCTCGGCCCCCACTTGACGAATCACCCCGAGACTTTCAGGGTAGGAGCTGAGCGGAGCGCCCCATTAGTTTTGAAAATTTCGCGAGGATTCGTCATCCGGCGCCAAAGGTATTCAAAATAGAATTTTGAGATTTCCTATGGAAACACGGTCCTAACTATCTACTGGCGACCGGTGTAAAACCTGAAAAAAAAAAAACAATAAAAACATAACTTAGCATTTAAAAAACCTTGCAAATTCACTAAAAAAAACATAGGTTTCACACATGTTATAGTTAGCTGGACATTTCACTCGTAAAAAACCAATGAAATTCCCCCGTTATAGTTACTGCAGGCAACTATAACTCACGCGACCGAAATCCTCTGCTGATGACGTCAGATATTACATCACTGATGACATATGTGTCTTTCTGAAAAATAAATATTTGTAATATATGTATAGCTAAAGATTAATGGAAGAAGACATGGGTAAATAAGTGTCTAAATACAGTGATGTAATATGCAGTAACTATAACGGGGGAATTTCATTGGTTTTTTACGAGTGAAATGTCCAGCTAACTATAACATGTGTGAAACCTATGGTTTTTTAAGTGAATATACATTATATATATATATATATATATATATATATGATAAGTTGTTCATGGTTCGGTTTCGATTGTTATTGCAAAGGCTTTCCCAGCGACACTTAAGTAATGAACAAAAGCAGCACATCATGTTAGATGAAAACTGAGATGACTCTTAAAAACAGCCAAATATACAGCAGTGTGCGCCAATGTAATTTAAAGGAAATCGAGAAACAAACACAAAGGCCTTACATTACCCAATCCCAAAACAAACACGAAGGCCTGATGCTACCCAATACAAAAAAATATATGTACGACACGCTGACAGTATACACAAAAAGACTACTTTTTTGGTGTCTATAATATAACTGACACCTCACAAATAACAGAAAGTACAACTACCCCGAAGAGGTGAAGCTGTCCAAGTGCCACAAGGACCCACACCTTTCAGCTGAGCAGGCCAAATAGGGCTGTAGGCAGTGCTGAAGCTAGCGGGAGCCTTTGCGGGGATTTCAAGCCAAGGGTGGACAGACGGGCCTGCCGTGAGTGCACTGACAGCCTCATAGAGGGGCCCGGTGTCCCCGCCCCACCTTCGGTTCATTGAGCTGCTGTGTGTGGTGGGCCCGGGGATGAAATTATAATATCACAGCACTTTATAGCTATTCTAAGTATTAAATATATTAAGTAGCAGTAGGTAGCAGTTAGTGCCATCCATTGCTTCCGTCCTCTTCCAAATGTCGGTATTTTGCCTGTCTCAATTCCCGGATCTTGTGGAGCTGCCGGTAAGTGAATGGCTTGGTTTGCTCTTGGGCAGAAGTGCGGCTGTACCAGACTACCGGTCCTTTGGGGAAGTGTACTGTGTGGCGGATGATTGCCCGTCTATTTTAGATTATTATAATCTTTGGGAATCTGTGTAGGATGGTCTTGCAGATGTTGTGCTTTGTAATCTTGTGTGGTTTACGTAAATGTTGTTCAAAGCAATATTGTAATTATGGTCTGTTGTGTGAAAGTGGCAGGGATGCTTGATAGGCGCATTAGGATTTTAGTTTATAACCCACATAGCATCTCTGTCTAGAAATTCCTTTCCTGTGCTGTCATGAGCTTGTCATAATTACTGATGTTTTTCTTTTCTAGGTGTGCATATAACATTTTGGACGAGTGGGACTTATTGGAACCCATTGCCGCTAGTTAATTGACAATTTCATTAATTTGGCTGTTTCTGACTGCCACTAGTTGTCACGCTGCGAATCCCGTTTGTCCTTTCTAGGAGCCACGCTCGGGTGACCTCATGGATGAGTCCATTACCATCTGCCTATGACTAATTCTTAAACCTTTCACTCTACTTCATTTAACTCCATGTACACTGCCGTTAGAAAAGTAGTTTGCCTCTTACATTCAAGTTTTCATCTACAGTTTTATGGTAGCTTTTGTTCTCTCAACATATTCTAAAAGCTTGAATGTATGATGTATGATACAGCCCCTCCTGCTCCTGACGAGGCGTTAGAAGTGCTTTTCTGCGAGGAGCACGCTACTTCGGAACCCAAAAAGGATTAGTGGTGGTTTAGTATAGGGAAATATGTGTTCATTTGAGCAGTGGACATGTAAGTGTTAGTTGGGATGTTGTATTTGACAGCATGTTGACTCGTTGTCGTTTGTTTCAGAGCATTTGTTACACTGTTAAAGATATTGACTATCAGGCCACAAGATCTTATTTCTGAGCGTCTCTAGTATATGAGAGAAGCAGGCCAGACAAGTATGTTATAAAGTACCTTATAATGGCCGAGCATGTATCAAATACGTTAGAAGATAACGTAAAACGTGCGTAGCCGAGACTTCTGTTAGAAAAAGGCTAAGAGCACTTACGTGTGTACCCTATGCCTCATTGTTCTTTCAGGCACATAAGCTGCAAGAAGAAAGGTAACTTACGTTGGTGACCTCTACAAGCTGCAATACTCTTCAGGGTATTAATTCAGTAGAAAACTACCCATCCTCAGTGTATGCAAATAAAAACAAACATCGGCAAAGGCAATAAGGCTCGCCTTGGGACCCAGTAGGTTTGCCAATGGTTTTTCGCCATGGTAAACTGTATCCCCGATGCCACAGCTAAAGAAAACCAAAAAGGTGCTATGATGCGGCAGTCATGGCTTCATTTTGTATGGGCGTGTGTGCCTACAAAATGAGGAGATATTTTTTTTCTTATTAACAGAGTTTTGCTCACACGAGGGAGACCACTGGAAAACACATGCACTCTCATGGATTGCATACCCACCCACCCCAAAGAAAAGCATTTGCAATGCAATTGGTCCTGCATTGACGCAAGTTTGAGCTATTGACATTGCAAATAACAATGCCTTTTATTTTTGTTTTCTTTTTAAAAACATAAATAAAAGGCATTGTTATTTACAATGCCAATAGGTTAAACTCGCGTAACTGCGAGACCTATTTCATTGCAAATGCTTGTTAAAGAGAGGTTACGAAAAATAAAAAAATGTGTGCACACCATCAGGATAAGACTGCAGTTCAAAAAAACATAAACTCCAGGAATGTTCTAGACAGTATAGGAGGATAATTGTCCAAAATACATCAGAAGATACAAGAAGTGACCTTTATGGAGCTGCTGAATGCTACCTTGTGGGCATTCCCTGTTGTTCTAGCAAAAATAAATTCTGGGGAGGTATTGGTTTGCCTTGTTTAAACTGTTTTATGGTTATAAAACTTTCCCCCTCCACATATTAAACAACCTCATAACTGATGTGGGTCAAGTCAAATGAGTCACAAATTTAGATTGCAATGCAGCATATCATCATGTGGAGCTTGATGTGGAATTGCAAAACTTAACAGCGCTTGTGACATCTGATGATTGTTTTCAGTTCCGCTGTATGCCGTTTGGTTTGCCCTCAGCAGTCTGTATTTCAAAAAATTAAGTCCAAAAATGTAGGGGTTTGTGCAAGATAGTAATCTTTCAAGATGACATTTTGATCTTTACGAAGATTAGCATGACACTGCTGTGGACAGGGTTTTCTCAGTTCTACAAGAATATGGTTTAACTTTCAGGGAAGACAAATGCATTTTTCAAGTAAATTAGGTGGAGTACTTGGGTCATGTGTTGATGAGTGAAGGAGTAAACCTGGTTTCGTTGATGGGATTGTCAAAGCACCTCATCGAAAAGATATAGAGCAATTACTTTCACTTTGGGCCTTTTTGTATTTTTTTTCCCAAAGTTTATTAAGAATGTTTCTAGTCTAACTAAGTGGTATAGAGGGATATTAAATTAAAAAAAAATTCATTTGGTCTACGCTGTGTCAAAATTTGATCGAATCAAGCACTGTATAGCTTCAGTGCCAGCACTGAAACACTACTCTACCCTCTGCTGTTGTATCACAGTATGGTGATTCAGTTGAAGTCACAGATGGTTTTGCCTCCAGAACATAGAGGGATGTATAAACACAATATATTCATAGAAAAAACGATTGTGTGTGTTTGGGGCATAGAGAACTTCAAACCACATTAGCAAGACCAGTCATCAGATTACTAAAATTCAGCTTCAAGGTGGAACATGTAACTGGAGAAAAACATTTGAAAGCATACTGTTTGTCCAGGTTACCTTCCAGTGAGGGAATGTATGATGATTTGTGAGAAAATGAAATTGGAGATTGTATTATTGCTAAAGTAGAAGATTGTAAAAACTCAAAGTTTGTGTTAAAAAAAAAAAGTAGAAGATTGTGTGATTCCCATTAGCCCCTCGCCTGCCAGAGAAGCTCCACGAGCAGTTTATCTAGTTCCCGAAATCCCCTTCGGGGGATTTCATACATTGCATTTTGTAACATGTAGAGACACCGTGGCAGTACCACCATTTTAATTAACGCTACCCTCCTCATTAACAAGAGTTTTAGCATGTTCCAAAACTTAATTGTAGGGCGTAAGTTCCGAGGGATTCAGACCAAATTCAAATTGTAGGTCCGACACTCATCATGTACGACCTGTATGCATAGATTAGGGGTGGGTAGAGTTGGCGTAGCACCACTATGCAGAGTTCCACTGAGTTTTGGAAAAAATGTGTGGAACAGGAGCCCACGTCCTGAGGCCAGCTGAGGGTCCGTGTGCCTGGGACGGGGGTCCTTCGTGCCGGGGCAGGCTCCTAGATCTCCCCGGCCTGGCTGGGTTAAGAAGCAGGGACCGGGTCCGGGTTTAAGGCAGGGCCTGGGATGTGGGTGCCCTCGTCGTGCGGTCTGCCAAGGGTCCGTCTGCCTGGGACAAGGGTCCCTGGTGCAGAGTCCCCCAGCCCTCCAAATGGCAAGCGGGAGCCCTCCGGTGAAGGCTCGGGGCAGGCAGATTGGCGTCCTTCGGTCCCAGCCATCTGGTTGTGCCCTTTGCCCCTCGGCCATCTGGTTGCGCGCAATGCTTTCCAATGGGGCGACCAGATGGCCGGGCCGGCCTGGAAATCCTGATGAGGACTCGTCCACCTCCCCGAACCCAGCAAGGGCTCCAGGAGGTTGGGCGCCTCTGCACCCTGGTTCCCCTCCGTCACTCGGTGCGCACGGGTTCCCAGAAAGAAGGGCTGCTTTCCACCGGATTACTAGGGTCAGGGTATGCCAGAAGAGCCCTCTCCGGCTGGCGGTTCTCAGCCGCGGACCAGATCGGCTGGGCCCGGACAACACCTCCCCGCCGTCCGGGGCTCCCTCCTCTGGCCCGCCGTGAGGCAAAGTGCCCGGGACGGGCTCCATCGGGCCCCGACCGGTCCTCCCATGAGTGTCCGGGCCCGAGAGCTCCAGCAGGCTCCCCCGTATCTGAGGCCCAGCTGGGGTCTCCGAGCCCCCGGGACGCGCAGCCCCCTGAGACCTGCCAGGGCAGGCCAGAGCCCTAACGCGAAGGCTCGGGCGGGTAGATTGGCGTCCATTCAGGTCCCGGCCATCTGGTCGCAATGCTTTCCAATGGGGCGACCAGATGGCCGGGCCGGCCTGGAAGTCCCGATGATGGCTCGTTTGCCTCCCCGATCCCAGCCGGGGCTCCAGGAGGTCGGGCACATTCGCGCCCTGGGTCCCTTCCATCACTCCGTGCGCACAGGTTACCAGAAAGGTAGGTAGCCTTCCTCCGGATTACTAGGGACAGGATACTCCGGAACCCCTTTCGGCCTAGCGGTCCTCAGCCAGCAGCTGGATGGGCCAGGACAGAACCCCCAGCCCGGGGTCCGTCCAGGTGGCCGGGGCTTCCCCTGCGCCTCTGGGCCCGGGCCCTCCTACTGGGTCCAGGGGCCCGTCGGGCCCGGGTCGGGTGCACCGTCCTCTGCCCCATCCCCTGGCCTGCCGCTCTGCCAAAGGCCTGGGACAGGGTTCTGTCGTGCCCGGGGAGCCTCCCCCTGCTTGGCTGGGTTCAGGGGCCCCAGGGAGTGCAGCCTCCCCACTCCGGGCTCCGTCCTCGGGCCTGCTGCATGGCAGGGTGCCCAGGATGGCTTCCCCTGCGCTTCTGGGCCCGGGAGCCCCAACTGGGGCCTGGGACAGGGTTCTGTCGTGCCGGGGGAGCCTCCGCTTGCTTGGCTGGTTTCAGGAGCTCCGGCCGGTACCCTGAGGGCCCCGGGGAGGGCGGCCTCCACACCCCGGGCTCTGTCCTCGGTCCTGCCGCATGGCAGGGTGCCCAGGTCAGGGTCCCGCCAGCCTGGGGAGGCTCCACCTGCGCATTTTGCACGGGAGACCCGGGTGGGTCCAGGGGCCCCGCTGGGCCCTGGGTCGGACGCTCCGGGCCTCGTCCCCCGGCCTCCGGCTCCGCCAAAGACCCGGGACGGGGGTCCGTCAGTCCCGTGCAGGCCTTCCCCGCTTTGCCTGCTTGTCATGGTGTCTGCGGGCCCTGGGTCAGAGAGCCCGTTGGCTCCCCCTCGCACCCTCCATGGCTGGGGCCCCGGGCCTCCGGTCTCCCTTGCCCCGGCGCCCGCTCACTCTTTCGTTGGAGTACAGAGTGACCAGATGGCTTCCCTTTCGAGCCTGGCCATCTGGTCGCACCTTTCCCCTCGGCCATCTGGTCGCACCTATTCCCCCAACCATCTGTTCACGTGCAATGCTTTCCAGTGGGGCAACCAGATGGCGTGGCTGCCCTGGAAGTCCCGACGAGGGCTCATTTGCCTCCCCGATCCCAGCGAGGGCTCCAGGAGGTCGGGCACGTTCGCGCCTTATGTCCCTGCGTCACTCGTTGCGCACGGGTTACCAGAAAGGGGGTAGCCTTCCTCCGAATTACTAGGGACAGGGTACTCTGGAACCCCTCTTGGCCTAGCGGTCCTCAGCCGGCAGCTGGATGGGCCAGGACCCCCCCCCCCCTCCCAGCCTGGGGTTCGCCTTCTGGCCTGCCGCGTGGCAGGGTGCCCGGGACGGGATCCGGCGGGCCCGCGAAGGCTTCCCTCGGCCCCGTCCCCCGTTCTGCCGCTCTGCCAAAGGCCCAGGAAGGGGTTCCTTCATGCCCGGGGAGCCTCCCCTTGCTTGGCTGAGTTCAGGAGCACTGGCCAGGGGCCTCTGAGGGCCACGGGGAGGGCGGCATCCCCACCCCGGGCTCTGTCCTCGGTCCTGCCGCGTGGCAGAGTGTCCGGGACGGGGTCCCGCGGACCCGGGGAGGATTCCTCTGGGCCTGGGAGCCCCGGCTGGATCCAGGGGCCCCGCCGGGCCCCAAGTCGGGTGCTCTGGCCCTGGGCCCCGGCCTGCCGCTCCGCCAAGGGCCCGGTACGGGGTCCGTCGGTCCTGTGCAGGCCTCCCCTGCTTTGCCTGCTTGTCAAGGTGTCTGTGGACCTCGGGTCGGAGGGCCTGTCGGCTCCCCCTCGCAGCCTCCATGATTGGGGCCCAGCTGGGGCCCCGGGCCTCCGGTCCCCCATGCCCCGGCACCCACTCACTCTTTCGTTAGGACACAGAGCGACCAGATGGCTTCCCTTTCGAGCCCGGCCATCTGGTCGCACCTTTCCCCTTTGCCATCTGGTCGCACCTATCCCCTCGGCCATGTGGTCATGCGCAATACTTTCCAGTGGGGCGACCAGATGGCCGGGTTTCCTTGGAAGTCCCGATGAGGGCTCATTTGCCTCCCAGATCCCAGCGAGGGCTCCAGGAGGTCAGGCTCGTTCACGCCTTAGGTCCCCCCCATCACTCGGTGCGCACAGGTTACCAGACAGGGGGGTAGCCTTCCTCTGGATTACTAGGGACAGGATACTCCGGAACCACTCTCGGCCTAGCGGTCCTCAGTCGGACGGGCCAGGACGCCGCTCCCCAGCCTGGGGTCCGTCCTCTGGCCTGCCGCGTGGTAGGGTGCCCGGGACGGTGGTTGGCGGGCCTGGGAAGGCTTCCCCTGTGCTTCCGAGCCCGGGCCCTCACGGCTGGGTCCAGGGGCCCGGCCGGGCCTCGGATCGGGTGCTCCAGCCCTGGGCCCCTTCCCCCGTCCTGCTGCTCTGCCAAAAGCCTGGGACGGGGTTCCGTCGTGCCCGGGGAGCCTCCCCCTGCTTGGCTGGATTCAGGGGCTCCGGGGAGGGCGGCTTCCCCACCCCGGGCTCCGTTCTCGGGTCTGCCGTGTGGCAGGGTGCCCGAGAAGGCTTCCGGCGGGAACGGGGAGGCTTCCCCTGCGCTTCTGGGCCCGGGAGCCCGGCTGGGACCCGGGCCGGGTGCTCCGGCCCTGGGCCCCGTCCCCCAGCCTGCCGCTCCGCTAAGGGTCCGGAATGGGGGTCCGTCGGTCCCGTGCAGGCCTTCCCCACTTCACCTGTTTGTCAAGGTGTCCGCGGGCCCCGGGTCGGAGGGCCTGTCGGCTCCCCCTCAGAGCATCCATGGCTGGGGCCCAGCTGGGGCCCCGGGCCACCGGTCTCCCATGCCCCGGCGCCCGCTCACTCTTTCGTTGTGGTGCAGAGCGACCAGATGGCTTCCCTTTCGAGCCCGGCCATCTGGTCGCACCTTTCCCCTTGGCTATCTGGTCGCACCTATTCCCTCTGCCCTATGGTCACGGGCAATGCTTTCCAATGGGGCGACCAGATGTGGAGGTTTCCCTGGAAGTCCCGATGAGGGGTCATTTGCCTCCCTGATCCCAGCGAGGGCTCCAGAAGGTCGGGCAGGTTTACGCCTTAGGTCCCCTCCGTCACTCGGTGCGCACGGGTTACCAGAACACCTCTCGGCCTACCGGTCCTCAGCCGGCAGCCTGACGGGCCAGGACGCCCCCCCCCCAGCCCGGGGTCTGTCTTCGGCTGGATTCAGGGGCTCCCCACCCCGGGCTCCATCCTCGGGCCTGCTGCGTGGCAGCATGCCCGGGACGGGGTTCGGCGAGGCTTCACCTGTGTTTCCGAGCCTGGGCCCTCACTGCTGGGTCCAGGGGCCCGGCCGGGCCCCGGATCAGGTGCTCCGGCCCTGAGCCCCATCCCCCGGTCTGCTGCTCTGCCAAATGCCCGGGACGGGGTTCCGTCGTGCCCAGGGAGCCTCCCCCTGCTTGGCTGGGTTTAGGGGCTCCCAGTGGCTCCGGGAAGGGCGGCTTCCCCACCCCGCGCTCCGTTCTCGGGCCTGCCACGTGGCAGGGTGCCCGGGAAGGGTTCTGGCGGGCCAAGGGAGGCTTTCCCTGCGCTTCTGGGCCCGGGAGCCCCGGCTGGGTCCAGGGGCCTGGCTGGGGTCCGGGCCGGGTGCCTCCGGCCCTGGGCCCCGTCCCCCAGCCTGCCGCTCCACCAAGGGCCCAGGATGGGGGTCCGTCGGTCCTGTGCAGGCCTTCCCCGCTTCACCTGTTTGTCAAGGTGTCCGCGTGCCCCGGGTCGGAGGGCCTGTCGGCTCCCCCTCAGAGCATCCATGGCTGGGGCCCCGGGCCAACGGGCCACCGGTCTCCCATGCTCCGGCGCCCGCTCACTCTTTCGTTGTGGTACAGAGCGACCAGATGGTTTCCTTTCGAGTCCGGCCATCTGGTCGCACCTTTCCCCTCAGCCATCTGGTCGCACCTATTCCCTCGGCCATATGGTCGCGCGCAATGCTTTCCAATGGGGCGACCAGATAGCAAGGCTTCCCTGGAATTCCCAATGAGGGGTCATATGCCTCCCTGATCCCAGCGAGGGTTTCAGGCGGTCGGGCAGGTTCGCGCCTTAGGTCCCCTCCGTCACTCGGTGCGCATGGGTTGCCAGAACCCCTCTCGGCCTAGCGGTCCTCAGCCGGACGGGCCAGGACGCCCCCTAGCCCGGGGTCCGTCTTCGGCTGGGTTCAGGGGCTCCCCACCCCGGGCTGCGTGGCAGCGTGCCCGGGACGGGGTCTGGCGGGCCCAGGGAGGCTTCCCCTGCGCCTCTGGGCCTGGGACTCCCAGCTGGGTCCAGGGGCCCCACCGGGCCCCGGGTCGGGTGTTCCTGTCCTGGGCCCCGTCCCTTGGCCTCTACGGTTTGAGATAGGGGATGCAAGCGTCTGGATGGTATCAGCGGTGCATATACTGGCATTGTATAGCAAGATAATAAAGTTGGAAGTCTTGGACCCCAAATGCTCTGCGCTCATTCGGGAGAGTCAAAGTGTCCCATTTGATCCGGGGTTTGCATCCGGCCCATATGAGCCTCAGGAGGAAGCTGTGGAGGGTGGTGAAGAAATGTTGTGTGAGCAGTATTGAGATATTGAGAAATAAATACAAAAAACGGGGAAGGACAGCCATTTTAATTATTGCCACTCGCCCCGCCATGTTTAGTGGGAGTTGTATCCAGTGTTCTACCTGGGTCGACAACTTGTTAACAGCTGGTTCATAATTGAAGCAAAGAATCTGATCTTTGTCTGAGTGCAAGTATATGCCTAGGTATTTGTTGGAGTCTGTGGTCCTTGGAAAAGGATATTCGACATCTATGGGATGAGTGCTCTCAGTTAACGGGAAAAGTTCAGACTTAGCCCAGTTTATAAGGAGGCCCGAAAGACTGCCAAAACGTATAATCTCTCAACTCCAAGGGGGGGGGAGATTATCTAAGGGATGATGGATAAACCATAATTTGTCAATGGCATATAAAGAAAGGAGAAGAGGACCGTGTGTGAGTGGAGGGCCGCGGTGCATATGTCGCTTCTACAGGTGGCGGACCAAGGGGTCCATAGCAATGATGAACAGGTGAAGGGAGAGGGGGCAACCTTATCTGGTCTCTCTGGTGCCAGGGAAACAGTCGGTAAGAGATCTATTGACCCTTAGGCATACCACCAGGTTAGTATAAAGAAGCATAACTGAGCAGATAAAGGCACGGGGAGGTAGAGTTTTGGCAGTGTTGCACGGAGGAATGTCCACTCAAGGTAGTCAAACACCTTCTCGGCGTCTGACAAGCCCACTACTGCAGGGGTGGTCGGGGAGATTCTATTCAGTACCACGAATATTGTCCTCAGATTAAGAGCGGTGGACCTGTGGGGAATAAAGCCGGACTGAATGGGGAAAATAATTTGTTCCATTAGCTGAGAGGCGGGTGGTGAGGACTTTGGCGAATATTTTTTTTCTAAGTTAAGGAGGGAGAGTGGGGATAGGAGGAGCCGAGGTGCAGGTCTATGACTGGCTTCAGGAGAGGCGTAAGGGCCACCTCGTGCAGTGTAGGAGGTAGTGAGCCTGTATCCAGGGCCTTGGGGTACCTGGCAAGTTAGTGTGGAACAATTTGATGTTTATATGCCTTGTTAAAGGCACTAGAAAAGCTTTTGAGACCTGGGGCCTTGGAGCTGTCCAGGACTTCTATTGCCTGCAAAATTTCCTCGGCTGTTATAGGCTAGCTCCGAAAACATCGTTGGCCCTCAGTTACCCACACCATGGGTATCTCAGCAAGATATGCTGCGATTTCAGACTCAGCTGCCAAAGGGCGGGAAGTGTATAAATGTTCGTAGTATCACTGGGATTCAGATAATATACCCTCATTATCAGTAACGCTGGTCCCAGCAGTGCGGTATGGAAGTTGGAAACGTCCCAGTGAGAAGATTTGGGCGAAGCATGCGTGCAAGCATGCAGCCTGGTTATTCCCCTTCCCCGTAGCATCTGGCAGTGGCATGTGTGGCCATGTACATTACTTCACTGTCCGCGAAGACACGGAACTCGGTCAGTTGGACTGAAGATGCTGGAGGGTGCGCCTTGGGCAAGAGACCGCCTGATCAATGTTACGCAGTGCAGATTCAATTCATGTCAGTTGGGCGTAAATGTCTCAAAGGAGGCCTGTATGTTTGGACATGTATATGCCCGGATGTAGGCCTTAAAGGCCTCCCAGAGGAGGGCCTGAGTCGACACTGTGCCCATATTCAGGGTAAAGTATTTAATGATGGCATCATGTAATTCGATGCGGAAAATTAGATAGTGTAGTGCTTCCCCTGGGAACCTTCAGGAGTGCTGTATCCTCTCCAACTGGGTAGGCCCAGAGTCGGAATCACCAGACCAGTGGTCTGATAGGGTGCATGGCAAATGCCTGGTATCTGTGGCCTATAGTGAGACATTGGCAGACAAGAGCCAATAGTCAAGCTATGTCCACACATCATGAGGGGAAGAGTTGAAGGTGAGGTTGGCGGTGGTGTGCACACCAGACATTGCTGAGAGTGTATGTGCCGACGATATGGCGAAGGACTGCCCTTGCATTTGGCTTACCACTTGTTGGTGTACTGGTGGTTCATCTGTGGAATTTAGAACTAGATCAAGGTCACCCCCTAGGATTACCAGATCCGCTCTGCCTGACCCATATGGGCGTATGTTTCCTGAAAAAGTTCAGGTGAGCCGGCGTGTTGGGCATAAACATTTACCGATGGCACACACTTGCCCACCAAAATGCTGGTGAGTATAATATAACGCCCTCTGGGTCTGAATAACTGGTGAGCAGAGAGAAGGGGGTAATCTATGTATGATGATACAAAGCCCCCTGGAATAGGTGCTATAGCTGGAGAAGTAACGATGCATACCCAAAGGGAATGCAAGCACCTGGGAGTCACTAGGCGGGAATTGTCTCTCCTGTAGGAAAGCTATTTGAATGCCATGGCAAATAGGTATGAGAGGACCTGTTTGCCTTTTCATAGGTTGGTAATTCAAAAAATGTTCCAAGTGATGAGATGAATATACACTACCCTGTCTGAGCATCAAATGTAGGCATTTACACCAACAGAACATACTAACGCATACAATGTCGACATGTAGCACATCAAATACCCAAAATGCAATGTAAAACAGACATAACTAAAACAGTGACTTGCTCCCTACCCACACCAGACGGTAAGGAATCCAGTTAATGACCTAAAACAAGAAACATAACACTAAACATTCCTATGTGTAACAAGTCCGTATACACCATTCGGGGGAGGCAACGCCTCCGACGACGTGGACCTCGTGATGATGGATATGTGCAAATGTGATTTTTGGATCGCAGCTGTATGGTACCACTGATATACAGCAGAAGCAGAGGACTGACGAAGGTGTGGGTAGATCCCACCGCGAGCACTGACTCGGGTGCCAGCGGGAGCAAGACCACCAGGCAAGGAAAGACATAGACTTCTGAATATGCCTTGTAACAGAAAGTGTACCAACAGTTCTGTCAAGCTCAGCAGTTTGGTACAATTGTCTTCTTTTTGCATAGACTTGATCAGGGAGGTTAAGCTGTGTGACTGAGTGAGGCACTAGAGAGTTTATAATGCAAGTAAGAGGAATTTGAGAGGTAAAGAATAAAATGAGAGGACGGCTATATATCTGTGTGTATGATGTTAGCCTTTTCATGAGAGAGGAGGGTGTAAGAGTGTGTATATGTTATGTTATATTATGTTAAAAAGTTTTGTAAAGTGTTCTCTTGCCCCATAGGGTGTCATATCGCTTGCTGAGTGAAAAAACATAATGAAGACGACAGTTATCCAGTAGAGAAGAGCCAAGTCTTTAAGGCCTTTCTAAATGATTGGGAAGAGACTTGATATATAAAGGGAGATCATTCTAAGATTTGGCTGCTCCAAAAACAGCTGGCATATCTGAGTCTGAGAATAATTAGTAGTTTGGCAGATGAAGAATGTAGAGACCTGCCTGATACATACCAGGTAAAACTCTTCCTCGGGAAGTCAGGGCCTATCCTATGCAGTGCCTGAAAAATGCGTGTTGGGCCTAGAATGTAAATCTCTGTCTGACAAGGAGCCAGTGAAGTTTAGAAATGAATTTTGAAACTGAATGGTATTTGGGAATTCTATACACAAGCGGGGCAGCAGCATTTTGTAAAGTTTGCAATGTGATCAAGACTTTGGGATAGAGACTGTTACAGTAATTGTTCTTTGAGATAGAAGAGAAGATGCCCTGGTTGAAAGGGATGAATTTTTTGGATCATTTTCAGGACAAAAAAAGCTGCGGAAGACACAGCATTGGTTTGATCGATGTAGGAGAGTTTGTTATTGACCAGAACTCCTAGATTCTTAACACAGTTAACTGGAGTAGGAAGAAGGCCCAGCTCAGAAGGCCACCTGATTGCATTCTTTTGGCAGAGGGGGGAACGCATGTAGGCTAGCAGAGTTTCACGTGAGTAAGTGGCATGCGGAGGAGTGAGTCGGTTGGTAAGAGGAGTGTGTCAGAGAGCAGGATCCTATAGAGAAGGTTGTGAGAAGAAGCCAGCAGGAGGATATGTGAGAAAGGATAGTGAAATGGCGATCAGGAAGATGTGTGTGTGTGCGCGCATGTGTAGTCAGCTAGAGGAAAGTGAGAGTGGGAGAGAGCAGGTTGCAGAGATAGGAGATAGATCGGGTATGAAAAGGAAAGACATGAAATGGAGTGAAACAGTAAAGCATGTAAGGGTGCTTTGGGCCCTACTGCAAGCAATGAAAATGAGCCACCCTCTCCCACATCTAGATAGTGAGGGAGCAGAAACCCAAACCCTGAGTTTTAATACACCTTAGAATTCAAATCACCTCAAAATTAACGTTCAGACGTTTAGCTCCATCAACCGTGAGCTTGCATTAAAGAACACCCTCCTCAACATCAGGCCCAACATTAGCATCAGTTTAGCAGAGTAATAAAATAAGTGACGGGACCACTCAATAATTGAGTTCTAGATCAGGAGAAAGGTTAAAGGGTATTATCACAAAATTGCAAAAATCAAGTGGTATAGAATAAAGTTAAATCTGACATGAAGATACAAATGCAAAGTACATAGTCAGAAATCATAAAAATTCGAAGTCTCAAATGAACAGCAAAATCATACGAGAAACTGATAGTCACTGGTAGAAAAAGAAAGTCATCTCTCTCACACCCCAAAATCAAAGGGTTTTTATATACAATTCCAGCATACAAAATGATCAAAGACTGCAAATTCAGCATGGCATGACTTGTGATAACTCAGTTTAGGCAAATCAAAGCACGACATGTGAGAATTAAATACATAACACTTAATCACTTTTAAGAAAGCACATGCAACTTATGTGCTGTTGCAGTCCAGAGATGCACACCATATTATGAAACATTATTTTAACAATGGCCCATACACCTATGGCCCATACACCAGTGTATTCTGCCAGGCCACATCAGAACTACAGCAGAAATGTCCTTGGTTACTGGTTACTTTATGAACACAAAGAAAGTTTCAATTACAATAAATAACCAGTTGTCACACTGTCCTGTGCTCTGCAAATACTTTAGGGGGAGAAGACCGGCAGGGGGACCTGATGGGAAGGGGAATGAACAGGAGCACAATGAACAGAACAGCATAATTTTAACGAAAACGGTGACTTCATAAAAATGTAGCATAACTAAATCTCATTAATAAACACTCTTTTAAATTTCATATCAAACTATACAATACTATGACTTCATTGTTTGCGTCTACAATTGATAAAAAAAATCATTAATACTCAAAAGTTGTCACCCAAAATTGTGCATTTTTAAAAACTTCAACAACCACCCCCTGTGATTATTCTTAGAATCACTAAAAATGTAATTAATACATCTTTAATAATTAATCATTAGTTAGTAGACTTCATCATTATCTTCAGATGTTTTTTGAGAATTTTCCTCTGCCATTTGCATCTGGTTGTAAAAGGGATCCTTAACACCTTCCACTCCCATCTCAATGGATATTAACCTTTTCTTCATCCTTACATCTTCCAGTTATACATGCAGAATATGTAAACATAAGAAACAGGACAACTGCACAGACTATTATTATTACAGGGGTTAGAATTAATTTGAAGGTATTTCCACCCAAGTTACCCAACCATTCAATAACCTTACTAATTCCCTTTACTAACTCACTAAACCAGGCACCAACACTTTCCCATTAGCCAGGATTATCAAAAGATTTTATTTCATGTGATTTTGTTAGTCAAAATAGTAATGCAAGATTCTATAATTCTACAATGATCAGGAACATAAGCAGAACAGCTCTTTGACTTAATTACCTTTCAGACTTCTCCTCCCTTCGCCAAAAGAATATATAATGCTAAGCGATTCTGCTTAACCATAGCTCTAACTGGAACCATATCTATATACATCTGCTTCATTGCTCCATCTGTTTTGAGTGCCGTCATACCCACTAAGGTAAACAAAGGTCTAATTTTCACATCGTTCATTGCAACACATATAGATGGAATCACAGCACCTAATATATCTAAAACAACTGTACCAAAGCTCCTTTTCACTGTTCTTAAATCAATTGCTTTATCAATTTCACTCACATGATAAATTCTAGGGAACATTAAAGCCATACAGCAAGCCCAACCTCTTTTTTTCAGCAAATTAAAATGAGCATTCTCCCCACACACAAAAATTCCTCTCAAAATGGTTCTCCACTGAGCAAATAATCTCCACTCATTTCATAGCTTCTTTCACACTCCCTCTCTCTTATGTTTTAAACCATAATATTCTTTGAACTGTTGTTGTTTAATGTTTTATGTAGCGCGAACCAGACCCCAAGGGGTATCAGAGCGCTTTACATTTAGGATTATTGCGTTACAAGTTACATCAGTTACAAGAGCATAGCGAAGTACAGTAAAAAAAAATCATGTTGCAAGAGTTTGTGGGAAGGAGGGGAAGGAGGAAGGAGCCAAAAGCAGGGAGACTAGGTGGAACTATGTCCAATATCCGGCTGGGTAGGTGACGGTTGAGGAGGATACCAGGGCCAATCTCCTCTTTAGCTGTCTAGCAGCTCCACCGGGCATCAGCCATGTTGCTCAGGTCTCAGCGTTCAGGAATAAAAACCGATTAGACCCTAAGGTATCGGAAGCGCTTTACATGAACACCACAGAATTCCAAAATTACATCAGTTACAGGTTACATCATTTGCAGGAAACCTATAAAGATCTAAGAGCGTAGAAGGGTAAGGGGTAGTGTAAAGGGGTAGGGGGGAGATACGACGGAGAGACGAAGGGAAAAATCTGCCCAAGGTCCGACTGGGTAGGTGACGGCCGAGGGGGAAGTCAACAGCCCATCACCTCAACAGCTATCGGGCAGCTCCACCCGGCATCAGCCAAATAGCTAGGTCTCCACAGAACCACATTTAGAGGTCATAGAGGACAGGATGAATGGAGCGTAGAGGGGTAGGGTGAAGGGGAAGGAGGGAGGTATGGCAGAGAGACGAAGGAAAGTCTGCCCAAGGACCGGCTGGGTAGGTGACGGCCGAGGGGGAAGTCCACAACCCATCTCCTCTTTAGCTATCCAGTAGCTCCACCGGGCATCAGCCAGAAAGCTAGGTCCCCACAGAACAATATTTAAAATCATAGAGGACAGGATGAATGGAGCGTTAAGGGGTAGGGTGAAGGGGAAGGAGGGAGGTACGACCGAGACGAAGGGAGGACTGTCCAAGGACCAGATTGGGTAGGTGACGGCCGAGGGTAAGACCACGACCCATCTCCTCTTTAGCTAGCCAGTAGCTCCACCGAGCATCGGCCAAAAAGCTAGGTCTCCACTGTCGAGGAAGAGATCAACAAGGTCTAAGTCCTGACGGTTTAACATGAAGGGAGATAGGTTTAAGGTCATATCGAAGTTCAGTTTATGTCCCAGAGTAGTGGCACAACGAGGTAGGGACTACAGTGGGAGCCGTCTTGAGGTCAGGGAAGGGAGTTCTGACATTGGTGTTACATTCTGCCGGTCCCAATGATATCTTTCGCTCGAAGGAGGGTGTTTGCAGAGTAATGGGGCAGCTAGAGGCCAGAACTAGTGACCGCTCGTCTCCCGAGGAGTAGGAGAGTATAGCTGTATTATAGCACCAAGTGAGAGAAACAGCCGCCATTTTGGGATCATGTGGGGTGCCTCCTATATCCCTCTTGCTCCTCTCTTGAAGATAAATTAGCCTCAACAAAAAATGAGGATGAGACTTGAGGCGCTGTTCATTAAAAGGTAGGTGGATGACAAGGTATCAGCGAGATATTTAAATGTTAATGGTCCCGGCCGCGGGAGCTTCTTGTCCAGCTTCAGTTCGGCGGCCATCATGGTATTGTCTGCCTTAGTGCTGAGGTTCCATGGTGTTGAATGGACCAACTCTAAGTCGGGAGTGCAAGCCTGAGGGCGAAGATACAGGGACTCAGCAGTACCTGCTGTTTTGATGCCACCAGTGGATGTAGGATCTGTGTTGATCCTCCGCTCAGTACTGCCTCACGATATTGAAGTGAGACGGTGATAGCATCCATTAAATTCTTCTTCAAATGATAGGTAACTCGCCCTTTGTTTCTTGTTCCATTTTTAACGTAAGATGTATTCACTACTGGTTACAAAGTTTCTAACTCTGCTGTTTTTTTTTCTTCAGCTACTGTGACTAGATATACCCATTTAGTATACTCTCTGTACTGTACTCCTTCTTGTCAATCTTTTAGTCACTGGCAGTTCACTTCCATGAGTTTCAGTATCTTTCTGTCTCAGAATTTTCTTCTGGTTCACAGTGTTTCTCTTGAAAGTTCTCTTCCTTTCAATGTCTTCTTCAGCTTTTGTCTTTTCAACAACAGTTTTTGTCAGAGTCTCTTAATTCTCCAAGGAGCTCAAACTTAAACTTGACCTTGAACTCAAAATCGATCTTTGAGCAGCTTCATCTGTTTGGTTCAATGAGAACTTCTTTCTTCCTTTGGGGGTCTTTGTAACTTTAAATTTCAACTTCTAATTGATTGGATCAGACACTACTACGTCTTTCTGCCACTCATGCTTTTGATTTTTACTCTGCAACAGCTATTCAATCTGATCCCTGCTTTGAAACTGGACTTCAAAATTTTCAGGTTCTTCAGAACTTTCGCTTACCTGAAATTCAGATGCTTTCTCCATTGTTTGCATCTTCACCAATTTCAAAATTTGCACCCCTGGATCTACACAGCAAACTTGAGCTTAGTTTCGAACTTCACCTTGTGCTTGACTTTGCACTTGACTCTTTCTGTTTTTCAGCTTCTGCCACGATTCCTCGTGCAAAGGAATTGAGAAGAATGCTTGGCATAAGTTGATGAGTGTATACCATTCTTCATCTGAAGAAATTTGGAACCGAATTACTGCTGAATTCGGTTCAATTGGACAACATGGAGTCACTATTTTATTAATCTTGCGCAGACCATGCATGATTCTCCACTTGCCATTCAGTTTTTAATTCCCATCACGGGAAGTTACAAGAACTACCAAGTACCTGCTGGAGGACTCCCTGCTCAATCATTATTTCAATCACTGGTTTCATTCCCTCTCCTGCTTCTCTTTTTTACTCTATACTCCAGTTTTGGGGTTAATTTGGATTTGGTTTGACTTTTATTTTGACTGGCTTTGCTCTTTTAATCAATTTAAATTCTTTCCAGTAAATTTCATCCCTCATCTCTAACAGTATGTCTTAAATCCAGAAGCAGGTCTTCTTTTATTAAAGCTAAAAACAACTGAATCTTTCGAGTTGATCTTAAATATAGAGTCCTCATCTTGAGTTTCAATCGCAACACCATCCGGTGAGCAGCAGATCACACAATTCATTTTGCAACACAAGTCCCGGCTTAACGGCTAGGACGGTCGACCTCAAATTTGGGGAACCGGGTTCTTTTTTTTTAATAATATGTTTGAGTTTATATGCATCAAACAAGAGACGTTGACATACTTCAAATGCTGTTAGCAGCTAGTGACAATCAGAAATAAGCAACGCTGTACCATGCTGCAAGAGAAAGATTCATTACAACAAGTAATTGGAAGACCCAATCCACTTAGAGACATAATCCCCTCCACTGTCTTAACCATTTCATCTATGGTTGAAGTCGGATGGCCGGTGTAACCTGTCAGGTGAAACGCCACTAGATGCGCACATGGTCAGGGGGGTGGAACATCGTGGGGCAGAGGCATCGTCAGGGTCAGTGTCCACCGTGTTCATCCTTCCCATCACGAACAGGACCCAAACGTTCTTTGGTCTGTTGCGGGAAGTTAACAGTTCACTTTAGTTTTCGGTCTGGGTGCAACAAAACATCATACCTTTAGACCACTGAGCTATTGTAGGCGTCTGGCCGCGAGGCCAACAAATCGCAACACATCTCTTAGCTAAAAGTAGTGCCATGTCTACCAGTCGTCGCTGCGCCTTAGGGAGAGGCTTGGAGTACCCCAGCAATGCTAAGAACGGGTCGGGGGCTATCTTTAGTTCTGTGATTTGATTTATTTAGAGAAATACCATGCCCCAGAACCAGGCGATCCCCGGACATGTCCAGGCTAGGTGGAAGAAATCAGCAATTTGTTCCCTGCTTCTTTCACAATGAGGCTCTTCGCGCAGCCCATTGTGATGTAGACGTTCCGGCGTGTAGTAAACCCTGTTTAGGAATTTGAAATGAACGAGTCTATGCCGCCCATTTAGCGAGACACGTTTCGTGCTCATGCAGCAGTAGAGCCATTTATCATCCGTAAGGTCTACCTGCAGGTCATGCTGCCAGGCCAGCCGCGGTTTGGTGTAGACATATCCCCTAGCCGACACTGTGGTGCGGTAGATCTTAGATACCATCTTAGCAGGTGTTTGTGCTCTAATGACCGCAGTTAGGGCCACAACCTCAGGGGGCTCCGCCATATCCCCCCCTAGTAAGTCCTTGAGAGCATGTTGAAGTCTATGGAATTGGAATTGTGCAGGGGGCGTTGGCTGAACATCCCCGCCATTCATATCTTCCCATGTGCGTGCCTCGCCATCTGTGAAAAGATCCCCTATTGTATGGGCATTTAGCGTCTGTAAAGCGGCCGTGACCCCCCTATCTTTACATGGAGCAAGCCAATGGCACCAATCAAGTCGAGCCACCGGGGAATACAATATATTACCCGCCTGAATAGCTAATAACTAATGCCAGGCAAGAACAACCGTATTAAGGGAATCCAATATACCAGTGCATCTATCAGGGGGTGTGAACAGCAAGGCAGGAAGAGGCTTAGGGGCAGCAACTATCGTCTCTATTCGTATGTGCGGAATGTCAAATGGTCCATGTATCCAATGATACGCCTGGGAACTTTGAGCAGCTCTATAATATAAATCCAAATCGGGAGCACCCAGTCCCCCCATCGAGTACGGCAATGTCAATATTTGCCAGGCGACGTGTGCCTGCTTGCCCGCCCAAGCCAAGTGTACCATTAGGGACTGAAGACGCTTGAAGAATACACGGGGAAGTACCATGGGAATATCCGTAAAGAGGAAGAGAAAACGCGGTAGCACAATCATTTTCATAAGAGACACTCTGCCCATTAACGATAAAGGGAGGCGTACCCATCGGTTAATATCCTCTTCCAGCTTGGAAATAGCGACCCCATAATTCTCCCTGAGGACAACCTCAGAGTCAGTGTGCAATTTGATCCCCAAGTGCTGCATCGCCTCCGTAGACCACTGCAGTGGGTATTCAGGCTCGAAGGCCGCCGTTGCTGGGGTAAGTGGGAACATGATGGATTTTTTCCAGTTGACTCTCAGGCCAGACAGGGATCCAAAGAGCACCACCTCACGCAGGACCGGAGAGAGATTGGCGTCAGGGTTACTGACATTAAGTAGTGTATCGTCCGCATAGGTGGAGACAATTAGGCGGTAGTTCGGGAAGCGAATGCCTCTATGGCTATGATACTCCCGCAGTGCGCATGTCAAGGGCTCAGCTGTCAGGGCGTAGAGAATTGGAGATAGGGGGAAGCCCTGCCTTGTGCCCCTGTATATTCGTATAGGGCTAGTGACCAGGGAGCCTATTTTGATCCGCTCTGTGGGAGAGGTATACAGTTTGGCGATAGGTTGTAGAAACATCTCCCCAACCCCCATCCGGCTGAGGACCTGCCTCATGAAGGGCCATTCGACTGCCTTTTCCATGTCTAAAAATACTGCTATAGCCGGCACCTCCGGTCTTGTATGCTGTAGAGCAGCGAAGACAGTACGCAGGTTGTATGTCAGGTTTCTGCTGGGCACGAATCCGGCCTGCTCTGGGGCTACCAAGGTCGTGACAAGTGGTGCCAGACGGTTGGCAAGTAGTTTCGCGAAAATTTTGGCGTCCACGTTCAGCAAGGACAGAGGGCGATACGAGGTGCACTCGTCAGGGGACTTACCCGGTTTAAGTATGACCACTAAGATCGCTTCCTGCATAGATGGGGGCATCCCACCTGTGGTACACATGTCCTCGAACAGCGTGAGCAGGTGGGGCAGCAGAAGGTCGATGAACGCCTTATAGAAGGCAACAGTGAGGCCATCCCCCCAAGCACGCTCCCGCCCTCATACCAGAGAGAGCCAGTAGTATTTCACCCCGTTCGATCGGTCGCATCAAAAACTCCCGATGCCAGTTGGACAACCATGGGAGCTTTATATGCGTCAAGTATTCTAATATTTGCTCGTCAGGACTGCAGCCCCGGGAGGCGTATAGGTCCGCATAATATTGTCTGAATCGCTCCGCCACCTGGGCCTCCGTTAGCAGAGAATCTCCGGGTTGTGTTCTAAGTTCTGGGATCGCCGTATTGTCTCTACGCTGTCTGAGGAGCTGCGAAAGAACCGCCCCAGGCCTTTCGCCCTCTCCGTAAATACGGGCAGTGTCATATTTCCGGAGATGCTTTATTTCCTCATTCTTTTCTGTATGTTATTTCTGTAGAGTCTGTGTCAATTCTAAGTTAAGTGCGTCACTCTGATCATCAAGCAGGGAAGCCTTTAGGGTCTTTATCTTACGTTCCAGATCCGCCAGACTGTTACGAATTGATTTAAAATCCCCCGTGTGTTTAGATATTGCTACCTCCCTAATATATACCTTAAAAGCCTCCCATATTGTTTGGAAGGAATCAACTCACCCCACATTGTTCTAAAAAAAGTCTCGATTGCCATAGCAACCTCTTCTTTAAAAACAGCGTCGAGGAGAGAGTAGGGTGGGAAGCGCCTCATGAAAGGGGGGATGCGCTTTTTGGGTGAAGCGAGAACCATGAGCAGGGGAGAATGATCAGAGTAAGTGCGTGGTAGAATCGTGCAAGACTGGATGTGAAGCAATAAGAGTCTGGAGGCGAACCAGCAGTCAATTCTGGTATGGACATTATAATACGCAGACTAATGTGTGTACCCGCCCTGGCCCTCATGCCTGCTGCGCCAAACATCCCAGATATCAAACCTGATCAATGATGTCTCCATGACTCTAGCCGAAGCAGAAACACGTCTGTCCGGGCCGTCTGACCTATCCAAAGCAGGGTCCCAAACAAAGTTGAAATCCCCTCCCCACAGAATCTGCCCCTGAGCATTAAGGTGAGATAGGGCAGACAGCTTATTATAAAAGTCTGGGTGATCATAATTAGGACCATAAACGTTTAGAAAAAGTAACTCCATACCCTTACCGCAGCATTTGGTGAGAACAAACCGACCCTCCCTATCTGTTTCCAAAGGGTACAATCTAAACGCTGTCTTCGGGTGAACCCACGGCAGCACCCCCCCTAGCATGAGTAGTGAAGCCGGCTGCATGCACATTGCCTATGAGCCCTTTAGTGCGTAAGATGGGACTATCCAGAGGGAGGTGCGTCTCCTGTAGTAGGGCGACATCAATATTATGCCAATATAGATAGCTCTGAATTTTCCTGACTTTCCTATGATCATTAAGACCACGTACATTCCAAGTGAGCACGGCCACCGAGTCCGGAGGATTGTCATGACTTGTCTCGGCCCTATCCGTCATGAGGGAGTACCTAGCCCAGATTCCATAGTGTTAGTCTCGTCGGGTCAACACAGCTATGGCGTCGCACTGCATGAGTTGTCGCATCAATAAATACGTCCAAAAACCATCTCAACATGTTTCCACCCCCCACCCACCCACGCCAGGCCTAACCCAACAGTGCCTGTGCAGTTCAATCCCCCATAACGTACATTGAGACACCAAAAATCAAGCTCCTCAACCACACAAAATATCAATTTGTAACACAAACCCCGCCCTCGCCCCACCCACGCCTGCCCCACCCCAACTTGGTCTCCGGTACTATCCCTCCCACCAATAGAACTGCCCCACCCGCATCCCAACAGAAAAAGCAGTCCCCAGTGTGATTCACGCAAGGGTGGATGTAGCTCACCAAACCGAAAGAAAGAAAAATGCGGTCCGTGTAAGGCCGTACTCCGAACCCCGTCAAGAGAATAGCATGCAACCATGTAACAGTATATATCACAAGAACCCAGGGACCCCCCCAAGGGCGCTGCAGTAAGCGGAACCACAGGACTATGATATGCCCTGTCGTGAGTTCAACTAGAGGTGACACATAAGTTCTATGCAATTCCCATCTGCATGGGAAGTTGGGGGCAGAGTTGAGCGATATCCATGAACATTCCCACATTCGCCTCCCCACAGGAAGGAAAGGGTCCAGTATGTCCCCCCTGGGCAGCGAAGTTCACCAGGGAGAGAGTCATTCCATCAGAGACATCAGGAGGAAAGAGCAAAGAGCCGCAACCCCACACCCAGGGCCATCACAGCAACACACTCTCCCATCCAAGGAATTTCAGGTCATACTTATCAAATACTGTCACCAAAGAGTTATTAGTCCTGTTCCTCCGGCAGGCCGCCCATCGCTTCATTGAGCAGGTGTTTCTCCAGGCTGTGTCGCCTCTCCTTCACTCAGTCTTTCAGCGCCTTCTGCAGTGCATTCAGGTCTGTAAAGATGTGGGAGCGGCCCTGCCTGTTCACTCGAAGTTTCGCTGGGTATAACATGGCATAGTCCACTCCCAGTTCACGTAGTTGTTTCTTCATGGGGGCAAACGGGCGTTGTGCTTCTTGGACCCGAATCGTGAAGTCCGGGAACAGAGATAGTGTGGAACCCTCAAATCGTAGTGGTTGTTTCTCATGGGCCAGTTTTAGCGCGACATCCCGATCCCGGTAGTTAAGCAGCTTAGTTATGATCGGCCTAGGGGGGCAGCTCCTGGCAACGGCCTCAGGCCCAGAGAGCGGTGCGCCCTTTCACCACGAACATATTGGAGAACGAGCCTTCGCCAAGCAGGGTCTTCAGGAGCTTCTCCGTGAAGTGTTCCATGTTGCCCGTCTGGGTAGTTTCCGGGAGGCCTGTGATTCGGAGGTTACAGCGCCTGGAACGCACCTCCAAGTCCTCTGTTTTGTCCTGCAAGACCTTCAGGACCCTGTCCAGCTGCTTAAGTTCAGTATCCAGGGCAGTCTGTGCTTTTTCCGTTATTCTGCGCTCCGACATGTCAAGCCTCTCTGCATGTTTATCCAGCCTTTCAGCTATTCGGTCCATCCTGTAGGACAGCGCATCCATCTTGGTGCCAAGAGATGTGATACCCCCCTGTAGGTTCTTCTCCATGGCTAAGAGCAGGCTGCGTATGTCCTGATGTGAGTCTATGGTAGGCTGTTCTGGTTCCCTAGTCCCCTTCTCGATGGAGGCGTCGCTGGACTTAGACCTCTTCTGGTCAAACGTCCGCTTCGTTTGCGCTCTGTCCACTCACCCCATCTTGACCCCCCGTGGGTGTCCTCTCACTCGGGTCGCCGTGCCCGTGCACAAGGGCAGCTGCAGCGCCAACGCCACGTCCCCACAGAGGAGGCAGTGAGTGTCCCCTGGCGATGGTGCCGGGCTCTCTCTCAGCTAGGGCAGTCCCCACCAGGACGTCGCCTCTCCCGCCTACCGCAGAGAGCGCGACGCGGTGGACGAGACCTGAAGAACGGGGTCGCCCCCCCCCTCTCCAGCTGGGCAATGTCGTCACCCCTCAGGGGGAGCAGCAACGCAACGTTCCGGCCAGCCAGGTTCCGCGGCAGCAGCCACCAGGGCTCAAGGGTCAGCAGGCAGCATGCACCGGTTTTGCGCCAGAATCATGGTGAGTAAGCAACAAGGGGCTCTCCCGTCCCTCCATAGCGTGTCTACGAGGCTGTTCCCAGCAATTCAGCAGGCCCTCCACCGCTAGGAGGATCAATGGGCAGACCCCGCAGCTCGCCCCACACAAAAGGGCTGTCACCTTCCAAACAGGCTGCCGGGGGTCACAAGGCCCGGTGAATCGATGTGTGCGAAGGGCAGCCCCTGCGACGCGTGTCTTGAAGTGTCCCTGATCAGACCGGACCCTAGGTTGAACGGTAATTTCCCAGGCAGGTGCATGGCCCAGGTCGCTCGTCCGTGTCGAACAGTCCTCTTAACGAGTAAAGCCCCGCTCTCCAAGGGCAGCAGACATTTAGGCCTGCGGCCAGGGGGAAGCGCTAATGTCCCAGGACTCTGCAGCACCAGTCGCCCCTTCACTCACCAGGTCGCTGCCAGGCCGTAAGTCACTCACATCCACGCGGCACCGCTCTCTCCACAGAGGTGTCTCCTCTAGTGCGGTAGCCCCCGCTCTTGTCTTGCCACAGAAGACCAGACCCCACCGGTCCGCGGGCCGCAACGCTCAGCGTGTCCCGCACCCCGCGGGCGTCAGCAGCGTAGGACCCCAGCCGAGGGGAGCGCCGATGGTCAGGAGCTCACTACGCAGGGTGTGACTCCGCGCCAGCAGCTCCCGCAGATCAGCTCGGCAGCAATTGCCAGACGTCACCCTCTCAGTCGCAGCAGCCTCACTGCGGGTTCTCCGATCCACTGCTTCAGCGCGGCACCGGAGCCCAGAGCCCTCTCGGCCCAGCGCAGACAGAGGCTCGTACTCTGCACAGGGGGCAGCCTAGGATTAGGCGTCTCACTCCGTCGAGGCAGCACTACTTCAGGGGCCAGGGGATCGCTTCCTCGCACCGCAGTAGTGGCACAGTTGCAGGATAATTGGCGGATATAAAGACGGGATATCGGAGCTCTCGGCTCAAGCGGCCATCTTGGTCGCGAGTTAGCTCCGCCCCCCCGGGGAACCGGATTCTAGTCTCGGCAAGGGCACGCAACATCCTGGGATTCTGGGCAAATCACTTAATCTCCCCGTGCCTAACAAAAAAAAAAATGCATGTGTCCTCATGTCATGCAACTGGTGCTCGTGTAAAGCGCTCTGATACCCAATACCTTCAGGTCAAGTTCACGCTATAAAAACTCCGTACAAAAAAATACGTTCACAGGACTTGAATCACACAATGTGATCTGGTGTCTGTTCTCCATCTGACCAATTTTACCTGGGACATCTGCTGAATCCTGCTTAACAATTTATTTATTGCTGATCACTACAACTAGTACTTCTCTTCCCAAGAGGGGTTGGTTTGGAACTTGCAAAGAAAGAAGGTAGATTAGGTAACCCCATATCAATCAAAAATGAAATGGGATGGCCATTGACTTCTCGGTCAATAGGTGGGCCACTTTGGTGGGCCACTTTGGTCTATCTCTAGGATTGCTCCAAGTACGCAATCCTCCTCCTGCTCCTGCAGGCTATGTCATTGTGAACTGCTCCCTGTCAACTTATCATTCATAATCAATGGATTCTGCTGGTACCCTCCAATTTAGGGTATTTTGTTTCTCCTGTTTTGCTGCATCACTGGGGCTGAAGACATCAAAATTCAAAATAATTTCTGACTCTGCCCACCATGCTTAGAATTTTGCGTATTTGGACCCATCATATTTCTCTGAATTTGTGGAACAACTTACCCTTGAATCCAATTAAGATTCTGACAACATTGCCTCTTTCAGTGCCCGATCTTCCACATAAATGACAAGCTGTGTTCTTTTTTATCATCTCAACATTCAGATGTGTTCCATCATTGTTTATCATTCCTCTTCCTCTACCTTGCTTCTGCAGTGCTCCAGTTCCCATTTGCGCACCATGCAATTGATTCATCTGATTCATTCCAGGCTGGACAAAATTTATATGTGAACCCATTTGGTTTCTGCACCCTCTTTCAAATTGCTTCATCTGAGAAATCATCAGATTCTCCTTTAGCTTTTTCTGGTTTGCATCGAAATAATCACTATATAATTCCCCCAGCTTCAAAATCCTGTCTATGCTCTTTGTCTGCAACACAACTCACTCTATTGAATATGATTACTAAACTCTGACCTCACACTCATCAGAAATGCAGACATGAATCCACTGACGCCATCTTTGTCAGGGTTATCATCTCTGCTGTGTTTCTTTTTTTGTGGGGAGGGGGAAGTTTTATATAGCGCGTACTCGACCCGAAGGTATCAGAGCGCTTTACATGAGCACCAGTTGCTTTACAGATGGACACGTTCAAAACCTTAAAAACACTTAAAAACCTGCATAAGCCTCTCGTAAAAGGCATGCACTGACTTCGGTGACTAGCAGATTGTGGATTAAAGGCAAGGAAACTTTGGGGACCCTTACAAAAGAGGAGGTGCTCTTATGCAACCGTCGTCTGATACCCAAATTGTGGGAGCAGAACCCAGACCCCCACTTTTTAAGGCACCCCAAAATTCAGATCACCCCAAAATTTACCTTTAGAAATTCCTTTCCATCACCCTTGATCTTGCGTTAAAGAACACCCTCTTCAACATCGGTCAAACATTAGTTTGGCAGAGTAATAAAATAAGTAACTGGGACCCCTCGATAACGGAGTTATAAATTACGAGAAAAGTTATAGGGTTTTCTTACAAAAATCAAGTGGTATAGAATAAAGTTAAATATTCCGTGAAGGTTCAAATGCAAAGTACATAGAAATCAGAAAATTTCTAAGTCCCAAATAAACAGCAAAACCAGTAAAGGACAGAGTCTGTGGTAGACAAAGAAAGCCATCTCTGTCACCCCCAAAACCAAGGGTTTTTATATACAATTTCAGTATATGAAATGAGTAAAGAATGCAAATTCCGCATGCCAAGACTCGTTATATCACACTTGAGACAAAAGAAAACACGACACCTAAGAATTAAATACATAACACTAACATACTTTTAAGAAAGCGTCAAGCATACCAAATTCTTATTAATAAACACACCTCTAAATTTCATATCAGACTCGTTTCAAGTGCCATATTATTACTTCATCATTTGCATCTGCAGTCTATAAAAAAATATTAATTGTCAGTTAGTTGTCCCCTGAAATTGTGCGTTTTTAAAAACTTCAACAACAGTAAAAGTGAAATATAATTTGGGTGGAGTGGACACTTCCCTCTCTTAGGGTGACTCTTGTGCCCCTGCGGCACTAGTGACAGCTGTCTCTGGGAGGTAAGCTAGATGTACAAACAGAGGTGAGGGGCTGAGAAATATTCATTTAAAATTTGACAGAAAAGAAGAGGAAAGAGTAATGATGAAGAGATGTGAGAACGAGAGAACAATTTGTGAGATAGAAGGAATTGCAGAGTCAAGGTCTGGAGAAGGCAGAATTAGGTGACTGCTAAACTTACAAGCATTAAACGTGGCACTATTGCTGGCGGGGTGGTACAGAAAAATGAGCCTTTAACTAAGGTGGCCCTAAGCGGTGGCAAGGGAGATATAAATAGTGGCCGAGAAAGTGAGGAGAATTAGGACACTGTGATAGAGTATGTGGGAGAGAAGAGAAAGATGCTGAAGTAAAAGAATAGTGTGACTGAGGCAAGAATAAAGGAGGGTGCATAGAGAAAAAAAGGTGAGACAGGAGGAAGATAAGAAAAGATTTAGAAAAAACCCGTAGAGGAGAACATGAGAGCAAATGAAGGGGGGAGAAAGAGAGCATGAGAATAAGGAAAGGGGGAAGATAATGGCCAGCAATACGAAAAGTAAACAGAGAGAGTGGACTATCTATGAATAGAGCGGGGAATATCAAGAACACAATGAGCAGTGAATGTAGAGAACATGAGGTCTGCACTGAGGCACAATTTTCTTTTTTGCCCTCTGAAACATATCTTTTTTTACTTTTTGTCATCTTATAAACAACAAAGCAGCACTGTGATCAAAGATCGCATCGCAATATCAGTGTATACAAAACATGGTTCATATTGTGGTGACAGATACAGTTGCAAAACACAGCTAGGGAGGTAAGTGTAGTATTCGAGCGCGACATAGCCAAATTGAACATGTTGTCTTTAAAGAATTTTAAATTGCTAGGAGTGCCCAAGATGAATTTTTCTATAGCTCTTGCAATTGGGCTATTGCAATACCAATTCAGTGTGTCCGGCATGTGTGGCAAGGTCAACAAGTCTGCTTTATAAAGGATAATAAAAGCTGTAGCTATTGGCTTTGCCATTTTTTCTTTTTTTAAATCGCTCCCAGTGTTTGTGAACAGCAGAAGACATTAATAAAAACACAATGCATGTCTCGTTCTCAGTTGTGTATGCATGGCTGAGCAAAACGTCAAAAGATTATAATTTCGTGTGTTTTGCTTCATATTTAACTACTCATGAGGGAAGACGTCTGTAGTGTTTCTTTTTTTTGCCTCTTTAGCCTAAGAGAGTGGCGGTTGTCCTGTCTTGGAGCCATTTTCCTGCCTTGTTTTGCAGGCAAGTAGGGCAGGGGTTCCAATTGCAATTGGTATAACAATGAGACTCTTTTTTGTTTAACTTTGTTTTTCATTATTTTTCAACAAATTTGCAGTTTACAGTACATTTCTTTTCGTTCCCTTTTTGATCATTGTGATTAATACAGTTCAGATCATAGCTTTACAAAGACAGATCACTTGTCATTTGACCCTTTGGTCAGTTACATCTGTTAGTCTGCCTGCTACATTTACTGTTTTAGCCTCATGGCATACTGTGATAACTTACATATTGCTTATACAACAACATAACATGAAACGTTGTACCCTACACCTGGAACACGTACAGTAAAATTACACATTTCCCCATGTGTCGCACCCGTGATTCCCCCATCACCTCCGCGCTTGACCCAGCATACCTTTTCATCTGTGCGCTGTTCACCCCGTCTCCCAGTCTTTCCAGTGTATAATACCCATAGCTCAGATGGTGTATCCTGTTGTGCGGGGGCTAAGTATATGCATGGGAGGGATGGCAGAGAAGAAGTTCATGAGCTTGTGCAGAGCGGTTTGACGAGGTGCTAAACACTACCCCACATTCCCTGTACTATGGGTCATCTGCACTCTCATGCCCGTTGTCATTCGTGAGTGTACCCGGCGTCAACTGTGGACGAATAACAATGAGACTCTTGTACATGCTGTAATTGCATATTGAGCAGACCATCTCCTGTTAGTGATGTGCATAACAGTAAGACACATATGTCTGTTGTTTTCTACTATTGCTTATTATTAACAGGACCCAAGGGCCACTGTCAGCTGCTCCATGCACCTTTCAGAAATTAATGAGCGCCAAGGAGTTTGAGCAGAAGATGTCTGCCTTGTTTTAAGTTTGCTCGGCACAGCAGACAGCCGTCCTAGTGTCCTCTAGCTAGATCTTTTGATCCCCGGAGACTGGTACAGCTGTTTGGGTTTTCCATGACCAACTGCATTGCAATTGTGTCAGGTGCATGTGGGCGGGGGATGTGAAGTAGTGTTGCCTGCCTTGTCCTTGGACAGCAATTTGGAAATGGGGTGTTATTTCCCTCTCCAGGGAGCAGGTAAGACCAGGAGTGACCCATATTGCCCCAACTATCAGATAGTATTTCGGATGGATTTGCTATTGATCCTCTCCTGCACTTCTTAATGTTCCTTTCTGCCCAGGTCTGCAGGGAGGCGAATGAGATGACATATTTCTCCCCACCAATTCTGGAAGGCCAGGTTGGTGGGCGGGGTACATTTCCCATAGTCTTTCATTAAGGATTTGGAAGATATAACCCTACTGCTCTTTTAAAAAGTCTCCCATCCCCAGGCCAGAGTGGTTGAGGGTGGAAGTTTTTTCAAAACACTGCCAAGCAGCCATTGGAGTCTAGGTTTAGCAATCAGTAGGTTTGAGGAAAATAAATGCAGCTGGCCATGTTTCACGCATGGTAACATAGAGGGTGGGCAGGATCATAGTGTTGTTCCCCTGCTAGGATAGTAGCTGAGCACATGGGGCCACAATAGATGGAGAAGGCTGGTCACCCCTCTGTTTATTGCCCTTAGCATCAGGATGGGTGGAGTAAGGCCAAGGGGTCTTATAAGGGGTTGTCTAGCAGGGCTGGGCCTCTTTGGCGAACAGTGATCCTGACTTGTCAGGAGCATAACACAAAAGTAAAGAGTAGAGTGGCAACTCACTTTAAATGAACAAGCTGTAAAGAATCTAAGCGCCAGATGTATGTATGAACCGTTTTGCGATTCCCTAATTGCAAATCCTTGTGATTCCCAATTAGGAAATCGCAAATGGCTTGTATGAAAGTGTGTTGAACACTTTCTGTGATTCCTATGGGGTCGCAAATGACCTACCTCATGAATATTAATCGCAAAAATCACGGGGATGGTGGCCTGCTGGGGTCAACAGACCACCATGTCCGTTTACAAATTTGTTTTGTAAATGCAGCCTGTTTTCCTTAAAAGAAAGCTGCATTTAAAAAAGAAAAATGAAAAGTTTTATTATCCCTTTTTAAGAGCAGGCAGTGGTCCGTGGGACCTCTGATTGCTCCTAGAAAAAACTTTTTCGCTGCCATTCCCAAAGGGGAAGGGATCCCTTGGGGGCCCCTTCCCATTTGCGAATGGGTTACCACCTACTTCAAGTAGGTGGTAAAATGCGAATGTTTTGCGACTGCATTCACGGTCACAAAACATTCATACATACCATTAGGATTCGCTATTTGGAAGGTTTGTTCTAAACACGTCCCATCCAAATTGCAAATCTCAAACCCATTTTGTGATTCGGTGACAGGTTACCGAATCGCAAAATAGGGTTTGATACATGTGAAAAGCATTTTTTGTGTTCGCAACTGGCAAATCGCCCCGTTTGCGAACACAAAAATGCTTGATACATGTGGCCCTATATGTGTTGGTGCTGAAAGGACAGCTCTAGCTTTCTCAGGATGGGTGTCGGCTGTTCAAGGAACTCAACACCTAGATCGCCCGTCAGCTAACCGAACCTGGGTAATCAATAAACTTGCGACATATTATCTACAAAGAGTGTCACTGTCTTTTATTATGTCGCATCCATTGTATTCATGAAATTTTGAAGAGGGTCCTCACATCTTCAAAAGGCTAGTGGTAGCATTGCTATGTGAGCTGCAATGAAAACTCTCTGCATGGTGAAACATCTGGTCTCCTGGTTTCCTGCATGGCTTTTTTGTCTCCCTGCTTGATGTTCTTAAACATCGCGAGGATGTTTTCCAAGAAAGGTGGTCTTTTTTCATCAGGAAGGGAATATGCCTCTCCATATTCGCCATTTTTGAAAGTATAGCATATTTGTGTTAGTGAAAAGAGACCATCTATTTATTTCCACCCTTTTGATTTTAACATCATCATGTTGTCGATCAAATGTGAGCGAAACAAGGTTGCTGCTCTTTGATTTTTTATTTTTTTTTCAGTGGGTGCCAACAAGTGACATGACTTGTGTTTTCTCCCATTGGATGGAAACAACATTTTTATGTTTTCCTAAAAGCAAAAATCTATATATCAACAGAAAACTTTTTTGTTTGAGACTTCTGCACTTTTATAGCAAAGGGTCCCCAGTAGTTGCAAAGAAGGGAAAGTAAGGATGAAGAGCACCTGAATCACCATTAACTTATTTTGTTATTATTTCGCTGCTTGCAGCTAAAAGTGTGTTGTGATGAACCAGTCTCCTCCCTTTCTGATGCCTGGTTTCCCTTTAATGAAGAGTAAATTCAAATTACATCTTTGAGTTGTAACAAAAATATTAATTTCTAACCCAAGGAGAGCATGAGACATTCCAAAGTCATGCATCCACATACCATCCCACATAATCGTAATTCTACACCACAAAATGAGGAAGCTAAGAGAGTAATGATGCCTGTGTTCAAAGGTCTACCCTACAGGATCATTAAAGATAATATGGAGAGACACCTCGCTCTCCCAATGGTGGCATGCTTCATCATTGGTGCCTCTTCTCATCTATGTGGAATACTGAGACCTAGGTGGGCTCAACCGAATCCAGAAGTTATAACTAAACTATGACAGGAGGGCCAGTTCAGGCTAAAATAGTTATGGGAATACCCTAAATTTCTTTATTTAAAGGGTCCCATACCATGGTTGAAAATAATTCAACAGGTATCTTAAGTGTAAAGCCAATGATTCTTGCATCTCTTTCGGTGTGTTTCGGCCGAATTCAAGACTACCCAATTGGTCACTCGGCCTTCTTCAGTGTCTTGAATGATGTTTGTGCTAAAGAAAGCATAAGGCTATTCTACCTGATCATTGAAGAGAAACCTGTAGGATATTGAAACTCACAATTCAAATGTGTGATCACAGCAACACATGCATATTCAGTGCACCACCATCAGTCTCCACTGCACGTCATAAAGACAATCCTTGCTTATATATACACTGCAGCGTATCTCATCTATTAAACAGTCATATGTGTGGATGTGTATTTTATTGGGACAAATCTAATATGTGCCCTAACTCGTCTTACTAGGTTTACTGCCAGGCCCCATTGGCTTGGACGGAGCCGGCGCTTCCCTGTTATCACACTCTTAAAAAGTAGATAAATGAAACTTCTGGTAACTTACCTATCCATATGGTCTCATGCTTTGTGTGCCCTCTTCTCCGATGGATCTGAGAACTCTACTTGCTCTTGTCATCATTTATATTAGAAGGTATTTGCTTACTTGATTCCCATGAACAGGAAGTGTGCTTTTGTTTTGTTATCTCTATAACTGCTTAACACAGGCATTTATGATCTCATACTGCTCTGTATAGTATCCGAAGTTTCATTGTAAATCATCTACACTCCAACACTCTGAAACGTAAACATCTTTATTGTTTAGTCAATAAAAACCATCACAATCATACAGACATTTACAATAACATTAATTAAGAATGATAAAATTGCCTTGCCAAAAAAACTGTGTTCAATATACCCCTAAAAAGCACTAATGGAGTGTTGGGAAAAAATCCTTTAAGCAGTGAAAATCATTTAATCACCACATCTGCATCAAAAGGGAGTACAAAAATGTTTATTGTACATGCCAGGCTAGTTCAGCTGGGATAGTGATGTGCTATGAGAGTAGCACAAGTCAGCCTCAACTTACATACACTTCAAGTCTACTCTTATAGTACTAATTTCGGCCTAGATCCATATTTAATACAATGTTCACAATAGAAAACGCTTCCTTCTTTTCCGTCATGTCCCACCCAGATTACATACATTTATTTCAAGAACAGCTCTTTCCTGTGTTCGTGACTTCTCACGCCAAATTTACAGACTACAATGGAAACATTCTTGCTGCTCTGAATTTCTTGTTAAATATTCTAGGCAGGACGTTCTCAGCCCAAATATAATGAAGAGGAAAAAACACTTAAACCAGATCGCATTTAGACCTTTTTTGAAAGCAGGCTATTGGTTATTTCCAGATACAATTGCACATGCATGGTTTTCTGTCTTTACATAATATTTCACAGTTTGTGGGCAAGTGACAGGTAAAACTGAATAATTAGGTCCTAAATCTAAATTAGGGTTTGATTCCTTTCATTCCCCTCTCTAGTCGATTCTTCGACTGCTTCCTCACTACCCCTGTGCATTTCTCCCAATTCTATATTTTGCATCTCTTTATTTCTCATTATAGGGAATATACCTCCCACTTTAGCTGTAGCCCTCTTGCAACATGCTAAGATAACCTGAAATACTAGGCACATCAATAGCAACAGAACTATTCTATGCAAGAAGGCCTTAGACAACCCCGACATCCAGGACGGCACCCAATCAAACCAGCCAGATAACCACTCATCTGGAGCACCTCCCTCTTTCTTCATCTGTGTATGCAAATTATGCAAAGTCAATATTGCCAGAGTTAGATTTCCTTCATCTTCATCATTTGCCCATATGAAAGTACAGCATACTGAATTAATTTTTTACATACTTCTGCTAAGATTGCTGTCATTAAGTCCAAAACATATCTGTTTTCCATCACCATAAGTCTGATTGAACGCAGCTCTTCTTTAATTGCATTAAAGCCATCTTCAGTAGCATTTATGGCCTTCATTAAATCCCAGTGGGTGATCTGAACCCAGCGAGCAGTTGCTTTTGCTTGAAACATAGGTGTCAAACTCCCCAAAAATGTTTGGGCGTCATTGAACAACTTATACTCTTTGGGCACATCCTGCCACACTGAAGTTCCAAAGTTCTCAGCCAACCTTTTTCTTCTGTGATGATGCAGCAAAGTTGATGCTATACTCATGGAATGGAAATGCAAATCCTTTATTTCTTTTGCTGGTATTACCATAGATGGAGTATGCAAAGTCACCAGAGAGCAGATTCCGCTCCAGTCTGGGGGTAATTGAGTATTCAAGCTCCACACTGCCATAAGGCTGGAGGTACCGCTCTGCATATCGTCATTGTAAATAGTTGAACTGCAATTGAGATTCCGTCCCACTTTAAAAATCCCATTTGCCTGAAAGCAAAGAGAAAATCTCATTAGTTTCACAGCCAGTTTAGGATGACGTTTAGTTAAAGTCCTTGTATATCTCTGTATGTTTTCATCCCATACTTACTGACATGATACTTTTATATCATCAAATCTCAAATGATTTTTTGTTTCTGTGCCATTCCATAAATATATGGCCCTACATGAAAACCTAGCTCCAGTAAACCATTTATTATTGGCAAATACTGATGCTTTAATACTTAATACTGGCCTGGCTGCTCAATCTGGGGGCAGTGGTTTGGCCGAATAATTATTACAGGTGGATGGTGGATTAGATGTCCCTAGAATACCTCGTTCCAATACTGCTTCCTCCCAATTTGCATAACTATATTTCTGCCCTGCTCCCTTCATTCTGGATATCTCTTTCATTATCTCTGTTTTATCTGTCAAAATGTGCAAAATTTCAGGGGTTGTATCAAATCTGGTTGTATTAACTCTGGCAGTCATAGGACTAATATGCGTTGGCTGTAACTGTGCTTTTATCCTACACAAAAAAAGATGCAATAAACACTTTGTCATATTAACTGGTATTTCTTTAGGATACACAAAAGGTGGTGTTTCTATTGCATGGGGAATAAGAGAACATACATAACAACTATCATTTTGTGTATTGGTACCTATATCATGCATGCTTTTGTACCACAAATTATCAAGTAGAGAATCATGCAGAGAATGTATATCTGTTTCATTGAAAAAAGCTCTACGAAAGCGCAATACCTCTTCCCTATGGGTGGGATCTTTTGCATCTACATAACACATAATACAATAGCAAATGATCAGAGTAATAATCATAACCACTGAACTCATTATTATACTATGAAAAATATAATTTAACTGATATTGTATAATTTGTTCTTGGACATTGCCTCCTCCCCTCTCTGTGGGAGTGATGCCAAAATAGAATAATATTCGTTTCGTGCACCCAGTTCCGCAACCCCTCCACTTTGACTGCTTTTGGCGTGCTCTGTGTTACTTGGTAGGGGCCTAGAAACTTGGGGTCCTTCCATGTTCTCACAAAGTTGCGCACGAAAACCCAGGAACCGATGCTGATGGCTGTAGTCAAGGGCAGGGGTGGTGCAGTACTGTTGGTCTGTTGCAGCTGAACCTGTTTAAATTAACCTGTACAGCTTTTGTTAAGGCAGACATGTATGCATTAATTTCTTGCCAAACACTTTCTGATGCAGACTTAGTATCAGAACGAATCATTTGATTTTGATTAAAGGAAAAATTGAAATGCCTACCTGTTACGACTTGGTGAGGTGTCAAATGATGATCCTTTGAAGGGGCATTTCTCAATGCATATATTGCAAGGGGAAGGCAGTAAAGCCAATTCTTTTTCAGTGTCTCACAAATTTTTGACTCTTTGCTTTTCAAGAAGTCATTCATCCTCTCAACAATTCCATTACTCTCTGGGTGGTAAACTGAGGTAAACTGGTGTTCCACTTCTAATAGTGCAGTAATTTGCTTAAATACTGTGTTAGCAAAGTGTTTGCCATTATCGCTGCGTATTGCTGCCGGAACCCCCCACCTAGGTATGACCTCTCTCACCAGGAATTTGGCTGCCTGGTCAGCATCACACCTGTAGCAGGGTCCTGCTTCAATCTATAGCGAAAATAGACACACCACTACTAACAAATACCTATATCCATTACATTTTTGTATCATATCTACAAAGTCTATGTGTAACGTTATGAAAGGACCTATTGGTCTTGGAATGGAGGATACAGGCATTTTTGGTGACCTCTTATTAGAGTACTGGTAACACACATGACATGAAGCTAGAAATACATCAACTAATGGTCCTGGATTAGGGATAAACCTGCTTTTATTTAATTCAGCCATCATTACTCTTTTAGAATTGTGTGTTGGTAAATGAAGTTGTCGAAGGGCTGTTATAAGTTGTGACTGAGGCATTATAACTTTACCTGAAGTTGCTGATCTATAAAGAAGATATGGAAATCCAGTCACTCCCCCCCCCCCCCCCCACCCCCCACCTTGATTTCCAGAAATCTTTCTCATGTTGTGGTGCTGCATTTTGAATGTCTAATAATGTCTCTGTGGAAATATTCTCATAGTGTTGTATCTCTACCTCATCATCTGCATCTAAAAAGTGTATACTGCAGATTTTCATTGCATATATACTAGTTTCCTTTCCTGCTGTCTCAGCAGCTTCATTTCCATTAGATACCAAATCAGTTCCTTTTGTGTGTGCCTGGCACTTAACCACTGATACCTGACATGGTATTTGCAATGCAGCAATAAGGTCAGCTAAAAGATGTTGGTGCGCTACTGGTGTCCCATCAGATTTAAGAAATCCTCGCCTTTTCCATCTCTTCAGCCCTGAGTAAACTGTGGAAGCTACATATGATGAATCAGTGTATATTGTTACTGGCTGACCCTGACAAGCCTGTATGGCCGTTATCAATGCTTTTAATTCAGCCACTTGGGCTGAGTCTTGGGATGGCAAGGGTAAGAGGTGCAATGTGTATAAGGTATAATCAGTAGGTGTACCAATAGCCTCAACAACAGCTGCACTTGGATGTCTTTTACCTGTCTCCTGGTCTATCCATGAGGAACCATCAAAAAAACAATTGTCGGCCATCAGACAAGGGGTCCTCATGTGCCAGGTGATCGTCCTCCTCCAATGTTGCGCTACAGTCATGATCAGTGGGCTCTAGTGGGTGCACTAAAAAAGTTGCAGGATTGACTGCATGAACTCGCTCAGTGCAGATAGAAGGGTTTTTACAGTATTACTTCATAACCTGTTGCTCTTTGAGTGGTCAGTGTACTTTGACTTTTCTGCGGCACAGCGAATGGCGAGTGCTCAACATTCAATGTTACAGGGAATCCTGCTGTAATAGTACTACTCTTTTCTACTGCAAAAGCTGCTGCTGCAAGCGCTCGCTCACAAGGAAAGTGACCTTTCATTACTGGATCTAATAGTCCACTAAAATAGGCGACGGGTTTGTGACCCTTCGGGTATTTTTGAGCAAGGACTGATATCATGGAATCCTCTGTGGCAGCAGAAAACAGAAAAAATATCTTTGTATAGTCTGGATTTGCTAGCACTGGGGCTGAAGCAATTGCTTCTTTCAATGTCTGAAATGCACTTACACTGTCATCACTCCACTGTATGACTGTATTGTCAGTTTTAGCTTGCTTCATTGCATATAATAGTGGTTGTATGAAGGTAGCATAATAGAGTGAGCTAAAGAATGATGATGGATTAAACCCAGATCAGTTGACTGGGGGTGAGTGCTTGCAATGTTCAACACTCCGTCCATCATCCCCTTTGGTTTTGCTTTGTTCGCCCTAAGTTGGCAGGGTATACCCAGACGTGGGTCCCTTGCTCACTTTGGCACTGGATTCAAGATAGCCTGGCTGATCAGGGTTATGAACCCGAAACCGGTCCCAGGATGCTTGTTTCCGGTCCAGGGAAGACATGGCTTGGCAGTTCGGGCTGGACTGTTCCCATGAGGCACAGGGTCAGACTCATTTGCATATGGCCATGTCTGAACTGGGGTGGCGGAGTGAGCTAAAGAATGATGATGGATTAAACCCAAATAAGTTGACTGGGTGAGTGCTTGCAATGTTCAACACTCCGTCCATCATCCCCTTTGGTTTAGCATAATCAAATACCCACTGACGTACAAAATTACAAAGGCCTAGAAATTTCTGGATGTCTTTTACTGTCTTGGGCTGAGGCTGATCACGTATAGTTTGTATTCTTGAACCTGCTATCTTTTTGCCTTCTGCAGACAACACTTGGGCCAAATACAGCACTTCTTTTTGCACAAACTGTAATTTTTTCCTGTCCACTTTGTATCCCTTAGTAGCAAGTAGCGTTAGGAGATTGGCAGTGTCCAAAACACATTCAGATTCTGTTTTAATGCATATTAATAAATCATCTACATATTGCAAGACTGTACTGTCTGATTGGAAATGTAACATATCATCTCTCAATACTCTATTAACAAGCATTGACATAGCCAATAGGTCTCGCCTTTGGGACCTTATAAGTGTTTAGCCATGCAATAGTTGATGTTGTTGCACCAAGGATATTGTGCTGCATAACTAAATACTTATAAGGTCCCAAAAGCGGGACCTATTGGCTATGACAATGCTTGTTTCTTTTAGGCATGCTGCACAGCAGCCGCATTGCTGTAGGTGTCTAACAATATTGACAAAGCCAATAAATCTTGCATAGGCAAGACATGTTGGCTTTTCCAATGTTTGTTCTAACACTCACTGCTTTAGAATGTGAGATTTCAATGCATTTTCTTTTGTGTTATTATATTGTTAGTGTTTATCTATATCCTCTTCTCCCAAGCATCAGCGCATGATGTTTTTAAACCTTGGCTGATCGCACTCAAATTGTACTTGAACAGGGTAGATCGCCCACTCACCTTTACAATTTGACTTTTTGTCTTGATGAAATTAGCTACTGGAAGCTGAGGAGTTTTGTACAATTAAATGGCACATAAGGTGATGTTGCTGAGCACTCAGGGACACTTAAACAGTCCCTCGCTGAAAGGGGCTATGGTGGCATTCTTTAACATGGAGTCCTGCCTCTTAAGCAAGGTAAAGAATTTAAGGACGTTTCATGTCAAACATCTCTCATTGCAGTGTCAGAAAAAAACACAAGACAATAAACCAGTCCTTCTCTTATCAAACACAGAGAATCTGGAACAGTCTAAAAGCAGACCCAAGACTCAACCTTAACTTGTCTTTCAGGAAAAACTTAGACACATTTGTTTAATGTGCACTACAGTGACCAACTCTGCCCCAGCCCCCTCTCCTTATCGCCTCCATTCGGGTTTCGTTAATTTAAAGCCACTATTTTCCTATTCTATATATTTCCATTCATTACCGTAAGATACGTTTTCCTGTATTGTTCTAGATTTATGAAGTGCTCAGTTGAACAAGTGACTAGAATTGTGCAACAAATACCTTAAATACATAAACAAATAGATAAATAAATAAAGGTAAGGCTACGAGAAATATTTTTTTTATTCTGCTTTCACTTAAGACAAGAAAAATTAGCTGACCCTACAGGACAAACACACAAAACAAATGAAACTAGAAACGCGAACACTTTCACGGCAAACGCGGCCGTGAAACTGATCACGATCGCGCTACCTGGCTGAGAGGAGGCTGATAGGCAGTGAGTGGCCGGGGGGGGGCGGGTTGCGTGTGTGTGTGTGTGTGTGTGTGTGTGTGTGTGTGTGTGTGTGTGTGTGTGTGGAAAGGCTAGGAAAGGAAGGGGGTTGCTACAGAGGAGGAGGGTTGCGTGGGAGGGGGTAGTGAGGGCTGCATGGGAGGGGGTAGTGAGAGCAGAGAGCAAGGGGGTGGAGGAGCATGCTGTAAGGCTTAATGAGCGATGAAAGAAAGGCGAAAGGCAGATGGCGGATGCACAAGTGCACACGCGTGTGAACGCAAGCTTGAGGCCAGCAAAAAGCCTGTGGTAGCACTTTGAAAACACACTAACCAAATGTCTCGCAGAGCAGCGCATACGCTGGCTCAACGAGACCTAAAAACACCTTGCTATAGCACGCAGCTCTATGGCGCTTCAGATACAAGTAAATAAAGAAGCATGAGGTCACTAAAGGGAAACATATGCAGGAAGCCCAACTCAAATGTACTCATTTTGTCCACTGGGGTGTACGGAAAGGCACAGATTGCCCGTCCTTTACTTAAAAGTGGGGCCCACCGGTATCCATACAAGAAGATGACATGTTCAGTGATAAGGTAGCTTGTTGACTGCATGCTGAAACATGTTATTTCGGGCACATAAGCACACACAGTGCTAAGAGAGGAAATGTCATGCCTCAGCGTAAACGTGGCAACTTGTTTGAAAATGGCTGTCACTATACCTTGTCAGCAAGCATTGCTTAAAGACGAAGTGATGAAAGGCAGCTGTAAAGGGCGCCATCACATGAATTAGATCATTATCTTCCGCAAGAGCTAATATTACCATTCTCTGCTTGTTTCTAAAGCAAGCACTTAAGTTCTGTGCCACCAAGAAACCATCCTCCTCCAAGGTCTGTTCTTTCCAGGGGAAGAAGGGATTCTCTGTGGGATTAACCAAACCATTGAGAAGTAGTGTTGCTTACCAGATATCACCTAACACGTCGGTGTTGCAGCATTGGAGCTGCTGGACCCTGCTGCCGTCACTGTGGCCTTGTGTATTCGTCTACTCAAATATAGCAATCTATGGCGTTTCATCATTTTAACATGCCAGCTCGTGCTGAAAATGGGAATGCAAGTGTTTATTTTATTGTTAAAGAACTAAAATGTATATTAAAAAATAATGATAATAAGTGGCGCAACTGGTGCGAGAGACCATCCATAAGCTTGAAGAAAAAGATTAGGTATTAGGCAGCTTCACATGTGCATGTATACACGTGTGTTCGTGTACAGCGCATGGGGGCTCATATGTAGGTGCAGGAGAGTGACATTATTTGAACATTGCAGAAGCATAAACTGTGACTGAAGCGTTAAGAAAATCTCCCAATTGTTTTTTTTTTTACACAAGTTTAAAGAAATATAAAATCTACAAGGCAAGACACTTTTTGAAAGACCCAAGCACAGTCCGATTAAAATCATATGGACAGATGTTAAGTCTGAACCTATGGCGGGCCCATGTTAGACACCACTTCCCATTTCAGCAGACACCAGCACCTGTAACTCACTCATGCAGCTGATTGCGGAAACCCAATGCCATTTTTTGTATTTGTTTTATTAAAGGGTTCACAAGTGTCCAGAAGAGCCCCCCCCCTTCCAGCAGCTAACACGGAATTTTAGAGCAGTCAACATTAATTATTAAGAAAGGTCAGTGCGTTAAATTGGAAGGTGCTGTTCTGTTCTGAGTGCCGAAACCTATTTATTTTAAAAGGGAGAATACCTGCACTGCTGTAGTACATTTAATGTGAGAGTACCGGTCCTTTACTAGGAACAAACATGTACTCTAAATTGTGAGTACTTTACTGCACTCTAAATTTCCATTAAAAACACCAAGGATGGTCCCAAATGGGTCAAAAACTCAGTATAAAGAAGAACTTTAGCGATGGGCAGTTAGTAAAGTTCTGTGTATTTATCCCAGTGTGGCCGCCACGAGTCCCACGGATCCAGTGCCTGTGCCCAGTTCCAGCACGGAGAAGCCCCGGAGTACATGCTGGGAGCATGGGTCGCAGAAATCCTCAGCCTGCAAGGACATAGCTAGCGCTGCATCCCACACTACACAGCCAACGTCGCCCAGGCCCAGCTGCTCCAGTCACAGCACCAGTTCTTCAACTCGCAGTTCTTCAACTCAAGATCTCGCACAAAGCCCTCCTGATGAGCGTCCGCTGCCATGGAACGCATTGCAGGCAGCACCTCTCTGGCGTAAGGAGGCATGCATTGCAGCAGCACCTCTCTGGGTAAGGAGGCATGCATTGCAGCAGCACCTCTCCTGGGTAAGGAGGCGTGCATTGCAGACAGCACCTCTCCTGTGTAAGGAGGCATGCATTGCAGGCAGCACCTCTCTGGGGTAAGGAGGCATGCATTGCAGGCAGCCCCTCGACAGTGTAAAGATGCGGTGGTGAATACACCGCGTGCGTCCACTCTGCACTCTGGTACCCACCTGTGACCCACTAAAGGCAGTTATCCCCAAACTCCCAGAGTAACAGGTAGATTACGTACCCGACATCGCTTGTTTTATTTTATGAAGCGCCGTGGATATCACCATGCGAGGAAGTGCAGCCTCTAGTTGCTTCCAGCCTGTACAGAATTGTTCATTTTCATATAGCGCTTAATATTTGAGTATATGCTTTTTGCAAGCGTTTTCAATGTTCGCACTGATTAGAACCCAGGTATGTGCCCAAGTGGAGCAGCCAGGATTGATGTATCTGTAACGTGCTTCCAAATTTATCTACGCAGCCAGGAGAGAGCGTCAGTAAGCACGTGCGTTTTGGAAACTGGATTGTCTCTAGGCGCTGGTATATATATATATATATAGCTCGAGGTATTAGTGTACACGAGCACCAGTTGCCTGGTGTCGGCAGCTCTGGCAACTCACTGCCTTGTGACAAACATTGGCAGCGCTTTCTCTAAATCATTGTATATCAATACTTGTATAATGCACACCATTGTACCTGTGGTAGAAAATATCGACGCATAGACTGTCTCTGTTCCAGTTCCTCGCAGTGACGATAATTTGAGACTTCATTTCTTCACAAAAGCGTCCCCGTGCAGGTAGAGGACCTACGCACCTTGGACGCACAGTGCCTCGAGGCAGCGTGTTTACACAATGCGCTCTGCCCACCCATTCACGTATGCATACGAGCACCCAACAGAACATAAGCCCTTGTCTTTCCGATTGCTGTGTCTTACTCGTTCATCTAAAGCTTCATTCGCCTCTGGATCAAAGCAGGATGCATTGCTGATAAAAGGAGTGTCTCTTTGCTGTGTTGAACTCTCTCCGAGGCGGGAAGTTGCCTTCAGCACCAGGCGCCTGGGAGACACTCTGAGAGGGGCTTCGCTAGGGGAAAGAAGAGACTGGGGTATTTTAATGCAAGAACTGGTGTGGGGTGTTTGTTTCCCATCATTGTTGTACATTAAAGGATGGATGTATGGGTGAATGGATATATGGGTGAATGCATGCATAGATGATGGATGTGTGAATGGATGGAATGGTGATGGACTGCGTGATGGATGAAAGAATGAATGAATGAATTAATGAATGGTCGAATGTAAAGGTGGAATGGTGGATATCAGCAGGTGGATGGAAGTGTGAAACAATGAATGGATAGGTGCATGGATGGAAGAGACCAGGGAGTTCTTCAAGAGAGGGTGAGGCTCACGTGTTTGGCTTGCTTGATGCCATCAGATCTTTGGGTCAACGTGGGGGCATTTTAACATCCTGGCTATTCCCTTGGAGTCAAGGATATCCAAGACGCAGCTCGCCTCTGACGCAGTGTGTGACTTGGTAAAAGTTGTATCCTGTCCACCGGTGGCTCGCTGGTACGTCTGTTACCTCGGAGGTATTTGAAGCAAGGTTTACCCCCACTAATTGCTTTGATTAATAAAAACACTGAGCACGAGTAGAATAAAGTGTAGAATTGTAATTTACGACTGCGACCGGGGTTGGAGGTTGTACTGGAAGTGAGGTGGGTGGGGGGGGCGTGAGCAGGTAGTGAGACCCCATCGTTCGCCTTTCGTTGATGCAGTGCTCCTATTAAATAACAAACAATAAAAAACATGTAAAAGACAGAACACATGTGCTAATCGCTGTTTCAGTTGACGCCATATTCGCCATGTGTAGCCTCCTATTGAGAGCAGATGTCATGGGAAGCGCTTTTATAGCCGCCGGGCAGTAAATCGAATGTGATAATCCGGGGCCTGGCTTGAGTTTGCCCGGTGTCGTGCGCTAGCTGTTTGCGTGGAGCTGGCCGGCCCAGCCTCCTGTGGGTTTGGCTGCAAATCACTGCGGATGAAGTCATGTACCGTGTTCTCTTGTCATCATAAATGGCCGCTGATTTACACTAACTCCTCCTCGGGACTCTTCATCAAAAGCTACAGTTAGCGGTCAAGCCTTAGAGATAGCAAGCACTTAGAGGGGCAGGGGTGTTAGAACAAAGCATGCCCGGGAAATGCGTGACATATGGTGCACCTCACACTGACAGCCGACGGGGCCATTAAGCCAACATACTCATCTCATGTTAAGCGCGGTTTATGTGCCGCCGCCTAAGATCCCTGCTGTTTTATTTTGTGAAAACGCTCCATTTAAAAGGCAGTTTTGTAACGTAGTGCATGTGGCGTGGACTCGATAAGCTTCTACTGTTTTTTAAACATATATAAGCATTTCCGTATGTTCTAGGGAAATAGTGCAGAGCAGGAAGGAATTCAAATATCCTGTTCTAAATCAGAAAGTTTTGCAAGATAGCGTGCAAAGAAGAGCCCATACTCAGTATTTTGGAACAAGCATTGGCCGCGCGGGAAGGTGAAAGTGATCGCGATGCACTTAATGACCCGTGACGGAGGAAAGACAGATGGCGGCTGCGCACGTGCAAACGCACATGACCGCAAGCGCTAGGCCTTCAAAAGCCTTTGGTAGCACTTCCAAAAGCCCCTTACTAAATGTCTCGCAGAGACAGCACATGCGCTGACTCAGACGAGACCTAAAAACAGATGGAGACTCACAATAGCCTTGTGGGAGTCTAGAGTAATGGATTTGTTCACCATCAAAACTGAAGGCTGTCAAATAATGACTGTCAGGATGTAAAGGTATGCTAAAAAAAGCATTCTTTAAATCCACCACAGAAAACCATTTGCTGTCACTAGGTATATTAGTCAATATCACAGATGGGTCTGGCACTATGGCATTAAGGGGGCGAAAATCCTGAACCATCCTCGCAAGTATTACCTGTAGATTTTTTTACAGGATAAATTCCGATATTACAAGGTGATGGACAGGAATACAGGTCCCTCTAATGCCTTCTTTTGCTTCTTTAGACAGTGGATACTGTTTTACACGTGGCAATTGTGCACCTGGCTTCAACTTCTATCTTAAATGGTTCTGCAGATAGCATTAGTCCTACCTCATCTGGAGCTGATGTCCAGAGATAAGGCGGGACAGCTGCAAGTGCTTCAATATCATTGGAGGGGGATGGCACAGCTGGTAACGTGGTCTGTGCACAGTAAACACACACTAACAAGGGTGCAGTGTGTGTATAAACTATCTCAGTCCTGGTGGGATCGTCTGAAAAGAGTTCTGAATCAGAAATGTCCCGTGGTCTCCGACCACGCATAAGAAAAATCAGGACCTTCCAAATTCCTCCTTCATTATCTGATGCCACCAGAGCGCCCCACCTACTGGATATTTCCATGCACTCAAGATAAAGGGTATTCACCTGTCCTAGTTCATCCCCACCAGCTTGTCTCCTGAAAATTAGTCTTGGTGGCAATTCCATCCATCTCCCTGAAAGTATTTCCTCTGTCTTCAGAACCGTAAGTACTTTGTCCTCGACTCAACACTCTCCATGACCAAGCAAGTCAGCGCCGTCTCATCCTCCTGCTTCAACACCATCCGCGTGCTCTGCAAGATCTACAGGTGGATCCCCACCGACACAAGAAAAACGGTCACCGAGGCACTCGTCAGCAGCAGGCTGGACTACGGAAACGCCCTCTACGCGGGAGCCCCGGCCAAAACGGTTGAAACGACTACAGCACATACAGAACGCCTCGGCCCTCCTGATCCTCGATATCCCTCGACACAGCCACATCACACACCACCTGAGTGACCTGCACTGGCTGCCTGTCAACAAGAGAATCACCTTCAAGCTCCTCACCCATGCACACAAGGCACTCCATGACACCGGACCAGCATACCTCAACAGATGCCTCACCTTCTACACCCCAAACCGCCAGCTCCACTCCGCCGACCGCGCCCTCGCCACCATCCCCCTCATCCGAAGAGCGACCTCCGGCAGCAGAATGTTCTCCTACCTCACCGCTAAGACCTGGAACACCCTCCCCATGCTCCTACGGCAGACCCAAGACCTACTAACTTTCAGGAGGCTACTCAAGACCTGGCTGTTCGAGCAGTAGCAGCAGCCCCCTACCCCCCCCCCCCCCCCCCCACCCTCCCAGCGCCTTGAGACCCTCATGGGTGAGTAGCGCGCTCTACAAATATAATGCACTGGCTTTGCTCTTCCAACCACATTTTCCTCTGGTATTCTTAGTAGATGTATCCCACATTTCACTTGCCCTGATATTTCACATATCATGGACCCATCAGAGGAAAACCTTATAGTCATGTTTAATTTAAACATGATGTTCCTTCCTAATAAATTTGCTGGTGAATTTGGAGAATAAAGCAGATGCTCCTGCGTTCGCACTCCTGCCACCTCTATGGGCACATGTGTTGTGTATGGAATGCGCTGTACTTCACCAGAGAAGCCCTGCGTATCCATGGTGGTAGAGGACAATGGAACATTTCCTTCTGAGAGGCAAGATTTTGTTGCCCCTGTATCAACCAAAAAAGCATACCTCCTTCCCATTATAATCATTTCTACCATTGGTTCTTCCTCTGGGTCTAGAGTCCTAGCTACCACAGTACTATTGGGATTCCCTGGTGCGTCCCATCAGGCTGTATGATAAAAGGGTTTTCCGCCTTGAACAATCACTCCCCCTTGTCCTTGACTTCCTGTGCTCACCAGTGCAGTAGTCTGCACCTGATGCTGGCCTCCTGCCTGCACAACAGGTGCTGGTGCCCCTTGAACAGGTACATTAGCAAATTGCTGCTGTGGCATATAAACCTGTGGTAGTTGAGTTATTTGTTGTTGAGGATAGGGGGCATACTGATAAGGACCATATTGAGGCGCTGGCCCTGACGTGTTCACATTTTGTCTTCCCCTTCCTCTCCCCATTCCTATCACTCCCTGCGCTTCACCACTCTTCTTAAAGCGGCATCCAGCAATAAAATGTCCAAAATTACCACAGTAATGGCATTAAAAATGTATTTTTCCTGGCGTCTGTCTCCCCTCTCTTTGACCCCTTCTTTGCTCCCTGTTTGCAACAGGAACCTGCACAGTCATTTCTTTTCCAGTCTTTTCCTTCTCATTTTTCTGTATTTTTTGCGTCACCAGTTTGGCTTGGGCTCTGTCACTTTGGTCTTTATTTCTCCTCTTCTTCCTTTTTTTCTGCAAAAATGTATAATATGTGCTTGTATTTCTGCCCAGGGTTTTACATCTAAGGCCACAACCTGACCTAAATGGGCTTGTATGTCTCCTGGTAGCCCCTGTTTTAAAATATTGTAGAATAATCTACAATTACCTCCCATGTCTACAGGTCCTACATCTGCTTCCCACTTTTTCTTCATCATTGTTATGTAGTCTGCACAGGACTGTCCTGGAGACATAGTTTGTGTCATCAATGCCCCAATATCTGGTCGGTGTGGGTACCTATTCCTAAATTCAATGCACACTCTAGAGCGCACTACTCCAAAAGCAAACCCATCATGTTTTACTTTAGTAATAGTTACTCCTTGTATCCCTGCGCTTCTCGTTATACTATCCACCTCATCCCCTACTGTGGAGCTCAAAAGGCTCTTTACATCCCCAAGAGCTAAAGGTATCCCAGCTGCTGCATTTTCAAATGCTTTTATCCATTTCCCTGCTCCTTCATGTAATGGAGGAAGGCCTTTTTTTAGATTCTCTTTATCCACGTGTTGCCATTGAACATAGACAGGCTGTGCTCCCTGTGTCTTATACACCAGTGGCATCTGCAATACAGCGGTATTCCTGTCACCATGTCCCTCATAAGGTGTCTCAGACCTTAAAGCACATTTATTCCACACACACAGACTTTGTTGCACGTAATCATAATCCCACTCTGGGCTCCCATAACCATGAAAAATACATAAATCAGCTATATTTATCAATTCAGGGTCAAATGATCCTACTCTTGGCCACACTTTCATATGTGGACCATACCTGCTATCCATCCTGCAAGGTTATTAGTAAATGGGACAACATTATACCAACTATTTTCTCCCTTTGCTACTATTTCATTGGGTGTCAAGTCACCGTTTCCTTTCCTTTCTTTTCTCTGTATAAAACTTGTCATTCCCTGCATATTTCGTACATGAAGGGATCTTACTTCAGCTGGAGGGGAACCTTTTCCTAACTCTATCATACCCTCTGCTCGAAATGGACGCCCAGACCTTGTTGTACTACTGGGAAACACCTGCTCTCCTCTTAATTGTTCTCTAAAGGCACTTTGTTTCTCTAATCTTCTTCTATATATTTCAGCATTTCTGTTCTCAGCCTCTTGCCACAATTCCATGCGTTCCCTGTCAAGAACCCTTCTAATTTCACTCTCCACTGAGTTTATTTCTTCCTCATCTTTCTCATCCTTTCCTGACATTCTTGATTTCTAGATCATATCCTATGTCCCTTACAACTGGCTTTGCATCTGGTTTAAATGATATGGAATTATATATATTTGAACAGTCATCAGCAATAAGGCTTAATCTTTTAATTGTATTCTGTAGTCCCTTTACACTGGTGGTCATGTCACGATAACCCTTATCCTCTTCCTGATATATTTTTGATTGTGCCCCAAATCAAACTTCACCTGTGGGGTGCTAGTATAATATCCATTTCCCTCACTGGAGTTTTGAGGAATCTTGCTAGCCCATTCTAATATGTCTTTTGACTTTTGTTCCAGCAATTTTCCATTGTTGTCTTGTCTGTATTTTACTGAAATGTCTCCTGTTAAGGACACTGTTCCCTCATATACTTTTTCAGGTTTAAGAGGATCTTTATTAATTGTTTGAGCAAGATCAACCTCCCCCATTTTGGTGTAACTTTGTTTATGTCAGTCAAGGGTATTAATATCGGATCTTTATAGCCTAAAGCTGTAACATCAGTGTCCACTGAGTCTATTGAGGTAGTGGATTCCTTATCTTCCACTGACATTGATGGATACATACCCTGACGGCATAAGGGCCCTTTAATTATCAAAGAATATGTCGGGGGTGGTGCTGTGGCTTCTACATGGGAATCCTGACTGAATATCTTCCACATGTCCAATGATGCTAATCTTTTTGTTCTCGTATCGCCTTTATATGCTCCTAAGATATGATATTACATGGGCTATCACTGTATTTTCAAAAGAGCCATCTGGTGGCCATGGAACCCGGGAAGTCTTTGTGCCTTATACCCATTCTTGACAATGTCTTTTTATTCTATCAGAGTCTCCTGGAAATGTGGAAATCATATGGCCTAAAGGAGTCCCTTTCTCTCCCTGCCTCCCCTGTGAAGATTTCTTAAACAAAGGCATGACCTCACAATTTTCCTTTTAATCTACCAAAAAACCTTTACTATTCTAAAAGGCTCCTGTCCTAATGTAGTTAACACTAAAAAAAAAAAACAGTTGGTACCTCTGATAATGCAAGAGAACTCATAATCTATTACACATGATATAACAATCACAAATCTACTTATATATATATATTTATTTATTTATTTATTTTGTTTAGAAAAACAACTCACATAACATATTAATACAAAATGTCAACTTTTTCTCTTTCTCTGATGTTTTCCTAATTCAAACTGTCAGGATAAACTTCTTATATAATTCCTATTTCTCTAATAATTCCCCAAGGGAAAGAAAAACAGTCTGCCAAGTTTAACTAAATAAACATCTATTTCTCTGACGATTCCTAAACAAAAGGTCTGTCAGGATCAACAAAACACATTTAATTAGCTCTCTTCCTCTCTGACTATTCCTAAACAAAGGTCTGCCAGGATTAACTAAATACACATCTCCGTTTGTAACAGTTGTGGATCAATGCCCAAGGATTCGACGATCGCCCTTTTTTCCTACCTTATCTGGCCGCTGCAGACGTCCCCCAGACCGGTACCCCTGTTGTCCAAAAAACATATCTTTCATCTCAACGGGCGTCTGTCATCCTCCTCAAATTGTTCACGACTAAATTAGTTGTTTGAGGGTGCCCCGAATGGAAACCTCCCCAACGGCAGGTCGGAGCAAAGGGGATCTCTTGGCTGGCTCTCCCATGATGTCGGGGAAAAAATCCTTTAAGCAGTGCAAAACATTTAATCACCACATCTGCAACAAAAGGGAGTACAAAAAGGTTTATTGTACATGCCAGGCTAGTTCAGCTGGGAGAGTGATGTGCTATGAGAGAAGCACAAGTCAGTCTCAACTTACATACACTTCAAAACTACTCTTATGATACTAATTTTGGCCTAGATCCATATTTAATACAATGTTCACAATAGAAGAAGCTTCCTGCTTTTCCGTTATGTCCCACCCAGATTACATACATTTATTTAAAAAACAGCTCTTTCCTGAGTTTGTGACTTCTCACGCCAAATGTACAGACCACAATGGAAACATTCTTGCTGCTCTGAATTTCCTGTTAAATATTCTAGGCAGGACGTTCTCAGCCCGAATACAATGAAGAGGAAAAACACTTAAACCAGACCGCATTTAGACCTTTCTTGAAAGCTGGCTGTGGGTTATTTCCAGATACAATTGTGCAACCTTAAAATGCACGTTTAAACAGCATTATACTGTTTTTCTGTCTTTACATAATATTTCACAGTTTGTGGGCAAGTGACAGGTAAAACTGAAAAATGAGGTCCTTAATCTAAATTCGAGTTTTGATTCCTTTCAGGAGTATGTTTTCATTACAATGCTTAGCCTCCATTCCCTTGATATTCAAATAAGAAACAACGTCAGTTGTGTGATCTTTACCACGAATAGACCTCACAATAATAAAGTGCAATAGTGCTAGTGGGAAACCTTGCTAGGAACAAAATACATTTTTCCCTCTGAAAAGTACTAATAAAATATATTATCAAACTGTATTGTTAAAATTCTCTGAGTTACTAAAAACCTTTCATAAGGTATTAAGGTATGAACCAGCATGGCCGTTATGCTCTTTTAAAAAACAGAAGTCCTATTTCAGTAAGGTTATATAAAACTTTGTTTTACTAAGCTAAAATAACTTTCTGTTAGCCATAAGCTAGGTGGGATAGCGGTCGTGCTATGCTTTCTATTTGCATTTTAGCTAGCAGCCACACCAGTGCTTGCTTATATCAGAGATCTACTCACCTTTACTCAATTAGTTACACTCTTTGTACCCTAGCAGCCCAACCAATCAGACAATGGCTACACGTTGTCCATTTTCTGCTTAGTGTACAAGACAAAGTTGTGTGATTCTGTGGACTCGACTGTTTACAGTTAACGCCACCCCAGTTCTATTTAAGTGAAGTAATGAGTAATCAGCTTTAGGACTTTCTTTTGATGAGGCATGCCATCGGATTTCGGGCGCAGTAGGGACCGGACTTCATCAACACATTTCCCATATCTCGAGAGGACTGATGAAGCAAATGCGTAAGGCAGAGCATGGATGCTTCCTGGCACATGTGTACCCCATGGGCCAAAAAAGTTGGCTTTTGCAATAGCCCCCTCGGTGTGTCTAATTTGGGGCAGCACAGTAGGTGCAACCACGATTCATTTCTGTAGCTGCACAGCCTACTGTCCCTGGACCCTCCTTGGCCGGCCCAGGCTGGATTAAAGTCTTTCACTGGTAATCCTAAAACCCGCCTGTACAGCATTTCCCTGCAGGCCTGCCTGTTTACAGCGTCTAGAAGGTTTGGTTGTGGCTTCTCCACCAAATAAAGACCTGTTCAAGGGAGGTATGGATGCTGAGTTATTTAATAGCCTCAAATCCTGTTCTCTTGAGATTTCCCTCAGTTTGCTACTTTCTTCCATGCTGTGTAGGGTACGTTTATTTTCTTTACAGCCATTTCCTCTATCTCAAGAGCCTCAATGGCGCCTTGCAGCTAATAATGGCACTGATTGTCCGGGTTCTCGAATATAAATTTCAAGAGTGCCTTTAGTGAATTAGCTGGGGCATTCTTGATCCTCATAAATTTTAATAAGGTAGACTTGCAGTCTAGAGGCTGATTTGCCAAGCCAAATTCCAGTCTTAATCTTAACTGTTGAATACAGCGTGGCAACTGAAATATTTTCTTCTAGGTAGTGCAGTGGAAGTGCTCCAAGACAGGTGCAAAGGCTCCTGGAAAAGCCTGGTGCCCATACTGCAGGGCTGGAAGGAGTGTTGCATTTGTGACCCTAAGCATAAGGGAAGCTGACGGATTACTGAGAATAGAGTTCAGTTAGATGATCTCCTAGGTGATTTCTGCTCCTTTCTTTTTCAAAGTTTTCACATGTGTGATGGTTTTAGCATTTTCTGCAAACCAAACTCCCAGATAATTGCATTGTCTGGCAGTGTTATTAATAATCATACTACCCAAGTGCCAGGTAACATGCTTCTTGTTTCGGTATCTTCTTAAAATGAAGATCTTTGTCTTGTCTTTGCCTTGAGGTGATTTTTCCCATTATAGGTGTTTAGGGTGTTTAGTGTGCATTGGAGATCTGCCTTGGTGTGGTCCATTATCACAATGTCATACGCCTATTGGATGATATGGAGTTTAGTAGGCCTGAGTTTGGTGGTACTAAGCAGCCGTAGTCCAGTGACTTTCTCAATTAGGCAGTATATAGATTAAAAAGTAGAGGTGCGAGAATGCACACCTGCTTTAAACCGCAGAAGGTGTTTATTTTGGGTGTGACTGGGTTGGCTTCTGTTTTCATGTGGACCCATATCCCCATAAACAATGACATTATAGCCCTTAACGGGCTTGAAGGTACGCCACAAGCTGTGAGTTTCTTTCATATTGTTTCACGGTCATTCCTGTCGAATGCCGCACTGTAATCAGTAAATCAGTAAAAAAGTGGTAGCTGATTTCTTTGTATTGCTCGATGTTTTAAAAATGATAGCGCTGCAATGTTATCCGCTGTAAATGCAGCTGCCCGGAAAAAAGGCAGGATTTCATGCTCTAAAACCCATGCCTCCAGATGTTTGAGGAAGGCAGGAGCATAGGCTTTAGCCCCCAGATCCAAAGGCGCAATTAGGCGATAGTTTGAAGATTTGGTCTGGTCCCCTTTCTTATGTATAGGACACCGGATGGACCCCCTCCATGCATCCGATACCATTGCTGTTAAAAATAACTAATTGAAGAGAGGGGTTAACAACCTGGACCACACTTCCAGTATGCATTTAAATATTCAGTCTAGAAGGCCATTTTGGCCAGGTGCTCCATCTTTTTTCATATGCCTGATCATTTTCATGACAGTGTCAGCAGTTATTAGTTCCGGCATTGAGCCTTGGTTTAGATCTACTGCTGCGGACAATACAGTGTAGTGGGGCACAAGTATCTGGTCTGTATATTGTTCCTCCACATTCCTTACTCAGTCCCCCTCTGAGACTCTGTTTTCCCATGTGAGTTTACTGTTTAAACGTTCCTGTTTTTTTTCCTTTAGCATTAGGAATGTGTTAAACCATTCCTTTTGATCCATGGTATTCATTTGCTCCCATGTTGTTTTTTTGTGTGCAGCATTCATATATGCTTAACTGCCGTGGTGTACCTTGCTGTGGTGCTGTGGGGTTTTGTTTGTGTGCTTGCTGAGCCTTATGTGGAGATCATTTGGTGGAAACAATGGTTTTGTATAATGAGTTTGTGCACTCCCTCGCATGCCATTCCTTGGGCAAAGAGCCTGGATGTCATGGCCTAACTAGTAGGCTCTTAGATCTTTTATAGGACTATTCAAACCCTGAGTCGTTCCAACACTCTATATAATTAATGCAAGACATATGGGGACTGACTACATGTAACACATACCCATTTCGGTACACCCACAAATGTTCTTTTCTCTCTTACTCTCAGTACCACATTGCTTGAGCCCCAAATGGGGCTCGAGATAGGTTAATATAACGATTAACCTAACTCGAGCTCCATTTGGGGCTCAAGCAATGTGATACTGAGGGTACAAGAAAAAAAAAATTAGGGCTCTAATGAAATATAATGATTATACAGTACTCGTGTATTACCTGTACCCTAAAATGTCTTGGATACCCACAGTTAGTTACTACGCCAAGGGAGTAGCGTCACCGATAATACCTAGATTGCTCTCCTCTGTCGTGTTGGACACCAGGTTGGCGGTTTTGGGTGGTTTTTATTGCTTACTCCATTCCTTTCTCGCTTTGGCTATGGGAAGACCACATCCATTTACTTTATGTAGGTCGCCTGCTTCAAGAACACCACACCCCTCCTTTTACATACGCTGGTCGTGGGATTATTAGGATGCTTCCCTTCTTAGTTCCTCCACATCTAGCGCGGCAAAACCATATTTCTCACATTAGGTGCGTTATCTGCTGGAGATTCTGGGCATTGTAGTCCCATTTTTAGGTTTTGCCTATGCTTGCAAAATCTCTTGTATAGAAAATCTTTAAAGGTAGGTAGGTGGTGGGCTCTGAGCCCCTTTAATTACTATTGCCTGGCTCCCATGTCCCTTTCGTTTAATGGTTGGCGCTCCTCCTCACCTACGACTTCCTCCTGGGCTTTAAGTCTTCATCCCTGCATGAAGCCTGGACCAAGTACTGCTTCCTGTGGCCATTATGGCCTTTGTCCTTGCTGGTACTCTTGTTTTTCTTTTTGACATGCACTCTTATTGAGAGCGTGTCCCTGCAGTTCCTGTCCTTCACCCCTGCCCTCCTCCACCTCGCCATTGCTTTCACTCACCCCCAAGCGCGAGATTGGGCCTTTGGATTGTTTACTATCTTGCCCTGATGTACTCCTGTCGTATACAAAATAAATATTGTTAAGAGCATAAATGTTATGCATTTAAAAAAAATGTTTGGGCGGTGTCTGTATACTTGCATTGTTTGTTATAACCACAAACATGCAGGTGCTTCAGTGGTGTTTCAAGTTTCCTGTTACAGTGTGGGGTTTTCTCTTGCTTTGGTTGAAGAGCAACAAGGCTTCCTGACTGTCCACATGTTGGGCGTTCTCGGATGGTTGATTAGCCAGTGGATTCCCTGGGTTCTGCTAGGCTTGCTGCCGCATGATTTTCCATGGACTAACAGCTTTCCTAGTGAGGGCACTGAGGACTCAAGACTTGACACAATCAGAGGGCAAGGGTGCAGTAATGGCCAACTGTCTCTTTAGACCACTGTGCCATGTCTTTACATGCTTTCAAACTATGGATACTTAACAAGAAGCTACCTTTGTTATATTTTATGCCCACACATTAACCTGCATGCATTTCTTTGTATTGTTTCTTTGATGCCCAGTGTCTCCTTAAGAGTAATCTGACCTACGTAGGTCATGTAAAGGATTGAGTTTATTTTAGTTGTGAGATACAGTAACCTGTTAGAGGTATGTGCGATCCATATTGCAGTAAAATGGTAAAATACCTTGATGTCTGTTTTTTTTGCTTTTACGTTTGTAAAGAAATACTCTGAAATTAAGTGAACATCCTTTGCCTGATACAGAAAAATATTTCTTTCCAGGTAGAAAAAGCAAAAATACATAAATAAGTAAATTATTGCATGTAGTATATATGCAGATATGCAGGGAGCAAGCAATATGCTCTTTATTACAATTGTTTAGTGTGGGAAGCAAGGTCTGAATAAAACTTCAATCGCACCCATGATTGGCGAATGTCAGGAAAAATGTCCACGTTTATCACATGTTTTTTCCTGCTAATGAAATCTTTCTGATCTCAGGTCCTCTAGACGTAATTTTTCTTTTTCTTGAATGACCAATTATAACACCTTCTATATTGTATGATATGTGAACCTTAACTTATTCTTGAACTGGTTACTCTGTAAACTGGCTAATAGGAGGTAATCAATCTCCTACTCCCTGGGACTGCAGTCCCCTTAATTTGCTGATTTCAGATACATACCCTTTGACCCCTTAGGCTGTTTAACAGATATGTTCCAGATATGTTTTGTGTTCTTGTATAATTTTGATACGCGCCCCATTGTACAATATGACTTGTGACCCATACCTGGATTCTGTTTGATCTGAATAAGTGAGGTATCCTGGGTGACCTGATGACTTTGTATGCTCTTAAAAAGGGTATGATTTATCCCCCGCACCAAGGGACTTACATTTCTGTATTTTTTATTGGCGTTTTGTTGCATATTCTGTGATACATTTCCAAATATGTTCCGTTCTCATTTCTAAATCTGAATCTTACCAGTATTTTTGCTCATTATGAATTATTCGTATCTGCTGAATTTATATAGTCTATTGAAAGGTTTAATATAACCTGACAGATATTTCTTATTTATTGATTTTTAGATGTGTTGTACATTGGTTGACTCCCATGTCACTCGTTTTCTTGCTTCCTATTGGTAAGCACCTCCTCCTCCCCATGTAGCATGGACCAAGTAAAGCTCGCTGTTGTTTCACATAAACATCCCAGCCCCGCCCCCACCCTCCTCCTGCTTTCTTTTTTTACATATTGCACAGCAGTGCTGGCTGCTGTGCAACATGGCTTAAAGGAAAGGAAAAAAAGTGCTGTGCCGCGTCATAGTGCTTTTTTTCACTTTAAGCCATGTTGCACAGCAGCTCGTGCTGCTGTGCGACATGTACAAAAACATTGAGGGGGCGTTAGAGGGCGCACAGCAAGATGGCTGTGCATTAGTGTAGCTCCGCCGGCGGAATCTCAATCCAATCAATATCCGGCTTCCAGACGTGGTAGAATTATAAAATAAAAGTGGTACGGCGCCAGTAGATCGCCCGGGAACAGATTTGCGCCCAGTTGTGCTGCCTGTGAGATGAGCGCAGGGACAGGATCTCGCTAATAAGCTCAGGCTAACTGCGTGGATGTGTACCGGGCTCCTTTGGAAACTACAGAGGCCGGGTGGGGGGGGGGGGGCTTGCTGCTCACGAAGTTGCAGTGCATGTGTATAATTGTGCACTTGCATGCCGGTAAGTTGCCTTGCTGTTCACCTTCCTGATATTAGGCCACATGATACGGCGTAGAGAACTGCGGCTACACGTGCTGGTCTAAAGATACCACAACAGCTCTGCGTAGTGTGGTTATAGTCAACACATTCCACACGTACCAGTGCACATTAAGTGGTCCGCAGCATTGCGAGGGGGCTGATACGCAGGTCTGGACAGAGGTGAGAAGCGACCGCCATTGCTCCCGGAGCACTGAACATAATGGGCAAAACGGACACGACACAATCTCGCATCTCAAATGTAAGGTGGAAGTCAGGCAGATCGCAGCATAAGCAGACCTCGGATTTGGAAGCGGAGGCTCCCTCAGATACTACCCCGAATTTGGAATCTACGCTCCTGGCGATGCAACACAGCCTGCAGTCGATCGATGCGCTAAATCTATGCATGGATCATATGGCGGCCAAACTCGACAAGCAGGGCGCCAGGTTGAGCAACGTGTTTCCATGGCTGAAGATGATCTGCACACTGTCTCTGATAAAGCCCTGAATATGGAAAAAGTGCTTGCAGTCATTCAAGCGAAGAACGAGGGCCTGGAGGCGAGGTCCAGGAGAAATAACCTAAGGATCATGGGGCTGCCGTGGTCGACTAACGTTGGGAAACTGGAGATGTATGTGGAGGGGATGCTCAAAGAGATTTTTGGTGTGGATAACCTGACCCCCTATGTTGATAGTGGAGCGGGCCCACCAATCACTAGCGGCAATTCCGATCCCCGGAGCCCTACCGCGCCCTATCATCGCATGGTTGTTAAACTACAGAGATCTGGATACGATCCTCCGCCTGGCTCACCAAAAAGGCCAAATCACATATCAGGAGAATGCGTTGGCGTTCTTCCCGGGCTTCACCACTGCGGTCCAGGCAGCTAGAAGGGAGTTTATTCCAACAAAAAAGTTGCTGCAGGCAGAGGTAATCCCATATGGATTGACCCAGACTGTGCTTCCAAGATCTTTACTAATCCAAGGGCCGCAATGGAGCACGGGAAACTACTGAAAAAGCATCGCCGTGAAACTACTACTGATCCAGAAGAAGAAGAACAGTGAGACACACTTGGCCATTGTAAACTCTAGGTGTGTAGCTGGGATTTGAACGCTGCTGCCTGCCCGTTCTATTAGCTGCGCTGCGGCTGGATGTTCTTAGGATTGGAACAATTGGTATTTAACTCATAATGCATGGGGGCCTCACCCCTTATCAGGGTCCCACTGTTATAAGATAATGTTGTATGTGGCTGAATAGGCCGTAGAAATAGGAACTTTGAACACTGAATATCTGCCATGTCGAATCATAAACAACTCGGCCACCTCCACTCATTAAGTGGGAGGCTGATTGCAATCTTGTGTCCCCTATTGGGTGTGCCAGACTGTTCGAGTATTGGGATGTTTTGTATCAGACTGGGATGTCTTTAGCAAGTTGGGGGTGCTGAAGTGGGTGGAGGGAATGGGGGAATATGGCAGCTATGGAACAATGTAAATACAGTGTACATTTTAATACTCTGGTCTCATCAAGGTAACCCATGTAGTGCAATTTCACAAGTGTATAGGCTAATGCTGGTCCGGGTGGTATTGTTAAGCTAATAACATGGAATATGCGTGGGCTCAACAACCCCAAAAAGATCCGTAATGTGCTAGCTTTCGTAGATAGGCAGGATGTGCAGGTTGCGTTTCTGTAGGAAACACATCTCACTAGACACACTGAGCTCGGTATGGGGGCCCGATGATTCTGGTCAAGTAGGGCACTCCATTCACATTACTCAAGTCTGAGGAGGATGAGCAAGGGAGGGTGCTTCTGGTTATGGGTAAGCTAGGAGACCCAAAAGTGCTGTTTGTAAACACGTATGGGCCCAACACTGATGATCCATTTTTTTTAACGATGTCTGGAGGCGTATATTATCCTTTACACCCTCTGTTGTAATATATGGTGGTGATTTAAATATTAGTTTGGACCCCCAATTGGACTGCTCCACTGCTGCGATGGGTAGGGGTAAACAGGCTATACAGGTGGTGGCTGAACTGATGGAGGCTGAGGGACTCATGGATATGTGGAGGTCTCGTAACCCGAGAGGGAGAGTGTGCATTCGTATCTACAGTACATGGCTCTGGGTCCAGGTTGGACTATTGGCTGCTCACCAAGGAGGCGGCACCCTGGACTGTCTCCATAACGCACTTAGCTAAAACGTGCTCCTTGTACTGAAGGTGCCGACCTGTGTTAGGCTCCTGTTTCAATCGCGGCTGCAGCTGTCTGCCCTACTGGATCCTGTGTTCCGTGCCAGAACTGATGCTGCTATCACTAGGGGGGTTGGTGGACAGTGCAGGCACACTTTGGGAAGCCTTCAATATTACCATAAGGGGGGAGTGTATTAGAGCCCAGGCGGGTTTACTGAAAGATCTTCGAAACAGGATTCGTGGCCCAGCTGATAAGATCACTGCGCTAGAGTGCGACTATGAGCTGAACCCCTCACTTAAAACTTTGGCCCACATATGAGAATTAGTATCTGAATATAATTAAACGGCTGAACAGGAGATACTACATGGATCTAGGAGATGCAAGGTGCGCTATTATGGGGAGGGGGTTAAACCCAGTCGCTCGTTAGCACATACATTGTCGCTGTCTAAGGGGCAGGAGCATATTGTTGAATTGATGGACGAGGACGCTGTGGCCCGATACTCCACGCCAGAGATTAGTAAGGTATTTATAGATTTTTTTCCAAGCTATATGGGGCAAGACAGATAGCCACTGAGGATGGCTATCTGACGGCCAGCGTCAGTATTTGACCCAACCTTTCGATGTGGAGGATGTCAAGTAGGCCATAATGTCCCCTTCCTACTTGCAAGGCTGCGGGTCTTGATGGTTTACCTAGTGAATTGTACAAGGCCTATGTTGAGGTTTTGGCTCCGCAATCGCTGAAGGTATTTGCTGAGGCCTACGAGACTGGTATATTGCCCCTACCCTCATAGAGGCTTTACTTGTTACACTCTTAAAACCAGAGAAAGCCGCGAATAAGTGTGAGTCGTATAGACCACTGTCCCTCATAAATATTGATACAAAAATCCTAGCGAAAATTATTGCCTGCTGAATACAGCCCCTGATTCCCAATCTGATCCTCCAGGACCAATCGGGTTTTGTCCTCAAGCGCTCTACCATACATAATCTCAGGACCATCTTTGCTGTGATACACCACTTAGACCCTGAAATCCCTTCTGTGGCGGTGCTTCTAGACGTGGCAAGAGCCTTCAATTCGCAACAGTGGGGGTACATGTTTGTGGTCCTGCAATGAATGGGAATGCTGCCATTTTTTCTGAAGTGGGTATGTTCATTGTATGCAAGCCCAGTTGCCAGGGTGCGAGTCAATGGCTGGGTGTCTGATGCATTCTCAAAATGTAGGGGCACAAGGCTGGGCTGTCCTCTTTATCCTATCTTTTGTCTTTGGCACTAGAACCATTGGCATGCAAGTTACGTCAAAAACATGCTGAGGCCACTCTGGGGTTTAGGCAGCAGAGCCAATAGGTCTCGCCTCTGGGACCTTATAAGTGTTTAGCCATGCAACAGTTGGTGTTGTTGCACCAAGGATATTGTGCTGCTTAACTAAATACTTATAAGGTCACAAAAGTGAGACCTATTGTCAATGTCAATGCTTGGATTCAAGGCGGAGGGGAGATGGGTGCAAGGCGGAGGGGAGAAGGGTGCAAGACAGAGGGGAGAAGGGTACAAGACAGAGGGGAGAAGGGTGCAAGGCAGAGGGGAGAAGGGTTCAAGGCAGAGAAGGGTGCGAGGCGGAGGTGGAGAAGGGTATAAAGGAGTAGGGGAGAAGGGTGCAAGGCGGAGGGGGAGAAGGGTACAAGGCGGAGAAGGGTGCAAGGTGGAAGGGGAGAAGGGTGCAAGGCAGATGTGGAGAAGGGTGCAAGGCAGATGTGGAGAAGGGTGCAAAGTTTTTAAAAATGTACAAATTTGTTTGCCCACCATCTTCTCTTTTACCTCCCATTTAAAAAACATTCTTGGTATGACTCGTACTTAGGAAGCGTTTGGTCAGCTTCATATTAACCCTGTTGTACCTGATAGTGCTCTAATGTTAGTTTATCCGCCACTTCCCTTTGCTAGGCGGTCATCCCCATGTAGCGAAGATTACATGGACAAGTAAATCTATAGACTACATTTTTTGTGTTGTAATTGGTGTATGCTCTAAAGATCCATGGTGTTTTGAGTCCTAGGTCCACTGTTTTCCCTTTTAAAGACCAGATACACACACTATAATTACAGCATGGATAATGTGCTGTGACAGCTGGTAGATCCCATAAAGTGTGTATTCTGATGTCCTGTCTGTTAGCTTGTAGTTTTGGTCTTGTGTGGACTACCATATCATTAATAGATTTCCTTCTTTTAAATGTCAACATTGGTGGTTTGAAATTCAGTGATGTTAATGTCAAAATTCTTAAATTTTTGTTTATTACATTTTCACTCTGATTGAGAAGGGATCATATGCAGTAGCACAAATGAATCTATCTTTGGGGCCTAAGCAATTTGGTACTGAGGGTAAGAGAGAAAACAAAATTTGGGAGTGTACGGAAATGGGTATGTGTTAAATGTCGTCACCCCTGTATGTTACTCGTGCATTATAGAGTATTGGAATGGAGATGAATTACAACGAAACTTCGGATACTTTACAGAGTTCTAAATGCTTGTGTTGAGGGATCATAGAGATAACAAAATAAAAGTGCATTTCCTGTTCACAGGCAAATACCTTCTAATATAAATAATGAAAAGAGTATGTAGAGTTCTCTGGTCACTTGAAGAAGAGGACACGCAAAACATGAGAACATATGGATTGATGATAGTTATGAGAAGCTTCTTTTATCTTACTAGGTTTACTGCCAGGCCCCTAAGGGGCCTGGCAGTAAACCTAGTAAAGTAAGTTAGTCCACGTATTAGATTTGTCCCAATAATATACACATACACTTGGCCATATATGACTGTAACGGATGAGATACGCTGCAGTATATATGATCAAGGATTGGCTTTATGGCGTGCAGTGAACAATGATGGTGAAGCAAAGAATTATTCTAGCATTGTGTGTGTATGTTTTGCTGTGATCACACATTTGAATTTTGAGTTTTCTCATATGCACAGAGGCACTTTATAGAATGAATGCCCATATGTTTGAAGAAACTAAGCTATTGTGGATACATTATATAAATATATTTTGATACTGTACAGGTTTCTCTTCAATGATCAGGTAGGAGAGCCTTATGCCTCCTTTAGAAAACACACGCCTAGAGTTAGAAAAGACTGGTAGAGGGGTCTAGGAGCCCTGAAGAAGTCCTAGTGACCCATAGGGCAGTCTTAAATTCAGCTGAAAAAGGTTGGCATACGAGGGAGGCAGGAATCCGTGGATTTTCACTTTAGCATCCTTTTGAATTGTTTTTAAACCATGGTATGGGACCCTTTGAATAAATAAATATAGAGTATTTCTATAACCATCTTTAGCTTGAACTGGACCTCCTGTCATCGTCCACATAACTATACATATAAGAGCTCCCAGATTCGGTTGAGCTCACCTAGTTGGCAGTGTACTACCTAGGTGAGAAAAGGCACAAATGATGAAATATGCTACCTTTGGGTGGATGAGGTGTCTTATCTTTTTTTTTTTTTTCGGCATTTCAGTTAAAATACAGTAACATTACAAAACAGCCAGACTTTCGCTCTTCAGTACTGCGTAATCAATACCTAAGACCATCATGTGGATAACAATTGCATTTAGAAGCATAGACATTCCTTTGCATAGCCCCCACAATAACAAACTATGACGTCCCTGGAGTAGAGTTGAATCATAAACTTAGTGCGACAAACCACTCCCATCTCCCCTTCACACCCATAAAAAATAAGTGGCATAATCAGGGCAAACGATCTTTAGATAGCTACATGAATTACTACCCCATAAAGGAGTCCTACATCCTAATTGGTTTCCCCCCCATGTCGGGCCTATGAACCCTCTCCCACAGTCAGCTCTTGATGTGCCCTAGCCCACGCAATAAATGGTTCCCAAATATCCTTTGGTCGAGATTTGGACAGCATCAATTCCCAGAAAGTGGTCAACTGTGAGTGGCCAAAAGAGATGTCTTTTATCCAATCTTCTTTAGATGGAACCCTCCTACCTCCCCAATGAATGGCAACACGTCTTTTGGCATAAAGGAGTAGTAAAACGTGCAGTTTCCTTACTGTGACAGGTGTGTCCTTTACGTACCCCAGTAACCCCTGTCTGGGATCCGGATCCCCAGCCATCCCGGTTATTTGGTGTATAATATCAAACACATTGGACCAATATGTTTCCAATTGTGGGCAGTCCCATGCAACATGCAAGAAACCAGCCTGAGCCATCCCGCATCTCCAGCAACAATCATTGTCTTTTAGACCTATTCGGTGCATGTGGGTAGGTGTCCTATAAAATCTGTGAAGGAATTTAAAATGTATTAGACGAAGCTTGTAGTTAGGGGAGAGGGCAGTTAGCTGACTGCAACTGTACAACCATTGGTATTCCGTGAGCGGAAGCTGTAGGTCCTCATTCCACGTCATGAATGCCTTGGGCTTCAAAACGGGTGCCGATGTCTGCATGTGTGTGTATATCCTAGTAATGAGACGGCAGGTGTCTCTTATCTTTAATAATCATGTAGGGTAGACCAAAATATGTTATTTTCAGATCATTTAAACATCGTGTACATATCACAAACAAGCAATCTATCCATTCCAAGTCTCACACCTACTATTTCAATGGCAGTCGTAGACCTAGCAGTATTAATAACATAGTCTCCTACTACAGCTACGGCGGGAAGTCATTGGCATCAAGCTGGCATAACATTCAGCATTAATTTTGCAATATGTGAGACTTTGTAACCAGTCCTGTAATTTGGGGGCAGTTTTCCGGCCCCAGTGTATGGCAACTTCCCTTTTGGCCAAAAGTAGTTCTAAGGAGGCCAACTTCCTGACTTTCTTGGGGATCTGTACCGTGTATCCTAACAGCGCAATCTCAGGGACAGGATTCAGAGGATGCTGATTATTTTCCCCAGGGTCGTGTGTACGCCCATCCAGTAAGCCTGCAAGCGGGGGCAAGTCCAAGCTAAGTGTATGAAATCGTCATGTGGTGCAGCGCATTTCAAACATGAATGGGACCAGGTAGCATCTATCTTGTGTGCCATAGTAGGAGTAAAGTAGGCTCGACGGAGAAACTGAAAGTGAAGCAGTTTATGTCTACTATTGAGGGAGTTTTCTTTGGTGGCCCCGCAGCACTTTGCCCATTGGTCATCTGTTATTGGCCCTCCAATATCTACCTCCCAGGCTTGACGTAGTTTGGTATCACATATTGGTATCATCGCAATACTAGCTTTGTACATTTTGGAAATTAGTCGGGCGCAGTCAGGGTTCTCTATCACTAATGGAAGTGGGGGAAATGAGTCCGGCTCGATAGGGAATAAGGGTAATACGTCCCGCAGTGCCGACCTTACACGAGCCATGATGAAGCGTGTCATGAAACCACAACCTGCCAACCTAGCGTCCTCATCTAGGGAGAAAACATGCCCCTTGGGGAATAGATCACCCATTTTGTTCATGCCTAGTGTAGTCAGTGTGCGCTGCACTAGGCCCTCTTCTGTGAGTGTGAACCATCGGGCATTTGGCAGGGGAAGAGAGGAAGAATATAGATGCGCCACGCCGGTGAATTTCCTCAATTTTCCCCAAGCCCAGGAGGTGGTGGAAACTGTCTGTATGTCACATCTGTCTCGAGGGAATCCTCCAGGGAGTACTGCGGATAGTTTGCCCGGGAGTACAAGGTCCGCTTCTGGTCGGAGAAACGGTATACGTGCATCTGGGTGGTACCAGGCGTGAGCATACCGACATTGTGCCACTAAATAATACAATTGTAAGTCTGGGACACTAAACCCCCCTCTGTCGTACGGTAGTGTTAGGATTGACCGGCGAATGCGTGGTTGTCTCCCTCCCCATATCAACCGGACCAGATGCGAACGTACTGTGCGAAAAAAGACGTCCGTGAGTGGAATAGGAATGTTATTAAAAAGATATATAAATTTGGGAAAGACTACTATTTTCAGAATTGCCACCGACCCGCTAACGACAATGGTAGCCTCAGCCATTTATCAAACACTGGCATAATTAATCTCTTGGCTTCCTGTGTGGTGTCGAATTCATTGTCACAAAAAGAATCGCTTCCCGAGTTATAAATCCCCAGTTCAGTTAAGATCCTGGATTACCATTTAGCATCACCCTATACAGGGAACAAAGGACTAGTGACTGTCATACGGGTATGGGTGACACAGCAACCCTACCAACAGCATCTTCAAGTATGTTTCCCGGCATCTCATCTAGAGGCGGAGAGGCATTCCCCCCTCCCCCCCATCAACAGACACTCGGCTATCTAATGCAGACATTTTGACATTAACTGTAATGCCGCAGCAGATGAGTCTGATTAATGTATGACATGCATGATACTAAAATCCAATTAAAAGGTTTTGCAAAAAAGAATGAGCAATATTACTCCAAACGATTTAAGAAAACTTGTTTGTGATTCTAGTAAGAATAGGACACGCGCTTACTTATTATTGCCTGCAAAGCGAAAACGCTACCAGCTGTTTTTTCTAGGAAACATCTGCCCACCTGATTGTTCCCTGCTTCCCCTCTATTTACTTGCTCCTACCTGGGATTCTCTACTCGTGAACCTACCGCACCCACAATGTGTATTTAATTGATAATGGTTTGCTGCACTATTTGTTACTGTGTTGTCTTGAAAACTGAATAAATAAATCTAAAAAAAAAAAGAAAAAACTGCCCACATGCTAGTCTACAGACTGACTCTTTTCAGGTTTTAGGTGGAGAGTGAAATTTAGGATTGTTAGTTTTATGCATTGCGAAAACTGGTGGCTGTCTTTCTCCATTATAACCTTTCAAAACATTAAGACTGTCAACAGCTGAGATTACCCAACCACCACAAAAAATGAACCACGATTTAGAATTGTTACTTAAAGCTGTCACTGTTTTTTGGCCTGATGCCCTCCCTGTGGGGCATCCTGCCCCGGCTCAAAGGAGCTATATTTATTTCTTCAATAATACCCTTGCGCGTCGCTAGGCGTCGTCTGCGGCTCTGCGTCCATCATCGGCGTCGTGATCGCCGGTATGACGTCGTCGGAGTACTTAGACGACGCCCTCGCGCGCTGACGTCAGTTCTTCTTTTTTCCGCGCCAGTAAGCGCATATCCGGGAAGAGCATACCCTTTTAGTCACTTTTTAACTAAACATTTTGAACTTTTTTGGTTCCTATTTCGAGTCGACCTCGACTCCTGGTGCCGGTAGGGATGCCCGGGTTCAAGCCGTGTGACGCCTGTCACCGCCTGATGTTGGTCACGGATCACCACCGCCGGTGTATCTACTGCCTTGGGGCTGACCACGATGCCGAGTCGTGCCTAGACTGCTGGGCCTTGACCTCGAAGGCTAGGTGGGAGCGGTCCCGCAAGCTGCTCGAGATCCGGCAGTCGGCTCCGCGCCGCTCAAGGTCCTGGTCGAGGACCGGTTGCGGAGCCGCAGCCATCACCGCTCATCGGGTTCCAAGTCCTCGCATTCCGGTAAGTCGAAGCACAGCAAGAAGTCGAAGAGACGACATCGCTCATCTGACTCCCCTCGCCGGTCGCGCGACTCGGCTGAGGGTTTGGGTGGCACCACCCGCGCGGCTCCATCGGAGCCGCAAGAGTCGGGCCCCATACCCTCCGGTCCCTGGGCCCGATACGACTACGACGGAGATCCGAGACTTCCTCGTGGCCATGAGGAGTCTCGCTCCGCCGTCGAGGCCTGCCGGCGCGCCTTTGTGTCCAGCAGGCCCGACTGGGGGGCCTAGCGAGCCGGCGGCTCCGGCGTCGGCGCCGTTGTCGACTTTGGTCCCGACGCCGCAGGCCCCCGGGGGATCCAGGCCTGGATCCCGGTCGACGCCGGTCGACCTTACGATCCCTCCGCCGGTGCCGACCCCTCGGTGCCGCCGTCGTTCCCAGGTTTAGTCCCATTCCGGGCCCGGCATCAGAGCGGCGCCGCCCCGGCGCCGATGGATGACAGATTCATCTACCGCCCGGCTCCGACCTTTCCACCTGTCTACCAGGAGTCGGATGACAGGGACGACTGGGAGGGGTCTGAGGACCCTCTGGCACAGCAGTGCTGGTTATCTCAGGACTGGGCAGAAGAGCTGGGGGATTCCAGTGGTCTTGACACCTCCCCTGACACTGGCTTCATTTCTCCTCCTTCCGTGGCTACGGAGGAGGGTGCTACCTATTCTGTGGTGCTGCGCAGGGCTGCGAGGTTCTTCAGCTAGAGCTCCCTGCAGTGGCCGTGAGGACTAACCTAATCACTGAAGTGCTTCAACCGCCGGTAAGCTCCTCGGAGCCTCTGCTGCAGTTCAATGAAGCACTGACTGACGTTCTGATGGGCACCTGGTCCAATCTCTACACAGTCCCTCCTATGGACTGGAACGTAGCCCGGCACCACCGCCCGCACCGGGCAACCCTAGCTTTCTGTCGGTGCACCCCACGCCTGAGAGGCTGGTTATCCAGGCCTCTACCTCCCAGACCGCCTTCCCGTCCGCTCCCCCGGATCGGGAATCCAAAAGGTTGGAACAGTTTGGAAAGAAATTGTTCTTCTCCCTTAGTTTGGGGTTGCGGTCTATCAACATCGCTTGCCTTTTGGACTGTTACACCCACTCTTAGTGGGATACGGTGGCGGACGTGCTGCCCCAGTGTCCGGGGGAGGCCCCGACACGGCTCGCCCAGGCTCTTGCCGAGGGGCGGGATGCGGCACGTTACTCGATACGATGTGGGCTTGACACAACGGACCCGCTAGGTAGGGCAATTGCGATCACGGTGGCGATTTGTCGCCATGCCTGGCTGAGATCCACGAATTTCTCCGGGGATTGTAGGAGAGTAGGGTCTGCTTCCTATGGTCACCCCCACTTTTTGCTTTTGCTTCACTGGTTTTCGATTTAGATGTGGCTGTGGGCCTGCTAATCAGACCCACAGCCCAGCTGTTCTCTCTCTAAATTCACACTATGTACTTTAGGTACATAACCCAATTGGTAAGGATCACCCTATAGAGCCCTGTATAGTGTCTCCCTTGCGGCCAAGGAGTGGCCACCCTGTGCAAACAGGCACCACCAAGCGACCTGCCGTTTGCTTTGCCCAAGTTCTACGAGGAACCAACTGCAGAGCCCGACCAGCGCCTTGACTTCCAGACTTCTCCGACCCTGATCCACAGCAAAGCTGAGATCCGTGGAGGCAGCGAGATACGTGGGACCGGCTACCTGGGAAAATTGGCTACTAGCTTCCAGCGCAGCTTCTGAGGCATCCTCGAAGTTGTGCTCTGGGGATTGAGAAGCCCCAACCCCGAGCACCATCTGCACCGAAGATCAGCCCTCCACACTCCACGAGTTCTGCGTGGGGCCCTTCTGCATTTTCCTGCTCGACGCGTCTGTCCGGTTGCTTGCCCGTTGGCTAGTAGCCTCAGTGACGACGAACCCTTGACTTTCCACCGCTGGTTTGGCTCCTCCAGACTGGCCCTTGCTTCCCTGCGAAAGAGAAGCACCTCAGGCCTTCCTGGTCTGCAACAGAATTGAATCCTTCATTCTGCGTGGGTTGCGCTTGCCAAGGCTTGTTGGGTCCGAACTCGACAACGACGCCGCCAACAGCAAGAGCCCTCGTGGGACAGCTCACCTCCTGGCTCTGGTCGTCCTCGACGCCTCCTGGTACCCGTGGCTGCTGCGACAAGCTTCACCTCATCACCTGCATCTTCACGACATCGCCTGGTTCCTTCCTGGTTCCTTCCCGGCTCCTGACTGGTGACCTAGACTCTGTCACCTCTGCTTGCAGGTACCCTCCTTCTTGATTCCAACCTTGGAATCCACCGGACACTCTTCACTGACTGCCTGTCGGCACCTTTTTTTCAGGCATCCATAGGAGTCGACGACGAAACCCGACGCAAGTTCACACCTATGCACCCGCAGCCCGTGGGCTAGGTAAACTGAGTACTCCGGTGCTCACAAGGGTATTGACTATCCTAGGGTCTAGTTTCCAAGTCTCTAACTCCTAGCTCTTTCCAAAGTGTCCTAAAACTCTTTATTTCTAAACACCACTATTTCTATCGACTTTAACGCATTACGCGTGAGTGTTTCCACTCTGCACCTGAATCCCGTGGGCCTCCCACTGCCTAGTAACTGGTAGTATAGTGTATCCCCAGCGATTCCCTAGGCCTAGGCCTAACCTGTGTTCGTGACAGTGGTCCTTATACCACTTACTTAGTATATGGTTTGCGTGGCCCCTAAGGCCTAACTGTATTACTTACTTGTGTGACTTATGTATGCTTAAATAAGACTGTGTTGTACTTACCTCGAATCTCATAAAGAGTGCTGAGGGTATTTTGACTAGAATAAATACATTCTATTTTCATATATATCTGTTGTGGTGTCCTTTCATTTGGTATTCAAGGGATTGCAAATGGTATAACAGCTGGCTTCACATGCCATACAGAGTTTAGCCTAAGACTGCTCTTGTCCATGCTACCACTAGGATAGCTGGTCTATAAGGTTGACTTTACAACCAATCACCATAAGGGTTGTTTGGACTGATACAAGGTGTACACTAGAACTAGTGACATCATATATCAGGCCAACTTCTCACATTGGTGAGCAGCGGTTGGGATCTGAGCTTGCTGTTGTGATACCATTGCAATCTTGAGATATCAAATTGAAAGATCACAAGGATATTTGTCAGGTACATATAACATAGCTTATAAATACTTAAGTTCTACTGAACTTAGTTGTTGTAGGTTGAAGGGCCTAGCACACCCTGACTACAACTACTAGAGAGGTTTTAGTAGATACAACTAGTGTAGGTAGGTGCACACACCACACCCTCACTAGATCATGTCTCTGAGAGGAGATCAAGATGATTCTCTCTCAGGAGGGGGATATCCTAGAAAGATACCCTCTAGATATGATACCCTAACTTTTCAGGAGATGAGACACTTGTGTACCTCCAGAAAGTTAAAACAGGGTTCAACCCCTACCCTCATTTATCTAGTGGAGATCTTAGAAGAATATGATGCTCAGAGAGCCTCCCAGGATGGTACCTTAGGTACCAATGAGGGTCTACCCTCCACAGAAGACTCCCCTCACAATTCTGATCAAGATGAGTCAGCAGGGACTTCAGAAGATGAGGTAGACAGCCAGGTCCAAGTTAGGAGACTTAGCCAGGCTAACTTAAGCCTACATGGGAGTCAGAATGGGGTCCCCCCATTCAGACCCTCAAGTGGACTTAACCAGAGAAGCAGGAGAGGAAGATCCCCTTCCAGGGAATCTATCCACTCCCATGTCTCTAATAGCTCCAATGCCTCTTCTCACAGGGGAATGACTTCTCCACAGAGAAAAGAGCATCAGGCCAGAATGAGGGAAGTCAATCTGAGGATTGAAAGGGAAGAACTTGCGCTTGCCAAAGAGAGACTTGCTCTGGCCAGAGAGCAAAAGTTAAGTGGGTTAGAACCCACTGGTGGCAGCACTATCCCCAAGGATAGAGAGAGGACCTATTACAATAGAAACCTGAGCAAGATTGTCCCTCCCTACAAGTGTGGGGATGACATCCACAAGTGGATAACTGCTTTGGAGAGGGCTTGCAAAGTACAGCAGGTACCCCAAAGTCAGTGGGCAGCTATCTTGTGGCTCTCCTTCTCTGAGAAAGGTAGAGACAAGCTCCTCACAGTTAGTGATGAGAATGCTGACAATTACACTGTCCTGAAGAGTGCTCTGATTGATGGGTTTGGCCTAACCACTGAACAATACAGGTTGTTGTTCAGGGATACCCAGAAGACACAGACTCAGGACTGGACTGACTTTGTAGATTGTGCCACTAAGGCTTTGGAAGGCTGGTTATTGGGTAGTAAGGTTAAGGACTATACAGGATTGTATAATTTGATCATGAGAGAACAAATCCTTAACAACTGTCAAAACCAGTTACTGCATCAACACTTGATTGACTCTGACCTAACTTCTCCCCAGGAATTGGGAAAGAAGGCAGATAGGTGGGTCAGGACTAGAGTTAAGCAGAGAAACCAGAACCAGGGCGGTGATCAGAAAAAGGCAGACCAGAAGGGTAATGAGCAGAAATCAAAAGACCAGAAGTCTTCACCAGGCCCCCAAAAGGCTCAGAGGGAGGGTGGTCCCAAAAAGGATAAAAAGAAAGATGGCCAAAAGAAACCTTGGTGTAACTATTGTAAGTCCAATTCCCATTGGTATAGTGAATGCACCAAAAAGGACAAGCCCCCAGCCACCATTGCCCCAAAGGCAACTGTACCCCCTAGTCCAGCTGTAAGTGGTGGTTCCCAGCAAAAGTGTGTAATAGGGTTAACGCTGGGAACTGAAGTGGATTCTGGCCTAGTCAGCATACCCACTCAGGCTGTTCTGATCTGTGATGGGGACATAGCTTTGTCCTCTACTGTGGGTCCCAGTAACCTGGGCAAGTACAGACAGATTACTTTAATCAACCAAAGAATGGCTCAGGCCTACAGGGACACAGGTGCTAGTGTCACAATGGTGACACCTGCCTTTGTGGACCCTGGACAGATCATGCTAGGTGAGAATTACCTAGTGACCAACGCTAGCAATGCCACTACCTCCCATAGTGTGGCAATTGTTAACTTCTCCTGGGGAGGGGTAACTGCCCTCCAGAAAGTTGTGGTGAGTTCAGACCTTCCTGTAGAGTGTCTGTTGGGAAATGACCTTGAAACTTCAGTTTGGGCTGAAGTGGAGTATAGGACCCATGCAGAAATGCTGGGAATAGATGCACATGTCCTTGCTGTGACTAGGTCACAGGCCAAAATGTGCAACACTGAACAAGTGCTGGATCCTGGGACAATGGACCAGACACAACCCAAGAGAAAGAGCAGTAGGGTGAAGGCTGTACCTTCCCCCCTGCCTCAGGTAGAGAGTCAGCCCTCACAGGAGGATGATTCTAAGGGCCCTGAAGGAACTGTCCTAGAAGAACTGGAACCTGACCAGGTTGAGTTTCTTGGGACAGGGGGACCTTCAAGGGCAGATCTGAGGCAGGCACAATTAGACTGTCCTTCTCTTGAACCCCTCAGACAGCAGGCTGCTGCTGAGGCTGCAGGGAATGCTCAAGGTACCCATAGAGTGTATTGGGATGAAGGGCTGCTGTACTCGGAGACTAGAGACCCCAAGCCTGGTGCGTCCAGGAGGTTGGTCATACCATTGAGTTTCAGAGGCTTCCTTCTTACCTTGGCCCATGATATTCCCCTTGCAGGACACTTAGGCCAGAATAAGACTTGGGGCAGACTTGTCCCTCACTTTCACTGGCCTCACATGTCAGAAGATACCAAGGAGTTTTGTCGCTCCTGTGTCACCTGCCAAGCCAGTGGCAAATCAGGTGGCACCACAAAGGCCCCCCTCATACCACTACCTGTGGTGGGGGTCCCCTTTGAGAGAGTGGGGATAGACATTGTTGGACCAATGGACCCCCAAACAGCATCTGGGCACAGATTCATACTGGTGATAGTGGACCATGCCACCAGGTACCCAGAAGCTATACCCCTGAGGACCACAACAGCTCCTGTTGTGGCAAGGGCCATACTTGGAGTATTCTCCAGAGTGGGTTTTCCAAAGGAGGTTGTCTCTGACAGAGGTGCCAACTTCATGTCAGGATATTTAACTGCAATGTGGAAGGAGTGTGGTGTTAACTACAAATTCACTACACCCTATCACCCACAATGCAATGGGCTTGTGGAAAGGTTCAACAAGACCCTAAAAGGAATGATAAAAGGTTTACCAGACAAGCTTAGGCGAAGATGGAACATCCTTTTACCCTGCCTTCTGTTTGCTTACAGAGAGGTCCCACAAAAGGGGGTTGGCTACAGCCCTTTTGAGCTTTTGCTTGGGCATCCTGTAAGGGGACCCCTGTGTCTAGTAAGGGAAGGATGGGAGAGACCTCTCAGACAACCCAAACTGGATATAGTGGATTATGTACTTGGCCTCCGCTCCAGGATGGCAGAGTATATGAAGAAGGTTTCTAAAAACCTTGAGGCAAGCCAAGAACTCCAAAAAGCTTGGCATGACCAAAAGGCTGTGCTGACTGTGTACCACCCAGGACAGAAAGTGTGGGTGTTGGAGCCAGTGGCCCCAGCAGCACTCCAGGACAAATGGTCTGGACCCCACACTATTGTTGAACAGAAGGGAGATGTCACCTACTTGGTGGACCTTGGGACTCCCAGAAGCCCCCACAGGGTGCTTCATATCAACAGGTTAAAGGCATATGTTGACAGGGCAGACATGGGCTTACTCATGGCTACAGATGAGGGGCAGGAGGAAGTGAGTGACCCTCTCCCAGACCTGCTGACTCAGAACCCTGATGATGGTTCAGTTGATGGTGTGGTCTTTTCTGACACCCTCACTAACCATCAGCAACAGGACTGCAGAGAAGTTCTGCAGGCCTATAGACATATGTTCTCACTGACCCAAGTCAGACAAACTGGTGCACCCATGAGGTGGACACTGGTGACAGTCTGCCTGTGAAGAGTAAAATCTACAGGCAACCTGACCATGTCAGGGACTGCATAAAGATTGAGGTACAAAAGATGTTGGAGCTGGGAGTCATTGAACCTTCAGAGAGCCCTTGGGCTAGTCCTGTAGTACTTGTGCCAAAACCTCACACCCAAGATGGTAAGAGAGAGATGAGGTTTTGCGTGGATTACAGAGGTCTCAATGCGGTCACTAGGACAGATGCCCACCCAATACCTAGGGCAGATGAGCTCATTGACAGATTGGCAGCTGCCAAGTTTTTGAGTACATTTGACCTGACAGCAGGCTACTGGCAAATCAGACTAGCTGAGAGTGTAAAGGCCAAAACTGATTTCTCAACCCTAGAAGGACATTATCAATTTGTGGTAATGCCCTTTGGCTTGAAGAATGCACCTGCCACTTTCCAAAGGTTGGTGAATCAAGTCCTTACAGGCCTGGATGACTACTGTGCAGCTTATCTTGATGATATTGCTGTCTTTAGCTCCACCTGGGAGGATCACCTGGTCCACCTGAGGAATGTTTTAGAGGCCCTGCAAAAGGGAGGCCTCACTATCAAGGCCACTAAGTGCCAGATAGAGCAGAGCAATGTTGTGTACCTGGGCCACCTAGTAGGTGGGGGTCAGGTTCAACCACTGGAGAGCAAGATCCAGACCATAAAGAACTGGACTCCTCCAATTACCCAGACACAGGTCAGAGCTTCCTTGGGCCTGACTGGGTAATACAGAAAGTTTGTTAAGAACTATGGGTCCATTGTGACACCACTTAATGACTTGACCTCTGAGAAGATGCCAAAGAAAGTTCAGTGGACAGTAAGCTGTCAGAAGGCATTTGATGACCTGAAGCAGGCCATGTGCACTGCACCTATTCTGAAAAGTCCAGACTACTCCAAAGAGTTCATTGTCTAGACAGATGCTTCTGAGTTGGGTGTGGGAGCTGTTCTTTCACAACTGAATATAGATGGTCAAGACTAGCCCATTGCTTTTATTAGTAGAAGGCTGACCCCTAGAGAGAAACGTTGGTCAGCTATTGAGAGGGAGGCCTTTGCTGTGGTTTGGGCCCTGAAGAAGCTGAGGCCATACCTGTTTGGCACTCAATTCAAGATTCAGACAGACCATAAGCCCCTCTTGTGGCTAAATCAGATGAAGGGTGAAAACCCCAAACTTCTTAGGTGGTCCATTTCCCTACAGGGGATGGACTTCACAGTGGAACATAGACCTGGGACTGACCATGCCAATGCAGATGGACTCTCTAGATATTTCCACTTAGAACATGAAGACTCAACTGGTCAAGGTTAGTTTAATGTCCCTAAGTTTGGGGGGGGGGGTCTGCTTCCTATGGTCACCCCCACTTTTTGCTTTTGCTTCACTGGTTTTCGACTTAGATGTGGCTGTGGGCCTGCTAATCAGACCCACAGCCCAGCTGTTCTCTCTCTAAATTCACACTATGTACTTTAGGTACATAACCCAATTGGTAAGGATCACCCTATAGGGCCCTGTATAGTGTACAATAGGTACCCAGGGCATGGGTGTACCCTAGGCCTACCAGGGGCTGCAGCATGTATTATGCCACCCCTGGCTGCCCTCCCATCATGACACAACTGGCTGATTACTCAGCTGGGGCAAGGTCGTGTAATCACCCCTTACCTTGCTTAGGTATAGTATTCCTATACCTGCCTTATATATAGACACATGGGTACGTTTCGGTCACTCCTATGGCAGGCCTTAACAATCCTGAAGGCAGAGTGCTTGGTAACATGTGAGATGGTGCTCTAGCATGAGCTGAGCCTGTCTGCAGCTTTCGGAACCATGTCCTTATATCTGTTCTATGATATCGCCTACCATATACTCTTAAAGTGCCTTATAATCCTCGCGGTTATGGTAACTATGGTTTGGCTTTATCAAAACATGTTGTGTAAGGTGTCTAACACTTTGGGATACTACCCACACACCATTTCTGGCGATGAGGATAGTATTCCTCCCTTCTAGAGGGAGAAGACATGTTGAAGACCTACTACCCGGTTAAAGTTAACCAGAGCCCCAGCATCACAAAATGGATGCTGCTGCCACAGACACAAGTCTGACCTCCTGCTGCTGGGAGTCCTTCCAGCGAGGGAGGCTTGGACAATAGGTTTCCTGCCTTGGGAGGTGCTAGCACCACCCTAGACAGGACTTAGTGTATTGGGGCAGGGAGGGATGAAAGAAACGAGACACTGCCTGGGGCACACAAGGTGTCCCATGCATAGTCCGGTTCAAACCGGTGCTGGGGCACTCCAGCCCCAGTCCTGGCGCGAAACTGGACAAAGGGAAGGGGGTGTAACCACCCCCTCCCTGGTCCCACCCATAGGAGGGACCTAGCAGGTAACCCAGCCCCCCAGATTAGTATAAGAGTGGGAGCTGAGTCCCTAGGACTTTGGATTATCCTGAAAAACTTCAACTTGAACAGAAACTCTGGACCTTCGACATTCGACTATGGAAAAAGACTGAAGAATCTCCCTTGTGGCCAAGGAGTGGCCACCCTGTGCAAACAGGCACCACCAAGCGACCTGCCGTTTGCTTTGCCCAAGTTCTATGAGGAACCGACTGCAGAGCCCGACCAGCGCCTTGACTTCCAGACTTCTCCGACCCTGATCCACATCCACAGCAAAGCTGAGATCCGTGGAGGCAGCGAGATACGTGCGACCGGCTACCTGGGAAAATTGGCTACTAGCTTCCAGCGCAGCTTCTGAGGCATCCTCGAAGTTGTGCTCTGGGGATTGAGAAGCCCCAACCCCGAGCACCATCTGCACCGAAGATCAGCCCTCCACACTCCACGAGTTCTGCGTGGGGCCCTTCTGCATTTTCCTGCTCGACGCGTCTGTCCGGTTGCTTGTCCGTTGGCTAGTAGCCTCAGTGACGACGAACCCTTGACTTTCCACCGCTGGTTTGGCTCCTCCAGACTGGCCCTTGCTTCCCTGCGAAAGAGAAGCACCTCAGGCCTTCCTGGTCTGCAACAGAAGCGAATCCTTCATCCTGCGTGGGTTGCGCTTGCCAAGGCTTGTTGGGTCCGAACTCGACAACGACACCGCCAACAGCAAGAGCCCTCGTGGGACAGCTCGCCTCCTGGTTCTGGTCGTCCTCGACGCCTCCTGGTACCCGTGGCTGCTGCGACAAGCTTCACCTCATCACCTGCATCTTCACGACATCGCCTGGTTCCTTCCCGGCTCCTGGCTGGTGACCTAGACTCTGTCACCTCTGCTTGCAGGTACCCTCCTTCTTGATTCCAACCTTGGAATCCACCGGACACTCTTCACTGACTGCCTGTCAGCACCTTTTCTTCAGGCATCCATAGGAGTCGACGACGAAACCCGACGCAAGTTCACACCTATGCACCCGCAGCCCGTGGGCTAGGTAAACTGAGTACTCCGGTGCTCACACAAGGGTATTGACTATCCTAGGGTCTAGTTTCCAAGTCTCTAACTCCTAGCTCTTTCCGAAGTGTCCTAAAACTCTTTATTTCTAAACACCACTATTTCTATCAACTTTAACGCATTACGCGTGAGTGTTTCCACTCTGCACCTGAATCCCGTGGGCCTCCCACTGCCTAGTAACTGGTAGTATAGTGTAGCCCCAGCGATTCCCTAGGCCTAGGCCTAACCTGTGTTTGTGACAGTGGTCCTTATACCACTTACTTAGTATATGGTTTGTGTGGCCCCTAGGGCCTAACTGTATTACTTACCTGTGTGACTTATGTATGCTTAAATAAGACTGTGTTGTACTTACCTCGAATCTCATAAAGAGTGCTGTGGGTATACATTCTATTTGCATATATATCTGTTGTGGTGTCCTTTCATTTGGTATTCAAGGGTTTGCAAATGGTATAACAGCTGGCTTCACATGCCATACAGAGTTTAGCCTAAGACTGCTCTTGTCCATGCTACCACTAGGATAGCTGGTCTATAAGGTTGACTTTACAACCAATCACCATAAGGGTTGTTTGGACTGATACAAGGTGTACACTAGAACTAGTGACATCATATATCAGGCCAACTTCTCATAGGGATGTCCAGAGCACCCTCATGGACATGCCCTTCCATGGCCGTCTCCTCTTTGGCGACAAAGCGGATAGTGCACTGGGGCGCTTTAAGGACTCCAGGGCTACGGCCAAGTCTTTGGGCCTCTCGGCCCTGCCCCCGCCAACTTCCGCTTTTCGCCCCTTTCGTGGCCAAGGAAGGAGCGCCCCCTCACGTCCGTCTAGCCACAGGACGCAGAATCCGCCTCAACGTGGTCGTGGACGTGGATTCCGCCGAGGCGGAGCGGGGGACAGTGAGCCGGTCAGCCCACATCTACCCCAGCAGCATCTGCCTCAAAACCTTCCTAGTCCCAGCTTTCAGGCCCATTCAACGCCAGTGGGAGGCAGAGTTCGCCATCACCTGCTCCACTGGCGTACCATCACATCGGACAGGTGGGTGCTGCAAATCGTCCGAAGGGGCTACTCCCTCCCCTTCGAGGCGACCCCTCCAGCCATGCCACCGCAGTACCACCGCATGTCAGGGGATCACTTGCAACTTCTGCAGGAACAAGTTATGGCCCTATTGGCCAAGGGGGCCATCGAGCGCGTTCCTGGCCCAGATGTAGGTCGGGGTTGTTATTCCCACTACTTTCTGGTTCCCAAGAAGGGCAAAGGGGGACAACGCCCTATCTTGGACCTCAGGAGCGTCAACGCCTTCCTCCGGAAGGAGAAGTTCAAGATGCTCACCTTAGCTCAGGTTCTGGCTGCCCTAGACCCTGGAGACTGGATGGTTGCCCTGGACTTGCAGGACGCTTATTTCCACATCCCCGTCCTGCCGGCCCACCGGCATTACCTGCGGTTCATGGTAGGCCACAAGCACTTTCAGTTTACCGTGCTCCCCTTCAGCCTCACCAGTGCCCCTCGGGTGTTCACGAAAGTGATGGCGGTGGTAGCAGCTTATCTGCGCAGATTAGGGGTTCCAGTCTTCCCCTATCTCGACGACTGGTTGTTGAAGGCGGGTTCGCCCCAGGCAGTCGTCTCCCACCTCCAGACTACGGCCGACCTCCTGCATTTGCTGGGGTTTCCCATCAACGTGCCAAAGTCGCATCGGAGTCCCTCCCAGAAGCTCATTTTCATCGGAGGGGTTCTGGACTCGGCGCAGTTCCGGGTCTATCCTCCGGAACAGCAGGTTTGGGATATTCAGGCTCTGATTCCGATCTTTCAGCCTTTATCGCAGGTTTCGGTCAGGTTGATGCTGCGGCTAGTGGGTCTGATGGCCTCCTGCATCCTGCTGGTACATCATGCCAGATGGCGGATGCGGGCTCTGCAGTGGGACCTGAAGTTTCAGTGGGCACAGCATAGGGGCAACCTGTTCGACCATGTCTTGATCTCAGAGGGCACTGCAAGACAGTTGCAGTGGTGCCTCACGGACCGCAGTTGGGTCAGTGGCAGATCCCTACCCCAACCGGAGCACGTAGTGGTGACGGATGCGTCCCTCCTGGGATGGGGGGGCCACATGGGAGAGGCAGAGATCAGAGGCCTCAGGTCTCCGGCGGAGTCCCGGCTCCATATCAACCTATTGGAGCTGCAGGCGATCCGACTTGCACTGCAGGCATTCCTTCCCTCTGTTCGGGGAAGTGTAGTGCAGGTGTTCACGGAGAACACCACCACCATGTGTTATTGCAAGAAACAGGGCGGGATGGGATCGTGGACCCTTTGTCAGGAGGCTCTGCGCCTCTGGACATGGCTGGAACATCAGGACATCACCCTGGTGGTTCAACACTTGGCGGGCTCTCTGAACACCAGGGCAGACAAACTCAGCGGAGACGCTTTTCGTCGCAAGTGGAGTTGCGGTCTGTTGTACGCCTTTCCGCCTATACCACTTCTGCCGAGAGTGCTGAAAAAGATCAGGCGCGACTGGCCCAAGTCATCCTTGTGGTTCCGTATTGGGCACGAAGATACTGGTATCCCGAGCTACTCAGTCTATCAATCGATCCCCCGATTCGACTGCCTCTTCAGGAGGACCTTCTGTCGCAGCAGCAGGGGACGGTCCTCCACCTGAACCTGTCCAGCCTCCACCTCCATGCGTGGAGATTGAGCGGCGACAGTTGATGCCATTAGACTTGCCTCCTGAAGTCTGTGATGTCATTCTGGCAGCCAGGCGTCCCTCCACTAAAACGGTATACGCCTGCAGGTGGAACAAATTTGTGGCATGGTGCACAGCAAAGGCTGTGGATCCCCTTTCCCCCCCTCTTTCTGAGGTTCTCCTCTTTCTTCTTTCCCTGGCCCAGCAGGGCTCTCCTCTGGGCACCCTCAAGGGATATCTTTCAGCTATTTCTGCTTTCTTACGGCTTCCTGATCAGCCTTCTCTTCTCAAATCCCCTGTTGTTGCTCGATTCTTTAAAGGCATTACTCATATGTTTCCTCCTGTCCCTTTCGTAATGCCTCAGTGGGATTTGAACCTGGTGTTAACCTATCTGATGTGCGCTCCCTTTGAGCCACTGCATAATTGTCCTCTTCGTCTTCTGACTATTAAGACTGCTTTCCTGGTTGCCATCACCTCTGGTAGACGGGTGAGTGAGCTCCAGGCTCTATCTTCTAAGCCTCCTTTCCTTTCTGTCCATTCGGACAAGGTTGTTCTCAGGACTCGTCCTTCCTTTCTCCCTAAGGAGGTAACTGCTTTTCACATTGGCCAATCTGTTACACTGCCCACCTTCTTTCCGCCTCCGCATCCCTCGAAAGAGGAAGAGAGGCTCCACCGTCTGGACCCAAAACGAGCGCTGTCCTTCTATCTGGACCACACGAAACAGTTCCGGGTGGACGACCAACTCTTTGTTGGCTACGTGGGCGCTAAGAAGGGGCGGGCAGTGCACAAGCGAACCATCTCTCGGTGGGTCGTTTTGTGCATTAAGGCCTGTTATTCCTTGGCTAAGAAGGATCCTCCTGTGGGGCTGAGAGCCCATTCCACCTGGGCCACGGCGGCTACTACTGCTCTGGGACGGGGAGTCCCTCTGCAGGACATTTGTCAGGCAGCAACGTGAGCCTCGCTGCACACGTTTGCCAAGCATTACTGCCTGGACAGCCAAGTCCGGAGAGACGGCTTCTTTGGCCGTTCCGTTCTCCAGGACTTCCTGGTGTGATCTTGGTTCGCAGACTCACCACCGGGGTTGGTATTGCTGGGGTATCTATTCTAAGGTAAGGAATCTAACTAACGTGTTTCTTTCAGATGAACAAGTTACTTACCTTCGGTAACTATATATCTGTAAGAAACATTAGTTAGTTAGATTCCTTACCACGCCACCCATCCTTCCCGCTCTGCGTACTGATATCTAGGGTTAAGGTCATCCCTTTCAGGGCCCTAGATTCATGGCACCAGTGTCGGTCTCTTGCATGGCTCTGCGTTTCTGGCGCGGAAAGCTATGTACAAGAACTGACGTCAGCGCGCGTGGGTGGCGTCTAAGTACTCCGACGTCATCCAGGCGATCACGACGCCGACGACAGACGCGGAGCCGCAGACGACGCGTAGCGACGTGCAAGGGTATTGCTGACACAAAATCTTTCCGAATCTAGCCTGACGCCTGGGGATATTCTATGGTAAGGAATCTAACTAACTAATGTTTCTTACAGATATATCGTTACCGAAGGTAAGTAACTTGTTCATTAGGTCTCGGTCTGGCCAGAAAGGTTCTGAAGACTTGGATCTTCAGCCTCCCCGATGATCTCACTAAAGCAGCCTTCTAATCCCTCTCTGTTCCCAGACCGGTAATCAAGGATTCTCAGCGCCATGATGCTCCTTCCGGAGCGAACGCCGCGCTTTACAAATACCCCTACAAATACAAATACAAATACAAATACACGCGGGGATTGGCCCTTTACTCGCGGCGTGAGACGGACGCACTATGTTTTTCACGCTTTCAGCCTGCCTGCTCACACAGCGGAGCGTTGTCCTCAGCCCCCTCCTCCTCGCAAGCTTGCTTCACACTGGCGACAGCTTGAGCACGTGAGTCTCTCCCTAGCGTGCCTCGTTCACCCCGCTCCGTGTTGTTCCCACGTTTCTATATTTCTTTACTTTGCTTTCATTTCTGCTGAGCTCTAGGCGCTGTTTTTATGTTACTTTATCACTGCTATTTATAATATTTTGACTTTGCGCTATGCTGTCCACGCTGTTTATTTTTATTCTGCATCCGTGGCGCCACGAAGGTATAGTCTGAGCTCTAGGCGCTCGATCCTTATACCTAAAGTCTGCCCCTAGAAGTATGTCGTACCTCCCTCCCTCGATGGTTCAGAAATGCAGCACCCCCTTCCCGTGCCGTGGACCCACACACCCCACTATCCTGTCCTACCACTTTCCTGCTCCTTTCAGTTGCTAGCAAAGCGCCTCTTTGATGTTTTTGTGACTTTCAGCACTTTCAGAAGTCCGTCCGTGCGGCCAACGGAGGCGGAGCAAGTACAAAGAGAATAGATGGGGGCGTCCAGGGGCTACGAAAAGGAAAACATTATTATTTACCAGCCATGGGGTTATCAAGGATTAGAAGCAAATCAAATAAATACGAACATTACACCTACAACAAGGCAGGACTATTAGCTTTGCCAATGGTTGTTAGTTCCATACGATAAATTAGCAACAACTATGGCTTCGTTGTATACAGTATTGAAAATGCATCCATTCTGAAATGTTGAGACTGTGAAAATACTATACCGAGTCTCTTTAAAGTTTTATCAAAGGCAGTGAAGGGTGGCACTGCTGTATAGTTAAGACTATTTTTTTTCTCCCTGCGGGTGAAGGAAGCAATAGAGTGCCCGGTAGAGAGAGACCCACCTCGGCATCTGCTTTTTAGAACTGAGCACCGGCAGGGCCTGGCCCAATTAACGCCCTGGTGCTCATGCTGTAAGGGGTAATGCACGTGGGTGCCCAGTTCCTCTGGTAGGGGGATTTACAGAGGTGTCACGTGCTTACTGCTGCGCGTGAGAGGTTATAGCGCTGCTACGGTGGGCTGTAAAACCTTTTCAGGGATTTAAGGTTGTGTGGGGCCGGGATGATGGTTGTGTGGGGCCGGGATGATGGTTGTGTGGGGCCGGGATGATGGTTGTGTGGGGCCGGGAAGATGGTTGTGTGGGGCCGGGAAGATGGTTGTGTGGGGCCAGGAAGATGGTTGTGTGGGGCCGGGATGACGGTTGTGTGGGCCGGGATGATGGTTGTGCGGTACAGGTTGGATTGCGCAGTGCACATTCGGAACTCAAGGATCTCAAAGTGCCCTATTTTGGGATTACAAACAAAAGGAGGCTTGGGTAACTAAGGTGGGGGCATGGGATGACACTACATGCCAAGTCGTGATGACAGGATTGATTGTAGGTTAATATATGTTATTCATAAATATAATAAACATGCTTTATTTCATCTTGTATCTCCTACAGTGCTTGCAGAATCCCTGGGTTATATTTGGTAATGTTCATGTCTACAGCACTGGCTTATGGTGTAAAGTTTGTAATCAGTGGCCTCAAATGTCACTAATTTGCCACTATTAAGAGCTTCGGGGCTAATGCAGATGGCAGGAAGGATTTCGTTCTGAGCGATCAGTTGGTCAAAAGGTGTTGGGGTGCGGGGTTAGCCAATACTTCCTCTACGGGGAGCAGTGGTGATGTATTCCACCTGCAATGGGGTTTTAATACAAATGTATCGGACGGAGGAGTTCGTGGGTGCGTAGCGTATTTCAGGGAGTGAAGGAAATAGGAAAGGAAAAATAAAAATAAATTGCATACAGGAGAAAGTGAAAAGAAGGGTATGCGGAAGGGGGAGATATAGAAAGAAAAAGGCGCATATGTTGCACATGGAGTGATTGTGACCCTATAATGCCACTCGCCCTTTCACAGCCCTCCGGGATGTTGAGTCACACTGACTAGTGCACTAGTACGCATTTCCCAAGTTCATAATTTACCAAAAAATGATTGTTTTCAGTGATGATGGTAAATAGCTGATAACTATTGGCAAAGGCAGTGGTTCTGGTGGGACTTCAAGCGTACAGTCCCCATGTGGAGTGCAGATCAGCAGGTTATACATGCGCTCCAGGGAGCACATTAAAGGTGGAACACAAAACAAACCTGCTGTAGAGATGAGGCTGCACATATTCATGGATCGCCTCAGCAGTTGCATTTTCCGTTACCGGTAGCTGGTCATCTTATAATTCTGGGCAAATGGCAAACTCTACAGCAGGTACCTTCTTGTGGGAAGCAGTACACACAGCCAGTGGTTAAATAAAGCAGAACGGTTATCACAGGCTTCGGCTGCCAACATGACTTGGCTGTGGTGAGGAGCATCCCTTGGCCCTCTTCACCGGAGGATGAGGGAGGTGGGAGATACTGAGCGCTCCCTGCTCCTTCTTTACCCCTTCCCCACACTGGTGCAAGGCGGGTCCAGGGGACTAGGTGCGACATATACTATAGAAGCTCTCTATCAATGGTAGAACAGCTTGGGGAAAGTTAAAGGCATATATATAGCCGGGACACAAGTAGGTACTACCCAGTGGCAACAGCGGACTGGTGAAACCGGGATGGGTGGGTAGTTGAGCACTTTGAGTGCATTCAGCAGTTTCAAACAACTCTGCTCGATAAAGTCATTTGAGGGATTATTAAAAGGGACCTAGGAGCTGAATTCCAGAGTTGACGAATGTTAACGCTGCGTATCCTCTATTCCTTAAGCCACACCTCTTTCTCCAACCACTCTACACTTCCTGCCTCTTAAATTACCTGTTGCAGATTCTTTTTCGTACCTACCTTCTCCCATTCGCTTGAGTCTTACAATAAAAATAAGTTGAGGCAACGAACTGAAGCACTGCTTGCCACAATTGCTAAAAGGAGCGTTCTTTGTCTGGGCTTGTCTGGGTTTGAGCTCTGCTCTATTTAAAGGAACAACAAACAAATATATGATGTGAGTTCCTGAATGCAGGTGCCATATAATGTGCTCTCCAAGATTCAACTGCTTTAAGATCCTGTGAGACCGGCCTCGTGGCGTGGGCCCTCCCGACCAGCAAGCCACCCTGCAACCGCACCGATCCTCGAGGTCACAGACTTCCGGCCACCATGGCCCAACATCCCGATGGCCGGCCAGACCCCCAACACGCATGACCGGCCGAGGGAGAGAGAAACCCCCCAAGCCAGACCGAGAGGCGCCGACCCTGTCACACCTCTGGTCTCTTCCCCAAGGGAGGTTTCGATCGACCACCAGGCCCCCGGTGAGCGACCGCCTCGCCTGCTGGGTGTCTGGAGTCCCTCCCGGACCCACCTGAACAGATCAAAGGGCCGAGCGACAGGAAGCCCCGACACACTGCCCCCAAGCACCAAGACCCCTCTCGGCGAGGACTCCAGACTTCAAAGAGGAGGGGGAGTATAACAAGGGGTGCGGAAGGGACGGAAGGGAGAGAAGACTTGGACTGACGAGAGCCTGCTGACCTGGTCGCGGCGCGATCGCTCCCCGAACCGAAGAACGCTACCCGAACGCTGAACCATCTGAGCCCTGCTGACGCTGTCGCGGCTCCCCGAACTCTGAACTATCTGAGCCCTGCTGACGCTGTCGCGGCTCCCCGAACTCTGAACTACCTGAGCCCTGCTGATGCTGTCGCGGCTCCCCGAACTCTGAACCATCTGAGCCCTGCTGACGCTGTCGTGGCTCCCCGAACTCTGAACCATCTGAGCCCTGCTGACGCTGTCGCGGCTCCCCGAACTCTGAACCATCTGAGCCCTGCTGACGCTGTCGCGGCTCCCCGACTCCGAAACCACCTGTGCCTGCTGAGTGACTCGCGGCACCCTCCTCCAAGAGAATCGGCAGAGATTGCCGAGAGAAACAACATCCCCTCAGCTCGAGGATTGAGAGCTGTGCGCCGGATACTCCGCAGAGACACATTTCAAAGACTGTCCCGCTACCCCCATACCCCCATCACGAGATCGCCGCCGCTTGTGGCACTAATTCTATATCTGCCTTCCGGATCATAAAGATCCCTTACAACTACCGATAAAGTATATTGTAGTACGAAGAACTACTGTGTGGTGTCCCTCTATCAGAAGAGAGTAAGCGCAGCGTGTGCGACCCTAGGTACGAGACCCTTCCAGGAAGGGCCTCCCCGCTCTTGCTCGGCCTAACTCTGGGAGAGGTGGGTCTCCGGGGGGTCAGGAACGCATTCCGCAGCCTCCCCGGTGAACGCCTTCCAACAGATCCTCTTCTGCACCTTCTTTAGAGATCACTCGTAAAAGCAGGCTCTCATCCCATCCTACAGTCCAGGGAACAAATAGTGAAAACCTTTCAAAAGCTGCTTCTGCCTTTGGTTGAATCCGGCAATGAAAAACAGACATTTCAATGCAGCTGCTACAGCAAGTAGCACTGTGACCTCGCCTTGCCCAAACATTAACAATCATTTGCAATACAATAGGTCTCGCATTAGTGAAATTTGGAGCTATTGGCGTTGCAAATGGTCTTTTTTATTTTGTAAATGTAAAAAAACGTAGTTCAGTTTAAAGAATTCTTCTCACTGCGAATGATTTTTCCCATTGTGGGTTCTCTGAAGTGGCACAGAAAGCAGGGGGCGCCCTCTTACCGCCATCCCCAGGATGCCTCATCTGGAGAAGCTGTCCCTGCACTGTGTTTGCAGCTCTTGTGGCTGCCTGCGTAGAGGGGCTGGGGGTCCAGGTTTGCAGTTGTAATTAATCTCCGAGGCCTGCCCATGGCTCACCCGCTCTCCTCCGTGCTCTATAAACAGAATCTGAGAAGCTCCCCATTCGTTTCCGAGCTCTCTACACTCTCCTAACAACCAAGCCGCTAGAGCTCAGCAGTGATCTGTGGCTTCTCGAGGGGCAAGCTGATGCCTGGCTGGATCCCTGTGAGTAACCTGGTGTCCTTCTGTAGCACCCACAGTAACAGAATCTCTGCTAGGCACTATGAAGGATTAGGGGTATACCTAATACGCCTATGAGTGCCTTATTTAGAACACTGGGCATGTACGCTTCAAGCCTGCCCCCCAGTACCAAGTAATTTGTCAGCTAGTGCCAATTCCTCACACGGTTAATATTTCGCACTGCTCACTAATGCCATTTTCTTGCACTGTCCACTAGTGTAGCTCTAAGTGCTGGTCACTAGTAGAGGCTTCTTACACTGTCCACCAGTGCATCTTCAAGCACTGACCACTACTACATGTTTCCAGTGGTTAATTTGAGCCAGTGGGGGGGGGGGGGGGGCACTGGCACTTTATTCTCCTCATCAGACTTTTCCTGAGAGCAACAGAAGGAAAGAGGGAGGAAGAGAGAGACTGAAAAGCACCACCACTTCAACATTAGCACATCATCACTGCATCAACTCAGCACCACCTAAGCACCAGTGCAGCACCACAACAGCATCACTCAGCACCACCTTGGCATCAGCACAGTACCCTCTCAGCATCAGCAAACTACCACCTCCTCATCAGTGCACCACCAACAGCGCAGCACCAACTCAGCACCGGTGCAGCACCAATTCGATATCACTCAGCACCACCTGACCACCAGCACAGCACCACCACCTCAGCATCGCTCAGCTTCCCCTTCATCATTAGCACAGCACCACCACAACATCAGCACAGCACCACCTCCTTATCAGTGCACCACCTCAGCACCAGTGCAGCACCACATCAGCACCAGCGCAGCACTAATGCAGGACCATCATAGCACCAGCACAGTACAACCTCCTCATCAGTGCACCACCACTAGTGCAGCACCACCTTAGCACCATCTCAACATCAGCACAGCACCATCTCAGCATTAGTGCATCACCACCTCAGCAGAAGTTCAGCACCACTACAGCATCAGCGCAGCACAACCTCAGCATGACTCAGCACCTTCTGAGCACCAGCTCAGCACCACCAAGCACCATCTCAGCTTGACTCAGCACCATAGCATAACTCAGCATCACCTCTGCACCAGCACACCAGCACACCACCACCTCAGCATCACTCAGCACCACCTCAGTCTCCCTCCAGAATCTGGCATCTGTTGATTCTCCCCTAGTCTCCGTCCGCTGCTAGTGTCGTAATTCAGGTACCTTTTCACAACCTCCATCGTCTTGTTGTTTATATCCCGAACCCCTAAAAAAAAAAACAAGCATTAAAAATGCAATAGGTCTCACCTTTTATTAAGTTAAAGCCATTTGCTTTGCTATACAATACCATTAGCAAAGCAAATGGCTTTAACTTAATCAAAGGCGAGACCTATTGCATTTTCAATGCTTGTTACCTTTCTAGAGAGTTCAAGTAATTTAAGGTTTCGTGCCTAGAGTTTAGAATTGTAAATATCCATTTGATACTTAAGCGCAGAATTGATCATTTTACAACTTTTCAAATGCCAGGGCAGCTCTGATTAAAACTCATTGCCACTGTGTAGGTTCCAGGGGCACAATGATGCTTTAGGCAACATGATGCAAAGCCTCTCCCACGCTCTGAGTGCTGCACAATTTCTCAAACGAAGTGCAAGCTGTGTTTGTGCCCGATTCCGACAGTACTGGAGTTTTACCATACACAGAGAAACACGGGCCGGATTTGTGTAGGCAGATAGGCTAGAAAGTGGAATTGCTTGTAGTTCTACCAGTCAGTAATATAGAAGCTGCATGTTATTTCCCATTCCGACCTGAAATACTTAGAATCAGGTGTAAAAGATAATACTGTAATGATGCAGTATTTCCCTCTGCCCTTTTTCTGCCCAGCCACCGGTGAATTAGAGGCTGCATGACGGAACACTAGGGAGAAGTATTTTAATTTTGATTAGCAATTAGAGGAAGCGGCCAGCATAGTAAATAGTAATATCTGCAATTTGCTAATTTTGTCAGGGGTCTGTCGGTGCTAAATTGATCCTACACGAGTCCATGTAATCTTTATATTTTTTTAAGCTATTTGGCAACACTGCTACAAGATGGCTATTTTCTCCAGTGGGAGTTATCATATGGTGCAGAGAGGTGGCTGTTTGGGGTGTGACATCAACTGCACAATACACCATCATAACAGCTATACCATTTTATATTAACTGTTAATATTTTTCAAAGTGTATTGTCATACCCAACATTCCTATTTCCTGATGTAACCAAACCTTTTTAAAATTGCATGAGATCTTACATAATTTGGGAATAATTTCAACATGCAAGACTTACCTGATGTCACTGATCCTGATAATAAGAAAGCACTGTTGTGGCATCTCTGGAGCCTAGACCTGTTCCTTAGAAGACCACACTGCTTAGCAAATCGGTTTACATTCATATTGCTAATGTATTTACAAAAAATATCAATCCGTATACTGTGGAAAGAAATATTGCCATTTTTAGGTCTTGCCTAACAGCTTTTGTTGTTTGTTGTCCAAGGCCTATTGTGGCCAGTACACCATAATATATCTGTACATATAGGAGGCTTTGGGTTAATTCCTAGCTCTTAATTAGATGGATTTCATATCTATGTCATAACCATGCTTATTGCTTGATGAGTTTCCTCCCTACTTTACGTTTGTCCCTCCTCCAGGGCATTTCATCTTCTTTACCATGGTCTGTACGGACAACTTCTATCCTTCTGCGGCTTACTTTAAAAAACTCCTTGTGGGTGCATGTTGTTTTTACTGTCTTTGCCTCTCCCTGCCAATAGACCGATTGGCGCTGCCTATGCTTGTTTAAATGGAGTGTAGTTGACCTTAATATACATTGTGGCCTTCACAATCTTCTTTTCTGTACTTCACAGATGACATGGCTGAACTTCTCTTGGCAGAGTGCAAATTGGAAACATTTCTGAAAGAGCACCCTTTGAAACAGGAAACAACTCCATGCAGTCCTAGGCCAAGGCTTACTGAGGTCAGAAAGCACCTCACCGCTGCCCTGGACAGAGGGAACTTAAAGGTATGTACCAGTTTGGGTGTGGGTAATTTTCAAATAGACAAACTATTCACAGTTATGTAATGATAGAGCTGTGATTGTTGATCAGGGGGATCTCAAAGAATCCCCCTTTGTGGACCACTGTTCTTCCTAACTTGCAGCTTTACACTTTGTAGACAGATTTCCTGCTGGAGGCCAGCCTAACAATGGCGAAGTTAAATTATGTGGAAGGAAATTACAGAGACGCTATAAATATCTATACTAGAGTTACACTGGATGGGTTACCGCTGGTAGCCACTCCATCCTATAGACTAAGGATGTTTGCTGAAGCCTTTGCAACTAAAGGTAAGAGATGCTTTTTTCCGTGCTTGTGTCTTCTCTGTTGAAACATTGTCTCTCCTGTTATAGATATTTTGTGTAAGTAGTGATGCAAATCTTTGATTAATATAAAAACCAACAGCAACAGTGTTTGTTTTTTTATGGTGGAAAGTTAAAGTGAAATATAAAAGCCTACTCTTTTAATGTCACATGGTCAACAGGATTGAATAGTTAGACACATGACAGTAATGCTTACAATGCATACGGATTCTGGACATAAATCATGTAAAGATCCGCATTTACTCGGGTATGGGCCGAGATTCATTCAATTTCTGACTAAACATTTTTGCCTGTTTGTGAATTCCTTCTCAGACCTCAATTTGCCTTCTGATCTTCCATTTTGAACGTATACATTCCATCTACTCTGCCATTGGCTCCATTATCATTTGTCTTGTAAAATAATCCACATCTCTTGCAGAATATAAATGACATTAGCTCACAAGGGTATCATTATAAATAGAATTGCTGTTTGGGAGGTTAGTAAATTTATATCCAAATTGAATAAATCAAAATAGAAAGCAAGTGCGAATATCCCAGCCGAAATATTTATAGAAAATAACTTTTAATGCACAGTAGATCATGGCATAAATTTAGTCCAAACCTATTCAGTAGACTGGAATTCAACATCGGAGTTGGCTAAATCATTTTTAAGAGGAAAATGCATCCCTTTCAATGTGAGAGCATACATATTCCTTGCAGATGCCCGCAGATGGCTATTCATGCAGATATGTCCATTGGTAAGCAACCCAGAGATGCCTTTTTTTTATTTCGAAGAGAGTTTGGATGCGAGTCTTAGCCTTCAGACTAGGGCAGATAACAGGTTACCTAATTGCAGTCTAGTATGAATGCATAGAATTGCAAAATACTTCATTTCACTGTGTTCCGCATATTTAATACTAGATATAGCAGCACGAGGATATGCTGAAAACTGAATGAAGCAACTATTCTCTTTTTACAAACATATTAAAAATAGGATTTTTTTAAAAAGACTTCTACAAATATGACATTATTACCTAAGGACAACTCTTCATACATCACGGTCATCTCTGTGGCAAATACTTTTCCTAAGTAACTGACAAAATAGTACAGAAAACAACTTTGACGGTAAATTCTAATATGTCCTAATATTTGTTACTTCTTTAGAGGCCATGATTGGGCTTTTTTTTGTGCCTCCATTTAGGTCTTTGCCCAGGCTTTTGTTGTGATAGGATCACAAGGGTCATCTCCGAGTCCCACCTCTTCAAACTTTATTTGGCCTCTTTGGCTGACTTAATGAAGGAATTCCAGTTCTCATGTATGTGTTGAGTGGTTGACACACAGAAATCTAGAGACTGAACAGTATAGGTGACGTTGTCCATACCAACTTTCACAACGGCCTCAAGACTGTAGTAGACTGAATGTTTTTCCTGTTGATATCTGACTGGTGACCTGATGCTCTTGGAGAACGTCCTTCCCCAGTCAGGGGTGTAGCACAGGCCCCTGCAGCACCCCCTGCAGTGCGGGGGGGGCAAGCTCCAGGGGCCCCCCCAGCATAGCACTTCGTCCAGAGAGCTCCTGATAGAGTCCGGAGGGGGCCCCTCCACGTACCTTGCAGGGGGGCCCCCTCAATTACTGTTACACCACTGTCCCCACTATAGGCAGCGAAATATCTAGGGGTCATGTTTGATGAGGCACTTTCCTTCTCACTTCAAGTTGAGAAATCTTCTTCTACATGTTTTCAACACTTGAAGATCCTAAAGAAAATGTTCTCCCTTCTCCCTAAAACGTCACATTATTAAGCCTTGTTTGCATCCTGACTTGACTGTACCAATACCCTGTTTCTCGATCTCCCAGCATATCTGATTTAAGGTCTACAGTTGGAACAAAACAGTGTTGCACACTTGCTTCAGGATTTACCAAGACATGCCTCTGACTATTTGCTGACCCTGCTTTGGTGCCCAAGTGCTAAGTGTATTCTTTTTTTTAAACACATTTTATTAATGTATTAACTACATCAGGGCTTGGAAAAACCTTACATGAATGTTTTGCCATTGGTACAACAGGTCTCAACAGTTCTAATGTAACATCACCCCATAAACCCTGCACAGAAAAAACACCACCCTTCCGAACCCTGCCCATCCCAGACATCCATGGCTTTATGCATCTAACAGACATGAATTCCCTATCATATCTCAGTACCTCCATATCAATAATGGCTTCGGCAGAACCATATGGGATGCAGCATAATACCTCGATAATTTGCCCATTTTACCATGCTTCTGGGATCAACCTCTTGCCTGAAAGACTGCGATCTCCACCCCCATGCTCCTGTCCATGGCCACTTTCCACCCTCCCACCGATGGCGGGAATGCCGCCTTCCAATGCTGAGCGATGTCGTTTAGCCAGTGTTAGCCCCAGAACAAAAGATGCTGTTTGTACTGGTTCTCTCCTGTCCACTCTTCTATGAAGATGGAGCAGTTTGGGCTCCAGCGGGATCTCCCAAGACAACACTTGAGCCAGGCAAGAGGTCACCCCACCCCAAAAGGCTGTAGTGCGGGACATCTCCCGACCGTGTGTAGGAAGGACCCCTCCTCTACATTACAGCAGAGGCACACGGGGGAAGGTATTATCCCCATCCGCCATAGGCAGTGCCTAGTATATTAGGGCCCTATGAAAGTATTTGAATTGGATCAGGCGCTAGCGTGACAATGTAGCTGCAAGGGGGAGGGGGGGGGCGCCAGGGCCTCCGTTTAATCATCATCATTTCGGTCGGCAACGTCGCCCTTTCAGCCCGCCCTTAGTGTTGACAAGGTTGTGCGCTATGTGGTACTAAGGTCTGGTATATTTGTTGAATCTTGTGGGAACCCAAAGCCCTCAACAGCAACCTACCCTCCAATTGGCTGAGCTCAGGCAAATCCTCCAGGCCCAGAAGATATGGGGACAGGGCATGTCTGAAATGCAGATATATGAATTGGCTGCGATGGAGCTGATGTTCGTCTTGTAATTGTTGAAAGGACTTTAGCACTGATCCTCTCATGACTACTCCCAATGTAGACAGGCCTATGATGTCCCAATCCGGGAACCCCAATAGTGCAGCTACTTGACTCAGAACTGTCCCATGCCAGAGCGGAGATTCCCCGGTCAGTCTGCCCCACAAGCCTGATCGTCTAATGGTCTGTTGCCATATTTGGATAACCACCTTGCACGTCAGGGGCAAACACTCCATCCCCGCCCGACTATAAAGAAAATCAATGACCGATTTGGTGCCCAACGCCCATCTCCCCATGGCGTAGGCAGGGTCAGTTTGATCGCTAGACCACCATTTGTATATATTAAATAGATGAGAAGCCGCATGATAGAAATATACATCTGCCACCACAATCCTCCCACAGGAAGTTATTAAGACTGCGTTCATTTGCTGGAACCTCGAGTAAGGGATATTGTATGGGTAATTCTGAAGGTGGTACAGTAAACACTGAAGGATACAGGGGGGTCCACCCTTTCACCTCTTTTCGAACTCATAATAGTGAGGGCCTATATTATACTGCCAGGAGATAGCCGGATCAGGTGATTATAGACTTCCAGGTATTGAAAGCCCTCAATCGCCTAGGTCAGTTGTGACGCCCAAGCCGTTCTCCCCTGGGCGCCGCAGACCGCAAAAAGCATCGACTTCGTCGGGTTCATGTAAAGCCCGGAGGTCTCCCTGAAGACCCGTAAGATCTGCAGGATCTGTGTGCCAGAGAACGCTGGGTCAGTAAGAAAAAACAGGACATTATTGGCATATAATGCGATCCTGTCGGATACCTTAGCAGACCGATCAAAGCTGCGTACCAGGGGACCATGCCACACCCATGCAGCCAGTGGCTCCACAGTGAGCGCAAATAACTGTGAGGACAGCGGGCACCCCTGTCTGGTGCCTTTGTATACCGGAAAAGGATCGGACTGTATGCCCGCCACACAGACTGATGCCAACAAGTCTGTGTATAACAGGCAGATATACGCGAGGAACCGTAGGTCCCGATTTTAGGGAATCCAAAAGGATAAATAGGTACTCCCTGCTAATTGAATCAAATGCTTTGTCGATATCAGCTAATAAGAGGGCTGCCATCTTTCCCAGTTTGAATGCCTTCGCCAATGCATTGTGAACGCGTCTAATATTGTGGCGTGTGGTCCGCCTCGGAATAAAGCCTGCCTGGTCTGGGTGAACCAGCCCGGATATATGCGGAAGAAGACGATCAGCCAATACATTACCTGGCAATTTAACTTCAGTATTCAATAGTGAAATCGATCGATATGAAGACGGTTCCTCGGGGAAACAAGTAGGCTTGTGGAAGACCACTATTTCAGCATGCCGCAAGTCAGGCGGAAGGATCAACATTTCGGAAGCCTCCTGCAGCGCCTTCAGTAGTTGTGTCCCCAACTGGGACATGCAGGCCTTGAAAAACTCGCACAAAAATCAGTTAGGTCTTGTAGCCCAGCCCAAGCGGAGACTCGCTAGTGCCCCTGTTAGCTCCTCTACAGGGATCGGATTATCTAGCTTTTTGTGCACCGAGTCTGATACAGGTCGGGAGGCATGGTGCATACAAAGTCTACAATTTGATCAAGAGTTAGGACTTCCCGCTGAGCATATGGAGTCTCATAGTATTCTGGGAATGCCTGGGCTACCTCCAGAGGGCTGGACAGCAGCCTACCCTCTGCATCACGGAGCACCAGTACTAGCGTCTGTACGACCTGGTATAAGCGATGCAGTATTTTACTAGATTTGTCACCCCATTGATATATACGATTCAGTCCTGCCTGCCAAGCTATCCTAGCCTCATCTAAAAGCAGTTGCTGCTGTGAAAAAAACAACCTGTCGTGCCAGCTCCGGGTAGCCACCTCTGACCTCGCCCTTGCAGCTAGGCCTCTAGTTACACCACTTTTTCAGTTTTATGCCGCCGCTCCCCAGTGGTGTGGGCTTCAGGGCCTCCCAGAGAACCACCCCAGAGGGAGCCGTTGCAGCATTAAAGGAGAGGAATTCAGTAATTGACCGGTGAAGTGTGGAACTGTACGCTGGGTTGTGTAGGAGTCAGGGTGATATACACCATTGAAATGGGGATTTGTGGGGACCGATAAGCAATGTGAGGGCCACAGGAGAGTGGTCGGACAACCCTTGTAGCAAAATCGCAACCACTGAGACCCTGGAGATATAGGGGTTAGGAAGAAAGAGGTCATTCAGCCTGCAGAAGTACTCGTGCACTGCAGAGAACAAGGTATAGCCAGGCTTTGTGGGGCGGTAGGCCGTCCACGCATCTGTCCATCCCAAAGAGGATGTTAGGAGGTGTAGTTTAGAATCGGATGAGCTCTGTGCGGGTCCGGTTGTATGCTTCTGTCCTCTCCCGGTGTCATCACATCATTCCAGCCCCCCCACACCACCGATAGTCCTGCCGGCAGTTCCCCCCCCCCCCCCCCCCTCCCAAAGTCATATGATCTTGTCTGCAAATGTCTGGCCTAAGGGAGTAGGTAACCAGACACTGTTGAACGTCAGCAGCTCCCATCCAACATCCTTGTCACCAGGGTGTACCTCCCACCCAGATCCGTCCATATTCTGGTAGGCCCATAGGGAACCCTATGGTGAATGAGAATTGCTGAGCCCTGCGAGCCACCGACAAACCCCAAGTGGAAAATCTGATCAAACTCAAACCATGCCAGGCACAACACCTTCGTATCCATCGTGTGGATTTCTTGGAGCAGTGGTATGTCAGTCTCAAGCCTCTTGGCCTGCGGTAGGATTGCTCCGCATTTGATTTTGTTGAGGATACCCCTTACATTCCATGTCATGAATCAGACCCTCCAGTCTGATCTCCAAATGTATGTGCGGCCATGTATGTCGAAGTAGGGAACCATGTGGAGCCAGGGTATCTGCGAGTTGTCGTGTATCTGTGTCAGGTGCTACCACAACAACAAACTCTAATGAGTAACAAACCCCTCCCCCACCCCAATACCTCAGCAAGCAAGAAGTCCCTATTGTGGCCGGTGTGCCCTCCGGGCCTCCAACGGGAGCCCGTGGGGATCCCACGCCAATGGATCCCTGAACTGGCAACTCCCCTAAACATGAGGCGCTGGAAGCTTCAGGAACACGCTTCCAGAGAGGCAGTCAGGCCTGGAAGTCCCACACGTGTGAGCCAGTTCAGATTTATGACCCAAGCACAGGGCCAAACTCCAAAGCCCGGACCCATCTGGGGCAAGCACCGCTATACGAGCCTTAGTCCATGTTATGGATCTTCCCCCTGTATCTATGACTGCCATTTGGAGCGAGAGCTTCGATGTGGACTTCTTTGAGCGACTGTGCGGTCACTTTGGGAGGAATCGGATTCCAACAGAGGTGGTGTATGCGGCCAAAGGTGTACTGTCTCGTCTGTCCATGTAAAGACCGCCTCAGGTGTTTTGAGGAACAGGGACAGCGACTTTTATATGACCCTCCTCCGTGCAGGGTAAAACAGCATGTATTGGATTTTTCAATTCCTGTAGCCCAGCCGCTGCTGCAGCCCAGGACGAGCCACAACGCAGGCCCCCTAATAGGATCTGGTACGCTGGACCTCCGGTCTGCAGTACACACAACAAGGGCAACACCAAGGGGGTACTGTATGTCTGACCCCACATCACAGGTAGATTTGAGTTGGACAGGTATGGGCCTTGGCCCTAGGCCAAAGTGCAGGTGCCCCGTCGGTCTGGGCAGTCCCAACTATCTGGGGCTCCAGGCCAGCACGGAGGCCGTGCACAGGGCAGCCGCCCTGGCTTCCGTCTGCAACCACAGATCAATCACTCTGCCCTGCGTGAGCGGGCCTACCTCTGCTGCCCACCGCAGCCTCTACTTCTTCCCTAGCCCAGCCGGATAAGCGATTACTTCTGTATCGGACCAGCGCAAACTCCTCGGGCACTGCTCCGGTGGCCAGGGCCCCCTCTCGACTTCTCCTTGGAGCGTTAGGACTCACACAGCGGGTAATGGTTCACTGTGGGGCACCCGCCGGCACTCTCGATCTATGTGGCCCTGTCACCACATTCCGGCAGGGCCCGGCCCATCCGGGCAACCCAAGACCCATGGCTCGGCCTTTCCCAAGTCTTTGGGAACTCCTTTCGCCGCCCCGAGGGGACCGCCAGGCCGTGAGCAACGCGGCCGAGACAGAGACGACAGGTGAGCACCGCACCTGGTCCTACAACCCGTCTCCCCAGCCAGCTTCGCCCAGGCTGCCACTCCTGTCTGGTCCTCATATGGCCGAGCCTTTTTACTGGGGGATCACTGGCATGTACTGTCCCCGCGGCACCGCCAACCCACACAGGCGGGCCACGCCGGTCCCGGGCTCCACTGGGTCCACTGCTGGCAGGTCAGGATGTGCGTGGACAGAATGATGGTGTATGATTAGGCCAGACTGCACGGAGCGCACTTAATTAGCGCCCGCCATGCTGTATCGTCAGGCCACGCCCCGCTAAGTGTATTCTTCAAAAAAAAAATTGTATTGGTTTTCTCAGCACTGAATCGGGGCAATCCTTTTTTTTTTTTTAAAAGCTATTTTCTTGGTGCCCCTTCCAAGATTATTTACATTCTTCAACTTTTTTTCTTCATATCTGCAAGATTAAAATATCTCAGCAGGGTGGGAAGTCTTTTGCTTATCAAGTAACCAAGGGCTGAAATGTGTTACTTCTCTAGCTGAGATGCCAAACCAATTTGCTTAAGTCAACTTAAGACCTCATTTTTTAGGTCTCGCCTGACCCAGCGCTTGCGCTGGTCTGGCGAGACTTTAAGTAAGGGCTTCAAAAAATGCTACAGCCGGCTACAGCTTGAGGTGCATGTGCGCAGGCGCGCGCTTGAGCAGAGGCGCCATATGGCGTGATTACTGCTACGCACGCACCACTCACGCACATGCACTGCAAGCTGTGGCTGGCGGTAGCATTTTTACCCCGCGATCACTTTCACTTTGGCTCCGCAGTTAACTTCCTTGTCTTTCTGGTTTCTATTCACTTTGCCCCTTCTATACATTTCAATATATAGGAACACCTTCAAAACTCCTGTGACCCGAAGAAATTAAGGGGCAAGATGGCGGCTGAGTGAGGCGTGAGCTGCTGCAGCCGATTGTGCTCTCCCGAAAAAAGCTGCACTAGTGCAAAAATGTTAATATCCCCAAACCGGAGGAGGTGATTTCTGACTGCGAAGATAACAACAGGCAAATAACTCAATGTTTGAAGACGCAAGTGGTGGCATCAAGTACTTACGCGGCTGTGCTTCGGCGTTGGTCCGATACTCGGAGCAGCTGCTTCATCGAGTGGAGCATATCGAGAGGCTCTGTGCTCTTCATTCTCCAGCCGCTGCTTTCACTCCTGTTCCTGCTATGGGGCCGAAATCCGTTACGAAAAGTGGAGCTGTGGCAGAACGCCGGGGGCTTCCCTCTGAGGCTGACATCCCTCCGCGCGGTCGGAGGCAGAAACCTAACGCTCTCTCGGAGACCTTGACGGACCGGAAGGGGAAGGGTGGGGGCACTCAGCCCCAGCCACAGCGGTCCTCAGTATCCGTTGTTGATCTGCTCAGAGGGCAAGCTACACAGGCTGTTACGACTTCCATCAACAGCAAGGGCAAAGGACTGGCTGGCGAGGAAGGCGTCTCTGAGAAGATCCACAAGGAGCCGGGTAAGGAGCTGAGTGGGGGGATAGAGGGGCAGAAGGAGCCCACGTTAAATCCGCAGCTGTGTACGGATATGGATATGGACTGCTCAGCCAAGGCATTATCTAACCCCCCTGCTGAGGCTCATTCCAGGCAAGAGGCAACGGCATCTATAGACCCTCAGCCATACGCTGTGACTGATAAGCAGAATTTAGGCCCGGATCAGTCACACGAGGTCACCCAGGGGTATTCGGTATTTGGTGGAGCTACTGAAGAGGGGGGTAAATCTACACCTCAGTCCTTTTGCCCAGAAACCAGGGATGCCAGTGATGCTGGACAGTTCGAAGCCTTGACGGAGAAAGATCAGTGCACCCCTCCGCAGATGGTAGATCATGGCTCAAAATTTAAAAGGAGCTTTAAGGGCCACCGGACCCCACGGCGGGAGTGGGATAAGGATCGAGATTCAGAGGCAAACGATTTCTTCTCCTTGTCTGATGTAACTTGGTCTGATGCTGCCTCTGATTCAGGTGGGGAAACCTTGTCTAGCGATGAGCCGCAATTTCAATGTAAGGCTAAGGTACCCTCGGGATCTGGAGCGACGGTACGATCCATGAGTTTATGCCCTAAGAGCTGCGAAGGCCAACGCCAGGCAACCCTGAATTGGGATTATGCACTAGGGGATCAACTGATGGGTACTATTAAACCTAAGGCAAATACAGGGTCGGAAACAGGGCTTGGGCCGGCTCCTCCAACATTAGAGTCTATTATGCAGTGTGTAGTCGCACATCGAGAGGAATCCCGGATGGAAAGCAAGAGGTCGCAGAACGCCTATCGCAAACTTCAAGGGGCAATCCGGAAAGTCGCAAAAACTTGTAAAGACATAAGCGATCGCATGACTGATATTGAGTCTCGGACAGAGGCCCTGGAATTAGAAGCGGCCGGCTCTAAGGGTCAAGTAGAAGCTCATGAGGCCCGACTCATGGACATACAGTGGAAGCTGGAGGAGGGGGAAAATTACCAGCGTAGGAACAACTTGAGATTTTTGGGAATTCCAGAGGGCAAGGAAGGGTCGGACCCCCGCACGTACATTGCTCAATTAATGCAGACCTCTCTGCCAGATTTGGTTGGTTGGGATTGGCACAGGGAGGTGCAAAGGGCACATCGGGTTCCTTTCTCTATTCGGCAACCGGTACCACCTAATGCTAAACCCAGGGCGCTACTGGTTTACTTTGGGAATTTTTTATTAAGGCAGAGTGTTTTTGAAAGAGCTAGACCAGAAGCCCAATTAAAAGCTGAGGGGTTCTCTTTCTTCGTCAGACCCGATTTCTGCCATGTTACCGTGGAGCGCCGGTGGCGCTTACGCCAGATGATTAAGCCTTTCCAAGAGAAGGGAGCTCAGGCCTTTCTCTTAAACCCTGCTCGCCTAAAAATAATCTGGAGGGATACTACAAGCTTTTTCACGTCTGAGATTAAGGCTAAGGAGTTTTTGGATTCTGGTGGTAAGGCTGCATCTTAGGGATAATTAACCTAATAGCGTGTATTTGCTTTTTCTTTCCGTCCTTTGCTACTCCCCTTTTTCAGCTGGATGGGCGGGATATAGATATTTAGGATTATGTGGGGTTGCCCGATATGAGAGGTTTCTTTGGCGCACTAGGGGTATTACTACGTTAGGTTTGTCTCGTTTTCGGGAGAGCACAATATTCATCCACTACAGACCTGGCTGGTCTGTTGCCTTCATCTACAGGGTGGGTGGGACGGGTGGGGTGGGTGGGGTGGGTGGGGTGCTGTGGGTTAGGGAATGGGGTGGGAAGGGATGGGGCTGAAGAAAATATGCCAGGGAAATCAGGGAAATCAGGCAAAAGGTACAGGCTGATTGTAATTGAGCTACTAAAATGTTTAATATCACTGCATTGTAATAAAATTTACTATGATGGGTAAGCTGAGAATCTGCTCTTTGAACATAGGGGGGCTTAACGATGCTGGTAAGCGGTATAGATCCGCAGAAGTTATTCGTTCATGGGGGGTGGACGTTATTTGTCAACAGGAAACCCATATTCCTTTTCAGAAGAAAAGCCTAAATAACATTCCTGGATATAAGCAGACGATCTGTTCCTCACAGACTTCTACTACAAGAGGTGTGGCTATTCATACCTCCACTCGGATGCCTGAAGTGGAGAGAACCCTATCAGATAAGTGGGGGCGATGGGCTATAGCCTATTTACCTTGCAGAGTCACCATATGTACTATCTATGGCTCCAATTTTGATGATTCTGACCTATGGGTCAAGCTGGAGCTCGAGTTAACAGCTTGGCCCTCTCCACTTATAATCTGTGGGGATTTTAACATTCATCTAGGTTTATCAGATATCTTTTCGGTAAGCTATGACGGGAGGAAACCACGGGTATTTAAGGCCCTTAAAGCCTTTGCAGCGAGTCATGGATTAGCTGACGTGTGGACTCGTAAAGGAGTAGGCGATGCTGGCTATACCTACTTTTCCTGTCCCCACCAGAAATACGTTAGGCTTGACTATTTTTTTATATCTACCTCCCTAATAGATCGTGCTAATATACGTAAGCTTCCAAAGATCCTATCAGATCATAACCCCTTGATACTTGAGCTAGACCTTCCGGAGCATCTGAATCGCCCTAGTAAATGGTCCTTTGATAGGAAACTTTTGGTAACAGAAGGCTTCCTTGATCATTTTAAGGGATGGACCACGCAATTCTTTGAAGCTAATCGGTATAGTGCATCGAGGGAAGTCGTTTGGGATACTTTTAAAGCTTGCCTAAGGGGGGAAATTATTAGCTTTGCTGGACATCTTACGGCAGAGCATAGGAGGACTGTGCAAAAACTCATGATTGAACTTTCAGCGAATGAGGTAGCTCCTCTCCAAACTATTGAAAGTAAACAGAAGGATGCAGCAAAGCTAATTGAATTAGAAGTTATAAGGGTCAAAGCCAAACTGAATGGAATATATAACAGTAGGAATGCTAAAATATATCAAGCTCGTGTCAGGGATAATTATGAATATGGGGAAAAGACAGGAAGACATCTCGCATTAAAATTGAAACAGAGGTCGTCTGCTAATAATATCCCGGTGATTAAACGGCAGAATGGGAATATGGCAACGGACCCTCAGGATATTCTTCAGGTTTTTGCTGAATTCTACGGGGAGGTCTATAAATCTCAGACTGATTCATCAATGGTAGCAGGGCAGCGTTTAATTATCCCCCCTCCTATAATTATACAGGAATTAGAAAAAGAATTCACTCAGGCTGAAGTAAATGAGGCATTACAGTCCATGGCATCGGGCAAGGCTGCAGGTCCAGATGCAATTCCGGTAGAAATTTATAAAGCTTTACAGTCGGAACTAGCACATACGCTACTAGATTTGTTTTTAGCAGTACAATATCATGGCACCACACCTCAGTCTTGGATGGATACTAATTTAATTGTCTTTTTGAAAAAAGGGAAACCGCCTTTGGATCCGGCCTCGTATAGACCAATCTCCTTGATAAATACCGACGAGAAAATATATTCTAAAATTATAGCCAATCGAATGTCAAAAATAATAGCTTCCCTGGTTAGCCCATGGCAGCATGGATTTATTCCTGCTCGAGGAACAACTGATCATGTACGTCGGGTGATTTCTTTATTTGATATTACTGAACAGATCGGGGGTCAAATGGCTCTGATTTTGTTAGATGCTCAGAAAGCCTTTGATCAGGTGGAGTGGGCCTTTTTATGGCAGACCTTGACTAGTAATGGATTTGGCCCCTCTATTCTGACGGCTATAAAGGCCATGTATATGCAACCATACGCCAAAATACAAATGATGGGGATGGAATCTGGGAGGATTAAGATCTCACGGGGCACTAGACAGGGCTGCCCATGTTCCCCGATTCTGTTTGCTCTATATATTGATCCGCTGATTAGAGCTTTGCTTAATGATCAGGCTATTCAACCTATAGTGGTTAGGGGATTTAGCACTAAAGTTTTGGCATATGCGGATGACATCGCCATAGTTACTTCTGACCCTCAGGCTGCTTTGGTCCGCATTGAGGCTCATGCATTAGAATTTGGTCGGCAGTCTGGTTACCGGTTGAATACAGCTAAAACAAAGATTGTCTGCTCTAGCAATGTCGTGTTTAAGGATGCTCGGAGGTCTCTGGAGACTATTTATCTAGGGATAAATATAAGCGCAGAGGTTGCAAATATTTGGGATATCAATCTGACACAGCTATTAACTAAGATTAGCACAGATTTAAAGCGCCTAGACAAATTATACATCTCTATCATTGGACGGGCTAACACTATTAAAATGACGATGTTTCCTAAAATTTATTATCTTTTTAGATGCATTCCAATTGAACCCCCTAAGAAGTTTTTTACAAAAATTGAAGGGATATTCTCTCAGTTTATATGGGGATATAAAAAGATCAGGAGATCAATAAAATTTATGACTCTCCCCCAAAATCGTGGCGGGCTTGCTATCCCACATATGTTATATTATTTTTGGGCTGTGACGCTGCAGCAAATGATCATCTTGTTCCGCCCAAAATATCCTGTAGGAGTTACATTGACGAATGATTGCAGTGATTCTCCTCCTTCTATTTATGAGTTGGCCTTAGGGCATTATGCACCGGGTGTTTTATTAAGGCAATTGGATGGTTGCTATTATAAAAGAACACGATTTAAAATTGTTAGAACCGCTTGGAATGTCTGGTATAAAACTAGTAAACTGCTGAGGATTCCTAAGTTGCATAGATACCATGCTATCTGGGGATCGTCACAGTTCCCATCTTTATTTTATGATAATCTTGGGAAAATTTGGGAACAGGCTGGCATTAACGTGATTGGAGATCTATTTGGGCAGGCTGAACTAAAATCCTTTGAAGAGCTTCAAATTCAATTTGGGTTGGATACCAAGACATTCTTTAAATATTTACAATTCAGGGAGATTATCAAAGCTGCAATGGCTCAAATAACGGGATCTGATAATATTCCAATACTTGACTGGCTTGGACATAGGCAGCCACGGGTAAAAGACTTATACCTAATTTTGTTGAATGCCAACAAGGATGACATTGCCAGCTCTGAATCCGTTTGGGCAGGTTTGCTTGGGGACCCTGATGTTGACATTTGTCGGTCATTGTATTTATCAAAGAAAATATTTCTCGCAGCTAATCTTAAAGCTCAACACTTTAAAACTTTGTTTAGGCTGTATTATACTCCCGCTAAACTTTTTAGTTGGGGGAAAAGGGAAACTGACTGGTGCCCCAGATGTAAGGAAGGTCCGGCTGACATGATCCATATGTTCAGTGGGTGTAATCAACTGGATAATCTGAAATCAAAGATAGAGGAATTTCTCAATCAAATCATTGGTGGCTTAGTACGATTAACTCCCACTCTGATTCTGACAGGGATTGATAGTAGTCTATGTTTGGATCCTTCCCAAGCCTATTTTTGCTTTATGGTCTCTGCTATCTTTCGCTTAATTATTGCAACTCATTGGAAGGATGCCGAATCACCCACATTTCATGAATGGTACGCAAGACTTCATCATGTTTTTAATTTAGAGAAGGCACTTTATAAATGTAAAGGGAAAAGGGCCAAAAGAAGAGGTCTTCGGGTTTGGGGCCCGATCTGGGAAACCGATGAGATGTAATGATGAAGTTATAACTCTGTGTTCTATACTTTGTATTTTGGGACCTAATTCGTTTTTGTAAAATGGAATTTGCAGTGATTATTTGGTTCCTTTTCTGTGCCTTCTTTGTTAATTTTTGTCTCTTGATTTCCCTGTGCAAAAATATTCAAAAATAAAATAAAAAAAAAAAATAAAAAAAAAAAAACTCCTGTGACCCTAGGGTGCATTCATTAGTTTGGGAGTTAGAAAGCGCCACATGCCTCGCAAAAAGTCCATCGTAGCGCTTCGAAACCGGCTTGCAGGAGGATGATAATTAGTAACAAATCTGATTGGGAACAGGGGAGTCTCCTAATTAAAGAGCGCTGTGTTTGAGCACTTTGGCACACGTTATCTGGCTCTCACGTCCTCTCTGTTGCCTGATCTTAGCTCTTGCCCGAATCAGCCGTCAGCCTCCCTTTCTTCCAAGGGAGGCTTCCTCTTCTACTGCAACCCCTCCCGTCTGTCTCCTCTCCTCCAGCCCCCTGGACTACTAAACTTGCCCCCTCCTCACGGTTGTTCCACACCTTACCCTGGCTCCACCCCCGCAGGGCCCTAGCCATGGGCAGCAGGACAGGATGTAGAACAGGATACTCCCGATAATCCCCCTAGCTCGCGCTGCAACCTTTCCACCACGTGCTTCCGGTCCAACAACAACAAGAACAACCTCCCCTTCCCTGTTCAATGGCAGTTGGAACCGGAAAAATACATTTCCGTGGCAACCAGCAGCGCTGCACGGAGCCTTCATGGGTACAAAAGAAGGACTGCTGCCGAGTCACAGGTGTGGACAGAGAAGAAGGGCCAGAGAGAAGTTTTTTTCAGCAGAAAAGAAACAGTACCTCAGTTAATGGCTCATTTTTTAGGTGTGGCTTAACAGGTACTATGAACTTATGTGATTTACCTAAAAATAGCTGTTACTGAGAGGTGCTTAAGTAGGAGTACATGTTTTTATTGGGCAGACATTCTGTGCTTCCACATCAAAAAGTGCAATTGTACCACGCATGTAATTATTTTGTTTGTTTACCATAGCTGCCAAGTTTCTCAGGTTCATGTGTGATGTGATGCCCCACTACAGGTTTTTTCTCTCTGAATTCTGGGAAGGCTAGTTCTGTTTTAAGATGGAGTAAACAAGACTGCAAGTACAGGAATTCAAAGAAAACAAGCATTGGCATAGCCAATAGGTCTCGCTTTTGGGACCTTATAAGTATTTAGTCATGCAGCACAATATCCTTGGTGCAACAACATCAACTGTTGCATGGCTAAACACTTATAGGGTCCCAAAGGCGAGACCTATTGGCTATGCCAATGCTTGTTTTTTTAGATCCCGCCTAGGCAGTGCATTCACTGCATACGCTGTCTCGAAAAGACATGTAGTATCTAAGATATGGGCTACAAAAAATGCCCATCTTTTTCATTGTTTTTTCTTACTGTCCTTTAGAAATGCAGGCTTTTCATTGGTTATTATACTTAGTACTCCCTCCTTTTGTTTCGCCCTGAAGTTTGCCCCTGCTACATGAATCCTTTCACTATATCGAAACCATAAGTATAATGGTGTCTTCGGTTTCCTTTAAGAGTCGCTTTTGGTTATTGCGACACGGACCACAGAAACCAGCTTCCAACTTACAAAGACAGATGCTAGAATTTACTTCCTGGGTAACTTGCATAAAAATCAGGTGGTTTCTGTTGATTGTGCGTTCTGTTGTGATGTAAAAGGCTTTTTTTTTTTTATTCTGTTTATTTGAATTTCCAACAGCATAACAAATACAATTGTCTGCAGTATGAATTAGATATTTTAGTGACAACACAGTCCCCCACCAATACAACAATAGAAATAGGAGGTCTAGGTGCCAGCCCGTTATTGCTCGGTAAGTCTTGCACGGCCCCCCCATCCCCGCCCCCCCCGCCCCGTAACCCACTCTCATCACACATGATGACTTCAACACCCCACGATCCTTCCGGCTCCTGTTTCGCCCCGGCTATTATCGGTGTATATTACTGCTTTACAATGCCTGAATCGTAGTTTGAGCTAACCATTGCGTGAATGGTTCCCATATGTCCTTTGGCCTTGAGCGCATTGGTAAGAGCTCCCAATATAAAGAAAGTTGTGTCTGGCAGTAGACCACGCTTTTGATCCAGTCCCTAATAGTAGGTGATGTAGGCGCTCCCCAGTGTATCGCAACCTGTCTTTTTGCAAGCACAATCAGTGTGGCCGGCAGTTTACGGTGTTTAGGCTTGACCATGTGTAAGATCCCCAGTAATGTAGTCTGCGGAGTGCATGGGATCAGTAGGCCAGTGATTGCACACACCAGCTCCATTGCCCTAGTCCAGAAGGTGGCCAACTTGGGACATTCCCACGCCATATGTAAGAATGTGGCGCCGGGCGCACTACAACGCCAGCAATTGTCTGTGTCCCTCAAGCCCATGCGATGGAGCCGGCTCGGAGTACGATATACCCTATGTATGTATTTAAAATGTATCAGCCGGAGTCTATAGTTAGGGGAAAGGGCCTCAAGTAGTTTACAGCACAGATCCCAATGATCGTCAGTTAGTTCGGTGCCTAGTTCCGTACTCCACAGATGTCGCGCCGCTGGGACCACTATCGGGTGATTACTCTGCATGCTTCCGTACAATCGGGATACTAGTTTACGCCCCGATTCCACTCGGAGCACGTTTTCAAGGGCCAGCAGATCTGGTGGCGGCGCCGGAAAAGTAGGAAACAGCTTTTGACATGTGTGGCGAAGCTGATAATAGAGCAGTGTGTCGAGCATCGTCGGGGCTTCCGTACCACACATCTGTTCCGGCGTGATGAAGGTATCGTCCGGGAAGAGGTCCCCCCCAGTATTAAGGCCGTGTGTCGTTGCTCGTTCCCCGGTTTTCATGTTTTGCAGCGGAGGCCACATGGGATTTCCGCGCAGGGGTATCGATTTGGTATAGAGAAGGTCCAACTTGGCCCGTCGACGCAGCCCGTCCCAGGCCCACTTAAGTGCGTGTACAGTGTCAATGTCCTTGCATCTTCTCTTGTGTGGTGTGTACAGGGCCGTGTTTAGCGGAAGCGGGGCCACCCTATCTATCTCTATCGCTACATGTGGCTGAAATGGTGTGGGGTGTACCCAGTATTGCAAAAACTGCGCTTGTGCGCAGTAGGCATATAGCGTGAAGTTCGGTGCCGCCATTCCACCCTGTCGTTGTGGGGAGAGTAAGGGTCTCCCAGGCCACCCTCGGCTGCCCTCCGCCCCACGCCAGTTCTATCATCTGCGAGCGCACTTGTTTCAGAAAATGTGCGGTCAGGGGCAGCGGGATGTTGGCAAATAGATACAGTAGTTTGGGCAATATGACCATTTTGGCCACAGCTATTCGCCCAGCTAGAGAAAGGGGCAAATGCTTCCATCGGCTCACCTTTTCCTCGACCCATCCCAGCGCTCGCCCATAATTTTCGGTCCACAATTCCTGCATGTCAGTGCTAAACCATATCCCCAGGTAGCGCACCGGTCCGTTCGCCCACACCAACGGGCAGTCCGGAGTAAAGCGGCGTGTCCCAGTTGTCCGGGGCAGAATGACCGATTTCTCCCAATCGATAGTTACCCCCGATAGTATGCCATAGTGTATCAACTCTCTCGTCATGGGGGAGAGATTTTCATGTGGATCAACCATGTACAGTGTGATGTCATCAGCGTACATAGAGATGGTTAGTGCCCGGGACGAGAACCCGATACCCCTGGCTGTGTGGTGCTGTCTGATCCGTGCAGCCAGTGGCTCAGTGGCGATCGCAAAGAGCAGGGGTGACAGGGGTCAACCCTGCCGTGTGCCTCTGCCAATGGCAAAGGGCTCAGAGATAAGTCCATTTACCCGTACTCGGGCAGATATTGCAGTGTAGAGTAACCTGATATGGCGAATAAAGGACTCACTTATCCCCATTCGCTGCAGTAGCGGAAACAGGAATCCCCATTTCAGGGAATCGAACGCTTTTGTGGCGTCCAGTAGCACCGCAGCAGCTTTTACGTGCGGGGCCAAATAGTGCAGTACCCCAAAGAGGGTTCGGAGGTTATGAGACGTGGAGCGGCCCGGCACGAATCCCGACTGATCTGGGCGTATTATGAGTGGCAGTGCTGGCTGCAACCGCGTGGCGAGCATTTTGGCGAATATTTTCGCATCTGTGTTGATTAGGGACAGTGGCCTATAGGAGTCGCATTTCTGGGCATTCTTGTCTGGCTTTAAAAGAGTAATGACGATTGCCTCTCCCATTGACGCCGGGAGTAATCCCGTATCCACTGCCTCCGCGTATACGGCCAACAGCCTGGGGGCTAGGAGGTCAGCATATTCCTTATAGAATTGCGATGGTAGGCCATCTGGTCCTGGCGCTTTTCCGGCTTTTAGGGACCCTATTGCTTGCTTAACATCTTCTACCGTAAAGGGGAGATCGAAATATCCTTTGTGGTGCGCATCAAACCAGATTAATTGTACCGTGTCCAGGTAATCGGACAATTCTTCCGATGTAGGAGCTCCCTGAGATCTGTATAAGTCTTTATAGAATGTCCGAAACGTTCCTAAAATTTCCGGGGGCGTTTGTGCAAGGCTGCCCTGTGTAGTTTCGTCTGAGGAAATATAAGAGGAATTTCTTTGTGATCGTAACAGATTGGCAAGTGTTCTGCCCGGGCGGTCCCCTTCACCATAACGGCGGGCCACCGCGTGCTTATGCAAAAATTTAAGCTCCCTATCCGCCTCAGTTTGATATTCCGTAAGCTTGGTACGTGTCTCCGCTAGCGTGTCTGCCGAAGGGTCAGAACAATATTGCACCTCCAGGGTGTGTAGGCATTCCTCCAGCCCTTGGAGCGTGTTCCTGATATCCTTCAATACTCGGGCTTGCCCCGCAATACAGTGGCCCCTGATAACCACCTTGAATGCGTCCCACAAGGTGCCCAGCGAGGGCACCGAGTCAGTGTTAATTTCGAAATAGTCGAGGATGTGCTGGTGTATGTCTTCGCGGAACACCTGATCCAACAAGGCCTGCGCCGGCATTCTCCATGTGAAGGGTGGAATGTACGGTTTGGGGACCTGTAGCACTAGCTCTACCGGGGAGTGGTCTGAGAGGGTGCGCGCCCTATGATGAACCCCAGACACCCAGGTATGCACATTTGGGGTCAATAGCCAAAAGTCTAGTCTGGACCAGGCTCCTCTGTGCGGTGTGAAACAGGTGCCCTCCCTCACCGCGGGGTGCAATATCCGCCAAGAGTCCAGTAAGTTACATTCCTCCATCAGGCCCCGAAGGAGACCCGCCGTTTGTGGGTGGTGTGTGCGAGCAGCCCCCTCCCTGTCTAATTCCAGTGAAAGCACAGCATTGAAGTCTCCGCCCCATATGTATGCCCCCTCTCCCAGTGTCTGTGCTTTGAGCCAAACATGCCGGAAAAAACCTGGGTCGTCCGAGTTAGGTCCATAAGTGTTGATAATTATTACCTGTGTGTGGAATAATCACCCCAACAGTAATATATATCGCCCCTCGGGGTCGATGTGAACCTTCAATGTTTGCCACGGTAGGCCCTTACGAATCAATATGGCCACTCCACGGGAATAGCTGGAGTATCCAGAGGCGTGGATTTCACCCCATCTGGCATGTCTGAGACGCTCCCCAGCCCCCCCCAACAGGTGGGTCTCCTGTAAGAGGCATATGTCAATGTGGTGTCTGGTCAAGTGTGCGTGAGTCAGCCGGATCTTTTTTTTTTTTTTATAAATTTATTTTTGAAAGTTTAAGACAAAAGTAAACATACAGCTGTGTTACAAGGAGCGCCAATGCGCACACATCACAATATGGGCGATACAGAGAGGGCCGTAAAGATGTAGCGGAGACATATTCTGTGCGGGGGGGGGGGCGCGGACAGTAATACAGACCTCATTGTAAAAACATTAGCGAAAGTGCTGAACCCAAGAGATCATTGCCAGGAGTATATACCCCTCCGGGGGAGGGGGGAGGGGGGGGGCACCCACACCACGCCATTCCACAGCGACACATTCACCCATAGAACAGAGAAGAGACCTACGCCACAAGCGCGACCAATGCCAGCAAATCCCAGATCAAATCTCAAGCAAGCATCCTCAGGCGCCGCACCTCTCAGTACGAGCTCATTCAGCATCCTGGCTGCTATCCGAGGCCGTCGCCCCAGCAAGGAGATAACATTGTAATGGGGCCCATATATCAGCGGGCCGCGACCTGGGCGGCATGAGCTCAGAGTATGTGCGGATCTGATCTTGACAGTAAACTAGATCTCTCATCCAGTCCTTAAATTTTGGGGCCCTGCCTCTGCCCCAGCGACACGCCACTCTCCTTTTAGCAAGCAGAAAGGCCAGCGCAATGAATTTACGGTGCGCCGCCTGTATAGGCTCTACATAACCCAGCAGGGCCAGGAGAGGGGAGGGCTGCAATACTGTATCGATCATCTTGGAGAGCGCCTCAAACACCTGGCACCAATAGCGGTGAACTGCATCGCACGCCCACGCCAGGTGAAGAAAGTCCGCACCCGGAGCCCGGCATCTGTCGCAACTATCATTGTCGCGAAGCCGATATCTGTGAAGTCTGGCGGGCGTGAAGTAGAGCCTATGAAGGTATTTATAATGGATAATCCTGAGGCGGCTACTGGAGGATACGCGGTCCGTCTGCATCAGGCAGAATTGCCACTGTTTATCCGTCAACGGGACACTTAACTCCAGGTCCCATCTCTCCCTGGCTGCTAACCTTGGCGCCTGTAAGGAGGAGTGGACCGAGCGGTATATTTTGGAGACAAGCTTAGCTGGAGTGTCATCGCTTAGTATACGATGCAGCGGAGCCAGATGCGGGGGCTCCTGGGGGAAGCAGGGCATAAGGGCCCTCAGCCCCTGCCGCAGGCGCAGGTAGAAGAAGACATCGAGGGGAGTGGGCTGAATGGTGGCATACATGTGCTCCATAGACCGGAACGTGCCGTCGTGGTACAGGTCGCCCCACGTCTTCACGTGAATAGATTGAAGCAATTTTCGGAAACCCGCCTCCTGCAGCAGGGGCATGTTGGGATGATAAACAAGAGGCAGGAGCGGCGTGTATACCATGTCCAGCTCCAGAGCGGTAGCTAGCCTGGTCCACGCAGTCACCGTACTGATCAATGTCGTGGGCGTCCTATCTCTGCCCGTCACCGGAATGTACAGCGCGCCCTCTATGGGAATGGGGTGGGCCAACCAATGTTCAGCCGCTAGTTGGGGCATATATCGGGGCTGCCGCATCCAATAGTAAGCGTAGTGCGCCTGGGCTGCCTGATAGTAGAGCTCAAAGTTGGGAATGCCGAAGCCACCCTGCTCAAAGGGCCTGATCAGGACGTCCCACTGGAGCCGGGGGGACTTACCGCCCCACACTAGTCTGATAAGCTCCGATCGGAGTTGTCGAAAGAAAAAAGCACCAGGATAAAAGGGAATATTCAAGAAAAGGTACAGTAGCTGCGGCAAGATCACCATCTTAATCAGTGAGGACCTGCCAGCCATTGACAGGGGCAGGGTGATCCACCGAGTGACGGAGTCTGTAATGCGGGACATGGCAGTCCCATAGTTAGCCCTCATAAGTTCCTCTCTGTCTTTTTCAATGCGGATGCCCAGATACTTAAAGTCCCCGTCACACCAGGCAAGGGGGAAGTCGGGCACAAATCTGCCCGTGGAGGCAGTCAGGGGAAATATACAAGATTTGCTCCAGTTGATCTGAATGCCGGAAATCACGCCAAACCGAATGAATTCGCGGAGGATCGGGTTGAGATTTTCCTGCGGCTCTCGTACATAGAGGGTGATATCATCGGCATACATTGATACAAGTATCTGCCTCTGGAAGCACCGCAGCGCTTTGTCACGATGGTGTTGCCGCAGTTTGGCCGCTAGGGGCTCCATGGCCAAAGCAAATAATAGAGGCGAGAGGGGGCAGCCCTGCCTGGTGCCCCTGGTAATGGGGAAGTCAGAGGACAGCCTCCCATTCACTAAGACTTTGGCCCTAGGGGCAGTATACAATAATTTAATCCACGAGATGAATACAGCCGGGAAGCCCATGCGCCCCAGAACTTGGAACAGGTAGTCCCACTCAAGGGAGTCGAAGGCTTTCGTGGCATCAAGGAACACGGCGGCCATGGGCAGATCTTCATGCACAGAATTAAGGATCGAAAAGAAAGTGCGCAAGTTATGCGTCGTGGCCCTACCTGGCACAAAACCGGCCTGGTCAGGCAGTATCAGGTTGGGGAGCAATAGATTGATTCGATTGGCGATGAGCTTGGCTAGAATTTTCACATCACAGTTGAGGAGGGAGAGAGGCCTGTAGGAGTCACAGTCACTAGCCTCCTTCCCTGGTTTAAGGAGCGATGTAATGAGGGCCATGCGCATCGATGGGGGGAGATGCCCCACCTCCAATGCATCCTCGTAGACTTCTCTCAACACTGGGGCCATAAAGTCGATATAGGTTTTGTAAAATTCAATGGGTATCCCGTCGAGTCCGGCGGTTTTACCGGACCTCATCTGCATAATGGCCTCTCTCACCTCGTCTAGCTCAAAAGGGGAGCTCAGAAACTCCCGTTGTGCATCGCTTAGCCACCCCAGGGACACGTCTTCAAGGTAATCATGCAGCTGGAGCTCTCCAACTCTAGTGGACGCATAAAGCTCACTATAGTGGGCTACAAATGCGTTGAGGATATGCGCGGTCTCACCGTATCTGGTGCCACCCACTCCCACGATCTCCATGATCGTGTTAGGTGGCCGAGTTAGCCGTATCGTTGCAGCCAGGGCCGCCCCGGGCCTCTCTCCCTCACCGTAACTCCGGGCAACCCAGTATTTGCCTCGAAAGTTAGCTTCACGGGTGGCCTCCGCGGTATACTCAGAAATTTTGTCCCGGATGTTCGCCAGCACGGCGTCGTCAGGGCTGGTCGCAAGCGTCGTCTCCAGCGCCCGGAGGTCATCCTCCAATGTGCGCAGGCGCGCCTTAATGCTCCTCAGCACCCCCGATCCTTTGGCAATGCAAAGACCCCGAAGGGTCACCTTGAAAGCATCCCATATAGTCTCAACGTCTTGCACAGAGTCTTTATTACGCTCAAAGAAAGCCAAGCACTCCTCCCGCAGCTCTTCTTGAAAAAGGGCATCGAGGAGCATCGTGGGCTGCAGCCGCCAGGCCGCCAGAGGGGGGCCCAGCTCCGCCGCCCGCAGAGTGACTCTCACCGGCGCATGATCGGAGAAGGTACGCGGAAGGTGTCGCGCCTCAATCAGCGCTGCATGAAATTGTGGGGTCAAAAGGACGTAATCGAGCCTGGCCCAGGAGCGCGCCTGCGCCGTGAAGTGAGTACCCTCGCGGGCGCCTGCGTGGAGGTGCCTCCACGCGTCAATCAATCTATGTTCCGCTATGATACCCAGAAGTGTCTCCCGAGACCGTGTGAAGTGATGCGGGGCCGGGTGGGACCTGTCGAGCGCCGGGACAAGCGTGACGTTCATATCGCCCCCAAGTATGAGGTGCTGCGTACCCACACCCACTATATCCGCACCGAGGTCAGCGAAGGAGGCAGGGTCGTCTACATTGGGACCATAGCAGCAGGCCAGCGTGACCATTCTGTGGCCCAGTCTCCCCCACATCAGGCAGTATCGGCCGTGGGCATCGCTTTTCACTCCCGCCAGCACAAAGGGGGTCGTCCGTTTAACTAATATAGCAACTCCACGGGAATACGAGGAATAGGACGAAAAGGCAGAGCACTTCGCCCACCGGCTAGCGAAGGTAGGGGCAGCCTGCGCACGGAAATGGGTCTCTTGAAGGAACGCTATGTGTATGGCGTGGCGATCCAAGTAGGAGAGGACGTTTCTTCGTTTTCTAGGATCCCCCAGGCCTCTGACATTCCACGTGAGTACATTCAAATCAGTGTCCCCCATAGCCAGGTCGACCCACAACAGGTAGGAAGTGCAGCGGCCGCAGGGCCTATTTCAGTCATCCTCCATCCGTTGCACGCGCTCTTTACTGTATACCCCTCTTGCCAAACAAACGCTCCACAGTCCACACCTCCAGTCAAGCCGAGGTCAAATGTATCATTCACAAATGGGTAAACTCCACGCCCCCTCAGGGGACTATGCCGCGAAGAATCATCAAAAGTGCGTACCGATGCCCTGAACGGCAGCGTCTCGAACACAGCTGTATTAAACATAACAACAACACCAAAAACCATCCAGAATTTAGAACCCAACCAGGCTGTCTGCTCTAGCAGGTTGCCAGCCCCAGGCTTCAGCATTAGGCCGCGGGGGGGAGAGAGGTATTCAGTCCTCCAGCGTTTTGGCCTCAGAACCCACCCCTCCTCCCCCAACACAGACCCACATCTCAACTGAGACACACCTACCCACAAAATCCCACATCCCATCTTCCCGCCCACCACCCACTGAAGCAGCCCCAACTCGCCAGAAATACCTGCCCTCCCCCCACCCAGCAGAACCCTCAGTAAGCTCAACAGGAGCAACTCAGTCAATAGAGTCCAGGGGGTACACCCTACAGGGGACATCCAGAGGGCACACAGATCCACCTCTGCCTGCCCGTAACCCACCAAAGTTATAGAGGGAGGGGGAAGGGTGGTGCCTGGCATACATTACCGATCTCCCTCCAGCACGCAACCAGGCCTCCGCCACTCAGTCAGTAAATAGCCCATCAGGCGGCTCACAGGCGCGGGCAAACTGGAAAGGCACCTAGAAGTGGCACAGTAATGCAGGGGAGGGGTCACAATAACACCTAGGTAGGCAGTCAATGTTCGTTCTCTGGGGCCACCTCTTCTTCATCAGGCCGGGCATGACGCGCCTGTCGTAGAGATTTCAAAAAGTCCTCCACCTGCTGCGGAGTCGTGAAGAAATGTTGCTTCGCTTGATGGGTGACACGGAGCTTCGCCGGGTAAAGCAATGCATAGTCGATTTGTAGGCTTCTTAGCTTTTTCTTAACGTCAACAAATTTGCGGCGCTGTTCCTGTACAACAGGCGTGAAATCCGGGAAGACAGTGAAGTTGACACCCTCACAGGACAATTGTTGATTCGCTCGCGCAGCCCGTAGCGCAGCGTCCCGGTCGCGGTAATTCAGGAGCCGCGCGATGATGGGCCGGGGTGGGGCGCCGGGACGCGGCCGCGGGCCGAGCGACCGGTGAGCCCTCTCCACGATGAACTGTTTGGAGAAGGCGTCCGCGCCGACAGAGGCAATGAGAATCTTCTCCACATACTCCTCCATGCGCCCCGTGTTGGTGGACTCCGGCACACCCACCACGCGGATGTTATTGCGGCGGCTGCGGGCTTCCAACTCCTCATTTTTAGCAGCTATGATGCGCAGGACATTGTCCATTTTATTGAGCTGTGTAGAGTGGGATGCGGTCGCGTCTTCGTTCTCCGAGGTCCGCCGTTCAACCTCAACAAGACGCTCCTCGTGGGCATCGATCTTCTGCGCGTACGCATCCATGCGGGATGTAAGGCGGTCCACCTTATCCACCACTGTGGCGAAGCCTTGCCTCATCTCCCTCATCATTTGCTGCATATCAATCGGCGGCAGGGCCGCGTCCGCGTCCAGCCCCGGGGGGGGCCGTGCGCCTCCATCATCCGGCGCACTCCGTAGCCCCGGCTTCGCAGCTGGGGTAGCAAACGACAGTTTCGCCTGCTTGGCGTCATGCTTGCCCATCGCGTGCTCGTCGTGGGGGACCGGCCCACGCCCCAGCGCAGCCGAGGCCGTCCCCGATGCCAGCAGATCAGGAGCAGGGGGCAGCCAAGAGCGGCGCAGCCCCAGGTAGGTGCCGGCGCGGACGCCCTCCCAGTCCAGCACCGCCGGAGCAGCACAGGGGCAAACGCTGCAATAGACCCCACTACAACAGGGGGAGCCCAGCCAGGCCTCCGATGCGGGCCCCGGCCACCCGCGCACTGGGCGGACGGAAACCCACGCAGAGGAGCTCTTTCAACTGGGCACCCCAAGTAGCACCATCAAGGGGGGGGGTCCCCGACCCACATCAAGGGGAGGCAGAGGAAGACGGCAAGGATCAGGCCTCAAGGGTCCACAGCAGCAATGTAGGCCCAGCGTCAGGCCGGCGTCGCATATCTCCCGTCCACCAGCAGCATCGTGTAAGACGCGGCCTAGAGTCACCTCCGGTAGGCCAGAGTGTCCGGTGGCCGCAGCGGGAGGGGCAGGGGGGGGGCGCCCAAAACAGCCCCGGCGGCAAGACAGAAGCGTCCAGGCAGAGCAGGGGAGGGGGGGGGAGGGGGGCCCCCCACTGCAAGGCAAATCCGTCTGTCGAGTCCCGGAGGGGGGGGGGGGGGGAGCCAGCACACCCCCGCGCCTCACAGGGGATCTCCGCCAGCCACCAGCAATCCCCGGTCCCAACTTGAAGGATCTCCGCTTACCGCCGTAGGGCCCAGGCGATTCTCACAGCCGGGGGGGGGGGGCTCCAGTGTATCTCCGCATCCCGCCGCCTCCGTACCTCTTGTAATCCGCAAGCTCACCGCAGCATCGGGCGCCTCCGCAGCCAGGGGACAGGCAGGGGCCCACACGCCTCGTGTACAGCACCGGGCTCGCGTGGCTGTAGAGGCCAGCCGCCGCCACCACCTCGTCGCGGTCTCCGTCCCGGCAGAACTGTCAGCGCGGCTCCTAGCGCCGCCGATGGGCTCTCGGTCTTGAAACTGCAGTCGGGGCCGCCAGAGCCCGGCAGCCACAAGTGCACCCGGTTACGGTCCAGAAGGAGACCAGGAAAGCAAGGATAAATGCAGGATTTCACAGCCAGGCAGCAGGAGCCTCACCGAAGCGCGGCCATACTGCGTGCGCGCCCTCTAGCGCCCCCCGAGTCAGCCGGATCTTGCGGTGATTATTTAAACCGCGAATGTTCCATGTCAGGCAGCGCAGCGCGGACAGAGGGATGTCTGGACATGTGTCCTACGCGGCTGTATGTCTACCTTTAGATCAGAAGGTGGGGCATGTGGTGGGAGCCATATTACACCATGGCCCACCCCAAGCATTAACTTAGAGACGATCGGAAACCGTGATGTCCTAGCAATCAGTTGTGTGAAAGAATACTGCAGTACATTAACACAAAACAACAAAGAACTTACCCCGCCTCCACCCACTCCAACCCCCCAATCAGGTTGAGATCCATCACCCCCCCCCCGAACAAATCGAACAACAACCCTCCTTAAGCAATATCTTGGGAATCATCCCTTCGGGGGCGTGGGGTCACCGGCACCCTCCCCTGTCTTAAAGTGACAGGGTGGCCGAACATTTCCTGCCTTCTGTATTTGCAATATGCCTAATTGCAGCAGGACATGCCCTATGCCTTGCCCAGCACGGTATTGGTACTCAGCCACAAATCAAAAATAGTCTCTGCCCCGTGGCTAACTTCCTCCATTGGCCCATCATTGTGCCCTCTACCCGCCCCAAGCCCCAAGCCAGTATCAAGAAAGAGATGGTGCATACTTAACAACAAGGCCTTAGGGCTTCTTTTGGCGTCGCAGACAATCATAGCCCCCAGATAAGTATAATGTTTTACTCATTGTCACTCAGCTGGCTTGCCGGGGAGGTCCCTCGGCCGTCCCGCGTCTCCCGTTGTAACCGCTCTGCTTGTCGTGCAAATTTCAGTGCCTCTTTCGCCTCCGTGAATATCAGCGGCTTCCCCTTAACCTGGATCTTCAGTTTGGCAGGATATAACATGGCGTACTTGGTCCCCATTTTTTGAAAGATCTTTTTGGCCGGCATGAATTCTCTTCTTGCAGTTTGCACAGCTTGTGTAAAGTCAGGGTATAAGGAGATAGCCATGTTTTGGAAGGTTAGGTCGCCTTTTCCCGGGAGAGCCTCAGTATTGTGTCCCTGTCCCTATAATTGAGGACTCGGGCAAGTATCGGGTGCGGCGGCGCACCCGGCACTGGGCGCGGGCCCAGGGTACGGTGTGCGCGCTCGACCAAAAACATGGCCGACAGGTCCGCACCAAACAAGTCACGGAACATGCCCTCTACGAACTGCTCCATATTTCCAATATTTGTGGATTCTGCAATGCCAATAATACGTATGTTGTTCCTGCGTGAGCGGGCTTCCAAATCTTTGTTACGTCCACGTATTACTTTCAGGACCTTATCCATGCGCAACAGTTTTTCCCGGGTGTCACTGTGGCCCTCCTCACACTCAGCAATTCGCGCCTCCGCCTCCGTCAGTCGCTCCTCATGTTGGTCGACTTTGTGTGAGATGCCGTCTATGCGCATAGCCATGGAATCCAGTTTGTTATCTATTTCCTTGAGGCAGCCTTTTAGGTCACGAAACATACTCTTTATGTCGTCCTCTTGCGTAGGGTCCATCTGTGTTTCGGGGACCACCGTCTGGGACGTCGTCTCCACCTCTATGTTCCGGGCACTGCGTCGCTCGAAATGCAGCTTCGGCTGCTTGGCATCCGGCTTCCCCATTATACTTTGGGGGTCCCGGTGGGGGCTTTGGGGGGGGCTCTGATGAGTCGACTTAAGATCTGGCCCGCGTTTAGGCCCGCAGGTCTTGCAGGTCCCCGAGCCTCGTCCGCTTTGGGCCGCTACTGCAGCCCCTGCTGTGAGCACGGTCCGCTCCGAGATGGTCAGGCTCACCAGGTCACCAGCGCGCCCTGTCTGCTGGCGTGTATTGGCTCCGCCTAACTAGGCATGTACGCGTTGGTCCTGCGGCAACTGGGCATTCTCCACGGTCACGTCTCTCCGACCCCCCGTTGCAGACTGCCTCGCCTCTACCGCCTTACTCAGTCCGTCACTCCCCAGGAGGTCTATAGTCGTTCATGTGCAACCAGGCGCCACATACACTCGGGAATTATCCGGCTCCCACCTCAGGGGCTCAGCATACATCGCTCCCCGTGCTGGTCGGAGAGTCGGCTAGATCAGCAGGCCAGGGCGTTTCCCCGCTTTCCAGGCCTCGACTGCCTGCAATGCTTTTTGCCACATGTCTCCTCCGCCGATGTGTTTTGGCCAGTTCTCAGCCTGCCAGGGGTCTCGTCGCACTACACCGGCAGCTCGCGGCGGCCCAGGCCCGCCCCTGCTACGTCTCGCGGCTGCGCCGCCGCGTCCGCCAGATCCTCGGCCCTCGACCGGGGACTTGCGTTGTTTGTGCGGCCGCCCAGCGCAACGCACGCAGGCCGCCGATGTGACGAGTGTCACAGTTTCAGAACGCTGCCGCCGATTGCGGTCGCGAAAACTGTCGCCGGGTCCTTAGCAATCAGGCAGTTCCCGCCGCATCTCTGCCACACGGGAAGGGAGGCAGCAGACGGATGGGTGCACGGATTGTGAGTTCGGCCGGCAGAGCCCCGTTACACGGCGGCCATCTTGCGGCTCGGCTCGGCCACGCCGTGATGTAAAAGGCTTAGCTCGCCATAGAATTGTTTCTTTTGGGATTTTCAGTGAGGCATGAAATACTACGCATTTAGTGTTTTGTAACTGGTGTTTATGTAAAGTGCTTCAATTACTATTGGGTGCCCAAAAACACTAAAAACGCCCATTATAGTGGGGGGCTTTAAACACTACTTCTCCCTCATCAGCCTCCGTCGGATGGGCAGAACCAGGATGTAAGTATTGTTGAATGTATGGGACTGCTCTCCTCTAATACCATCTGCAGTTAATCAATCCTTCACTGTGCACTTGGGATGGCTGATTTCTGTCCGGCACATGTTCATAATGTTTGCTTCTTTTTTTTTTAATTGTCTGCAGCATATGCTTTATGTCTGTTTCCTTATAATTTAAATTAAAATTAACTTTTTGTTTTCTCACTTTCACAAATAGTATGAAATTGCTACTCTAACTTTGTATCTGGTTTCGTATCAAAGGGAAAAGCACATCACACAAAACAGCAGATGCTGTTGTATTGCTGTTGCTTTTTACTTTCAAATTTGGTTACTAGTGTCTTTGCTTGGAGGCCTGTTATTTTTTTTTTTTCTTCTTTTGACTGGTGATATTCTTGTATATAAAGCAAAGACACAGGCTGACAGAGGCATCTGTTCAACAGTGCAAACACAAGTCAATAGACCATTATATCATCAACCCTCTACATTTGAACGTTTGAATCGAGGTCCCACTTGTTACAGAATTCCACGAGTTACAGTCCTAATAGGTTCACTCAGTTCCCCTTGTATGTGTTTCACTTTCCCCATACAACTCTCTCAGCCTTCACACACCAATCCAAGTCCCTTTTCCAGTCCCCCAAACTGGGACTCAATTCCGACCTCCACATGCGGGCTATATTTTGGTTTCTTATGGAAAGCAGAAGGACAGCCTACTTTACCTTTTCGAGAATGTAGATCCCTATATTTAGATATAACGTGTGATAAACGTCCTTTCCCCATTGGTGATGCACTCTGAGGTTGCCAAAATGTAGCACAAGTCCCGTATAAAAACATAAAATGATATATAATGAAATACATGATTTGCTGTTTAGCATCTTTAACATCTGGCTTGATTGTCATCAGCCTTGCATTTAGATCCAAGATCATTGAGGGAGAATTTGCTGCCCAACTTCAGGCTCATTTTAATAACAGGATTCTTGATTCACTAAAGGTAAGCTTTCGCCGAAGTCCTGGCATGAAAACAGCCCTTGTCCAAGTCTAGCACAAAAACTCGGACAGATAAAGGAAGGCACGACATGACTGTTATTATTGCTAGAACTCAGTGTGGCATTATACACAAATTGACCACAAGACACTGATCTGTTGCCTCTCTTTGATAGCAAGAGTTTATATCTTCCCTCTCCTGCCCTGCTTATTTCAAATTCCCATCAAGTTCTGTGGTGAGGGTCACTAGGCCTGCACCTGTGCCTAGAAGGCAACAATTCAACCACAATAAACTCCGAGCTTAGAATCCTACAAGTCCCTCTTGACTCAAAAATGATGCTTGGAATCTAGACTAGAACTGTGCTCAGCACACTCACTTGCCAAACCTCACCTTTCCCATCTTCTCCCTGTTATTTACCCATGAGGACCATCCAACAACAGTGTGAGCCACCATTCACTCCTGACTCCACTGTACCATCTCTCATTGGCTAGTGCTACACATTGTTGCTTTTTTTTTAAACACTTTATTAAGTTTTCCCATGAGAAGGAGTAATGAGTTACAAATTGCATGAATCACATTAAGCATATATAGGGTAGAGGAGACAATGCAGGCAACATGTGCAACCAGTAAATAATGTATAACATTCGTCAATACATTCATAAAATGCCTTAGGGCGACCTGAAGTCCTCCAACCATGTACATTGCGTTGTGTTGCATACCCATCCTTCAAGATACTTTACCCACGGGGAGCAGTGCCCGCCCAATATTCCCCCAACTCCCAATCCCACCCCGAACCCACCCACCATACCAAACCATGCCACAATAAGTCAGTCTGAGGGCCATAGAGCATTCCCCTGGGGGAGGGGGGGGGCAAGGGGGAAAGAGAGGAGGGGAAGGAAATCACACCCCACGCGTGCGGCAGGGGAAGGAAGACGGCTGAACAACGCAGCAAGAGGGGAGCACTAAATAAATGGAACCAAGTGGAGTACGGGGGGAGGCGCAGGTCACCACTCATCGGGAAGTGGCCTCAATCATTCGGGACACGTCATCACTCAGTGCCAGGGGACAGGTTCTATCAATCACCAATCCCAACCGCCGACATGCATCCCGGCTCATACAGGGGGATTCTGTGGAGGCCTGTTTAACATGCTGTGATCAATGGGAATTTCTAATTTGAATCAGTGCGCTTATTATTGTATATACTTAAACGTTCTTTATGACTGTGCTACTGTGCATAATTAGCAGGGGCCCCCAATCGTACGGCCATTAATAGATCTTATTTGTAAACCATGCTTTAGTTGTATTTTATGAACGTTTCTTCTAAGCACCTCCGCTTTGATAGTGAAGAACACAGATAGAAACGTGGATGAGTGATAAGCTAATATCAAACAATTTTCGTCTTGTGGTGAAACCAAATTTAAATCCCAACTTTTGTGTTCTGTATATAATATTTTATGGCACATGTTATGCTTTGTCATTATTTAACCTAGATGAAGTTATGGCCGCTTTATATAAAACAAGCCCTAGCAAATTCAAAGAATTTCAAATTTTAGTGTACTTGTAACATGAAATGCAGGTGTATTTGTGCACGCATTATGGTATGTGCTTAAACATTCTTTATTAGTGTGCAGCAGTGCATAATTAGCAGGGGCCCCTGATTTTCGACTATAACAGATATATTTTTTATGCCCTGTGTACAGTCTGCTTCTTTTTATCCTTTCCACTTTTGAGTGAATAACACCGATACAGACAAGGATACGCAATTGGCCAAGATCACCTAATTTTGGTCCTGTACTAAATGAAAGATTAAAAACCCGAACTTTGTTCTGTATACAGTATTTTGTAGCACCTGTTACACGTTTGTTCACCAAGATGGAGGTACGACTGCTTTATTGTTACGGTAACTTTGTATTTGGTTTCGTATCAAAGGGAAAACACATCACACAATAGCAGATGCTGTTTTATTGCTGTTGCATTTTACTTTAAAATGTGGTTACTAGTGTTTTGACTTGTCTTAGCACACTGCTGCCGGCTCCTTGCGTTTCTTAGTGTGCAACAAACTCTTGCTCTCTGAGCTGCTCCCAGATTGCACCCTGCACCGGCCCCCCTTGCACTGCACTCTACTGTGCACTGCTTCCGTCTTTTCTGCTGGTTCTACTTCCATTTGCATACTGCATTGCCCCTCGGCCATCCTTTACTGCCCCTCCTATTCCACCCTATGCTGGCCCTCCCCTCTACCTTGGGCTGATTGTGCCGATTGATTTGCATTTTAAAGGTTCACTGAGCTTCCCTTACATACAACACAGGCACATCATTGGCAGCAGTAATACAAGCTTCTTTAATACAAGGCACAGGTAAAGTGCTATATAGTAGTATCCTGACTGCTTGTTTTCATTGCTGACGCGGCCACATGCATGCTTTTCTCGATGGGGAGAGGATGTGACGTTACGACCAGAGCTGCCGACTTTGGAACTGGGGAACCAGGTCCCAGTCTCTGCATCGGCTCAACATCCTGTAATTTTGGCCATATCACTCAATCTCCCCTTGCACCTAGAACAAAAAAAATTAGAACTTGTTTCTTTTTACTGTCTCTGTGGGTTTTTCAAAAAACGATAGTTTCAATAACAAAAGTATTCATACAGTTAATTATGCAGTTAGGGCTCAAGATTTGTGATAAGGAATTCGTTCAGTTCTGACCAAATGTCCAATAAAGTAGTAACTTTTCTTTTTATAAATATTTTGCCTATGTATCCATCTTTCTGTTTCTATACCAACCATCTGTAAATATCCTACCCATTTATCGCCTACCATCTTTTCATTCATCTAATAACCCAGACATCCATCCATGTACTCATACAGGTATCCATCCATTCAAGCATTCATACAAGCATCTACCATTCCACCAACCCATCCATCCTAACTAAACCTTGGCTTTTAAAATGCTCTTATCAGGATGGTAAACACATAATTCCACCACACACCACATACATCCACTCCATAACACATAAGTGAAAAATATTTACATTTACAATGCCAGTAGCTCTGACTCTCGTTTTCTAAATAATCACTCCACTGCACATACAAAAATAAGTAAAAAACATTGTCATTTACAATGCCAGTAGCTCTAACTTTCACAAATGTAAGAAGAATTGCATTGCAAATGCTTTTCTTTGCAGAATATCAGATAGACTGTTAGCGCCAGAACCTCTATGTGAATAATCAGCCACTCGGTAAATGCTCAAAAAAATCTTTTTTTTTTTAATAGTGGTAAATATCAAACACGTTTTACTAAATTATGCCACATCGAAAGTGTATTGAAAGTTGCATAACAGCTTATCAATCTTTTTGTACATTTTATTTTGAAAGCAAATAATAACTAATATTGCTTTTGTGGTTATGTTGTATACGCATATATTCATCAAGTGCTCTGGGAGGATTAGAAATAGATCCAATTTCCAAATTGTTACATTTGGAAACGTACACTTTTTTTGAAAATTGGAAACACTGTTAGTAATGCAAGCTGAGCTCACTGTATTTCTTTGGAGACATCATCCTTAAAGTAAGGTTTACATTAATGAATCATGTATACATGTTTAAACAATTTCTACATAAGGAAACAAACTTTGCCTTAGAGGCAGATTATCCTCTTTCATAGCTCCGTACTCTACTACTAAAAACTATCAGCTAAAGGATTCGTGTTGCAGGGGCCTACCTGTTCAGTGGACAAAATAAACATGAACACCTGTGGTTCTAGACCCCAAACAATATGTCCTGGTCTTCGGATGATAGGAATTCCATGCCACTGTAGTAGTCCCCGTGCTGCATTCTGGTGCTGTGGAACTCCATGTTTGCCTTAAAGGGGTGATGCCATTTTCCATGAGGGGATGGCTTAACTGTCTACCCAATTACTTTCTGTTCCAACTTTTTTTTTTACAAGAAAACAGATTAAAATATTTGTCTCAGTTTGCTATCAAATTAGGAAGCCTTACCTTAGTTACATTAAATAGGCAAAATAGAAAACAAAATGTGCCTTTTGATAGTGGAGAGCTCTTTATTGCAAGCATTTCTTGAATACTACACATAGACGAAGACGTTTGAAAAGAAAGCCATTAACTATGATGGCGGACACTATGATATCACTCAAAGCCACAGCTGAAAAACATTGCCTTTATTTACAGTTACACTCATACAATTGTACGTTACATTTGGCCCTCTCACACTCTCTTCTGCTACTCAAATGAGCAGCACAGGGTAAGAGGTGCCATGAGGGTACACTACATAACCGGTTGCCCTGCCATTCAACTTAGAAACCCTTGACATTGGGCACCTGTACTCTACTCAAATGTTAAACGAGCATTGGCAAAGCCAATAGATCTTGCGTTGACCACCAGCCTTTTCGGCTTTGGCAATTCTAATTTTGTTCTTTCATTGTTTGTGCAAAACCTTGTTGCTGTGGAGGCATCGGCCGATGATCAATATAAAAAAAATTATTGGCAAAAGCCAAAAAAAAATAAAAAACTATGATGGCGGACACAATATTTATTCTTTGTGGGTGCTTCACTTTATGCTGTACTTACTAAGAAACCAGATGCTTTTTAAGGATCTCATGAGATCTCCCATGACGGGTGAATTTACAAAGAAATTCTTTGTGGTACGGATACTGCCACTGACTAATGTCCCTGGCCATGGACCAGTACCTCCACTTACTAGTGCCCTTGATTATTATTATTATTGTTCATATAATCAAGCCTGGGTTTTCTCTCCCATGTAGCCTCTAAAGAAGGTAGATAATGACCACTCTGATGAGCAGATTGAGGTGCCTAAAATGATGCAAAGGTGCCATGCTCCTAATGAGGACCTTTGATCTACGAGTGCCTTGGCATTGCCAAATATTCTTTGGAAAATGAGAGAATCCAGGTTTGGAGTCCGGTTCTCCCCAGGAGATTTATATAGAGGTTATCATTACCCATCATTCTGAAGTTCACTAAGCCCCACTGAATTCTTAGACCCTTCAGTGAGGCGTTGTGCATTGCCTCGCATTGTTCAGCAGATCTGGACAATGACAGGCAAGCAGATGGACAAGACGTTTCATTACTACAGTTTAGTGGGGTGTAGAGTCTATCAAGACTCATCATTTTCTCCTATCAAATAACACCAATTCTTTTTTTACCTATGTTTAACTTTCTGATGTGGAAACAGGTTAGCTGCTTTCAAGGGGATTCACTTAGCAATATCAGTGAATAATTTAGAGGCACAGTGGTCAATGTGCGTCTTGTTGTCCGTCTTGTTATTAGCGCCAAGATACTCCTTGCGGAGTGATAGCTGCGCTTTATAAATAAAGTTTCAAATTCAAAAATTCAAATTCCGCAGTTCATTAACTCTATACGTGATCATGCTAACACTGAATCTGGGGATGTGAGCCAATAGAATCACAGTTATTGGCCAAGTCTGCCTTCAGAACTGTCTACTGACATGTAATACGTATAGTTGCAAGAGACTACTCCACTTGTCATTTGAGGGCAAGATTGTCTTTGTAGCAAGCACCCAATGAGTAATAAAAAGTACAATGCAGATTATTGACCGATTAGCTCACCTCTGTCATTTATTTCATGTCACTCTTTCGAGCATCATAAGCACCCGAGTGCGGAATCTAACAAGACCGGTTGAAAACATCGGTTGAAAACATTCTCTCACTGATTTTCATGACTTCATCAGCTTCATTATCTGTGTGGACCATTAAAAGAACAGTCAGATGATGCACTCCTTAGTTCTCCTTGCCCTCTACTGGTGCTCAGAAGTCCAAAAAGCAAATTTGATTTTCCTGTGGTCGTCTCAGTTACTCCAATCAGCATTTAGTTGCAGTACTCCACAGTTGTGTTTCTGGTTATTTCGCACCTCCAGGAAAAGGAGTGCATCCAGAAAAGATTCTTCTGTTCAAATGATAGGGTGCAAGTGATCATAATTTCATCTGACCTATCTTACTATTTATTTTTCCTTTTCTTTCATTACCTAGTTACTTATTTCATTTGGAAATCTATAACTTCTGGACCTTTGGAACTAGAACATTTGTACATTGGGGCCATCAAATAGGTGAATCTGAAGAAAGGGAAGCTAGATCTTTGCAGCAGGTTATTATTGATGGATAAGAGGAATCAGGCCTGAATACTATTCTGTATGTCATCATCCAAGAAGAGGTCCGAGATAGATGGCTTCTCTGGTGTAGAATATAGCTTTTCATTCGATAGGGGACAGGCCCTGTGTGGTGGATTTTCAGGGAACTTATTTTCACATTGCAGTCTTCCAGCATCCGCCCAAATTGTGGCTGCAGGTGGGCCCTTTCTATACAAGGTACTCCATTTTCACTAAAGTCATCTCTTGAATAGTTCACATTGGAATTTATGCACTAATTAGGGCTTCTCTTCTGACAGCTATGTTTCTTTCTTCCTCGGAAGGCATGACGGACCGGCACAAGACAAATTATCAATCACCTTTACTCAGGGAGAACTATCTCCATTTCAGGTGTTTTTTCTGAAATACACAAAATTCTTACCTGGTGGTCATAACGTGATGCTGGCTAGCATAATATTATTTATAAAACTGCTACTGCCCCATCACTATAAACAGTTTTGCTAAAACTAGCCCAGCCAATCCAGTGGGGAACTCTGCATTTAGCAGGTGAGGTAGGTGTGTGGTCCTCGATCAGTGAGGCTTCTGCTGCATAAGCTTCCCTCAATCTCAAAACAATGCCCTAATTCTTATAGTGCATCAAAGTAAATATTGTTAAAATTACTGCAACATGTTCTTTTAGATATTTTCTGAAGAATTATGCAGATAAAATGAATCTCATCTATACAGAGGTATTGGGGAACCAATGGTGTTGCTCCAAGAAAGGAATATAATGGAGGGGGTTGAAGGTAAGATTTGTGGCTTTTTAGCCATTCTGTGTGTTGCATCAGATATGCATTAAATGGGAATCAGATTTGGGCATTGAAAAGGAACTAGTAGAATGGAAAATACTTCATAAAATAATGTTTGTCTCATTGGGTGTTGATAAAAGTGAAACACGGCAAAATGAAATGGGGGCCCGCAGACCCCCGACCGAGGGGACCACCACCTCCCTGGGGCTGTTTAATTTCTACATTGGGGGAGCTTATAGCCAACTGGGCCCTGGAGACCACCACCTTCCTGGGGCCAAAATGATTTTGCTAAAGTGGGAGGGAGCCGCGTGGCCCTCCTCCTGGGCTGTTCTCTGTCCTGGGTCCGCGACCTGCCCTTTGGCAGGTCCCACCAAAAAGAAGAACAGAGGGGGAGCGCCCCCCACCCCGGAGCCATACATTGACTCGGGGACTGCCAACACCCTGGGCAGGCTCCTGCAGTGTCCCGGGGTGCCAACCTGTGGGACTTAGCTGTTTTCTATGACTTGGCGGGAGCTTTACCACTTCTACCAAGCCATAGCAAACTGTGCTCCACTTTGAGCAAGCAAGAGCATTTTGCTCTTGCTTGCTCAAAGTGGAGCTTTGACAGAGGGAGCTGCATGGTCAGCAGCTCCCTCTCTGCCAAAGCAATGCCGGCTCCTGCAGGAAGCGGGCAACCAGCAGGGATCACGGGTGCCGTGAGGGTTCCCCTGCTGTTACCAAGGACCAGGGCACCCACAAGTAAGACTGAGCTCCGGAGAATGGGTTCCCCGGGACCAAAATCGGCCCCCTCCCTTTAAATGTATGATTTAAAAAAATAAATAAAGGCCAGGCCCCTGGGCCGAAATAGGCATGGGGAAACTGGCGGCTCGGCTCCCCTCCCCTATTCAAAATAGGCCTGGCCCCTGTGGATGGGGTTCGCAGGGTCAACATTGGCCTAGGGAAGGGGGGCCACATTGGCCCCCTCCCCGAATAAATTAAAAAGAAAAGAAAAAAAGACTGGCAAGTCGCCTGAGGCCCCACCCCCTTTCTTCACCACTCTGCAATCGCTCTTCCTGGCGCACTGTTGGTCAGGGGAAGAAGTCCCCTTGGATGATGAGGTCCTTGGGGCCCGACAAGCCCTCCTGTTACCTCCGTAAGTCCTAAAGAGCCTGATTGCTGAGATGGCTTCACAGGCCACACCTCCTTTCTCCACCACTTTGCAAACACACCTCCTTGTGCACTACTTGTTTAGGGATCAAGTCTCTTTGCCTCCTGAGCATTCTTGGGGGCTAGAAACCCCTCCTGTTACCTCCAGTAAGTCCAACACAGCAGGATTGCTGAGAGGTGGTGGGAGGCCACGCCCACTTTTTCCACCACTCTACAAACTCACCTTCTGGCACACTACTAGTTGGGGGATGAAGGCCTCTTCAATGCTGAGGGTCCTTGGGGGCCAACAATTCCTCCTGTTACCTCCAGAAAGTCCTAAACAGTGAGATTGCTGAGAGGTCGTTAGAGGCCACGCCCCGTTCTCCACTAGTCTGCAAACGTGCCTCCTGGCGCTCTGCTGGTTGGGGGATGAAGTGTCCTTGGCTGCTAAGGGTCTATGGGGGCCAAGAAGCCCTCCCGTTACCTCTAGTAAGTGTGACACAGCAGGATTCATGAGAGCTGGTTGGAGGCCCGCCCCCTTTCTCCACCACTCTATAAAGCGACTACAAGTTAAAAATTAATAGGAATTTACTGAAAAAAAACAAATGTTACAGGGACGTTCTAGTTAGGAAATAGAATTTAAAAAACCTTAGAAATTCACTGAAAAAAAACAAAGGTTACAGGGACTTTATAGTTATGCTGAAATTTGACTTGTACAGAACCAGAGAAATTCAGCAGTTGTAATTAGGTGAGCTAACTATAACTTATGCCCCTGCAATGCACTGCTTATGACCTCACATATTACATCACTCTTGACATGTTCAGTGACATCACTCCTGACCTTTCAAATGACATCACTGATGTCATCAGTGATGTAATTTGAGTTGTCATCCATGATGTCATCACTTGTGACATCATCCACACTCACAAACCTACTTACTGAACTATAGAGCCGCCTGCACATCAACTCACCCATAAAGCCACTAACGCAACCACTACCTAACATATAAAGCCACTCATGCACCTACTCACTGACCAATACATCCAGTCATATAGATATACAGACACTTACACACCCATGCAGCCATTCTTTTACTTTGCCAGTCACCTATACAAATACTCACATACCTACTCACTCCCCCATACAGTCACTCACACATTCACTCACTCATAGATTTACTAACACATCTACTAACTCATCTATACAGTCACTGAGACAAGTACATACTCTCCCATACAACCTCTCTGACACTCACTCACTGATTCAGCCACTCACACACCCACACAACTACTCATGCACCCATCACTCACCTATACACCCACTTACACACCCATTCATGCACCCATACAATCACTTATGACCCTGTCACTCACCCATACATACATTTATGTACCTGCTCAGTCACCCATTCAGCCACTCATGCACTCTCATTCACCATTTACAGCCACTGACCCACCCGCACCCTCACCCATACAGCCACTCATTCATCCTCTCATTCACCATTACAGTCACTTACACACCAACTCGCTCAACCATTCAGATACTCACATAGCTACTTACTCATACACCCAGTCACACACCAACTCACTCACCCAAACATAAACTTGCACACCCACTCACTTATGTATATAGTCTCTCACATACTCACTCATTCTTGTATACACCACTTACACACCCACTCACTCACCCATATACGAACTCCCACAGCCACCTACCTTATATGTTTAACGCTTAGTAACTTTTAGAAAACACTTGCATCATTGGATGATGTAATCAGTGATGTACTTGGTGATGTCATTGGTGATGTCACTGACCATGTCATGAGTGATGTAATATGGAAGGTCATAAGCAGTGCATTGCAGGGAGTTAAGTTATAGTTGGCTCAGCAAACTATAACTGCTAAATTTCTCTCGTTTTGTACAAGTCAAATGTCATCCTAACTATAACGTCTTTGTAACCTTTGTTTTTTTCAGTGAATATATATATATATATATATATATATATATATATATATATATATATATATATATATATATATGTAATATATGAAAAGCTTGATTATATTTTGTTGCTTTCTTACGTAGCATGTGTGAAATGCTTGGAAATATCTTTGATATTAACAATTCTATGTTGGTAGTTATATTGGTGGTTCAGCTTTATATAAGCAGGAATAGGAGCCATAAATGGGACCTGCACTCCGGTCATGGAAGCAAATAATAAAACCTAGGCTATCGATGGAAAGGCTTTTTATGACTAGAATAATCTACAGTTTAGTTACATGAGTTTGGAATGATTTGATATTGTACACACATTTAAATGTACAATGGGTTAAATTGGAATACAAATGTAAGAGTGCACCTTGGCCAGACAGTAGACAATGATGGTAAATGTGAGAATATTATGAATTTTATTTGAATCTTTGTTTTGCATAAATGAGACACTGAATGTTTTGTTTTAAATAATGAATAAATTCACCTGCACCATGATTTGATCACAGCAAAATGAAATAAATAGATGTTAAGAGCTTCATTAGACTTGCGTTCTCCCGGTGTGCAGCAAAGAGGCGACCCTTTTGCAAATTTTCCTTTCAATGCCGAGAGTTTTTCATGAGCTGAGTGTCAGGAGGACTCTAAAATTCCATCGCAGCATACTGATTTTCTTCGTCCGCTGGTAGATGAGTTGTGGTTCTTGGTGCCTCTAACCTTGGATGGACGAATGCTGAAACATTTTGGGCCCAGTGGATTGTTACTCTTGGACTGTTATTCATTTTGGGGCGTTTCGCTATCTGAGGGTCTAGATGTGCTCGCTATTAAGGCCTGGGCAGTATTGGTGAGTTTTTGAAGACCCCCTTGGATTTCACTGCCCACCGTTTCTGCAAGGACTTTGCCTGGAATTTGAAACTCAGCCCGATATTTGCTGTGGTTAGCCAGTGCTCAACGACATCTATTTCTGGCTTTTTGTGTTTATGTTCAGTTTATGATGATATCCTCCAGTTTTTCTTTTACATAGGCTGGTAATCATCCCACACATAGAAAAGGTGAGCATATTCACCATAGTGATACTTGTATTCATCATCATTCAGTCCCTCCTTCCTTTTTTAGGTCGAGCCTGGGCAGTGCATGTGCTACTGTGAGGCATTCAGTAGTGGAGTTTGGCTTTGAAGCCCGCCCACTCTCCGCCCATATTTTTAATTGTCTTGTGTCATTGTCCTTCATAAACGCTAGCTTCTGATTCATTATGAGGCTTGTTAGTCCCTCCTTGGTACCGCCTTGTCTCCGCCCATAAGGACTGGACTTTTTACTGATGTTGTTCCATGGTCTGCAATATAAGTTGATGAGCACTATTTTCCTTAGTGCTCTTCCCCTATTCCACCCACGACATCGTAGCATGCCGCATGCTTGCTACTGTATTTATTTAAATTACAGCGCGGTCTGCTTTAACTATAGCGGCCGCACTTATTTAATTATTTTATTTACGGCACGGTCCGCTTTCAGTTTAGCGGCCAGCCGCGGTTATTTAATTATTTATTTTACAGGCGGACACTTTCACATTAGCGGCTGCGCTTATTTATTTTATTTATTAATAGCCCGGGCCGCTTTCATTCCAGCGACCGCGTGGAACGTTTCTAAATGATTTTATTTTTGCTTTGTGTGAAAGCACACCATATGTGCTTTCACTTTAATATTGTCCGTGCCCCTTTGTTTAGACACTGCTCACTGTAACCTGCATACGGTGAGCAGCATCTGAAGATAGGGGCACGGCCAACATTAAAGTGCGCTCGCATTTGCGAGCGTTTGAGTTATTGACATTAAAAATAACAATGCCTTTTATATATGTGTTGGGTTTAAAACACATAAATAAAAGGCATAGGACCAGATGGACGCACCTAAAATAGCTCCTCACAAATTGCGAGTCTTTTGCAACTCGCAATTTGTGAGGCGCTAATTGAAAGGCTCATGAATATTAATTAACCTCTCGCAATTTGCGACCCCATTGGGAATGGCAGGCCCTCCCAGGTATGGTGGCCTGCTGGGCTCAGCAGACCACCATGTCTGGGACTGCTTTTAAATAAAGCAGTTTTGTTTTAAATGCAGCCCGTTTTCCTTAAAGAAAAACGGGATGCATTTAAAAAAAACGAAAATGAAACGTTTTTGTTTCATTTTATAAGGGCAGGCAGTGGCCCCTGGGACCAATGCCTGCCCTTAAGAAATATTTTCCCCTGCGTTTGCAAAGAGGAAGAGGTCCCCTGGGGACCCCTTCCCTTTTGCGACCCCATTACCACCCTCTTGAAGAGGGTGGTAATTTGTGAGTGTTTTGCGCCCACACTTGCGGACACAAAACATTCTTAAATAGGGTTGCGCTCGCGATTAGAAAGGGAACGCCCCTTCCTAATAGCGAGTCGCATAACCCTATTTTGCGAGTCGCAAAAAATTGCGAGTCGCAAAATAGGGTTTGTACATTCGCCATGCTGTTTTTACATGCGCAAACAGGTTCGGAAACCCATTTGCGCATGCAAAAATGGTCGTACATCTGGCCCATAGTCATTTACAATGCCAATTGCTAAAACGCTCACAAAAGTGAGACTTATTGCATTGAAAGTGCTCTTCATACGCTACATGTCTGCCTGTCCCATTGTCCGGCCTTTGGTACTAATCACTGGTGGCCAGTGAGAAGGAACGGTCTGGTCAGAGCCCAGCATTTTACCTTTGAGCATCACACATGCAATATTGCTCTCTTGCTGTTTCAGATTGTGCCCTGCTTGTTCTAAAGACCCCTTTGTCCAGTCCCATTCTCCTTTAGTCTTCCTTTAGGTTCCTGCTGGTTTCCCATCTACTATCCCCCCCAATGTTTCAAGCCAATGCCTGACACTGTCCCTCCTCACATGGTCTCCTTTTCTGGCCTCTCTCCCCTCCCAAAAAGTACCTTGACGACTAATCTACCTTATTTTTATAGACATCCACCCCTTTTCACCATTCATCACCTAGAAGTATTGACTGGAATACTATGAATCATTAAATACCCATCCATATGTAGAAGATAATTGAAGGATTTCTAATGCAGCTAATAACAAAGGGAATTCGAGTAGAGGTGTTGAAGCGGTGGCCTGATATTCAGGGCTGTTTTGCGTAACTATGTACTTACACTTCCTAGTTGCCATGGCAAGCGCTTTGTATTCTGGAAAACTAGGACAAGTGAGACATATTCTGCTCTCCCTGGTTCCGAAAATAGTACATCTGCTTTTGCCTGCTGATAATATGGTGTTTATAGATATGCTACTGATTTCAGCATCCGCTAGACTTTATAGTGAAATACTAGGAAGAAAATTATTTTAAATGAAATGTCAAAAGTAAAAAGTAATGTTTACGTCTATAACGTACAAAAGTTAAAAGTGTAATGGTCCGCTGGTTGCCCCAAGCTACAAGTGTTGCTTGAATATTATTACGTTGGAGGAGTACTAATGGTTAAAGGGAAAATATCATAGAGATATTAATATCAATGCAAGAATTGGGCTACAAAGATTTTAATAAGCCAGTGGTAAAACTGAAATATTTCCAGGAAAGAATCTCAAGGAACCAAGTAATCACACAAATTTTCTCTAAGATGGTATGCTGCTTAACAAGCACCCTCTCCAAGAAAGAGCAGTTGGAGAGTAGAATATGGGAATAGGGCTCCTGATAATAAAAACCAAGGGCCACCGAGGTTACCGTTTAATGTTCTGGTTTACTGAGAATATGTTCAAAATTTACATGCCATTTTTATGAATACCCTTGGCCATTGAGAATAAAATAGAGGCATTTTATTATTTGAAGAACTGGTTTCAAGTTAAGAATGAGAAAAACATTCAAGTTTTGGTGAAAGATATTATAGCAAAACTGCAACTGATCAAAATTGGTCTCTGAAAATTCAAGAAAAATAAAAATGCAATAAAATTGCAGTGCCACGGACTCTGGTATAGTGTTCATCTCCAAAGACTGCGATAATGCCCCCACACTCACTAGGAAATTATCACGCAACACTGGATTCTGTATCACTTGATTCATACTACCTGCACATACACGATCCTCATAATGCCACATATAATAGATTCTAAAATGAGCAGTTCATGTCCTAAATGTAGAAAGCTGCATTTCTACAAATGACTTGGAATTGCTGCATAGATTCCTCATCTGCTAGATGGTTGGGAATGGTTACTCGCTATGTAGGGGCTTACCATTCTTGATGGTCCCAAAGGGTTCTTTACTAGGTATAGCTGCGTTCAGAATGAAAAACAAAATATGAATGAAGAACGACTTCTTAAACTATTACTGGCTAAGGTGAGCGTAGCCATTAAAAGGGCCTTAGTATGGATGTATATCTGAGAGATGTGGAGACCATTAGGCTCGCCATGAGACCCAGCACTGCCAAAGATATCCTTCGCTTAGCCTGTGCAAGAGAGTTAGCCAGATGCCCACTCAACAAGTCCCTGGGACTAGATTCATTCCCACCTGAGCTCAAATTACCTACTTCAAACGTCTCCTTAAAATGATCAACCTTGATCCATCTGATCTAGCAAACTACAAGCCCATATCAAATGGGCCATTCTCAGGAATTTTTGGAGTGAAAGCATTGTTTACTCAACTGTCTAATTTTACTGAACAGTATAGTTTACTCTCTGACCAACAGTCCGGTTTCTGAACAGGCAGAGGCCAAGAGTCAGCCATCATATCCATCTGTGATGATCTAATACTCACAGTGGACAAAAACGGACTAGCTGCCTGATTGCTTCTGGATTGATGAGCTGCGTTTGACACTGTCCACAACCACACTCTACTGCAAAGACTTTAAAGTGTTGTAATCTGTGAAAATGCTTTAAAATGGATTACTTCTTATCTTACATACAAAGTGTAACCTACATATCCCCTTTAACATCATCACCTCACATGCAACTGTGTGGCATTCCACAGGGGTCCCCCCTATCCTCTCCATTTTTCAACACATACCTAATCCCTTTACCAAATCCGATTAAATCATACAACCTCACCTGTTACAATTATGCAGATGATGGCCAAATTATTTTAAAATTTGATAGCCCCAAAGATCTCTACAATGCAATACTCCATGATTGCCTTCGTGCCATAAACAAATGGATGATGAATAACCATCTAAAGCTCATTGCCACAAAGACAAACTTGCCAAAACTACAAGCCTGTGTGGCCTAAGGAATTTGAAGCCGTTTCAGCAACCTCCAGGGTAGTTAGAAACCTGGGAGTAACCATGGATTCAGACCTAACCTTGATACATCATGCTAATATCACTAAGGGTGCCTTCTACACAGTGACAACACTACGCCGCATCTTCCCATACCTTGCATACCAACATAAACTGCAAACCATCCTCATGCTCGTAATCTCCAGTCTTGACTATGTTAACAGCCTATACCTAGGTGCCCCCGCATTCATCATACACAAAATACAACTCATCCACAATGCTGTCAGAGTGGCTTCTCTGCCTTCCCCCAAGAGAACACATTACTCCAGTCCTGCAATCACTCCACTGGCTACCTATAGGTTGAAGGGCAATGATCCAGGCACTATGCATTGTCCACAAAGCTTCCCAAGGGAAATAACCGCTATACCTACAAATTAAATTCAAGCAATACCAACCAAACAGAACACTGTGCTCCAGGCTTGCACCACTTATCATATCACCTTACCATAATAACTCAGTAGGAGGCACTTCTTTCTCATTGCAAGCTGCCACACTATGGACCTCCCTACGAGCCACCATTAGAAGTCCCCAGGAGCATATTCACTTGCTATGACAATTGAAAACTTTGCTATTTCCTAGATAACTGCACCACCTGCATCCTGGCAACAGAGCCCAGAAAATTGTTCAATCGTTCGCGTACAACCCACTAATTGCAAACAACTCAACTAGCAAACTATAAGGTAAGCAAAAAAGGGCTGACCTATGGTTTGCTGTGGCATAACATAATTATGTACTTCCATACATATATGCTGAGTGTTGTCCATCGCCAGCACTGAACAGTCAAAAAACAAACATCACCAAATGAACAGGCATAGAATAACTGAAGAGATCTGTCACACGTTACTGGACAATTTTGGAGAACTTTAATGTAGTCCGTTCACTGCAGGTCCCAAAATATCTATACAGTCTGACCGCTTCTTTACATTTCAGATACTAGGATATGGGATGATAATAAAAATGTAAATCACAACAGATTTTTGCACTTTCTCTCCCTCCAAACGTGCCAGCACAGGAACACAACTATACACAAAATATCAGATTGGACAACCTGGTGCACTAAACAGCTCAGCATACTATAGCGTATGAAATCCCATAAATGGACCTGCAGAGCTGTTCATATTTAACAGCATACTGAAAACCATAAAACTGTGCATCTATCTTTTACACTTCGTTATCCAAGTCAAGTCAATAAAACATAATTCGGCCAAATTATGGCCATATAAGTAAAAGTAAATTTACACCAGGGGTAACCAGTACAAATAAATGATAAAAACAAAGAGCAAAGCTACTTTACACTGCTACGTGCTGCAACCCATAACGCGATAACCGCACACTAGTGGTAATCATGCACAACATGGAAATACTTCCCACATAGATTCAAAACAAAAACAACATACTTCCAATCACATAGGCAGGGAGTGGGGCAGGATCAGACTTCACATGATGACCCCAGGTCCAAAGGTAAGATGGAGAATTCTCCATGGTGTCACATACTACCCGTGTAGTCAAGCGCTTAAGCACCCCGCATACAAGTAGTAAATGCTATACAAATGCTGCAATGCAATACCATTTATTGGTGACTGTTGAGGATCTTCATCTAAAATTGACTTTGAAAGACTGCAAGCTGGTGGATGTCTTGGTGGACTAATGGATATATATTCATGATTTATTGTACCATTAGACCGATTGCTTCCTTGTGTGTGCAATACAGCAACCTTGCCTTGCTCTTAATGCCCAACCTGCTGCACAAGTGTCGCCTTTTCAAATTATTTGGAATGTTGGGATGGTACCCAAATGACCATTAAAGGTCCTTAATGTTCAAGGTTTCAATGTTTTTATTAGAGATTTAGATCTTACAATGAGATCTATAATATACAAAATACATCAAATAATACATCATTGAAAATGAATTAAAAAAATGTAAAGATTTTACAACACATTAATTCATTGTCTGGACAATTTATCATCTCCATAGCAGCTTTTGCTGTTGTAATGCCATAGAAAAATGTTTCATAGTGGTTTTACAAATCTCTGTTGATAGAACTTTCAAACGGGACAGACAAATATAACATGTTCAATAGTCTGTACGTTATTATATGGTGGATATTTTTTCCTCCCAAACAATTTTTCGCCATGATTTATCAGTTTTTCTTTGTTACTATTTCAACCTAGTTAGCATATCTGATAGAGACCTCTAGCTGCAGATTCCTTAAATTAGAATATCCCCAGGCGTCAGGCTGGATCTGGATTTTGGTTTTTTTGCAGCAGTACCTCTGCGTGCTGGGGGATGGTGCCACACGACCCCGCCCTGACGTCGTCCACGTAAGTGACGTCAGCGAGGTCATATAAGCCCCTCCCGGCGCGCTGACGTAATTTTCCGTCTTTTCCGCGTGCATCGCGGATCCGGAGTGACCGTTTCCTCTGGCCTGTTTTCAAGCCCTTTTTCGACACATCGCATCTGGAACAGTGTGCGATGCCTTCAGGCTTTAAATCTTGTACTTCCTGTTAGCGGCAAATGTCCGCAACGGTCCCACATCTTATCTGTATATGGTGTCTGGGCGAGCACCACAACTCCACGGACTGTGACGCCTGCCAACACATCAAGCCGAAGTCCCAGCGGGAGCGCTGGATGAAGCTTCTTTCGGCACGGCTGTCCTGGTCGTAGTCGTCTGGTCTCCCGGCCTCTTCAACGCAGTTGCGTCGTCGATCGCCCTCTGAGGACATCGTTCACCACTTCTTGGTAAGTCACGGCGCATGTCGCCAAGGTCCTCGACCTCACTTTCATCTGTTGTCAGGGGCACTGGTTCCCGGAATATTCCGGACGTGCACCCCCGACAGTCGTCCCCCCCTCTATCCGCCCTATTTGGGTGTGGGGGCGACTCGTACTCAGATGGAGGCCTATGCCTCTGCTCTGCAGGCCTCCCTTGGGTCTTCTATTGTCCCTGGGACGTCCTCGGGGCCTCTGCTACCTGTGGGGTCCCCGACGGACTCGCCGGTGGGTTCGCTCCCGGTGTCAAATGAGCCCTTGCCCCTCCAGGGACGTCGGAGATGTGGTATCGTCAGGGCGCGGCCCAGCTGGGTCCCCCTCTACGATCCATATGGCGTTGTTAGGGTGCGGCCCGGCTAGGTCCCCCTCTACGGCCCAGCTTTGAAGGCGCTCGTGTTGACCTCCTTCATCTTCTCCGGGATGGCCGTGACCTTGCTGAGTATTTACTATCCGCTCTGCCCTGGATACTGCTGATTCCTTAGGCCGGGCTATGGCTGGTTGCAAGAGAATATCCGGGAGAGACTTGTTGATTTACCCTTTGATGGGGTTTTATTGTTTGATGCTCACGCCGACTTGGCTGTTCAGCGCTTCCTTGCGGGCCTTCTCCCCCCCCCCCCTCCCCTCCCTTAGGCCTGTGTTCCTAGGGCGTTTTTTCTGGTGTGGTACCCTTTCATTTAGCATCCTTTTGTTGCGTTATGTGTTTTGGGCTGGTAGTAAGCCTCAGGTCTTTCTTTCCCATGGTTGGGGGTCATTTAGCATCCTTTGGATGCATTATGCGTTTTAAACTGGCAGTTAACCTACTGTGACAGTGTTCCACAGATAGTTCCTCTGACTGTGGCTTGTCCTAATAGGTGTTCCCTGTTGTTGGGGTGTACATACTCCGTGTGGGGTACTTGTTTGCTATTATATAGCTCTGTTCATGTCAACAGGGCCTAAGAGATCCCTTGTCCTCTATGCGTCCTCTGGTGCTCTTATCTGCCATTGTACGGTGCTCAATGTTATCTGCCATTGTACGATGCTCAATGTTGTGCCTTGGCGTCATCTTCCATACGTCATGGGTGATCTTACTTATTTGCTTCATTCTCCTCCTTGGGAAGTTTTTCAGGGTGTTCATCACGCTTTAAAGACAACTTCCGTCTGCCATTACAGCACCAGGTGTGTTCCTCTATAACAATGTTGCATAGTCGTGGCTGGTTTACCTGTTTTTGCTATATATATGTATTTATGTATATATACAAGTTCCATGGGTACTATTCTTCCTAACTCTTCACCTCTCTTCGAGGCTGCAAGGTCTGGTCCGAAGTCTCCATGTTTCAGGGAGGTTTTCAGTGCTGAATGCAGAATTGCCAATAAGGCCCCTTTTTGCGTTTCACTTACTGGGATGGTTCCCCGGTTTGAAACTGCTCCCTTCATGTTCAGTTACTGAATGATTCTCTCTTCTGGACAAGGGTTACTTTCCTTCCAGTCGGAGGGTCAGGGCATCGGACGCTCTCCAACCATCCACGCGTTCTGGAAGGACCTCAAGACCTGGCTATACAACTGACCCGGAGCTGTCCCCCCCCCCCCTCCCCAAGTGCCTTGAGACCCTCACGGGTGAGTAGCGCGCTCTATAAGCCACTGATTGATTGACTGATAGGGTGTAGTCTAAAATTCGGCGATTCTCCCTCCGTTTCTAGCGCCTTAGTACCTTGGTGCCTCTGCTGCACCTTCGGATGTGCCTCCTTCTTTAAGTTCACTCTACATTATATCAGCTGGGCATGCGGGACGGCTCTTCTGATGTCAAAAGTCCTAGGTCTACACCCTGCATATCTGTATTTCGTGTGTTGGTTCTCACCTTGGTCTTCCAGCTGCCTGGTTGAGCAGCCAAATGCCTATTTTAGCTATGCCACCTTATGTTCTCTGTGGCTGTTTTATGCTTATTTTAGCTACGCCACCTTCTGGTCTCTGTGCATGTTTCTGTGGTGGCCTGCATCAGCGTGCTTAAGATTGTTACTGTTCGCCCCTGTTCCCCCTTTTGGGACTGGGTGTGCACTTGGCGTGTTTCTTGTCTACGCCTGCAATTCTAAAAACATTGCTGATTTCTACTCTTGACCTTTTGGTTCTTGGCTGTAGCCTCTCCGGCCTTCCTTCCGTGGACTAGCCTGGTAGGCTCTGGTTGCATCTCTTCATGTTTCTTCTCAACCTTTGGTCAGTATTCACATAGTGCGCCATTAAGCTGAGAGTGGTCCTTCTTCCTCTCTCATTCTTTTGTTCTGGTAAATGGCTGGTGCAGTTTCTACCTCTCATGCTTATACAGGTATGGTGTAGCGCTATTCTGGCATTTTTGGGATGTCTTGCATCCCATTATCTTTTGCTGTTCCGAGCTATTTGGGTTGCTGTCTGGCTGTTCCGCCACAGCCTTCCCCGTTGTCCGTCACTCTGTTGCTGGCTCAAGTGCTTGGCGCTTTCTGTTGTTCTGTCGCAGACCCACCTCCCCTTTGGGGTATGGCTGTGGTATCTTTTCTAAGTTAAGGAATCTGTGGCTAGATGTCTCTATCAGATGTACGAGTTACTTACCTTCGGTAATGATGTATCTGGTAGAGACGTTGTCTAGCCGCAGATTCCTTAACGCCCACCCAGCCTCCCCGTTCTGCGAGGACCTTGCCAAGCGGGGTTCTCCGCTGACCTCTTTCAGTTGCCATTGGTTTTTCTCTCACGGGTGCTCAAATTGTTGCGTCCCTTTGAGAATTGCCATAATACAGCTGACTCCCTCTCAGGGGTTTCTTACCTGTAAAATGATGCCTTTTTATTAAACTTCACCAGGAGATTCATCTTCATTTTCTTTTCTTCTCCTGCTGCCTTCCCTCCCGCCTTCTCTATTGGCTCAGGGTTCTGGTCTCCTCTACAGTCGTCTTCTTGGGGATCTGTTGACCTCTGTTTCAGAGCTCCTTTACTATAGGGGCAGTGCCACTCTTTTCATACCTTCCTGCAGTGGACTGTTGTTCTCTCTGTGCTCCGTCCTTGCTAGACAACACAGTTCTACATGGTAATGACAGTCTATTTCTGTCTGTTGAGATATTCTTCCCTTGTTGCACTCGGGAAGGGTCTTAGCTTAGCTTGTGGGGTTCTTTCTCACAGCTTTTTCACTTGTATGTAGGCAGTGTCTAATTCTGTCTTTTGCAATGGTGTCTTGCACCATCCTCCTTCTTTATTCACGGATTTTTCATCCCTCGCACACTGTTCCCATACTTTCACAGTTTGTGGTTGGCGGCTCCGCGGAAAAGTTTCTCCAAAGAAAACTGACGTCAGCGCGCCGGGAGGGACTTATATGATCTCGCTGACGTCATGTACGTGGACGATGTCGGGGCGGGGTCTTGCGGCGCCGTCCCCTGGCGCGCAGAGGTGCTGCTGCAAAAAAAAAATCCGGATCCAGCCTGACGCCTGGGGATATTCTAAGTTCAGGAATCTGCGGCTAGACAACGTCTCTACCAGATACATCGTTACCAAAGGTAACTCGTACTATATACCTACACACCCTGTTTTCCAGGTTCCAACTCAAACTCAAATACACTTGGGGAACTGCTGCCTGACATGTTTGAATAACACACTGGAAACGGGATTTAATTATACATATGTTCATATTATTCTTCATACAGGCATTTTTCATGGTATGCTTTAAATAATTTGTAAGATGAAGATAGCTCATATTCTGAATATCTAATCTAGTCAAAGAAAAGTGCTGAAGTGCAGATACTATTTTTGTTAAAAATGAACCAGGCTTTGTAGTAGGAAAGATACATTACAAGGCCATAAGACTCCTTAAAAACTTTTCTGTGGAATGTCGAATACAATGATGCTATCATAAAATATCGACTAGTCCTCTTATGTGGGTGCTCACCAGTCCTAATTCTAGCCTTAGCGCTTCTGAAATCAAGGAATTTAAGTCGCAAATAGTGAGAAGCATCTTCCCCTCCACCTTATGCATAATAAGCCATTTATTAATATTAATTGTCTCTATAGCATATAAAAGGGTCGATGGAATCTTCATTTTGTAGAATATTAAGAGATGATTAAAGTGACTGTGACCTATTTCTTCATAAAGTGCCCTTAGTGCATTTCCATGAGCATATGCCTCATTTAATATATGTGCAATATGTTCATTGTCAGCTAAATTTTCCGACATAATTCTTCTGAGATAAGGGTATGACTTTACTACTTCTATGGAAGAATTATTAAAGAACCACTTAAACTTAATAGTAGTCCGACACCTCTTTGAACAGAGCAAAACCTAAGGGGATGATGGACGGAGTGTCGAACATTGCAATCGCTCACCCCCAGTCAACTGATCTGGGTTTAATCCATCATCATTCTTTGAACAGAACCTCATGACCATGGTTTTATCTATATTAACCTTCAGAAACTGAGTTTCTGAGTAAGATGACAAAATATTGAGGCGTTTCTGATGGCCTTTGGGAGCTGGGTCTAGCATATTTTTCCAACACAAGATGAATCACAGTTATATTATCCAGCGTCAAGTGACCAGCTCTAAACCATGCCTGCTTTAATGGTATAATGTTTTTTCCTTCCACCCATTCCAGTAGATTAGATAAAACACATTTTAAAAAGCTCTTTCCTGTGGCGTCTAACAATGCAATCTGACTATAATTACTAAGTAAGTTTAAGGGGCCTTTTTTTTAGGTAGCGGCAAAATAATATCACTCCTTCATGAACTAGGGACCATCCCAGTATAATAACAAAAGCTGAAAAGCACCACTAAATAAGTGTCCGTAGGACCACATCTAATTTTATAACAGAAATAGGTAGTTGGTCTGGTCCTCTTGCCCAGGTATTCCTTAGCAGCTTCAAGATACTGCAACACTACCTGTCTAGAAGGGGAAAGGTTAGGGCATCTCCCATCAGATACCTCATCTAGGGACTCTATAACACTATTGCGTGGGTGTCTGTGAGTTCAAAGCATAGATAGAAGTTATGTATTCTTGCCATTCCATGCTAGTAATATCATTTATCTTAAGTTTGGAAAAAGAGCTGCTATTTTCCCCTATGATTTCCCAAAAGGCTGTATAGTATTTTCACATTATATTGCTTTTGTAATTTTTACCCAGATATTATCAGCACTATTTTTTTTTAAATTCTTACCCACCTAGTTCTTTTTCTTTTTAAATAAGAGATCCTAAGAATAAAAAGTGAATTGCCTCCTTTGCAGCTTATTAAAAGCAAACAATTTAGTAAAATTATTCTATTACGTTATGGGTTTTTTATGTGGGCTAGTTACCAAATTTAGGGTTACCCTCACTAATTTTCCCATATCCTCCTCAAGTACGTTGGCAGGTAACCAACCTAAGAGGGTAAGATTTTCAGTAATTTCCCTGAATTCAAATGATAGCGACTGTTTATCTTTCTTAGTCCATTTAATAAAAAATAAACATTTTTGCATTAGGTTTATCCATAAAGCATTACAGCAGTAGTTTCACTTTCAGAACAATTAATTGGTATGCATGACAATTATCGCAATTGACAGTGAGAGGATGATATGTTTTCAAACCTCTTTAACCGATTAAAACCAGGGGGGGGGGAAAGCAGCAGGTATGGGTGGCAGAATATGAAACTGGAGAGAGTGACATGAGATGGGTGCAGCGAGGAACACCCAGAAACAAAGGGGGGGGGGGGTGTAGGGTAGTCCCAGTGTGATGTTGCGCCTGCAATGTGAAGGTGGGAGATGCTTGTGATATCGGAAGTAGGGGAGCCATGCGATCATGTGGGGAGGCCGCTCTTCTTGGTGTGTTGTAAAAATTGTGTTAGGAGGGTCACCCAGTGTGGAGATATTGGTAGTTTTTGTAAGTGTTGCGCTTATTTGTAAAGAAAGGCATCTTCCTTCACTGCTGCCCATTTGCACACTGCTCCATACCAGGCCTTAAGCGGCTGGCCGTTGGAGAGTGGAACTGCAAGGTGAGTGCGTGAGGCAAACCGAGTACGCACTTTATGTTGTTTAGGACGTTTGAAGATGCCCAGTGAGCATGCTTCCCAGGTGTGTATATCAGACAATTCTGTAACTTCTCGTCAAGTGTCATGTACTGTTTGCCAGTAGTGTTAAATGGCCGGACAGGACCGTAGCATGTGCATTAAGTCTGCGTCTAGTGTCCAACAGCGCTGGCAGGTCCGTTTATTTGATCTGGTGTGAGATATGCCCTGTGGAGAAGAAAGTATTGTATGTTCTTGAAACTAGCTTTCCCAGAAACTTGTCAGGGAATTCCAGGGCTTGTGTCCATTCTTTGTCATGCAGCACTCTCCCATAGTCATCCTCCCATTTCAGCCTAAGCGAGTCTGGGAGGACCGCCGATAAGTCCCGTAAGGCTTTGTGAAGCCAGGTAATGAAATACCTCCCGCCTTCCATTATAAGGATAGTGTGAACTACTGGGTAAGTGATCGGTTCCGTATCTATAATGCCCCAAAGGGTACGGAAGGTGTGGGCTCTCTGTCTGTGGAGTCAGAATTGGCCTGGGGAAGATTGTAGTCCGACATCAGCTGGTGAAACAAGAAGAGCTGTCCATCTGTAAATAAGTTGCCTATGGTATGAAGTGTCTGAGCTGTCCAAGGTGCCATGTCTTGTTGCGAGTAAGTGCAGGAGAAGCGTGCGAGTTATACGAGGGGAAAAGTTGGGGCATACGCTGGAGTGTTCTTCGCTATGCATGAGATATGCAGCGGTTGCTCAGGGAAAGGCATGGATTTGGGGAGTATGAAGCCACGAGTTGTGGATTAGGGAAGGACTCCCTCCTCTCCGCTAGTCTCCTCCATATACCAAACAGTGGTCCATTGTGACAACCACTGCATTTGAGCTACTAAAAAGCAGGCTTCAAATGAGGGAGACTTCAGACCCCTGCGGTCCACCGGTAACTGCATTTTCCAAAGAGTAACTCGGGTCTGGAGTTCCCCCAGATAAGGTTACCTAATAGTGTTCAATCCTTGAAGAATTGACGCGGTGGGGCGGCTGGCAGATTTGCAAAGTAATATAGTAGCCGAGGTAACAGAACCATTATAGCAAGGCCTATTGGGGCTAAAGGAAGGGACTGCCAGAATTGTATTTGGGCTCTCATACCTGGCAAAGCAGCAGGAGGGTGATCATCGTACAGGTCCAGTGGGTTATGGTACAGCCTTATTCCCAGATACCAATTTGCCGCTTCCTGTCAATGAAGGGATGCTTCTTCTAGATAGATTGGGCATACAGGTGGGAGCGGATTGAGGGGATAACAGCAGATTTCTCCAAGTTTACGCATAATCTTGTGGCCGCAGTGAACTCAGTCAAGGTATTCCTTGTCCTGGATATATATCAGTAAGTCGTCTGCATATAACGACACTGTGTGGGTCATGTCTGCCAGTTGTATACCCCAGTCTCTTCCCTCTGTCCATAATCAAATGGCCAGGGACTCCATCGCAAGAGTGAACAACAGGGACGACAGAGGACACCCCTGCCTGGTTCCCCGGTGCACCATGAAGGAGGCTGAGATGACTCGATCCAGTCGCACCCTAGAGGTTGGCTTAGTGTATGTGTAAGCCAGTAGTCTGGGGTCCACTCCGGGGTGAGTGAGCACCAGGAAGAGGCATGGCCTCTCCTTCACTTAATAGAGGGGCAGCTAATCACTAAAGAATATTCAACCTCAAAAGCAGCAGGAGCCCACATTTCTTGTAAACAAATTACAACAGGACTTAATACATTTAAATACCGGATTTTCCCCAGATTATTCCAGCAGCCAGCTATAGTCCAAGATACGATTTTAATGGAATGAGACGCACTGCTAAAGACCCCAATTCAGCACATTTGGGACGGCCGCTTTTCCAGTATTTAACCGACCATCTAACCAGGCCCATTGGGCTTCATCGTCACTTTTTTTAATCAGTGCATGAAACCACCCTGGAGCCAGCTTTGCAAGAGACTAATGTTCATTTTGCGTTAGCGGCCATCTCTTCCTGTGAAACCGAGCATTCCTCAATGGGACGTAACATTGGCAAATTATTTGTCCCCCCCCCCCCCCCCCCCCCCCCTACTGGCAAGACCTTGTTTTTAAGACGGAGGAAATGATATCAATTTCTTGACATAAAAAATTCACAGTTGTTCATGATCAAATTCACAATAACTGGTGGCTTAAATACAACTCTTGTTTTCTTCTCTAGTCGTGAGTCTAATAGTTCCAACAATTCCAGATCACTGCTTCGTACCAAACTTAAGTTGGTCTAACTGGGCCAAGTGATTCAACAAAAAAGATGGTCTCAAAAAGGTAGAATCATCTCAAATTTGACAATAAAATGCAAAGTTATAATTTCATCCATTCTCTTTTGCATTTTTGTCTGGTATATTTGAAAATAAAGGGGGCTTTTTCCACATTGTCAGATGATCTATGAGGCGCAAAGGCCGTTGTAGTCGGGTTCACAACAACTGATGGAGCTGTTTTTTCCTTTTTCAAGTCTTTCAAGTCCCAATGTGAATAGGCAGATGATACAAGTATCTTCGAATCAAAGGACATCTTTTCGACATCCTTATCTAAGATAATATCTTTTTAAATCACGGACTGCAGCTCCTCTGATGGTATAACCCTATTTAGGCTGCGTAAACCACAAAGATTCTCAGAAGCAACCATTAACTGCAGATTCTTGCTCCCTATAATAGACTGCGCCCTTTCCCTATGGTCTGTTGAGGGCATAGGTGAAGAAATGTCCCAGTGAATTTGAATATTTCCAGCCCCTTTTTTGCCTACTCTTCTTAGCTTTCTTTTAGCTTTTTCCGATCTTTCCTTTTTTGGGGTGTTACGACTGGAGTGAGTGGTTTTTCAGCTGCCATTTTCCTTTCGTTTTAAAGATTGGAAAAACTTCGGATCCCAAAGATTGCACTGAAAAAGAGTTATATTTGCCTGAAGCTGCCTCTGGAGAGGCTTGGAGAGAAGAGTCCTTCTCCGAAAAAGAAGCCACAGTGAAGATAGATCTATCTCCAGCTTTGATTTATGTGTAATTGTTGGCAATCTCGATATGGGAAACCCTACTTGAAGTCCAATATCATTATTTTGAATAGAATTAACGTGAGTAGTCTGCTTGCCAACTGATAAGTTGGCCCCTTCAGATTTCATTGGGAGCTCATTCAAAATTACTGATAAAATGTCCAAAATATACTCTGAGCTGTCAGTAGTTTTTTCCAACACTTGCATATTGGAGGGCAAAATTCTCTCAAGACATTGAAGAATTCTGGAGAAGCAATCCTAATCACCAGGGGGGATTCGCTGATGGATTAAATGATAATTCTGATGGTTCAGATAGATTTAGCACTGACGAAAGATTAATGCTGGGTGTACTGCAGAAAAAATCTATTGACTTTATCTTTTTCTGAGATAATAGCACAACTCTTTCTGAGATACTTTTACTTAATGCAGAAGAGGCGGAGAGTGTTCAATTAGCCAGCTCAGGACAGGTCAGGGCAACCAGTAAGGGCAAGCAGAAAGGACCAGGAAAAGCAACGCAATGAAGAATGCAAGTAAGCCAGAATGTAGGGTGGGTGAGGGAACAAACGTGCTGAAGTGTTCTGAATTGGCAGGCGGTAATGCGGAGGTTCAGTGAAATAGCGGACAGCAGTGACTTGCTCCAAATAAACCAGCGCCGCACTGCAGCTGCATTGCCAAGCCTTAACTCAAACAACACCACAAACAACACCACGAGGTCTCAGCGCTCAACGTGCCCCAAGCTTTGAGCACTCCAACACCCGCATCGCCCACTAGTTCTCCGGCGGTATCCAATATCAGTGGACACAGCAAAAAACAGCTGCACTGCTGTCGCCACACTTGTCGTACCCTACCCACACCTCACTGCAGCGGCCCATACCCAACCACAAGAGCAATCAATCAATCAATCATAACACTTGTATAGCGCGCTACTCACCCGGAAGGGTCTCAAGGCGCTTGGGGGAAGGGGGCCGCTACTGCTCGAACAGCCAGGTCTTGAGTTGTCTCCTGAAGGCGAGGTGGTCCTGGGTCAGCCGAAGGTGGATGGGGAGGGAGTTCCATGTCTTGGCAGCCAGGTAGGAGAAGGATCTGCCTCCTGCGGTGGCTCTTCGGATGCGTAGTACGGCAGCGAGGGCGAGGCTGGCGGACCATAGCTGGCGGGTGGGCATGTGGAACGTCAGGCGGTCGTTGAGGTACTTGGGGCCCAGGTCATGGAGAGACTTGTGTGCGTGGGTGAGGAGCCTGAACGTGATCCTCTTGTTGACGGGGAGCCAGTGCAGGTTCCTCAGGTGGCCGGAGAGGTGGCTGCGACGAGGGATGTCTAGGATGAGTCGTGCGGAGGCGTTCTGGATGCGTTGTAGTCTTTTCTGTAGCTTGGCTGTGGTTCCGGCGTAGAGGGTGTTTCCGTAGTCCAGCCGGCTGGTGACTAGGGCCTGGGTGACCGTCTTCCTGGTTTCGATCGGGATCCATCAGAAAATTTTGCGGAGCATGCGGAGGGTGTGAAAGCATGAAGAGGAGACGGCGTTGACTTGTCTGGTCATCGAGAGGGAGGAGTCCAGGATGAAGCCCAGGTTGCGTGCGTGGTCTGTCGGCTTTAGGGCGGTGCCCAGGGCTGGGGGCCACCAGGAGTCATCCCAGGCGGAGGGTGATGGTCCAAGGATGAGGACCTCCGTCTTGTCTGAGTTCAGTTTCAAGCGGCTGTTCTTCATCCACTCGGCGACGTCTTTCATCCCTTCGTGGAGGCTGGTTCTGGCGGTGTCGGGGTCTCTGGTGAGGGAGAGGATCAGCTGGGTGTCGTCGGCGTAGGAGATGATGTTGAGGTTGTGTTGGCGTGCGATGGCTGCGAGAGGTCTCATGTAGACGTTGAAGAGGGTGGGGCTGAGTGATGATCCTTGCGGGACGCCGCAGATGACTTCGGTGGCCTCGGAGCGAAACGGGGGGAGGCGGACTCTCTGTGTTCTTCCAGCGAGGAACGAGATGATCCACTTCAATGCCTTCTCTTGTATGCCGGTGTTGCTGAGGCGTTGGACTAGGGTGCGGTGGCAGACAGTGTCGAACGCGGCGGAGAGGTCCAGGAGGATGAGTGCCGCTGTTTCCCCGTTGTCGAGGAGGGCTCGGATGTCGTCGGTGGCTGCGATGAGGGCGGTCTCGGTGCTGTGGTTGGCTCTGAAACCGGACTGCGAGGGGTCGAGGGATTCATTCGTCTCGAGGAAGGCGGCGAGCTGTCTGTTGGCGATCTTCTTGATGACTTTGGCAGGAAAAGGGAGGAGCGAGATGGGGCGGAGGTTTTTGAGGTCGGTGGGGTCCGCTGTTGGTTTCTTCAGTAGGGCGCTGAGCTCTGCATGCTTCTAGCTCTCCGGGAAGGTGGCGGTGTTGAAGGAGGTGTTGATGACGTCTCGGAGTTGGGGTGCGATGGTGGAGTTGGCCTTGTTGAAGACGTGGTGGGGGCAGGGGTCAGTCGGAGATCCGGAGTGGATGGTGTTCGTCGTGCGGGCTGTGTCTTCGGTGGTCACTGCGGTCCAGGAGCGGAGGGTGGCGGTGGGGTGCGTTGGTTCGGCGGTTGGGTGCGAGGATGGTGCGCCGAAGCTGTTGTGGATGTCGGCAATCTTGCGGTGGAAGAACGAGGCGAGGGAGTCGCAGAGATCTTGTGAAGGGGTGATGTCATTGTTGCTGGTGCTGGGGTTGGAGAACTCCTTGACGATGCTGAAGAGTTCCTTGCTGTCGTGGGCGTTGTTGTCCAGTCGATCCTTCAGTGATTTCTTCTTGGTGGTGTGGATGAGCTGGTGGTGCTTGCGGGTCGCGTGTTTGAGGGCGGTCATGTTGTCAGTGGTCCGGTCGAGGTGCCAGGCTTTCTCGAGGGTGCGGCAGGTGTTCTTGGAGTCCTTGAGTTCGTCGGTGAACCAGGGGGCCTTCTTGCTTCTGGGTTTGCTGGGAGGGTTCTTCAGTGGTGCGAGGTCGTCGGCGCAGGCAGTCAGCCACTGCGTGAAGTTGCGGGCTGCTTCGTTGGGGTCCGGTGTGCTGGCAGGTGGGTTCTGGCTGAGGGAGGTGGTGAGCTGGTCGGTGGTGATCTTCTGTGGGGAACCTGTTGCGGGTGGTGGTGGGTGGTGGTTTTTCTGAAGCTGAAGTGGACGCAGCTGTGGTCGGTCCAGTGAAGTCCGGTGGAGTGGCTGAAGGCGATGTGCTTGCTGGATGAGAAGACGGGGTCAAGCGTGTGGCCGGCGTAGTGGGTGGGGGTGTTGACCAGTTGCTTGAGTCCGAGGTTGGCGAGGTTGTCCAGCAGGGTGACGGTTTTGCGGTCCTTGTTGTTCTCCAGGTGGAAGTTGAGGTCCCCTAGGAGGATGTAGTCGGCGGAGGGGAGGGCGTGTGGGCTGATGAAGTCCGTGATGTCTTCGCTGAATTGTGTGCGTGGTCCCGGGGGTCTGTAGATGAGGGTGCCTCTGAGGGTCGTCTTTGGGTCGGTGTGAATCTGGAAGTGGAGGTGTTCGGCGGCGGTGTAGGGGTCGTCGGTGATGGTCGTAATGCGGATGGTGTTCTTGTGGACGATGGCGATGCCTCCCCCAGTCTGGTTGACGCGGTCCCTCCTGATGATCTTGTATCCATCCGGGATGGCGATGGCGATGTCGGGGGCTGAGGAGGCGTTCATCCAGGTTTCAGTGAGGAAGGCGACGTCTGGTGATGTTGTGTCGAGCAGGTCCCAGAGTTCGGCGGCGTGTCTGTGGACGGAGCGGGTGTTGAGCAGGATGCACTTCAGGTGGTTACTGCTGGTGCTCGGCTTGGCGGGTGTGATGCATGTTCGGAGGCAGGTGAACTTGCAGGTTGTGCAGGTGAAGGGTCCGTGGAAGCGTTTCGGGGTGGCCCGGCAGCAGGCGGGGTTCTGGCCGGCATTGAGTGCGTTGAGTGCGGCGGCGTCGTAGGTGTGTCGGGTCGTCTTGCGTCAGTGGGGACCAGGGGTCCTGGCACTGGGCGTGGTCCAGGCGCGGACGGGCGCAGACGGGCTTCCCTTTGGCGCGCCTTCGGCGCACAATCGGCGCGCCCGCTGCGTGTGACCGCTGCGCGTCCGCGCGGTCGCCATTTATGGCGAAGTGGGAGGGAGGGAGGAGCAGCTGGGAGGCGGGAGCGGGGAGGGCACAGAAGGAAAAGGGGGCGTGGCCGCTAGTGCGGTGGCGGGAAGCGGGGAGCTGGGCGGGCAGGCACAGGAGGGCAGAGAGACAGCACAGGCAATGACAAGAATATCAACAACTGTAAATGGGAGACAAAAACGGATAACAAAATGCTGGGAAACATCCGACATCCGAGGGCAGAAACAAGGGCCCCCCTCTCCGCAGGCAAACAAGCGGGCAAGCGGATGGAGCAGGAGGTGACAGAGATAGTATCAGAGATTATTGGAGGCTACACGCCAGCAGCTGCTTCCACTCCTCTGCATCCACATTATGTCTCGTAGTCCGTAAGTGAAGTATTGGCAACCGACTGTCGAGAGGAGATCCTTAATCTATTCGCAGGTTGCTGCCCTTGCTGCTATACCACAACGTTAGTTATTGTTTCTGTTGCCTTGATCTCTTCCGTTTACTCACCTTCCTCTCTACCTTCCCCCCTACTGGATCTCTTCCTTGCTGTGTCTGCTTACTATTTGTTGAACTACAGTGTATGTGTATTCCTAGGTTTTCCGATCTCTTACTGTTGGTTTGTTGTTTCTTTTTAATTAAAAAAATCTGTAAAATATATATTTTTTTAAGTTGAGGCATGTGGGAAGAGAAGTAATCTTTATATAAGACATTTCTTATTGTTAGAATTGGGCTCATCTACCCACCAATCATTAAAGATCGAGAAGGGTTTTCAGACTAAACAACAGATATGCAAATAATCTTCACAAATATGAATTAATCATAGTATTGACTCATAGATGCATTGTGGATATCCCGAAAACATGACTTGATTATACTATTATGTGGCCCCACAATCCCACTTCTAGTTTCTCTAAGAATAAAACCTCTATTAATGGCAACCTCACAGTTTTTTTAATTGTCATTCTTTCCCCTCCCTCCTTTGTTGTAGCCAGAGTAGCCCTTAGTGCATCCTGGTGGGGAGGGGAAGTCTACCAGCGAGAAGGAAGTGCAATTGACAACATAAAAGCCCCTTGAGATGAGAGTGAAACTAACAGAATTTGTTTTACGTTCCAAGATTGTTTAAAATATGTATATGAATTCAAGTGATGTAAGAATTTTGTACATCTTTTGTACTTGTTGGCTTGTATGAACTTGCGAACAAACAAATATGGAACTTCAACACAGCTCAAAATTCTCCTCTGAAATAAGTATTTCTACATCACGTATTCTCTGTAATCTAACATTGGTGACGTATTGGAGGGTCTGAGGAATGACGGTGGGACAGGAACCACTGTATGCTTTTTAACTGTCCTGTCAGTAAAATGTAAGTATTTAATTTTGCTCGGGATACTTATTCATCACCCAGAGTCTCCTGCCTTCCTTGCATCAAAAAAGCTGAGTTGCTGATTCAGTGAGTCACCCTTGATTTTGAATAGCAAAAGATCAGGTTTGCATTGCAAATTGTAATGCAGACCAATTCTGTCTGCCTTGGTATGGGAAATGCACTTAAAAATCCGATACTCTTGATGTCTCAGGCTCCTCCTTATTTAAAATAAAAACCCTCCCACCTGCCTTGGATTAGATTCCAGAATCCCCGCGTTCTTCTGGTCAGTTTACATAGCTGAAATTCAGAGTAAGATGTGTGGAGACATATACAGGAAAACCCAAGCTAAAACAATTCAGCTCACTTGTGTTTTAACGCTATAAATAACATATTACACTGCTCTCTCAGAATGTAAACACTGCCTGATGTAGAGGCATTTCAAGTCGTAGATTTCATAGCAGCAACAAACACACGTCCACCTAAGTATCCCCCCACTCCAGCGAGATCATCTCTGGAGACAGTGGCCATACTGCACTCAATAGGCTTTCACTGACTGTTTCTGCGAGTGCTATAATGCTGTTCTCTGGGAGAACCCTGCCTCACCACTTATACTTGCCCTGTAGTCTCGAGGTGATCATAGAATCATGCATATCCTCGGGGTGTTAAATGAAAGACGAAGGACTAATGTGGACAGGGCCTTCTTAGTGCATACAACTCTAAACAGCTATTGCTTCCACATGTCACCCCAAGAGTGCTCCTGGGCTGCCTGCAACCCCATTTCCACAGCTTCACACAGTGCTGCTATGGTCCACACTGAGGACCGTGCTTCCCAATAGACCAGGCTGCAAGAGCGGTTGTGCTCTTCTTGTTTGCGACATTGTGCTGCTGATGCAAAGGATATCAGTATATCAGAGTAGCTGTGTGAATGGGAACAGGTATCAGAATCTAGCTTATCTGTTACTTTTTATTTTTTGCATGGAGCATCATTGCTCCGTTTTCCGATTGTTGTTTTTTTTTTTAAATGATTCCTAATTTGGTGAAAATCAGCTAGAACAACATACTGCTATGTAGTTTTGCGCTCTCTCCGAATTGTCAGAATAAGATGCTGAGCCTAGCTTCAAGATTCCAAGCATTATTGTAGATTCAACCAAGACCAGACTTGACCTTTATACTGTGATTTACACTCCAGACCCATTTCTCTAGAGGTTCCTCTCTTATGCGCATCTTCGTTCTTTCATATTCTCTTAGAACTTCCAGCTTTGTTTTATTCATATAATTTGATTCAGGTAGGGGCAGGAAGGATCTGGTTGGCTTGAGACGGTGGATGTCCAGGAGTGTTGATTAGTCATGGACCACACAGGGATGAAATGCCTCAAATATGTTAGTCTTCAGTGTCCATGTTTGTGGAAATAGCTCCTCAAAGAAGAAAAGCTGGAAGCACGACAAAATTGGATTCCAAGCGGATTAAGACTCATTTAGGCAATAACTATATGGTCTGTAGAACAGGTCTGACTCTGATATGGAACTGTAACTTTAAATCTAAGATTTCTGCTTAAATTGCACAAGCAGCATTTTCCATCTACTATACCTCAATTACTCCATGTAAAATGCATAAATCTAGGCTTCTGGATTGAGACAAGGGTTGGCATTCCTGAAATATATGGCATTCACATAATATATGACTGAGCAATGGTGCCCCTTCTGAGAGTTGCAGTCAGAGTAGAACTAAATGATATGTAAAAGGGAAATATTTCTCCATCCTGAATGACAGCTGTTCTTTGCAAAAGGAGAGAATATATCATTTCACACCTGTTGCCATCGGTATGCTACACAAATAGATGTGTCACTGCTACACAAGCAGATTTAACAGTACATGAATCTACATAGGAGACCATTATCAAAACACCTGACAGCCTCACTAACAGTTTTTAATCATCCATGTTTTTATTTTTTGGGGGAAATTCATTGTATTGGTTTAATATCGGTATAACAATGCATAAGAACAGCATGATGATACAACTTCAGTAGAAACACACGCAGTTCATCGCTAGAGACAAATGTCATGGCATACATCCAAACTAACCTGTAGCAAATTGACCAATTTGCCACCGTGTCTAAGCTATGTGAACCCAATGTTGCTAGGTGCTGCATTTGCCCAGAATGGAGGCACTCTGTGTAATGAGACCCGGATATATTGAACTTTTCCCACCAGGGACCCTGTATTTTAGTGTGTGCCTTTGCACATCCTCTAGATATATAAACCGCCACTGCAGCAGCGAAACAGTAATCGGTTCCCCTGAGCCATTCATGGAAACGGAAAGTTTCTTTGCTTTGATTGCCAGTGACTGGCAATGCTGCGCGTGGCCAGCACACAGCCAATGCCAATCTGTGTCTGCTGCACCCAAATGCCGTCCTACCCCTGAAATGTCCCCAGAATTGCCATTTTGGAGCCCTGGTCAATCGGGATGCCCGTCACCTCTAACAGTGTTACCAGGATTCCGGCCCAGTATTTCTTAAATGTTAGCTGGGCATTCCCAGGTCACATGTATCAGGGTGCCTATCCCCGAACGACACTGAAGCCACTTAGTTCCCCCAACACTCCCCACAGCTGGTCAGGGGTATAGTAGAATCTTTGGAGGTATTTGAATTGAATTAGTTTTAACTGTACAGGGATCGTTGACTGTCTGGCTGCCATCTTAGCCTCGACCCAGTCCTTATCTCATTTTCCCAGGTTGGATTTCCACCGTTTGCGCAATGCCACCATAGGATCTGAATTATTAATCCCCAAAGTCTTATACTGGCGGGAAATACCCTTCCCCCAATTTGCTCCATAGTGAGTTTGGGCTGCAGTGCGTTGATATCTGGAATCGGGTCCTAATGCTTCCCCGGGTCCTCTAAAGCATTATGTCATTATAGAAAAGGAGCTGAGACGATGCAGTTCATTTTTATTTCTCAGTTGTTCGAAGGAGAGCATGTGACTGTGTGCCCAGACATCTCCCATCTTGGAGATACAAAATGTGCCCCATTTGTTAAACCCCCTAAGATGCGTCGAATCCCTTAACCAGGGCCCCAACCACAATGGCATTTCTTTAAAGATTGTCCTGCTCCACCCTACCCACTTCAGTGCCTTATGCCAACATTCCACCTGTATTGCTGAGACTTGGGCGTCAGTGCAGGAATCCTGGTTCCATATAACCAGGAACAAGAGGCCGAACTCTCAAACCTAGCCAACTCTAGCCTTATTGCTGTGTCTTTGCAATCCCCAAGGTCCAGCCATTAATTAAAGGCATGTCTGCTATCCAGTAGTATAATTGCACGTCAACAGCCTGACTCACCCATCCAATGGCACCTGATTGCATTTCTTGTGTGCTACTCTGAGGCGCCCCACTCAAACCATCCATGTTTAGGCATATATTTAATTATTTGAAGTTTTCATAAAGCGCCATATATCTTCTGTACATAGCAGAACTATGCTTGGAACCATAGAACATCAGTATGTAGGGACTGAGTCACCATACTACCTCAGTTTCTACCAGTCGAACTAGCTAGGGTGCTTCACTTGCCCTCGTAACCTTACCAGAGAAACAAGTGAATTGGCAGTCCAAAACAGAACACTCTTGACCCTCTCAGGGATCGCAGTAACAGGACACACCCTACAATATGATAACCAGGAGACCCGAAGGAATTTTGGAATATTTATTAAACTATTGTGCTCTGAAATGCAGTATACGTGGCACAATTAGAAAACAAATGCATACTAAAAATACTGTTAGCATGGTTAATAAACCGCATACCATGAAAAGCCTTGTCATTTTATAGGACAGAGTAGCATAAGCCCCCCTTCCCCTGCTGCTGAAGCTAAAAATGATATATCAAAGATCTCTCGAATTATAGGTGGACCCTGTACCTTAGCATACACAGATGGATGTTCTTTTTTTTTTTTTTTTTTAATTTTCAAAAACCTTTATTGGCAAAAAGGAGGATACACAGGGCAGTTGCCCGCCGTTCGATGGGCAAAGACAAGGGGCCGCCAAACAGACAGAACCCCGCACAGTCAATAACACAGCCATTCAGCCGACATCCCGGAGGACCGGCGGCGACGTAATTACCAAGTGCATGACAAGTACACACTACAGAGCCGGACTGCGTGCAGCAGCTACGTCACATCCAGCCAACATAGTAGTCTGAGTGTCACCATAAGAGCTATAGACTGTCATCCAGAACAGGCAGACCTAACCGCTCCCAAATGAACTCCTAGCACAACTCAAACACCCGCCCCCCACCCACCTTGCGCACGCACAGCATTCACTCTGGAAAAAACCACCTAGCCTATGTGTGTCCGCTGCCACGGAAGACCCGTTCAGCCAGCTGCGGCACTCCACCACCATCAGACAGCTTGCCGCTCTGCTCCGTACCTCTACTCACACGAAGCCCCCACTACGAAGCCCTCGTGGGGCCTGCTGTGGGCCCACTCACAAGGCCATCGGACAAACAACCAGCCAAACTATCATATCCGCACCTCACCACCACACATTCACCCAGGGTCGGGGTCAGTAGCCGGGGCGCACTCCGCGGGAGCACGCGCCACTAGAGCCTCCTCCTGGGAGCTCCCTCCAACTGCCTGGTCTGAGGCCTTGGCCGCAAGATACGTTCTGTATAACCCCCAGAAATTTTTAGGACGACTCTTTGGCGGCAGCATGTCACTATATATCTCAGCCTGAGTGCTGCAGTACAGCATGTCGCTGGCCCAACGTTTCTTGGTGGGGAGAGGCCCCCTCATCCAACAGATTGCAACAACTCGTCTAGCGACGAGCAACGCCATGTCAACTAGGCGTCGCAGAGCCATCGGAAGAGGCCGGGAATACCCCAGTAGCGCCAAGACAGGGCTGATGGCAACCTCAGTACCCAGGACCCGGCTCAGCTCCGAGAACACCTCAGTCCAGAACTTGGCAACTCCCGGGCAGTGCCAAGCCATGTGGATAAAGTCAGCCACCGGGAAGTGGCAGCGCTCGCACTCCGCCGAAGTCGGAGGCCATACCGATGGAGCCTCTTCGGGGTATAGTACACCCTCTGCAGGAACTTAAAGTGCACCAACCTGTGCCGACCATTGAGGGATATCGTCTTGGTGCTAAGACAGCAATACCTCCACATCTCGTCTGTAATCTCTAAATGCAGGTCCTCCTGCCAGGCAAGCAGCGCCGTGTCAGGCTGACGCGCCGGCCGCCGGTCTCCGATACGTTTAAGGTTCGAGATCAATTTGGGCGGCGCGGACGTTTTGATAACGTATGTGAGCTCCGGTACCTCCTGGGGCTCGTCCATGCCTGGGCCCAGCGCAACAGATAGCGCCCGTCGGACCCTATGGAACTGAAAGCGTTGCAGGAGCGAGGGGGCGGATGGAGCCAGTCCAATCTAGTCCCATGTTTTGGCAACTCCATCCACAAATAAATCCTCCATCCGCGTAACGCCCAGTGCGTTTAGTGCATGGACCACTCCCCTGTCTCTGAGCGGGGGGAGCCAAATAGCCCATTCCACTGGTAGCAGGGGTGAATACAGCCATGCACTGCCGCGCGCCTTCATCAGCGCCTGCCATGCATGAGTCGTGGTTTTGAGGGAGTCAAGCCGCCCCACCGAGCGATCCACGGGCTGGAGGGCGACCGCCGGCAACGGAAGCGGGTCCGCGAACAGACGTTCAAGGATGACGTGGGGGACATCCGCGCTGGCATGAATCCACGCGTGCAGGTGCGCCGCCTGTGCGACCCTGTAATAACTCTCCAAGTCTGGGGCCCCCAGACCCCCCCTGTCGTACGGGAGGGTCAACACCCTCCATTGAACTCTGGGCTGTTTGCCCCCCCAGGCCAATTTGATCAGAGTTCCGGTTAGCTGCTTAAAAAAGGCCTTAGACAATGCAATGGGGATGTTGGTGAATAGGAACAAGAATCTCGGTAAGATGACCATCTTCATAATAGCTATTCTGCCCATCAGGGATAAAGGCAGTCGATTCCACGACTCAACATCCTCCTCCAATTTGGTGTACGCCACACCATAGTTTTCTCTAAGGAGCACCTCAGGGTCCTTATGCAGCCGGATCCCTAGGTATCTGACCGAGTCTGTCGTCCATTGCAGTGGATATTCCATCGGGAAGTGGGCCGTGGCCGGCGTCAGCGGGAACGCCAACGACTTGTTCCAATTCACCCTAAGGACACAGATGGATGTTCTACATCTCAGCAGACGTATTGTTCTTGTCTCATAACTTGTTCCATATGTTGTTTTTGGCTCCTGTGCTTATCTATATGACAAGATGTGTGTGCACATAAACAACAGCTGCATTTTTGTATTATGCCTAGGTGCTAGCACCTGTCCAGAAAGAATAACAAGGGACATTGTTGTTTGAGCTTGTCTGTAGTCTTCAGACAAAATCACAGGAAAAGAACAGAAGGCAAAAACCTATGCAGGTTGCATGTGAAAGTACAATGTGGCACAAAGCAAGCATATTTATATAGTACTGTGTGCAACAGAGGATGAGGCATACAACATGCCCAGCTAGGCCAACACAGGGAAAACTACAATGGGCCATGTAGAAAACACTCAACACTTTAACCCAATAAGTATTTTCCGGGTTTGGTTAGAGAGGAAGAAACTGATGCATTTTAGGGTCGAGCATTACAGGCCCGCTATATATTACCTCTATTCAGTACAATATTGTGATCCATACTATATCATTTGCAGTAACGTGTTTAGGACTATTAAAATGAATTCTTTACCTTTACTTTAGGTGATGAGGAGGTATTATCTGTTGTAAGCTGGTTCTGTCTCCATTTCTTGCGTGAGATACCTTGGTTACTTTTCCCAGGAGAGGTGTATTAATGGTATGTTCATTATGCCATGGACAGGTAGTTCCCTTGGACAGCAGTGCATTAAGTATGGTGGTAATATCGGCTAACCCGGTAGGGAAGTATTGTTTCAAGCACACAGCAGGGCATTGGTCTGCTGCACAGTGAATGTTTGAATGTTTTGGGTTAGGCTTGATGCTTAGTCCACCCTCACTGGTTTGAAGGAGAAGAAATAGACATGCGAGGGGAAGTGGGAGTTCTTGGTCTTTGAATTGTTGGCCTTGTAGGACCTCAGTAGTGCCTCAGTCGTGAAAGAAAGGCTGATGAGGAGTTTCAGAGCCTCATGACTGGTCATTTGCAGGCAGATACAGATTATTTCCTTTGCTTAATTTGGTGCCTTGTGAGCATTTTTATCAACTTAAGGCTCTATATAAATAGTACGTATGGCGATGCTATTTATTACCATTGCTAAGTGGAGGTTGCGGTCATGAGCCATGACATGCGATACCTCGAGTGGATCATGATATCCATGCCCTTCGCGACAATTGTAATTCATTGTAAGATACGGTATATAAGGCAGTAAGCAGTGGTTTTCTCATGGGAAGTGCATCTGCAGTGGTAATAAACTTGAATATGACCTTTGCACTGTGATACTTGTGTGAATGTGCATGTATTAGTACAATTGAGGGAAATACATGTGGCCCAATAACAGGTTAGAGTAACGTACTACAGATTCGGATATTTTATTACTATAATACAGTCATTAGTAGACTACAATATTGAATACTGTATTGAAAGCATTTATTACTACAAAACACGAGAAGAACACTGCTTACTATTTCTAAGATGTCATGTTACACCGGCCGGATACAAAAAACTACTCTGTAATTGTCGTGAGGCCTGTTTAATGTGATTTACTCTGGCTACATGATTTTAAACCACTGCGTCCTGGTTCTTGATTACTACCTTTGTTATCAACTACTACACACGTAAAACACTAGCATTAACCATACATGCAGCTGAGTGTAATATAAGATTTATTGCCCTGGTCCACTCGAGGTTTCATCTCTGGTGAGTCGTGGTCCCTTCACACAATCTATATTGGTAATAAATAGTATGTTGCACAATGCGCATCTGAATTGTCAACCCTCCGTGTGCTCAGGCCTGCAATGGTCTCTCTGTACCATAAGAGGGCAGTGTAACCTCACTTTCAATGCGTTTGCGTGCGGAACAGGCGGGAGATGAGGGTGTTGCAATGCAGTTGCTTTAGCGCAGTCTGGTGAAGTAAGTGAGGTCCGCTGCCTGACACAAGCTTTTGAGTGTTGTGCTGCATCCTTAACCATCAAAGTCCGCACTAAGCAGACCGGTGGGTGTCTTTGCACTCCGTAATCACGGTTCGAAAGGAAGCTGGCAGGAAGCTGTCTCAGTGAGAACTTCTTAGCGTGCTTCTAGAACGATCAACAGGAAGGAGCCGAGCACACGGAAGCAGCCGTGACCATCTAAAGAGATAACATTGAACTCACAGGAAAGCCGAGTGCGTTGCCGGTGCCCAATTTCATTTTTTTTGTTTGCCACAAATTGTTGCTGGTTTACTATGAAGCCCTACTACGCTATACTAGGACTATAACGTTCGTTTTAACTTTTTTTTGCCATTGTCCTCGTTTTAAACATTTTTATTAAAAATAAACGAGGACAGAAAACCAGACAACAGTGGTCACGATCAATAGTATTAACCAATGTATGCTTGCAAAAGTGAATATTTATTTAAGTAATCTGCAGTATATTTTATCTTACAACGTGTTGGTAATTAGTTTGTGGATCCAATAACCCTTTATTTGGTGTCTTTTCCAGAATTTGTGTGTCGCTTAGAATAATTGCATGTTCTGATTTAAGATCAATAAACCATGGCGTATTCTGTCTGATAAACCTCCCCTCCCCGTCCGTCACGCAGGCTAAGGACGGTGCGTTCGGGCACGCGCACTGTCGGGCCTGCGCACTGTCGTGCCTGTATTGTTATCACCCATTTTCTGAATGCGCGGCTCTCAAACGAGCATTTAACCCAATTATTCGAGCACGAACTCTTCCATTATTTGGGGTATCTGTGTCTCTCCTAGGAGTTATGGGGAAGCATTCTAATACAGGCACAGCTGTAGCGAAGGGAAGTATGTGAGCTAAAACATTGTTTTCCCTTCGGAGATAGTGCAACACTATTTTAATAGGTCAGCGAGTTTAGTTTGAAAACATATTTTCCTGACAATATTCTTAAAATTCTCCTGATTCGAAAAAATGCATTTGCAAAGAAAATTGAACTAGTTAAAATTAATTGATTCGACATTTTTTATTCAAATCTTTAATTTGTATTCTTTAAACAGAGTTTTGCTCTTTTTCACCCCAATTCTTTGTCTCTTCCAGCCCTTCGGGCCAACTTCTCTTCTCAGTCTTTCTGGTATTTTTCCTCTTCTGATGTATGTTGTACTTTCCTCTTTTCCGTCACCGTGCTTACTCATTCCCTCCCAGTTCTATTGATTTTCTACTTATAATTATATATATATATATAATTTTAAGTAGGAAATCAATATATATTTATCCTGTTCTCCAAACGACAACTTAAACCTTACTCTTTTTTTTGTTTTTTCAATTAAATAATACTAACTATTAATTGGACACCAAAAAGACCGCTGGTTCCAAATCCTTGCACGTGTTACTGCGGATCTTTCTTGGGTCTCGCCTAGGCAGCGCATGCGATGTCTCGAAGAGACTTGCCATATCGAAGATATGGGCTTTAAAAAAGTCCTTCTTTTTCATTGGTTCATCATGCTGTTCTTTAGAAATGCTGACGTTTCATTGGTAATGCAGTAGTAGTCCCTCCTTTTGGAATTTTGTATCCTCTCATGAGGACTGCCCCTATTATATGTCTTCTTACTGTTTAGGTTATTTATACTTTGAGAAAACTCTTTTTTTGGTTGGCCTACCTCTTTGCTCGTTAAGTGTTCTGTTTACTTGTGCAATGAAACTTTGGTTGCTTCATTTGCTTACCGTCTCAATTCATTTCTTTAACCTGGCCAGTGTCACTGCTCTCCCCCATGCAGCACCAAAACTAAGTAGCTGCCCCCTGTGTGCGCTCGGACCCTTCTTGGTCAGGTGTTCGAGGCGCTCCTTCATACGCAGGCTCCTGCCTGTGCCTCATCTATAGTGGTCCAATGGAAGAGCATTCTGCTGTTCTGCCCTCTGTTGCTTCAGTCTTTTCTTTGCACTCAGATTTCTTTTCCTCCTACTCTGTGCCTTTTTTCCCTTATTGCCTTTTTCTCAGTTTTTTCCTTTTGCTTCTTTACTCATGCTGCCTCTTTTTCTTGCCCTCCAGCGCTTTCCTGTATTCCCTCCGCTGCTGAACCCCATGGCCCCTCCCCGGCGCCATTTTTCCCACTCTCTGCTTCCCGCCTCCCAGATGACCAGCCCTCCACCTTCACACTACTTAATGGTGGTTGTCGCCGGGCAAGAAGAGCAAGCCCACTGACCTGGTCACCTGGCCAGTGTCACTGCTCTCCTCGAGCAGCTTCACCACTAAGTAGCTGCCCCCTGAGTGCGATCTGACCCTTCTGGATTGGGTGTTCAAGGTCCTCCACCTGCAGGCTCCTACCTGCGCTTCATCGCTGGCGGTCCAGTGGGAGAGCACTCTGCTGTTCTGCCCTCTGTCCCTCTGCTGCTTCTGTCTTTTCTTTGCTCTCTCTTCCTTTCCTCCTACTCTTTGTGTGTCTTTTTTTTCTTCTTGCCCTTTTCTCTGTTTTTTTCCTTTTGTCTCTTTACTCTTGTTGCCTCTTTTGCTTGCACTCCAGTGCTTTCCTGCTTTACCGCCTCTGCTGACACCGCGGCACCTCCCCTCTGCAGCACGCTGTTTATCCCGCTCCCTGCTTTCAGCTGACCAGCCACCCCTCACACTACTTAATGGCAGCCGTCATGCGGCCGCACAGCTGGCGTGCAAAAGGCAAGCCCGTCTATACGTGTCCAGACCACACCCAGTGCTAGGGACCCTGCTCCTTCGACCCGCCACTGCTACAATGGCAGAATCCTCAACAATCTCAACCTCAACTTCCACCTGGACAACCCAAGCTATCCCAACACCTCCTCCTTCCTTGAGAACATCACCAATGTAGGACTTAAATAGCTACCTCTCCCACGCACACAGTAGGACACACACTCGCCCCCGTCTTCGCTGCATGAAACATCACCAAACTCCTCTAGACCGACTACCAGTGCATCCACTTCTCTTTCAACAAACCCACCTCTCACTAGCAACTACAAGGAAGAAGGCCCATAAGACAGAATCCCCAACAACGCTCACAATAGCAAAGAACTCTTCATAATCATCAAGGAGTTCACCAAACCCAACAGCGAGGCCACAGATGTCCCACCCTCCCAAGACCTCTGCGACTGACTCTGTACCTTCTTCTACCACATGATCAAGACTATCTAAGACAAATTTGACATCCAGGACCACCTCCCGCGCAAGCAACCACCACAAACGACTCTGCGCAGCTGGTCCCCACTCGCCACGATCAACACCATAAAGACCATGAAAAGCATCTACTCCTGAGCACCTTCGGACCCTGCCCGCACTGCATCTTCCAAAGAGCCGCCTCTGCCATTGCACCCAAGCTACGCTAAACCATCAACTGCTCCTTCGAGACCGCCACCTTCCCTGACGACTGGAAACACATCAAGATCAACCCCCTCCTGAAGAAACCCTCCACGGACCCGATGGACCTAAAATACTTCAGGCCCATCTCCCTGCTTCCCTTCCCGACCAAAGTCATCAACACTCAGTACGCCGACTTTATCGAAACTCACCACGTCCTGGTCATCTCCCAATCCGGATTCCGAAGCAATCATAGCACCGAGACCAACCTTCTCGCTGCCACAGACAACATCCGCTTCCTTCTCGACCAGGGCGAAACTGTGGCCCTCGTCCTACTGGACCTCACAGCGGCCTTTAATACGTTTCCGACTGCACCCTAGCCACAAGACTCCACTACGCTGGTATCCGAGACAAGGCCCTCAACTGGATCCACTCCTTCCTCAGTGGCAGAACACAACGGGTTAGACTCCCAGCATACCTCTCGAAACCAACAGATAGCTGCGGAATTCCCCAGGGCTTCTCTCTCAGCCCCACCCTCTCCAACGTCTACAAGGCCCCCCTCGCAGGCATCGTCAGGAGACAGGCTCAACGTCGTCTCCTACATCGACGACACTCAGCTGATCCTCTCCCTCACCAAAGAACCCACTGTTGCCAGGAACAACTTCTACGAAGAAATGCAAGTTGTCGCCGCCTGGATGAAGGACAGCTGCCTGAAGCTCAGCTCAGGCAAGACAGAAGTCCTCATCCCGGGAGCCTCCCCCTTCGCTTGAAACGACTTCTGGTGGCCCTCTGCTCTAGTAAGTCCCCCAACCCCCATGAACCACGCACGAAACATCAGCATTGTACTGGATTCCTTGCGCACAATTGACTGCCAGATAAACACCGTCTCCTTAGCCTGCTTCAACACACTTCAAAAAACCCTCTGATCGATCCCCACCGAATCCAGAAAGATTGTCACCCATGCCCTCCAGCAGCAGCAGATTCGACTACGGCAACGCTCTCTACGCTGGCGTCCCCCAGGAACTCCTCCGAAGACTCCAAAATGTCCAGAATGCCACAGCACAACTACTCCTCAACATCCACCGTCGCAGCCACATCACTCAACACCTTCGCGACCTCCACTGGCTCCTAGTTTGAGAGAAGAATAACCTTCAAACTCCTCACCCAAACTTACAAGGCCTTTCACAATGCTGGACCCGCATACCTGAATCATTGAATCATTGAATCACATTCCACGTGCCGGAATCACTGACTCACATTCCACGTACCGAACAGACACCTTTGCTTTGCCCAGCTTTCTCTGGCTACCGTCTCATGAATCGGCAAGACCAGAACCAGAGGAGTGTCCTTCTCCTACCTCGCCTCTAAGACACTGAACACCCTGCCTATCCACCTCAGGAAATCACCCTCACTGACTCAATTCAGGAACGACCTCAAGGCCTGGCTCTTCGGATGAACTCAGCACTCAGTCTGATTCGCTACGCCCTCCCCCCCTCCCAACACAGCGCCTTGAGACCCTCACTGATGAGAAGCCGCTCTTTACAAACCCTGATTGATTGGTTTAAAATCAGTTTTATACGGTTTGAAAAGTTATTTTTCTTTCTGAATGAAGTCGACTGCATGGTACAGATTTAACAGCTGTGAGTAAGGTACTGCTGATGGGGAGGGAGTGGTAAACATAAAATTCTGAAATTGTGAGTTTGCATGTTTTCTTATTCTTTAAATTGTCATAGGTGGTGCCATTTCCTCCAGTGCACAGCTGGCGCAGTTGATTGGCACATGCCTATTCCTGGTTCAGTGGTACCTTGTAGAAGGGGTGTGGCATTAATGGACCATTTATGTCTCTGCCCACCTTGACATGGGAATGATCGTCATGGAGGGAAATCGAGGTGGGGGGGTCATGAGGCGTAGCAGCTGCTAGTCTTTCAGTACTTCAACAATGCCCTTTCTGCTCCTGGGGGCCCTGAATGGGCTTGCAAGAGCAGAAAGAAAACAAACCTCGAAGAGCCATGTTTACTTTCTCTCTTGATTCTACCCTAGGTACTTCCCGCTGTACCTCTGCAGCAAACAGGACATAATTGCACAGCAAGGCAGGGACAAGGGAGACAATGGGTGTGTGACATCACTTCCGCTACCCTGGTATTTGATGACCTGAACAACCAAGAGAGTTCCCTCCTTCTCGAACAGAGATTTGGTTCATTTTGCACTTTATTGCATGGATGTGTGTTAATGACATGCAAGAAAACAGGACATCTAGTTTTTAAGACAGCCTTGTATGGTAGAAGCGGTTATGTAAACTGACTTGCTTAAAGGGTGCTCTAGTACATCACGGCCTGACAGTCAAGGCCTTTCTTAACATGCAAGGATAATTCACTCTTCATACTCAATTGAACACAAGCAAATTTCGCTTCGGTTGACAGACGTGAGGCACTATTGTGGTTCTCTAATATCATCATCTCTTTATTCAATTTTATGGATAAAATTACAAAAGACAAGTAAAAAAACAACAACATACAGAATATCAATATCATGATCATTCATATTTTAAAACTCCCACTAAAAAATGTATAAGAAAAAAACAGGTAAAAGGTGAGTTCAGCAGCTGCAAAAAGGGTAGGGCTGGCCTTGCTTGGTTAAAATTGGCGGTGATAAAATTGTGCGTATAAAATTGTGACACAGGTAAATATACTTTGGGCCAAACATAACCACATGTAGTTATTATCACGGTTGCAGGGGGTCAGATCTGAGGGTTTAAAACAGCCCCGGTTAAAAGGGACCAGTCAGTGAAATAAATGTAACCTAAAATAGGTCAACAATCGGCGATGATGGCAACAATGTTGAAGGGTGCTGTACCTTATGTGGCCAAAAGAGGTCCCAAGGGAAACCTAATGACAGCCAGTAGTACTGCACCATTTCACTGCTTCGTGCACAGAACAACAGTAAATATTGCTGTACCCACAGTGATGTGCTGCATAGCTAAATACTTCAAAGGTGCCAAAGGCGAGACCGTTTGCATTGCACATGCTTGTTTCAATTTCAATTCTAAATCTGTATGTAGGGACTGTGGTCAAAAATCGTTTTGCCGATCTCATTGTAGTCGGAGAACATTTATTTTAAGGTGGCATTATTAGGGTATAGTGGTTAAAAGTCAGACAGTCATGTAGGCGATGATCAACATGTTAAAGTTTCCTTTACTAGGAACTATGAAGTGGTCTCAGTCCACAGAAAATGTGGCCTGAATGTCTAGCTCCCAGAATTCATTTGGCCGCCTTCGTTTTTAGGGGTACCAGGAGATAAATGTAAGTTTTAAAGTCTGCCTGGAAGAAATATCTGGTCTTTACTAGGTGTTTTTAGTACTAGACAATGTATGCAACTTTACATCTGCAACTTTACATCTGAAAGCATCTAGCTTTCTGTGACTGACTCCAGGCTTTTACTGTGGCTCTTGCAGGTTTCCTTGATTGAGAGAAATCTACTCGTTTTATTTTTTGGCATTTTGTTACATTTTTACACAAGCCCTCTTTTGCCACTTCTTCCACTCCTCCAAACATAACTTTGATGATATTGATCTATCTGACCAGCTGAACGGATTGGATTTCCATCGACATACTGAGACCACACTGCGTACTACCATCTAACTCCAGCATAGAATAAAGCATGAGCTAAAGAAGGAAAGGTGCCAAGTGCAAGTGATGAAATGTGACTTCATTAGGTATCCGAGATAAAAATCCACTTAACAAATTCAGCCATAATGTGGCTTTACTACATTGGTTGTTGCTCATCCAGAGTTCTAGATAATACGATTGGTGGCTTGGGTTCTAATTGTATAGTGTTGAGACATCCGTTTTGTACTCCTGTGGTCGTTGTCTCTGCCATCAGGCCTTTGCAAACCGCAGATTAGAAGATAGGGAGTTACAGAGATGCAGTAGAAATGGTATTGTGCTTGACCACTTCTTGATTGAGAGGGCAAGGGCCCTATCATGGACACATGCACTGACTGACTCAGAGCAGATCTGAGAGAAGTATTCATTTAACCCTGAGTTAGTGGATGATTTCAGACAGCACAACTCGGAAAATGAGTCAAGCCCTATTCTCTGTCTGAAAATCATGCTCTAACTGAGAAATGTCAGATTAAATGAATGCCTTTTAGACAGTACAAGCGCTAAAAAACTGTTCTTAGTTCCGCCCTGAGCCTGCAGAGCTGTTCATGATAGACCCCGGTTGGGTTTCATTTTGAAAGTAATAATTATAATTAAGTAATCGAATTGTAATAGTTCATTGTGGCTCCTTTATGCAGGACACATGGATGAGTTTTTGGGGTCTCAGTTGATAAATCATACGTTGTCCCTTATCAGGGAAAAAGGGTACAGCTTTCAAAGACCGCATTGGTTGAGGTCAGCCGGGTGAGGAAGTCAACGTGCCAATCCTGGTTAAATGAAGAGGCCACAAAAGTGTTATGAGCGAGACCCTAGGCATGCTGTTGAAGACAATGTCCAAACTTAATGGCAGCTTCATACATTCACCCTCAGGATACAGTGTTTCCTACAGAATCAAAAGCTTTACTAGAGGAGGAAATGCCATTCTAAATAATGTGTCGGCCATGGCCCCAATAAAATATTTTACCATCGGGCGTTCAGACAACTGCGTTTAATTTTCAAAGGTGTCAAAAGTTGCCTTAAGAGATTGTAGGTGGGATAAGTTTATGTAAGTTCACATTTTCTGCCTAATTTTTTTCTAGTGCCTCTATTTTAGAATGTGCACCACTTTGTCTGATCCTTATGTTTGAACAGCAAAAAGTGACCCAATTTTGCCAATATAAGAATTTAAAAAATACATTTGACATAGATACTTTTTTTTTTGCAGGCAAGTCCCCTTTAGCAGGCTATATCGAGTCTTGCCCTGAGCATGTGACTTTTTATTTCCACATTACACACGGTGCTTAGTATCTATTTTTAAAGCTAGGTCCTAGTCTTATGGGTTTCAAAAGGAAAGTCATACAATCTGTTGTTCCTTGGTTTGCAACACAATGCCCGTAACTGAAACCCGCTAGTAAATTAATAAACAATATGTAAGTGTGTGATGGATTGCGGTATGACTCACAGATGGATCAGTTCCTCATTGGTGGAGGTACGTTTGTACTCTGTGGAATGGCTGTCCAAGCAGTAATTGCAAAGTAATCTAACACAGGTGCACGAGCAAGAGTGTCAAGGTAACAGACACATCTTCTTTTTGTGTGTCACTGAGCTTGTTGACGTGTACAGGAGCCATACCAGTCTGACATACCAAGTAAAACAAATTATGTAGCAATTAAGCACATCTGTTCCACGTTGCAATTGTGCATACTCATTCCTACCACAAATTAATAAAGAACAGTTTGAAATCATAACACATTCATCACTTTCCTTGTAAGGTCAGCCTTATTTTGCAGTCCACCCATAACCCATCAGCAGTAGCTGATTAGCATGGAAGGCATGAACTGCCTAGAACTTCTCACAACAATCAACTCTGATCCATCTGGGACTGTGGCCTCGGAACCAGCCTCTACTCTATATCAGCTCCAGGACCCAGCAGGGTAGTTTATGACACTGATGTCACAAGCTGATCTCTGGAATCAGGAACGTTAACATTTTTAGGCAAGTCCTGTCCAGCCTGAAATGCCTACCTCTTTAAGCTCTCAGTATATATGACTGTGTGCCGTGAATGAGGCATCCCTACATGTCTAACAAAATCAACATATGTGGATGGAACAGAACCGCTAGAATTTCTTCCTTGCTTAGAAAACTGAAGTTCAGAAGGAACATTCAAACCTAAAAAGCTTCTCAGTAAATCCCCTCAGATCTGAAAAACTCTGCCAACTCATGTGTCCAACACAGCAAACACTCCGAGGAAATTCAAAAGAGAACTAGAGTCACCTTCTATGCTCACAGCTACATCACTTAAATTCATGTTCCTTTTTGTCAGGGCATACATCTAAAGTGATCAACCACCATAGAAATTGTGCTTTAGACAAGTTTTTGCATACAATCCAACTTGAATGTATCTGTGTTGATCTCTATTGTATGAACATTTATGATGTGCGTCTCTTTTGTATGATAGTGTAAACATTTATTATCTTCCTAATATGTTTATCCTTTTATTGTTTCTGTGACTACTACTTGCTTGTTGTATTTTTTGGGGTATTTCATATGTTTTTTCCTTATTGTGTCCTGATGGAAAGCACACTGCCTTATCATAAAGTTTTTAAAAAGTACATATTTTAATTGTTCAATGGATCGGAAGATTGGTATTGAGCAACTGTTTTTTTCTGAAACCCCATCACTGCTCCCCACTATCATTGGTACTTCAGAGACCAGCCTCCGTGTCGAAGATTCCATTGCTAGATCCTTTTATAATTAGCAAGGATGTTCTGGGGCCTTCAAGCATGGCAGCTGATATGCTACTGCTCATTACTTGCCCTGGTGATGAAGGGTTGAATTCGGAGAAGGGAGTGCTTATCAGCATACTTAATCTGCTTTATTGTCAGGGTTTCTTTTTAATTAAGGAACTGTAGTCACATCTGGACGGTCGTAGTTTGTTCAGTGGTGAAAGGTAAGAATCCTGAGACACCCAGCAGGTACTATCTCGTTGCTTGCTGAGGCTCAAATGCTACTATTTTTTAGGTCTCGCCTGACCCAGCGCATGCGCTGGTCTGGCGAGACTTTTTGTGAGGGCTCAAAAAAGTGCTACCACTGACGCCTAGAGCTACAGTGCATGTGCGTGGGCGCGCGCACCTCACTTTCGCGGCCGCTTTGATGTTCTCCCGTGAGCCAGTTTTTTTTCCCTGTTTATTACTTCTATGTAGTAATGGTGGCACCCCTGCGCCGCCATTACTACAGAGCAGTAATAAACAGAAACAAGCATTGGCATAGCCAATAGGTCTCGCTTTTGGGACCTTATTCTATTCTAAGGTTTTGGTAAAGCGCAAACAGCTGCCCCAGCAAGGAGGCGTCCCGGCGCTATGGCTAAACACTTATAAGGTCCCAAAAGCGAGACTTATTGGCTACGCCAATGCTTGTTTAATGTGGCCTCCAGCAGACAAAAAAGAGTTGATCCAGCAGATCGCAGTGCCACTTATCCCCCGAGAATTGATCTAGCCAATCGAGGCGCACCACATGGTCTACAATATTAAAAGTATCAATTTATCCAGTGGCATAAAGCCTGATGACTTAGCCATTCACAAAGAAACAAAAACTACTCATGTCAATGCATGAACTTGACTGAAGTTACTGCATTGACTGGATGAAAAGTGAATTGACATTCTATCAAGGGGTTTGTCTCTCCACGAAAATGTGGTCCTTAATGATAGCTGACAGAATTTTCCCTAAATAAGGCAGACTAGAAAATGCATGATAGTTTGATGAACTATTTAGGCCTAGGTTTTGAAAAGATAGATAAGGGTTCTCTACCCTTTTCTGTAATAAGAGCTACTTATACTCAGTGAAAACCACCCTAAGCTACTAATATTATTCGTATTGTAATAATGATTGCATCAGGCAAGATTACATTAGAGGCACCCCATGCAAGATTACCAGAAGTGATCGCTTCAGTGCTTCTGGTAGGATTACCAACTGTAATTTCAAAAAGGCTTTGCCAATTGGAATGCTTCTACGTGAGTAATACCGAACAGCCACAGCTGAAATGCCACTGGCACCATAGTATTAATAGGAGTATGCAAGTGCTACAAATTTTATAAATCCAATATCCGCTTTAAATATATTTTGCAAATTAAGCCGTTTTTGTCGACACATCAGCATACGGGTTCTGAAAATACACCCATTTTCGTCTCTTATGCATGCTTTTAAATTTTGGTACACGTATGATAATTCAACCAAATAAAAGCTTCTAATTGAGCAGGCTGGGCTGCACACAGGAGAGCTCCTTACAAGTAGATGGAGAGCTATCAGTAGCTCACAAGCTACTTGTTGGAGGAGCCTGAGATAGATGTTGCTATATCTTGCTTTAAATGAGTCTTTACAGTTTTAGGTACAAACTAAGTATTGATGATCTCATTCATTTCATAAGCCAGAGTGACCATGTTTTACTTCATGACGGAGACAAGACATGCATCATCTGTGATTGAATGGGGTTCTTGCTTAATCCCCATGAAGAAAACTAGCTGGTTTGAACATTGAGTCATGAGCCTCTGCAGCATCTGGCACAGGCCACATTACTGATTTGTTATCTGAGCTAAGTTGTTCACCAGGCAGTAGGTCACCTCCAAAAATATTTTACTGGGGCCATGGCTGACATTATTTAGAATTACATTTCCTCCACTGGTAAAGGTTTTGGTTCTGTTGGAAAAACTGTATCCTGATGGTACATATATGCAACTGACATTAAGGTTGAATATTATCTTCAACAGCATATCCAGGGTTTCTCTGATAGCGTGGCCTCTTCATTTAACCATAATTTGCACGTGAACTTCATCACCCGGCTGACCTCAACCAATGCAGTCCCTGATATCTGTATTACGCCCAGTGCAATAGTTCATTGTGGCTCCTTTATGCAGGGCACATAGCCGTGCCCTGCATAAAGGAGCCACAATGAACTATTACAATTCTATTACGTAATTATTTACCTAATTAATAATCTATTACTTTCGAAATGAAACTCATCAGGGCTGTATCACAAACAGCTCTGCCAGCTCAGGGCAGAGCTGAGCAACAATTTTTATGCGCTTGTACTGTCTAAAATGCAATAATTTAATCTGATATCTCTTCGGGTTAGAACATGATTTTCAGACAGTGAACAGGGCTTGCCTTTTTTCCGAGCTGTGCTGCCAGAGGTCAGCTATGGCATTTTTGTTCTAGAAAGACAGGCCTTACTATGTCTTCTGTTCAAGTGGTGCATCTGGCCAAGTTTTACATTTAGGAGAGCTCCTCCCGTTCAAAGCTATGATTAGCGCTGTCCTTTGTGTTGGAAGTTGAAGCCACTTTGGTGTCTCTTGCATATATCAGCTGCACCATGAAGTTTACCAGACATTAGACTCATCGGTTGATGGATAGAATTGTTAAATCGGCCTTTACTCCACATGTAACCATGCACTCCACCTCAACGTTCTGTCTCGAAAAAGTCATCATCTTTCACCTGAAATAATTTCTTCTAGGTTTGAGGAGAAAAAATTTGATATTTTCTCTAACACTTCTTTCATTATTTTATATAAATAAAGGATTTTACCTATTCTTGAACACTGCATTATCTCTAGCGATTTAGTTCTGAACATCATGTCCAGGCCTTTTTCTGTCTGGCCCATTCCAGGCCAGAGTCCAGAAAATTCAGGCTGACAATTGGACTTCCACTTCAAGAGTGGACCATTCACAAGTAAAATTTGAAAATGATGTTTCTATGGTTTATTTCTTGTTCAGTAGATCCCCACATCAGAGTAAAAGAAGAAATTCATCACGTACACTTTGTGAGAGGGAATGGCAATCTTTCTTCAGGACTGTTTGGAGAACCTCTTAGTTGTGTTTCCATCATACAGCGGTTAGTGCCGCTCTCTGGGCTGGTTCATGCTTAATAGGTTTCTGGTTCTCTGATGGACCAAACTAGTCAGTAGAAGGCATGTTTAACTACCCTAGTGATGAAGTGTTCTATTTCATTAAAGAGTAGGTTTCTTGTCCTCCTTTAAAGACCGTGGCAGCCTGACACCATATTGCATTAATGGAGTACACTGACCTGCTATGCACCAGGTGTATCCTTATGTGGTACATCCAGTGCAGACTGGGACAATGCATCACATTGCAAAAAAATGCATTCTCCATAGGACAGGCACTTAGGAGAACACAGTAGTGAAAGACGGAGCGACGGTTCCGCTACTCTGTTTTTCACTGCAGGCTGTGAACCATCTTTAACCCCTTCCCTGCTCATGACGGAACCGTTCCGTCATGAGCCACGGTTGCCGTGTGCTCATGACGGAACGGTTCCGTCATGACAATCCTGTCGGCGGCCGCTCCGCCTGCGCGGCGCTGTTTCCCCGCCTGTGCGGGGCGACAATGCAAATGGGCGGAGTCATGACGGAACCGTTCCGTCATGAGCACAGCTCAACTGTGGCTCATGACGGAGCGGCTCCGTCATGAGCACAGGCCCGCCGCGCTGCCCCCCTGCCCCCCCCAGCGCTGCAGCGGAATGTCCGCAGCAGCGAAGGGGTTAAAGAGGGCAGAGATCCCACTGCAGGCATTTAAAGTGTGTAACTACAAACGCCTGTGGGGGGATCTTTGCTGGGACCATGGGAACACCATCTGATTCTCAAATGGTGTCTTCAGGGACTACATAAATTGTGTACCACTTCTTAGGCAGCACAGAGCTAGACTGCCTCTCGACAGCCTGTTTGCCTCTGCACCCACATCAGTAACAGTGCAGGGACAAAGTGATTGCATATAAGGTAAAGGCTGCACTTCCATGCAAATGAGGTATGGCCCTCTTGAGATTGTATGAGATCAGTATTACACTGAGGGATGCACAAGCATCTGTAGCCCATTTTTATGGTCTGGGTTGACAACGCAGCTGTCGCCATAAAATTGTGAGCATCGCTAGGCTTTGGACCTGCCCTCATATTGGTAGCCAGGAGTACATGTTTTGATTGGGCAGAAATTGCCTGCTTCCACAAAAGTGCTTGCTGTCCACACAGCTGTGATCATTTTATCTGCCTCCCAGAGTTTGAAATTTCAGGGCATATACATGGCATTGTCATGCTATTAAAGTGTTGTAGAGAACTAGATCATTTATGGTGTTTTTCTCTGGCAGCAGCACAGGTAGGAGGAGTGCAGTCATTAACCTATATGGATGTTTAGGTCTGGTTTGAAAGTGCAACAGTCACTTGACATTTTAAAATACACCAATATTATTCTACCGTTCTTTGCTTCCACACAAATACATATCCGTTTCTGTGCTATTCGTTTGTAATGCTTCACATTATCATACAGCATTCCTTTAAAGCCAGAACTATTGGCACTTGCAATGCTTGTATAACATGGAAATGTCCCAAGGATTTAAAAACTTGAACAAACATACTTTGCGTCCCGTCCCGTCCCCTGGGGCACCTCTTGGTTAATGAGGTTTTGACCTACCAGCACCTGTCCAAAGAGAATATTGTGGTCTTGAACACAAAAGGAAAACTTTCTGCAAATATGCTGCAAGTGGGTGTGTTTTTGCTTTTGGGCTCTAGAATATATGTTTAATCTAAAATCAGTCACATATTGCCGCACCAGTTTGTGCGTAAGGAACATGATAGATGTTTGTTTCTTTTGAAAGCAAAGGCATTTTCATCAGCTCCCCTAATTCTTTCCTTTAGGTGGGAGACACCAACCAGTTTGCGACAGATTTATTTTAAATGTTAGCTTGTAGCTCCTGCAAAAACAAACTGAAAAAAGTAATAAGTAAGAAAGTATTTATTGTAAAAGTGCAAGAAAAAGTGAAATGATGGTCACATCTCACATATATATATTATGACGGCCAGTGGCCCTATTTAAAAGGTATTAGTCTTGAATGTACATCATGTATAGTAGACCAGTCCTAATTGAAGTTGTTTGACAATCGACCTTCACCAAGTCCGAACATCATCTAACTGTTTTTAGGTCTTGCCTAGCGAACACAGCGCAGCTGCTTCGCCTTGGCGAGACTCTATTGTTGTCGCTTTCGTTCGTGAAGTGAGACAAACCATGTGCGCGCCCGGACAGCAGATGTGCACGCGCGCACGGCGTCTCTTTCAGGGTTACAGCAGAACGCGTGCATGGCGCACTTTCACTTTCCCTCCCCCTGCTGCACGCCCACGGCATCTCTTACATTACTGAGCCGAGTTATCACTCGCGTGCTTCATCAAAACTCAATCTGACACTTCCAGGACATCCGTTGTTGTATGTCTGTCACTCGAAACTACACTTCCCGTGAAACCGCATTCCTCGCTCCTCCTGCGCTCAAGCTTCCTCTTCTAAGGGCTGCTGCCTCTTACACTTACAAAATGCACTCGTTAAGAGGAACTTGGTACCACAATACTTATGTACATTACAATTAAGCCGCAAGAGGGAGCCAGAAGAGCATGAAAAGAACGTGAAGCTCTCGTATTTCAAGCTGTTGCTGAAGTGTGCAAGTTGTCGGGGGTAGACAGCAATAGTAACTAGTTCAGAAGTCGAACTAACCAAATAATCCAGTACACCGGCATATTAGGTATTAAAGGAAGGTCAGTGTTGCACATACATGTATAGTTCCGCAGTCATGCCATTTTCTACAGTGCCCCCTATTAAATGCCCTTTCAGTAGGCCATTAGCCAGAGTTCCTAAACCAACTTCCCAAGGCTTTTATCGGAAATGCTCCTCTATGTAAACCATCATCCTTAGGCTATAATCTGCAATGCCTCAGTAATTAATGCCTTATCTCCAGACCAGTATCACGCAACTTTACAAACACAGACAAGTATCCACAAAGCCCAAGTATGCGAAACACCCTCCTAGGGCCGGTAGCCACAATACTCCAGTGTATAAAGCACCATTCTCAGGACTGCATCCTTAATGCCTGGATTTGCTGAACACCAGCCTCATGCCAAATGCCTCATTGGGTGAAAGGCCTATACATTAATGTGCAGGAACCACAATGTTCTGGCATGTTCAATGTTCTGGCATATTCAGTACCACTTAGTCTCCAGGCCAGTAAATAAAGCACTACAACTTGAGGGCGTGCCATTGAGATTAAGGGACACTGGCCAAGCTGCTGAGGACACGAAGTGGCAGCTGATGCGGAGAAGAAGCCTTTGATATTGAGGGGTTCCTGGCATAGTGCAGTTAATGGCTCATGCTGATTGTAAGAACATAACCTATTTTACCAAGATTTTATGTGAACGTGTGTGATTTAAGAAGCTTTCCTGAATTATCAATCGTGTCTCGCCTACTCATGGAAAAAAGATTTGAGAATCAGGCCTTTATGGGGACCCGTAAAGCAAAGAGCAAGTCGAAATGGATATGAGACCAGTTTCAAACCCTCCAACACTGAAGGGAAATGAGCTACTTTAGTGAGGTCAGCTTTACTATATACATTTATAATTTTCTTTGCAAAGAATGACTATCGGGACCAAAGACTAGGATAATTAAATATTTATTAGTTACTGCTCGTGAGGCCAAGGGGTGATATTTAGACCTAAGCACCAATCGCATACACCTTTAAGATCTCAAGTTTTAATGGCTAACCAAAACAAACTATGTGTTAGTTCCAATGATACCGTAATTTCAAGATTACGTACAGCTTACTTTTTGTGCTTTTATATAGCGGTGATTTAGCAACAGTAGAAAGCAATGTGTTCCACTTATGTTTCGAGAAGAGTTTGAAGGAGACACAGAAGTGGCAAACTGCCTCACTGTTTTCTCTTTCGACAGTTCTTTCCTTTTGGATAAGTGCTTCCATTGTATTGTATTTGTGATGTATGCATGACATTGGACCCGTTGGTGTAAAGGGTCCAATGTAATAATTTACGTTTTGCAAATCAGTGCTGATCTGTTGGAACTGATGTGGTAGGCTTTAATTACAGCCTCTGAGCACTATTTTTTCAAATAGCTTTGTCCTACCTGTTGCAGGTTACAGGTCTGACAAGCTTTCTCCTAACGCTTTTTAAGAAAAATTATAGCACGTATTTGCAATATAATAGGTCTCCCATTTGCAAAAGTTTAAGCTATTGGCATTATAAATGACAATGCTTTTTATCTGTTTTAAAAACAACGTATAAATAAAAGGCATTCTCATTTACAATGCCAATAGCTCAAACTCTTGTAAAAGCGAGACCTATTGCATTGCAAATGCTTGTTATTGATTGGAAGCAAACAGAGTAAACTCAAGAGTGAAAGGTGTCCATTCCAAGAAGCCATTTACATACTTAATCTACTTTACAAACGGACAAACATGGGCCTAGGTTTGGTCACCTCCGTATGTAGGGTTACAAAATGCACGTATGAAGTATAAGCTCAAATAAACTATTAGGTGACATGTCTAGGGCACAATTAAGCGCATCTCCCTTTCAGATCCACTAAGAGGGCTCCCAAGACCAACCACATCTGGTTCCACTGGTAGTTACTGCACCAGTTCATTTTGCAGCTATATAGAACTTTAATCATCTTATTAGGTGGAAGGTCCTTTTACACTTTGCAAGCACCTGCAGACCGCCAAGTTAATGTCAGGAATTTGCTTCTATTTGAATGCTGTAGTCCATATGAGGTTGCAGAGCTAATACAACAATTCCCTTAATACAACCCCCCTTCATTTAACCCCTAATCTCCTATCATTTCCATTAATGCAACTGTGTGTTCTTTCACATACAATGGTATGTCACCTCAATAAAATGATATCATGTATGTAACCCATCCGTGAAGAAGCCACTACCTATAACTTTCTGTCAAACAGATTTTGGAAAGGATCCATTTTCAGAGGGGCAGGGGGAAACAGTGGCAGCTGATACGGGACAGTGGTAGTGGGGCAGGTTGGTGGGTGTTCCAAAAAAAATAAAAATCCCCTTACCTGGCCACTGTCTCTCCTGCGTTCTTCTGTCGACGATGCAGGAACAGGAAGCACACAGGCTCCCAGACTCCCCTACCCAATCACGACGCTGCTAACAGCAGTGTTGTGATTTGTCTGAGCGCCGTGGTTCGGTGCTCACATGGGAAGTGGGATCCTGTGCATGTTCTCCACCCAGGCTGTGTGTTACAGCCAGTGGAGAACATGCTAAGTGTGCATGACTGTTTGCCTGGCCCTATGACTGTTTGGCCGGCCCTAAGACGTCTGACCAAACTGTCATGCGCACTTAAGTGCAAATACCACTCCTCCCCCTGCTGGCTGACAGCCCAGCCCCGCCCGACCGTAAGCAAAACACTATTGGGCCAGTATGGGAAAAATAAAATGATAATAACATTGTGTTGTTATCATTTTATCATTCCTGTGGGTCAACACTCCTCGGCCGTAGCGGAGGATCTGCCGGGGGAGGGAAAGATGACAGTAAAGATTACAGACTTCTGATCTGGTGCTTTTCTAAACCACAAATTCCTTTGAAATGGCTCCGTTCTGATGCACCTTGGCCAGCAGTTTTAAATGGCTTATCAATCTAAACGCTTTCAGGACTGCCTCAATATATCATTCAGTTATGTGGAATGTCTTCTGATGATTCAATCTTGTTTGTCCTGGATTCTTCTGTTTTCAAGCTATACCATCAAGCAGCAGTGCATGCCTACGATAATTGGCCATCATATTACATATGTGGCAATCCCTGACTGAGCTGCATGCTTATCACTGGCTAACACCTTAACTATTTTCCTAGCCAGTGTCTTATTCTATATGTTTGTATCATTTTCTAACGAGTATGTGTATCTGTAACTTTCAGAAATTGAAGGACTAACACCAGCAAAGCCTCTCATTTATTTTGGCAAGGCACCGGCAAGCAATGGCTCATCAATAACTGTCAGCATTGTAAGCACAAAGCAGAGGAGCAGACATTGCTGCCCTGAGGTTGTGTTTCTACTTAGATTTTCACATGCCCATCTTATGTATGGCTCCTTTGAGGGTTTGTTTAAATGTTCTATCATTTGTCTCACTTGGTGACTCGAACGGAGGAACATGAGGTTTGCAGCTACTTTCCCCCACAGGGTTGGTGCCTGCCCTGAAGTGTCTCGTTAGCAGCTGCAGCCCTGGGCATCTAGGGCCTCAGGGAGCCACACAGGGCAATAAAAAGCTGACTGCTCCTTCCTGAGCCCTCCACGCCTCACAGCCCCACCTTGTGATCCTCCCCCCCAATTCACTGTCAAAACCTCATGCATCTGAAGTAGAGGCAGAAAGGAGAATCGCCTTATTCCAAGGTTGTTACTCTCCTCATAGCACTACAAAGCTGTTATATGCGGTGTGTTATCTCTCCCCATTGCTTTCCATAGCGGGGCCTCTTGCACCTCTGCTGTACTGTCATTGCCGCTTGTTCAGAGTCCCTCACAATTTTGTTATATCCAGCTGAGATATGCTAATAGAGCCTTCTCTTCGTCAATGTGGTGTCCCAAAAGTGTTATCGACAACAGACGCATCCCTATAAACCTGCTTGGTAACCCTGGCAATAAATATATTGTGTGTCTTAAGAGTCCTATGCTCACTTTTAGTTCAACCTGCTCTTCGCACTCAACCCACATCAGTTTGTGTTAACCAGCTGTAGATTCCCAACAACCTTCTTCATACAAGATTCCTTAAGCATAGTCCTCCTGCCACGATGATTACGGGATTATGTAGTCCTAAAGCATTTATCATTCCCAGATCCTTTGCCCAGCCTTCTCAAATGCTGCTGACCTACCCTTATCACTAGTTTTGAATTTGGTTATCTGTAATGGCTTGTATGCGCTTTAAGTCCATGGTCTCTGGCAATATGAAATGACAAACTTTCTCTCTGACTTGTTGGCTTGGACGATGGTTGAGTTTTTTAGACCCGTAAACCATTGTCTATGAAGGTAAAGTGGTGGTTTTGACCTATCCTTATTTCTTCTTTTTTTAAACAGATTGTTATTGAAATGAGCAGAGTATAAAACATGGCGGTAAAGTGCATTCGTCATTGGTACAGATATTATAACAAATCAACTGTCACCTCTTAGAAAAGTTAAAATATTAGTACAACAGCTTCCTGGGTCGGTTACCGTCCCTCTCTTGTTATGATTCTCAAGGATTTGCACAACTCCCGGTCAGTAGACGTCTCAGCGGCAGCTGAGCCATAAACTATCATCATACATGACAACCAACTAAATAAGTCTTAACCTATTCTATATAAAGTAAGAGGCTTTCGTCACGTTTATGCCATATTTTTGTGTGTTGCAGAAAGGCCCCATTAAGTTGGGCCTTACAGAAGAAATTGAGGTTCCACCTAGCGGGGACTAAATTGGTTTTGTTCTTTTGACAATTTTTATTTTTGTTGTATACATACAGCATTCTAATAAACTGTTGTGTTTTCTTTTAGCCATATGTGGAGTCTTCTTAAAATTTTGGTGTTTCATTCTCATGCAAATCTAGCCAAAGCAACATCAATTGTTTCCTACAGACAAGTTCCTTTGACTCTCCCATTTTTATTGTGTAAGCGGTGTATGTCAGGAGTAACTGCACAGTTTGTCCAAACCGAGCTGAAAACGTTTTTGACCTGATGTATTAGAAAGTTGAACTGCTACTTCACCTCTTTCTATCCAACTATGATTAGATGTAAATGTAAATGTGCAGATATTTATATAGCGCAAATCACCAACTGGTCTCTAAGCGCTTGCTTAGGGAACCCGTCCTGGTATTCCCCTGTGAGATAACCCAGCAGGGCATCCACAAGGTGAAAGCCAGGCATCCCGCCGCGAGGGGCCATTGTGGAGATTAAGCAAGCTATTGCCCAGAGTCGCAGAGTGTGAACCCATGAATTGAGTATGCACTGGAGTGGGTCCATGGACAATTTATGGACTCAAGACCCAGCTGAGCCGGGAATTGAACCCTGGTCCCGGGCTGACCTCTGCTTCCAGGTCTGCCTACTCTAACCAGTGAGCCACACTTCTCCACAGATAGCTCCACAAATGCAGAGGGAAGTGGCCTTTAGGTATAGAAGTAAGTTATTCACCAGAGAGATGTCAGTTCTTCTGATTTTTTTTTGAAAAATCTTTATTATTCGCAGTTGCATCATTTTACAATGTACATTCACCAGCCAAGGTGTCGAATCAGTTAGACAATAAGCACACGTTTCCAGATGGTAGGACACAGCCATTCAGCCGGCAACCCGGAGGTCCGGCGGCGTTGTACAGGGTGACTTTTTCTTTTTTTTTTTTTACAGGAATAAGGTGCGTACATTGTTAACAGGTAGGCCTGTGGAGTTTTTCGGTGTTTTGTTGTGGTGTTCCTTATGCGCATTGTCAGCAATAGAGGGTGGCGCTTTGTTCCAGCCCACACCGGGGCCATTTCGGTTGCCACCCAGGCCCTTGGCGTAAGTCGTACAGGACACCGCGGTTACCCCCAAGTGTAAAGGCCTCCGGGCAGCTTGGCGCCAGCGTCGTGTTCGTAGTGTAGACTGGAGCGCGACAAGGACTGTTCGGTATAGCTCACTGTGGCATATATATGGCAACACATATATCGGGCAAGTCCAGCTTGCAGCCTCGCAGTTCAAGTCTATGTGTGTGCTACGTGGCGCGCATCCGTCCCTCCAGCGCTGTGCCCCTCAAGTCGCTAAGTGTCTGGGCACACCTGGTATGCAACACAGTGCGCTCTGGGCAAGAGCTTTCTACACTTTCCAGGCGTATCTGTCCCTCGCAGGGAGCGTGCGTCATCGCTGCCTTATCATCAGTAAGCGGGGCGCGCTAGGTAGGGTAGCGCCTCGGAGGCGCCGGACGGCGCAGCCTTCGCCTGTCATCTGCGGTTAGGTAGGGATCCGGTCAGGGAACTTTAACCAGTAAACGAACTGTTCCTTATGCATGTGCGGCGATAGGGGGGAGCGAGGTTAGGGTCGTAAACTCAGGCAGGATCAAGGGGGAGGGGGGGGAGGGAGGAGGAGATCATTCTGCGTTGGAGCGGGAGAGGGCATCAACTGTCGCGAGGGGCACAGCGGGACCATGCGATATACGTGGGAAGCAGCAGGCCAGAGGGGGGGGGGGAAGAGGGCTGTCAGGATAGCTGGGATCCCATAGCGCCGGTGCTCGCACCCATTGCCTCTATGTGTAGGGCGCCCCTCTGTGTCAGAGAGGGAGCGGCTGGGTAGAGTGGAGTGGCCATGCCTTCCCATCCGGGCCCGCAGCCGGCCACCGTACGCGTTGCTTCAGACTGTGGCGGCAGCAGTCCCTGTGTGCCCGCCATAGTTGCACAGCGAGTGCTGCCCGGCAGCAGTCTCATGTAGGGTGGAAGTAGGGGGCGCCAGGGGTATGCAGTAGGGGGGGCGGGAGTTTACTCCGTTGCGGTCTTAGGCCTGTCGCTGCCCAGCCAGCAAGGGAGCGGCAAACTCCAGGGACTCAGGTTATCCCTCGGTCTTGGCAGGCCACCTGGAACGCTGTGAGGAGGTTATCCCAAAGCTGGGCGATGGGGAACTTCCGGAGCCCCGCAGTTTCCTCACGAAGAAGGACCGCACTCTCTGCCCGCGCCCAATTAACGAAGGAGGCTTTCCAATGTCTGATGTGTGGGGGGGCTGCTGCCTTCCAATGCTTAGTGAGTAAGCGCTTGGCCGTTATAAGACCCATGTCCCAAAAGCGTGCCTGCGCTTTGTTATCTTTTGTGCGTTTATACAGCCCCAGTATGCATGCTTCCCATGTGGACGGTAGTCGTCCGTCAGCGCCGCGCGCGAGCAGTGCCAGTACGTCGCCCCAGTATGCCTGTATATCAGGGCAGTGCCATAGCATGTGTAAGAGGTCTGCTCCCGGTAGCGAGCACCGCTGGCAAGCTGTATCTGTCCGCGAGAAGTATCTGTTGATCTTTTCGGGCGTGAGGTATGCGCGCTGTAATATGTAGTACTGTATGATTTTAAAGCGGGGGTTGCGGGGGATGTTGGTCGGGCCGGCTAGTACCAGTGCCCATTCTTTGTCTGACCAGTCTCTTCCCCTGTCTGTCGCCCAGCGCTCCCTTAGTGTTAGTGTGGATGGTTGCGAGTGCGCCTGCAGTGCCTGCGCTAGCCAGTGTACGATGTGCGCACCATTACCCATAACGTGTAGGTATTGTATGAAGGTATGCGTCGGAGGTTCCACCGCCATGTCGCCCCAGGAAGTCGTGAGTGTGTGTAGGAGGGAGGCATGCAGGAGGAACTGCCCCGCCGGGAGAGCCGTGTCTTCAGCTAGGTTGACGAATGTGAGTAAGTCGCCATCCGCATGCAGATCGCTCAGCGTGTCCACTCCCGCTTGTTCCCAGCCAGCCAAGTGGGCCTCTGTGAGCGGCCCCGTCGGGCCAGGCATGCCCAAGAGTGGCAGACTCGGGGCATATGGCGTAGTTGCGCGCGTGAGACGGAGGCACCGCAGGAAACATTTGCGCGCTACCGCCAGGTAGAGCTGCGAGGGGCAGGGCGTGTGGGTTATCGGGTGTAACAGCGTATTTATTTGCGTTCGCGTCCAGGCAGCCGCGTGTGAGGTGGTGTCCTCAAGTTGCTTGCCGCTCAGCCATCCCGCCACCCATTGCATCTGTGCCGCGAGGTAGTACAGTTCCATATTGGGGACCGCCAAGCCCCCCGAATCCGTGGGCATGTATAGCTTAGCCAGCGCTACTCTCGGTCTCCCCTTGTTCCAGATGAGGCTACGTAACAGCACCTCTAGGTCGCGGAAGAGCTTGGTGGGAACGTACAGAGGCATGTTCGCAAAATAGTAGAGTAGGCGAGGTAGCACTATCATTTTGGTCAGTGCCACTCGACTAGGCACGTTAAGGGGTAAGGTGTTCCAGAAGCCAATTTGTGCTCGGACTGAGGCTATTGCACGTTCCCCTCCAGGACGTCCACTGGGGTTCTGTAGATTCTGATCCCCAAGTAGCGGAAGGTGGTGGGATGCCATTGTAACCTGTCCCCTCCCAGCCGGATGTCGCATTCAGGCGCTTTTGGGCTAAAGGGATAGGCTCCCGACTTGGCCCAATTGACTCTCAGGCCCGATACCTCCTCGAAGGTGCGGAAGATGTCAGAGAGGGAGGCAGGAATGGCAGTCATGTCCCTGACGTACAGCAGCAAGTCATCCGCATACAGTGACACCGCATGCAGACCGTCCGCCAATGGAATTCCCCATTCCAGCCCGTGCGTCCTGAGAGTCGCGGCCAGGGGTTCCATGGCCAGTGAAAACAGCAATGGCGACAGTGGGCAGCCCTGGCGAGTGCCTCTGCGGACCCGGATGGCAGCTGAGAGGAGGCGGCCCGTTCGGACTCGGACTGTTGGCCTGTCGTAGAGCAGGTCAATCATAGCACTGTATCCCCCTCCCAGCTGATACTTCTCTGCGACCGCCCTCAGGTACGGCCACTCGACTGAGTCGAAGGCCTTCTCCAGGTCTAGTATCAGGCATCCCGCTCTCGGCCACTGCTGCGTGGCGTATTCCTGTACCCGAAAGAGGCGGCGGATGTTGTAGGAGGTGTGGCGAGTGGGGACAAATCCATTTTGGTCTCGGTGCACCAGAGCGGGCACGTGAGGGGCCAGCCTCCTGGCTAATGTAGAGGCCAGGATTTTATAATCCGTGTTCAGCAGCGCCAATGGGCGGTAAGAGCCCACCCGTGTGCCATCTTTGCCAGGTTTAAGAATAGAGACCAACGTAGCTTCATGTAACGTTGGGGGTAAAGCGGCATCTTCCGCTGCCGCGTGGTACATTTGCAGGAGTTCCGGGACGAGGATGTCCGAGCCGGCCTTGTAAAGCTCAGCCGGCAGCCCGTCCGGGCCCGGGGTTTTGCCATTTGACAGATTAAAGATGGCTTCTCGGAGTTCGTCTGACTCCAGCGGGGCTCCCAGCTCGTCCTGTTGCGCAATAGCCAGTTGCGGCATTTGCAGGGGGGAGAGATAGCCGGCTATGTCAGGATGGGGAATTGATAAGCGGGAGCGATACAATGCGTCATAGTGAGCAGTGAAGGCGTCATGTATGCCAAGTTGCGTGTATACTAGTTCCCCCCCCCCCCCCTCCGTCTGTATGGCCGCCACCGGGGTCGAGCGGGCATCTTGAGAGATCAGCCACGCCAAAAGTTTGCTTGGTCTGTCGCCAAGATGATGTGTTCTCGCCGAGTGCGCGGCATAGTTGACATTGCGGAGTCGCTCCAAGAGGCGCGCATGTTCCGCGTGGGCCTCATGTAGCGGGTCCCCGTCTCCATCTATGGCCTCCTCCTCCCGTGCAAGTAAGCCCGATTCCAGCCTAGTCAAGTCCCTCTCCAGTTGGTGCCTCACGTGCCCTTGGGCATGCAGGCAGTGGCCCCGGAGCACCACCTTAAAGGCGTCCCACTCCACCTGTGGAGTGGATGCCGTACCGGCATTGTCCTCAAAATATTGCGCGGCGCGCGCAAGCAAGGCATCACGGAAAGCTGCGTCCAGTAACAGCGCAGGTTGTAGGCGCCATGTGGGTACGGGAGTGTGCGGGCGGGCCCAGGCAATGGACATGAGGTGCGGGTTGTGATCTGAGTGCGTGCGGCCCATGTATTGCGTGTCTGTCACGTGGGGTAGTATGTCAGTAGATGCCATGAACCGGTCTAGGCGGACGTGCAAGTCGTGAGCGCCAGAGTAGTAGGAATACGTCCGCGTCCCCGGGTTGCGCAGCCGCCATACATCATGTAGGTCCCATTGTGCGGCCCACTCCAATAGTGCTTTCGTGGCTCCTCTTGTAGAGGCGTTAGCCGGGGGTGGGAAGGAGCGATCCAGCGTTATATCTAGAGTGCAGTTATAGTCTCCCCCTATTATCCACGGGGTTGCATGCCAAGGTGCCATGACCGCTGAGAGCCGCGCCAGGAAGCCGCCCTGATCGACATTGGGGGAATAGAGGGACACCAGTGTAATAAGCTGGCCGTCTAGCCTGCCCTGCGCAGCTGTATATCTGCCCTCCCGGTCTACTACAGTTTCTATGGTTTCCCAAGGAGTCCCAGGGCGGACCCATATCAGTGTTCCGCGAGCGTATGAGGAGTATTCCGTAGCATACAGTTGCCCTCGCCATCTACGGCGCAGTGCCCGCACCTCGGCTCCATTCAAATGGGTTTCTTGGAGCAGCGCTAGGTTGATTTGATGCCGCTTTAGGTATGAGTATATATGATAACGTCTAGCCGGCGTGTGCATTACCCTGACGTTCCAAGTGCATAATTGTACATTAGCCATAGCAGTCGCGTGTGTGCGCGTCACCCCTGCCCCCCCCAAGGCGTGGCCGCCAGCCCAAGGGCCCCCCAAGTCCAGCCGTCCGCTCCCTCTATACAGTTATGTTGAGCGCCGTGTGCGCAGTGTCTTGATCTCCAGCAGGGTAGGGGGATATGGTAGAAAGGGAATACATAAAGCCTTAACATGGCAACAAAGTCCAAAATACCAAAAGGTCGGCTGCACAACGGTTCGCCGTCCAAACACTCAAGTGAGCCCATAAACTATACAGTCGTAGGGGGATCTTGTGGATTATATCTTATCAGTAATCAAAACAGTACAGTCCTGGATACGCCCTGCACCTCTTCCGGGTGAGGTGTGCAAGCCACTGCTGCTGACCGGCGGACGTCCCATGCCTGTCGTTCAATGCCGTGGCAGCCTTACGACCAGTTACCAGTCAATTGCAGGCAAGGGTGCCAGGGGGGGCATGCCCCTCTCTAAGTGGGTCCTGTGGCAACGGGTCAGCGGCAGAGCACTGTGGGGCGCATGTGCGCATCTGCGAAGTGGGTGAATGATGCACGTGTCTATGATTAGAAAATGTACTTACAGTGTCCAGCTCCGTGCCCGAGTCCCCCCAGAGCATCAACGGTGTGGGCGCCGGAAGGCCCGAGGCAGTTCCAGTGGCCTGCGGGCCCGCCAAGCAGGAACTCGGGGAGGCCCGCATCACTCGGCAGATGGCAGTCCGCCACCGGGTCCCGTTAACCAAAGAGATCCGCTGTTTGCGGCGTGACCTCCGGGGGTCCCCCAGAGCTCTGTGTATCCGGGATGCCGTAGATCGCTTCATCGTCTGTTGAGGACACTGCCGGGCTAGCGCCCGGGCGGAGCGACGGCGCCGGGGAGTTGCTGATTGCCGCCACCCTGCGCAGAGCATCTTGCTGTTCCTGTTGAACGAGGTCCACCGGTGGGGAATGACTCAACGCTCCTCTGACCAGCGGCGGCGTGGGCGACCTGCGACGGCGCCGCCGTCTTGATCCTCTGGCCCTCTCTGTTGTGGCAGTTCCCGGCGCCCTTCGCGGCGCGTCAGGCATTCCTCCATCCAACCAGGCCTCCGCTTCCTCAGGGCTCGTGAAGAAATGCGTCTTGTCGCGCACCACCACTCTCAGTTTGGCCGGGAAGAGTAGCGAGTACTTGAGGTCCGCTTCGCGCAATCTTCTTTTTACTGCCAGGAAGGAATGCCTCTGTCTCTGCACTCGCGCTGTGTAGTCCGGAAAGAACATCACCGCAGCGTTGTCGATGGTGACTTCCCCTAGATTTCTGGCTTCGCGCAGTATGGCGTCTCGATCTCTGTAGTTGAGAACCCGAAGGAGAAACTGTCGAGGGTTAGAGCCCGGGGGGAGCGGTCGCGTGGGCACACGGTGGGCTCTCTCCACCACAAAGTAGGGGGAAAGCACGTTGTCCGGCATCAGATCCCGTAGCCAGTCCTCAACCCTGCGGGCGGGATCTGCTCCTTCCCATTTCTCCGGAATGCCCACTAGGCGGATGTTGTTTCTTCGTGCCCGACCCTCCGCGTCTTCGGCTCGGCCCTCCAGGAGTTCCATTCTGTTCAGGAGGTCGTGGACCTTTTTGTCTGTCTGCGCCACCATTGGCTCGACAACTGCCATTGCGCCCTCCAGCATTTTTGTGCGATCTTGCAGCTTTTTATGATCGGCTCGGAGGTGGGTTAAGTCTATCGCCACGCCATCAATTCTGGTCTCCAGGGAGGTGCGTGTCTGCTGCAGGGATTCTTCCATCCGTTCCATGGCAGCCAGGACGCTATCCAGCTTCGCCGCTACTTGCTCGGCATCCATCTTGGGCGCCGCTGGCACGTGTTTTCCCCTCGCCGTTGCAGTTCCCGGTCCGGTGCGCGTTCGCGCCCCTCTAGGCATGGAGCTGGTGGCGCGTGCAAGGCAGTCTCTCCCGCCGCAGCGGGGTGGAGGCTCGTCGCGCGAGGCGAATCACCGCCGCGACGTCGAGGCTGCCGGTTCGGGCCCTGTACCACCGCCAGGGAGAGGGGCGGCTCACACGTCCATTCCAGCGCAGCGCCGGGTTCTGCTATTCCAAGCCGTCGGGCCGCGTGCAATGTGTCGCAGTCGCCGCGAGTCCAGAGGTTCCGAGCAGCGAAGGGTCCAACGGCAGCTAGACAGATGTCTGATGGCTCCCTCCAAAGGGCTGGGTCGCGCTTGCGACCCCTTTCTCCTCCGCGGTCGCGCTCTTCCCCCGCAGTGACCAGAGGCGCAGAATTGGAGCTTCGCGGGTCCAAGGGGTCCAGCCAGGTACTCCGGTAGTGCCCTCAGTGCCCTCGGGCAGCGGCGACACGGGTTGCTGTGTTCCGTAGCGGTGCAACCCCCGTCCGGGGCGAGTCCGCCCCCAGCGTCCAAAGGCTTGCAGGAGACCAGGGGGGGAAGAGACCGCCTCAGTTCAACAGCAGCCAGGCCAGAGTGGGGGGGGGGGAGGTGGAGCCTCTTCGTCCCTTCGTAGGTCCTGGGATCCCCCTTGTTGTCATGGAGTCCTGCTCTGTCCAAAGGCCATCCCAGTCCGGCAGTAGCTCGAGGGCATCTGTTTACATGTGGCAGTATCTAGGTAGCGGCTGCTCTCCAGCTCCACCCCACCGCTCCCGGGGCCCCAGCCAAATAACTCACTCAGAGGCCAGGCGCTGCAGGCTGCGTCGACTTGTCTACTCGTGGCCGTCCCCAACTCGCCACCGCCGCCGTATAGCTCTTCGTGGGGGAGAGGGGGGTCCCCAGGTGTCTCCAGGCACAGTGCCAGTCCTGCGGGTGCACCTCCGCAACGGTCGCGGGCCTCCTTTCACTGCCGCAGTATCTCCCCCGCAGGCCTCTGCTCAAGGCCTAGGGAAACGTCGAAGACCGCGGACTCTCGTAGCCGCTGCCTCCAGGCGCGCGTCCAGGAAGACGGCCTTAGTCTCGTCGGCCGGGTCGGTACGGGGCCCCACCTCCGATTTGCCCCAAAGTCAGTCAGGGCAGGCAGCAGCACACGGAACAGGTCCGCCGGCAGTATCGGGCCGTATAAAGGAGTTTTTTTCGGAGAAACGACCCGGGGCAGGGAGGCTCAAGCGGGAGCTCTACCCGGGCGCGTCTGCTCTCATCGCGTGCTAAGCCACGCCCCCCAATGTCAGTTCTTCTGATGCCACGTTTTTTATCAAGTCCACCCATGGACGTCCCTTAGGGGTGGCAGCTGCGACAACCAGCTTGCCCCTTGCTACCTCTGGCACTGCTTTTGCGACCGCTGGCCTCAGAGGTGGCAAAATCAGTGCCTGGAACAAAGGGGCTGCTCTTCCTAATGGACGCTGGTTGGAGCTCCACTTGCCTGGTTTCTGTCAATTATTTTATCATGGAAATAGTGAATAATATTATTGACTATTAGTGTAATACAAAATGGAGTACATTAGCTGGAATAGGACTCTATCTGGAAGCTAAGGGAGTACAAAATGCTGTTAAATGTATTTTGTATGTATGCTTGCGGGTGAGTGTGCTTGAGTGTGTGAATGCGTTAGCATGTGTAAGTATGTGTGTGTGAGTCTAAGTAAAGGTCAAATGGGATTTGATGTCACTTCCGCTACCCCTGGCGTTTTGGTGAATTGATGTCCATGAGGCCACCATCCACGATCTCAAGGCTACATGTCTGTCCATTCTCAGTAGACCAAGAGAAAGGCATCTAATGCAGGAAGACCTGGTGGCATATAAGGAGGAAACAGAACCAAGGCTCATGGTGAGAACACATATGCCTTCTGTATACAGTGGATCTGGAAGGTGCTTACGCTCCTTCCCCTTCATCAGGCTAAGAGAAGTCGCCATATGTGGATAGAAAAGAGGATGGCTGGTTTATAGAAAGTAGGGTAGAGGTGCGCTGTGAATCACTGGGTGCTGTCAGACGTATCAGAATACAGTGGGTGGCTCGGGGCTTTGGGAACTGCAGAAAGGCAATTGGATACATTGGCATGCATTGGACATGATAAGGATAGGTCAGTGTGCATTGATAAAGATACATTTGGAAGGATGGAGTTGTAAGAGACTGATTTGGGAGAGCATGTTGCCTCACGCTTAGAGCTGCCGACTTTGGAGCTGGGGAACCCGGTTCGAGCCTCGGCGTCAGCTCAGCATCCTGTGATTCTGGGCAAATCACTTAAGCTCCCCGTGCCTAACTTAACATGAATGTGTCCTTGTGTAACTACTCGTGCTCGTGTAAGGCGCTCCAATACCTTCGCGTTGAGTTTGTGCTATATAAATCAGCCACACAAAAAAAAAATGTGGGCATTAAGGAGGGTTAAGGCTCAGTGTGAAGAACCAGGTGATGTGAGCATGACTAGGATGCAGTGTGCTTGGTGGGGTTCTGCGGGAAAACCAAGGCTCTGTTGGATCTGTCACTGTACTCGTGAACGGCAGGAATGGGCTGAGGCATGCCGTGGAAGGCCATGGTTTAGCGGGAAGGCGAGGTGCAGTGGTAAGGGTAGAGTTGGATAGCCCACCATACAGTGCATTGTACTGGGCACAATGGGAGGGATTTGAATTCTGTGGGATGTTGAAGTTAATTCGCATTGAGCGTGACAATAGCAGTATTCTGCATGGAGGAGAATCTTGTTTCTACCTTGGTTTGAGTCCATGGTGTGATGTCAGTCAGTGACTAAGGAGATGCATTGCTTTTGCTCGCTGTCCTCCCACGTGCATTAGCATTCTTTATTGTTTCCTTGCCATGCTACTAAATGTTACATATCTGATCACTGTGGGTGGTGTTACATTAACTGTGAATAAATATTCCAAGATGAGCTAAACACACTGCCTAATCTGAGAGTCCCAAACGCCAGGATTTTGTAGTTCAGTATTGGGTTCCTCTTAATCAGATCGACGGGGAAAATCATAAGAAACCCAAGTCAGGGCGGTTTCCAATGTAATCGCCCTCTAAGCAGCCTCTTTAACGTCATTGGGTCTTTAAGGGTATCACCGCGCCCGGGTTCACTTCTCGGGTTCCCAGGTCAAGTATCTCTGTTTATATTTAGATGATGTAACTGTAGTAAGGTGAGACCGGCCTCCTGCCGCTGACCTCCCCCATGCATATTTTATATCGTATTCAGTGAGGTAAGTGATTGGGTATTAATTAGTTCTATTTACAGAAACAAGCAAACGCTCGCTGCCTGGTTGTAGAGAAAGTGTTGAGCGGAAAACAAAGGCCGGCCACGTTTGTTTTTTTGGACATAAAAACACTCCACTTAACTTTTTTGAGCCAGAGTTTGACTAGGGGGCGTGGATATTTGATCATTGTGCCCGTTAGTTTTTGGCGATTGTGGGCTTTAATCTTTAGAAGAGAGGTGAAGAAGGGCCTACTAACAACAGGTGCATGGAACTGCGGGTCGAAGCTTCTGCCAGTTTGCATATGAATGAGAAGCATTTTGGAAGTCAAATGACTTGAAATTAAAAGTACACAAATTACAGTCATTTGGGCAAACACCATTCCCCTCTTTCACCGCCCCCCCCCCCCCCCCCCCCGATTTACTTTTAGTTGTATCTTTTTCCAATCTTACGAGTGAAATGTCCTTGGCCGTATTTCTTCGCCTTTGTATCAATGAAGCAGTACGATAAAGCACATTTTGCGTTAAAATGCTCCTGCCGATACAGGAACATTTCTTTCCAGATCCATAATCTGAGGAAACCCTTTAATTTCTCAATTATTTATATTACTACATTTTTAATTTCAGCCCTCTGTATTAGCGGATTTATAATAAAGTGCCTCTATTGGAAATGGATGTTGACTTAGATGCCTCTGTTATTTAATGACATTTGGGCTACAGATGCCTCTGTTATTACATGATATTCGGGAGATTAAAAAAATAATATTGCTCTGACAATCTCGCAGTGTTACTCAATGTACAATGAGTTAAGTGGTGGCCAGTTATGGGTTTCAAGTCACTTGGCTAGTGACCAGATGGTGTCACAAGCTGTTGTCTGATCGGTGTTCTCCAGAGGCAGCCAAGCACCTGATACAAAGGTCAGCAAAGCACAGCTACTACAAATCAGCACCAGAGGCGAATGAAGGACAAGTAACCCTTGATATCATGTATTTTGTTGTACTATATTGCAACATTTATATTGATTGCTACATCTTTGTGGGGAGCTGAAGTGCTTGCTACATGTATGTACCCCTTAAGAGCAATAAGAATCGTATATCAACACTTTAGACCTCTCCATATGTTCTTAAATATGCTTTTTTTAACCTCATTTTTAGGTCTCCGCTGGCGTTGCAGTGCGCATGCGTTGCTCGCTCTGCGAGGGCCTTTTGGAATCGTTACAGTTTCCGAAGGGGACTTTAAGCCACACCCTTGTTTTCAATTGGCTTGCACCATCGTTTATGTTGAACGCTGGCTCGTGATTGAGAATCGGGCTTTTGGGTTACCGCCTTGTCCACTTTTAGGACGGCTCATGTGGACAGGCCGACGCCATCTTTGTTTGGCGTGACGTAGGAGGGTGTGCTGCTAGCGGAAACGCTGGCTCCTCATTGGGAATTCTACCAGCTCCTCCCTCCCCTTGCCCCCATTCAAAAGCAAACTCCCCAGAGTTGCGCTGTTCATTGTTAAGACGGGAGTTCATCGGGTCAGAGTAGCCTTCTCGGTGGGAGGGGGAAGCCATCTTCATCAGGACAAAGCTTGTACTGCCCCCCCCATTCACAAGCACAGGAGCGTGACAGAGCGCTTCCCAGCCTCAGTCACAGGAGGGCTCTTTGAAAATGTGTTAATCTGCCTTTAATAATATGTCCTGGCCCCCACGTGGCAAGTTAGTTCATTCCACTAGAATGAGCAGTGAGCGGAGGAGCCACGGGAGGCCTTCGGAGGGCTTGTGAGAAAAGAGCTGGGTTGAAGTGTCTACGGAGGCAAGCGCTTGACAAGAAATAAAGGCGTTGGGCACAGCTAAAGGACAGGCTCTGGCGGAGTTTGGGTGTTCTTCGTGTGATCTCTCCGACCCACACCGCACAGGCAGAGCCACGCACCCACCAGACATACGCAGACAAGCGAGCACGCACACACACACATGCAGCCACACACAGACACATACACACAGACACACACAGGCAGTTGTTTAGACGGGAGTTCATCGGGTCAGAGTGGCCTTCTCGGTGGGAGGGGGCAGCCATCTTCATCAGGACAAAGCGTGTACTGCCCCCAGTTCACAAGCGCGGGAGTGTGGCAGAGCGCTTCCTAGCCTCGGTCACAGGAGGGCTTTTTGAAAATGTGTTAATCTGCCTTTAATAATATGTCCTGGCCCGCACGTGGCAAGTTAGTTCTTTCCAGCCGCGGGAGGCCATCGGAGGGCTTGTGAGAAAAGAGCCAGGGTGAAGCGTCCACGGAGGCAAGTGCTTGACAAGAAATAAAGGAGGTGGGAACAGCTAAAGGACCGGATATGGCAGAATTTGGGGGTTCTTCGTTCTTCGTGTGATCTCTCCGACCCTCACCGCACAGTCAGAGCCACGCACACACCAGACACATGCAGACAAGCGAGCACGCACACACGCAGCCACACACAGACATATACATACAAACAGACACACACATGCAGATACACTGACCCGCAAACACGCTCGCAAACACACACACAAATGTAGACACACGAAGACACATACACAAAGACACACGCACACTGCAGCCATACACAGATGCATGCGGACATCCACACAGACACAGGTACATGACACATGGACACAAACACACACACAATTAGTTTGCAGGCACATAATCACATAAAACACACACACATACATGGACATTGTTTAAAGGGTAGCTGAGTATGGCCTCTGCTACCATGGCATTCCCTGTGGTACCCCTGGCACTGAGCTCTCTACCCCTGCTCACAGGGATCCTGACGGCAGTGGCAGGAAGTGACACCAAAAAGAATTTGCAATGCAATAGGTCTCGCATTTACGCAAGTTTAAGCTATTGGCATTGTAAATGACAATGCCTTTTATTTATGTTTTAAAAACGAAAACAAAAATAAAAGACTACTATTTGCAATGTCAATAGCTCAAACTCGCGTAAATGCGAGACCTATTGCATTGAAATTGCAATAGGTCTCGCCTTTGATTAAGTTAAACCATTTGCTTTGCTAATTGTATTGTATTCTAGCTTTGCATTATTTAGTGTATATTTGTGATATGTGCATATATGTGCTCTCCCCTCGCCCCTTTCGCCTGCCTTATGCTATTGTAATTCTCACTATACGAAATTAACACACATACTATTCTATTCATTCACCTCCCAAATCTGGAACACTGCTCTTTTCCTACTAACGCTATGCTTTAAACTACTACACAGCTAATAAAACAATTCTAACTACATACAACTACAACATATAACAAATATACACTAAATAATGCAAAGCTAGAATACAATACCATTAGCAAAGCAAATGGCTTTAACTTAATCAAAGGCGAGACCTATTGCATTTTCAATGCTTGTTAGCACAAGCTTTGACCAATGTCTTTTCTTTCCAGTCACCTTCCAGAAAAATGACTTTTATATCACTCGTCTAGTTACCCCAATAGAGAGCAATTAAATGTGTGCATTGTATTTCTTCAGTTGCTAAACAGATGTCCTCTCCCAGACAAAATCGAAGCAGGATGCTTGCCTGCCAGACACCAGTCTTATTAGAAGGTACTCACGATAGTGTTCAACTAAATTCATAACTCATCACCCTCCTCACTATTCGTTTGAAGCCCGGGCTTTGCTGACTGTGCTTGGCTAACCACAAACTCTTGACCATGCTCAATCTATCCTTGGCCTCCTTAACATTTAGGTCATTCAAATTGCTGAACCCCACGGGTGTCCTAGGGGTACACAACATCTGGATCTTTGCCTGCCTACCAGGACAATTTTGCATGCAATATATTGTCTTTGTCAAACTGTCACTATTCATAATCGTGTATTGTTTTATATATCTTTGTGTAACCCTCCCACTGAGATGTGTTCCGCACATGTTCACTTGCGTGCCATCTCAATAAATGTAAATGTTTTTGGATGACCTATACTTCTATTGCATATTGAAGATAACCCAAATGCTTGGAAATTATTTTTAGTGCCTGAATATGAACTTCAGATGAGCTTTTCTCTTTCTCTCTCCTTTCCCTACTCAGTTGAATGCTGCAATCATCAAAGACATATTTGATTTCACAGCAAACATATTGTCAGACTTGTGTAGCACACACAGAATGCAATACCTGCGCCACCCTTCCACTATATCAGTACATCTGTCTAACTTATGGAAACTTTGTCACACCTCACTGTAAACACATCCTGACAGCATTTGAACCACCGTGCATGCAGAACAGTCAGAGAATCCAGAATGTGATTCACTGTTACACCTCGGAAGACATATCCATATGGCATTGGGAAAATGATGCGTGTTCACTTGTAATAAAATCCAACACACCTATCAAGCAAGCAAACATTTGTAGGACTGTAAGGTACCTGAGTCTGCTCTCCCCTCACAACTCCAAGAAAACCCTGGGTTCTCCACTGGACTACGTGCACCTCAAACATATCTGTTCTTAACGTAGCCACATAGGCCAATTGTACACATCTGTGAATTTACTCCAGTTTTATTGCGAAGCTTATATCTGTTTGATTAAAAAAAAAACTATTAAAATCAGCTAAAAACATATAATAACAAATACTACAGTTAAAACATGAACAAGTAAAGGTTAAGATGTAGGGAATGTTCTTCGGTTAATATTCCAGTTAAACCATAACTCAGCCTCAGCTAATTAAAATAATAATTAAAGCCAATAATTTGATCCATTCATATTGAAATGGAGGCAGTGTAGTAGGCTTATTTTGCTGCTTTTTAGCATTTGACACCGGATTTCCATTTACCCTCCAGAGTTACTGCCCTGGTGGCAAGCCAAAGGTTACATTAACCTCTTCAGTGCCCATGACGAGATAGTCTCGTCATGGAGCACGGTTGCGCTGTGCCCATGACAAGACTATCTCGTCATGAACCCCACCCACTAGTGCAACGCCCGGCACAGGAGGGGGAAAGGGCGTGGCACTGAAGGGGTTAACGAGCAACGAAAAAAAAAACCCTTTACTTGTGGACTTCTGCAAATACCTTTGTTTAAAAGAACCAGAAGTAGCTACCCTTGCCTGTTAGCTTTATAAAAGAGACATCTGAAAAGAAAGAAGATGGCGGTCTCCTGCTGTACCCCTTCAAAGGCCATACTTTCCAACTCATAGATCTTTGCAAATCGTGAGCATTTTTCATTGATTTAGTCATAAAATCATGTACAATTTACTATGCTTGGGTTGATTAAAAAAGAATCAAGCATGTCTGCCTAGCTTATGACCACATGAGAAAAGTATATATTACAGTGCATGACAGTGTAGATGCTTTTCTCCTGTTGTGCCATCTGTCTCAGTATTCTGTTTTTAATAAGTGATAATTTTGTTCAGCTTTCAAATCCACCAGTTCCTAAGTATCAGATTTACTCAACACTTATTAACTTCCAAGAGGCATTTACTGAGAATTACCCTCTGAATCCCAGTACACCCATTGCACACAAATCGTATGTAGACCAAAGCCTCTACAATACGCTATGTGGCTGTAGCTTACTGTTATCCATCACCAAGGGGTTCTGGTAGAGGGTCACACCAAACAGGAGACCACAGACCTTTACTTCTGGGTTTTTCCAGTTCATTTAACAATTCATGGGAAACAAATGCAGAATAATGTGTTATATCACCTTAACTACACGCTTCGTTTAATGTTTTTTCCCATAGTGTTACCACCAGTAGTTGGTTGACTTAGTTCTTGTTCTCCTTGAGTGTCAGAAGTTACATTGCACCTTCTCTGCCTCTTTGCCTTTTCATGATTGCCTGAAAGGCTTTCATTTTCTGGAGAACCGCTTGCTGTGACTAGTCTAGATAGATATTTTTCTGTTATTATTTGTAAGTTGCATTACCTTGAACTTGGATTTCATTTACGTGGCCACTGTTACAATAGCCAGTGATGCTGCTCTCTTGTACAGTAGAGCTATAAATACAAATGTATTTTTTTCCATACTGTTAGCACCAGCAGTTTGGTTACTTAGCAGGCCAATTTACATTGTCTAGTTATTTACTCATCTGATTGAAACAATAGGAAACAACCATTCATTTTCTGTTTGATCTACTCATGATTCTCATTCACGAGAGGACGTGGGCAGCAAAAAATAAAATTAAAAACATACTTTCTCGCCACGTCTATCCTCTGTAGTCCTCCTGTAGTGTCGGATCAAGGAGAGACGAGACGTATGAAGGTAAGTAGTGTTTAATAAAGATACACTTCATCCAACGGCGATGGCGCAGCAACTGCCAGACTCCAGAATCCTCTCACATGACAGTTCCCTGAAGGTTCCAAAAGTGACTTCATAGGCAAGTGAGGTGCCACACCACACTTCTCCCCTCCATACAAGAAAGTACATAGCAAAACTTGAATAGAAAAATGTATGAGGAAAAAAAAGAAGAAAACAAGTCAGAAAATTCAAGAAGAGAAGCAAATCATGCTACAAAATCTTTGAGGTAAACAGGTTTCCTGATTATTCTGACACTCCGCCTGTGTATTGGTGGAACACTTCTAGAAGAACCATGCAAACCTGAATTACAGGATCCACTTACAACTGGTAGTGGTCTCAACATTGAGCGGTCAATGGGATTAGATATTCTACGTGTGATAGTAACTCTGCTCTTGTTCCATATGCGACCATCATGTGTCTTAATAGCATTTTTGAAACATTTGATTACTTGAAGTTCCTTGGTGAACTTGGACCACACTGCACACCCTTTGGGGGCTTTTATTTTGACAAAATCACCCACATTGACCTCCACATCTCTCACACACTTATGAGAATCAAAATCTTCTTTTCTTTTGTGCTGAGAAGCTATCTCTTTCTCTCTCCACAAACCAGGAGAATTGTCCACACATCCTTTGCTTCACTTCATCCACCCAGGACACACAAGAGTAGACGCCGATCTACCTTTGAATAATTCAAAGGGAATCTTCCCGGTAGAGCCATGAGGTGAGAACCTATAGCCAAGAAGTCTATTGGGCAACTCTTTTTTTCAATCTAAGCCATTCGCTCTAGCTAATTGGATCCCTTCCTTTAAAGTTTTGATAACTCTCTCAATAGCGCCATTAGTCTCAGGATGATAGAGCGCTGATTTTTTTGTGGACAATGCCACACCTCTACAAAAAGGATTCTGTCTCATGAGAGCAGAATTGCACGCCATTATCTGTAAGCAGATATCTGGGAAAACTCTCTTAAATACACTCTCCAGGAACCTGATAGTTGCTGAAGAAGAAATGTACTGTACACACGACGCCTCAACCCACCTAGAATACAGATCCATGAGAACACTGACATAAGGTCAGTGTGGAAATCTGTCAACCACAACCTCTTTGTTCAGCGCTCTCAAGTCCAAGCAGAGGCGAATGTCTCCATTCCCCTTTCGTGCAACAACAATGGGAGCCAACCAGTTCGTAGCTTCAACTTCTTCAATGACCCCACACTCTACCAACCTCTTGAGTTCCTTGTCAACTGCTGTCTGTAAGTGTATCGGAATTCTCCTTACCTTTGCTACTACAGGGGTGGCATTATCTCTCAGTCTGATTTTATGCTTGTAGCCAATTAACTTACAACGTTTATTTTGAAACAAACACTTAAACTCCTTGATAAATTTGTTACCTTTATGATCAACCTGTACCTGTGGATCCTTGCTTGGATGCAAACTGACACCCAACTCTTCTTGGTGATTCCAGCCCAAAAGATCATCACCTTTGCAGGACACCTATATTTTCCCACACATGCTCTTGCCACAAACACCAATTGTTGCTATAAAATATCCCATCATGTCAATCTCGCTCCCCCATACCCTCCTAGTAGTATATCCATTTCATAGAGAGGTATATCATCAGGGAACAAATTCAACAACGTTTGTCTCGAGATGATGGTGATACGAGAACAAGAATCAAACTTCATTATTGTGTCATTCCCATCAATACTGACTATTTCAGAAGGAAAAGCTCTTTTATGCTCACCAACTATCTCTCACATGAAAGTTCCCTGAAGGTTCCAACAGTGACCTAATTAGCAAGTGAGGTGCCATGCCACACCGTCCTCGCTGACCTGAACAACAGGAAGCACATCCAGGCTCCAAGTCAACCAATCTCAACACTGCCTTAGCTGCGTTGTGATTGGTTTGAGCGCGATGTATCGGCGCTCAGACGCTGACTGGGAGCCTGGGCATGTTCTCCATTAAGTCTGTAATGCAGCCTGCATGGACAACATGCGAAGTGCGCAAGACTGTTTTGGGTGGCCCAAGCCACTCCTCCCCTGCCCACGCCACCTCACGCAAAGCTGCGAAAGTAGGAGGAATGTGAGTTATTATCATTTCATTTTCTCTTTATTTCACTGCTAAAAAGCAGTGGGGCGACTCTTCTCTGCCTTAGCGGAGGAGCTGCCACTGTCTCTAACTTATGAAAGACCTTGTCACACATCACTATATCAGTCAAGTCAATGAATGCTTATCCTGACAGCATTTGAACCTGACTTTCAGAAGCATGTCACTATCAGAAGTATTTTTGTATGCTATCAGTAGAAAATACTATATCTCCCTTTAGTATTTTTTCCACCGTTGCCTGTCTGGGGCAAACTCCTAATTAACCATTTTGCCTCGTATAAAGCCACACGTTAGTGACTTTCTGTGTCAGATGAAGAAGCTAACAGGGGTCGGAAGCCCCTTCAGAGAGTTGGAGAGGCTTACTAGGAGTTTAACAACAACATAATCAAAAGTCACGTAGTTGATGGAGACAACGTATTTCATATTTAAAAGAGCTATTTTATGGTAATATGCCTTCCTTTGTTATTGTCTGCACTAATCTTGTGACTTGCATGCTGACTCCTCTCTACTCTGGCGTTGTCCTGTTCCAAAGCAATTTGCTTCTGCTCTTCCCTGCGTCCTGGCATGCCTCCTCAAGCACCAACTGGACCATACTGAACATAATCTCCTCCATCATTTCAGATCATGAGACAGCCCTTGAGCAAAGAGAAGAGGCAAAAAGGAGGACAGAATACGGAGACTTACTGAAAATAACATGTCTGTATGGGAAAGGAGAGAAGGGGTTTTAATTGTTTCTTGATCTAGGCCCACCTGGCAGGCAGTGGTGGCTCTTCCATTGGGGTGTAACCTTGTAGCCCCGTAAGCTTTCACTTACTGTAATTTAAAATATCCTTTTTGCTCTGTAGATGTAATACAGTGCTTTGCCAAGTGCTGCTCTTTCTGTTGCATGTTAGGGGCCTTTGAATTTGAGGGTGGTGCATTTCTAGTAATTAGCAGCAGTGACTTGAGCAATGGACCAAAGGTGAAGTGCTCATGTCAGTTTAGACTGGTGTCTTGCTATGGCCAGCTGACATGTGCACTTGATACCTCTCCAACTATCGCTGAGTTAGTGACCCAGGGCAAATACAGCCCCCTGTCTAGTAAGTAGTTCTGGGTTTACCTGCTGCCACCAATCCTCGTGCTACTCTCACACATGCTGTTAATTAATAAAAACAGCATGATAGAAGAATCTGAATTAGTTAGGTTGGTTGGCCTGCATTCTCTCTGTGGGCCCAAGAACACACGATGCAGCATGGTTTATGAGGAATAAAACATGACCAATCACTGTGTCTCTTTATTTTGAAGCCACACTGTGATTGGTGTTGTTTCTGTTCCTTGTGCTTTGATACACTGTTCTTCATGTTGCACATAGCCTCATTGACTGCACTGTGCATGATTGATTGGTGGAATCCATCCTTGTGTTGAATTTTATAGCTCAGAGAAGAGCAGATTGAGTGGCAGTTCCAGCCTGTTCTCCAGTTGGGACTCGGCACATAGTCTCAACTGCTACTTGGCAGTGATTTAGTGTCCCTTTGTTGTGAATATATATCGAAATGGGATATGTCCAAAGAACTACTTGTGTGGCTTGGTGACTTGTCTCAGGTTTGCAATATTGGCTAGGTATTTCTGTCGTAGGGATTGCCTCTGGGCATGCTATAAAGGGCTCACAGACCCTCTAAGGGGTGGGGTGCTCAGCCACACATTTGTGGCATGTCGGTAAACCGGGTCAGGGACAGTGAAGGGACTTTTCAGGTGCCACACTTTAAATGATGGGCATGGGTTCATGCTCCGCTGGGTTACAACTGTCGCTTGAGATGTTGTGCCCTAATTGACAGGGTGTGGCTTGAGACACATCAGGGAATGCTGAGGAGGGAGGCTCTGGCAGAATGTTTTGTCATGCAAATAATAGGGCACTCATCAGCCACCCCAAAATATTACTTAACCCCAATGCCCGCCTTGGGGCCATCCCAGCCCTTACCCTCCACTGCTCACCACAGGAACAACACTCAACCTACGTGCCCAACTCTAGGAGCAGTGTTCACTTCTTAAGTCCATTCCAGGCAAAAGGGTCACCAACACTGCATAACTCCAGCAAGTACCAATGCGTGCAACAAACATCAATTCCACTGGACAGCACAAACAGAAAGCCTAACCCAAATGCCTACAGCAATAAACAAACACCATCTTGACTCCAGCCTCAAACCTACTCCATCACAACAAACTTCACCCAGTTACCTACAGAAGCAACAATCCTCATCTAACTACACAGCTTCACCAACAGTCCTCACATCCAGTGTGCATTCATGGAGCAATGCTCATTCCTACTGTACAACGCCGGCAATAATTTTCACTCCAAACCTAAAGAACTAGAAACCTCCCCATTGCACAACTCCAATAATGGCCCATACCCAAATGACTCTATTACAATACTTCAGCTACAATCCTCACTGGACAAGCACTGGCAAAGCCAAAAGGGCTTGCCTATGCGAGATGTATTGACTCGGTCAATGTGCTTATGACATGTTGCATTGAAGCACGAGCTTCTGTGCAACATGGTTTAAAGTCAAGAATAAAAGCGATATGACGTGGCCAGCCTTGTTTGCATCATAGCATTTTTTTTAAAGCCATGTTGCACAGTAGCCCGTGCTGCTGTGCAATATGTAAACAAAAGTGTGGGGGGGCAAAATGAGGGGGGTGGGAGCACCAGTATCAGACAACATGAGGTGGGCTATCGGCAAAACAAGAAGAGGGAGGTAGTATCAGACGTGGGAGGGTGGAAGAAGAAATAGTACCTCAGTCACGGGGAGAGCAGTGGACGTGCACTGATTAAGTTGAGTCAATCTATGCTTGGCCGGTGCTCTACAGACAGAAATGGCCCGCGCTGGCCAATTAGGATCCTGCAAAGAAAAGTGAAACTGAAGCCACCAAATCAAAAGCAGTGGGCGGGCTTCAAGCCCTTTTGTAAACACCAGTGTCTCACAAGCGAGAGCGCAGGCAAAGCATACACTGTCGCAAGCTCAAATTTAAAATTGACTCAGTGACAGCCCTCATCCATAGAGCCTACTTCAAACAGCATCACCCAATGCAGTTCCCTGAATCAATTCTCAACCCTAGCATGAACCCAGGAAAAACCTTAATGCCTAAAGTCCACTCCAGCAATAACCTTTACCCCCAGCGCACACCTATAGCCTCAACCCTTACTGAAATCTCCATCCCTTTCTGCAAAGGCTTCCAGATGTAACCCTTGCCATTACTCTTCATTGCTTTTTTACCATATTATTTATAAACATGTGCTTTAAAGTTCATGAGGTGAGCATTGGAGGGTGCTTTAAAATGTACCATTTGCCCCTCTTTTTTTCAAAACGTTCTTAGAGGAGGGCCCCGCCGAACTCCCATGACGTCAGTTAGGCCTAGTCGCTTCACTTGCTAAGTGAAGCTCACAATCAACGTTTACTCCTCACCACTTTGACAAGTTACAAGCTGCCACTGCAGACAGGATACGACATTAAAACACACTTGTTTCATAAAGATATTTCATATAACTCTTCATGATGTACCTCCGATTCAAATTATTATATATATAATGTAAATTGTCACCATAATGGTACTCAGTTAGCCTACCCGGAAAGATGGAAGACTGAGATTTTCTGGTTGAGATCCGAATTTGTGACTTTCTTATTACAACGAATGGCAGTGACAAAAATCGAGTTTACAGAGCTATCTTGCCAGAAGCTCTTAAACTGTGTATAGGGAACCATTCGAATGGGGCTTCTGAACATTAGCAGTGTCCGATCAAACAGGTTGGTTGAAGTTAATTTCCTGCGACCATGAGTGTGGTGATTCTAGAGGTTTAGAGAAAAAATGTGGTTTAAGAGTTTAAATGTTCTAGATAGTAGGATGAGGATTCCTGTTTTTTAAATCCCGGCATCTTTTCTACACCCATTCTGTGGAAATTACTTTATCTGCTTACCACTGCGTCACTATCTTTAACTGTAAAATTGTATCTATTTGCTCAAATCTTGAGTGTATGAAGTGATTTTAGTATGTAGTTTGGCCATTCTGAAATGCATACTCACTCCTGACAGGTGGCCCAGCCAGTTGTGGTTTGTGCACACTATTCATTGGGCTGCTGGCCATAAGTAATCATGTTATCATGCTTATGGGGACCAGTGGGCGGAAGTCACTTGACACTGTATTTATGTTTGGTTCGTAACCTTGATTGGATGTTCTAAATATTTGTTGTAGGGGTGTGAACAAGTGAAGTTGCTATGGTCGATAGTAGAACCAATAAACCAAAGTTCTAATCTTGACGTCCTCACTGGACCCACTTGTGTGGTTCAGCCAAATTACTTTAACTCCGGGTTCAGGTTTCATTTCTTTTATTTAAAGTAATGGGGAATGATTGGGAAAATGCTGAACCTAAAGGCGTTCCATTTTGTTGAGTAGCTTTGCTGCTATATTTGGCCATGCCTGAACATCGGGCAATACAGAAAAGGTGCTGAGTCCACCTAGACACAGTGGGTAGCAGACTGCTAAATGTAGACAGTTTCTTGATGCATATGTACCGGAGGACTAAAAACACTGGACTCAGTTGCTAGGCCAGGAGAGGCAGAGAACAATGGTAAGGTCCCAGTGATTGAAATGATTCTGAGGAGGAGATATGGTCTAGTGGTGGACTGTTGAGGAAGAAAGTTATGATCATTGCATGCTTGCTCAACACAATTGTTATCTTAGGCAAATCGCTTTATATTTTAGCCTGTGCCTAACTGCACGTAACTGAAACAAGTGTAAACAGTTAGTAAAAGGGGCGGGTGACTAGAGTTGATACTGCTTGTGCTGTGGTCTTAGTACTGTACTAATACAGACCTGACCTGTGGCGTTACCAAGCCTTCAAGGCATTGTTGGTCTTGACCTAGCTTGCGGTCTTATGAGAGGGCATACATCGGACTGGCTGCTATTACTCTTTCAGGCAGGTCTGGTTGTGAAACACTGAAAATGGCAGGCTGGCTTCTGGGAACCCACTTGTGTGTGGTGCTGCCTTGTCTTTACACCTGCACATACCTTCTCTGCTGCTGTGGAGTTCCTGTAGCTGCAACCTTGGTTTTCACGAGGTGTAAGTCAACAACATCCCGGGAAGGGTCCAGCTACAACTCACTTACAGCTACACATGTAACTTAAAAGGTGCAGCTGGTGGGAGAAAAGCATAGGAAATGTAAATAGTACTTAAACTACCAGATGCACCTGCATCTAAAAATTGCTTTTCAAGATATCTATGTATTTTGCATTTACAAAAGCTTGATAATTGCGTTTTGACAGTTTTATTTGGTTTATGGCACTAACTTGGGTTCTCTAGAGTTAATGTGGGGGAATGAAGGAAATAGGCAGTAGCCCAGTTCTCAATTTCTGTATGTTGGTTTTTCATTGAAGACACATCAATGATGAACATATACAGTACTGATTTATAAAATAGTACAGTTGACAGCACATCCTCTACTTGTTTTACGTTGTAACGAAATATTTAAAGATTTTGCTCATTCCACGTGCTAAAAGTGGGAAACATATGCAAATATCTATTCCAAACTCCACTATTGGTGTAGCACCCCTGCTGAAAGTTGCTAAAACTTATCAAGAAAAGTAAAGCCTGTAGGCTCCGAAGTACTTGCACTGCCCATTCCTAGTATACTAGCCCTTCTGAAAGTACTGCTGCTCAAATTTACTCAAATGCCACCGCTACTGTTCATCAGGTGTTTCTGCGGACTAATGTGTGTCCTTGTGATGGAACTCATGGTTATTTAACTTGTATAGACTACTTGATGTACTCGCGTCCTTCTGTATCAGTGAGATGATTGGCTCCTCAAGCACATTGCGCCACTGTATCATAGTAGTTCCTTGTAATGATGCTATTCTAACATGACACTGAATTATAACTATCCATTTGCTCATCTTCCATCCTGGAAAATCATTTGAAAAATGTGAGTTATTGTTATATAAAATGGAGGAAGGGCGAACAAATGAAATTCATGGTACTAATGACGAGATCGGTAAGCAAATGCCAATTATGGTAGAATAGCTCACTGAAGATCCGGCATTTCATGTTTCGGCTGCGCTTAAGTAGGTTACAAAAGCATTGAAATCTGGCGTTGAAAATTGTAGGTGGCACCTGACACTTAAGGCTGGGGCTGCATACAAGGAGGTTGCACTGGACAATAGAGGCTAAGGCTGCAAAGGTGTGTCTATTCCACATCTGTGCTCCATTACATTCTTAGCTTTCATCTTTCCATCGGGGCCTGTGGTTCCTTATGACGTCTCAGTATAATCATTTGGATTGTGTATTAAATGCGGTATTATGTACAGTAATTGTAGTCTTTTTCCATTCAAATCACAGCACATTCAGAGTGCCTGGGCATTTTAGGCTGTAATTGCATATGATGGTTTTATCTTGGTAGGTGATGGCTGTGCCTCCCACATATCTTGGTGGCAATCTAGGTAGTGACTAAAACCGACTTTTATATGCTTCCACGACATATGTGTTTTATTGGCTCTATTCTTACTGACTGGATCTTAACTTAAGTGATGAAGCATCTTTGATAACTTTAGTTTAAAAATCATGTGATATCACTTCTGGGACATCATCAAGTCAAAGTTCATATGTTGTCATTTTTTGTACTATCATTGGGGTGAAATTCACATTATGTCACTTCTGCTATGCATGGCATGTTAGGGAATCGACTTCCAATATGGCAGTTTGAGCCTCAAAGGCTTTTAATGTGTGCAGGGCCAGGCCACAGCTGGGAGAGCAGAAATGCCCACTAACCAAACATGGATTTACTCCGCATTTACTGTGGGCCCGGTCCAAATCTCCCCTGCCCAGTCCTAACTCGGAAAGAATGGAGGACCACGGGGGAAGAAACATGGGCAGTATCTGTTATTGGTGGCGGAGGCAGTGAGTAGCTGTGGGTGATGAGGAGTTTCTTGAACGTTGACGAGAGCTGTCACTAAAATATAATGTGAACCCAATCGCTGGAATTCAAAACATTGAATAAACAAATCTGAGAACTAGCTGCCCTCGCTCTATTGCATGTAAATAACTAAGCATTGGCATACATTGATCTACTGAGTGTAGTCTGTAAAGAGAGGCGTTATAGCAAGCTTCTCCAACGAGTCACTTGTGAGCTACTGGTAGCTTTCCAGATACCTTTATACAGCTCTCCTGTTTGCAGTTGAGCCAACTAAATTAGAAACATTTGCTTGGTTGAATTTTTATATGTATAACACATTTGAAAAGCGTGCTTGTGTGTATTTTCAGGACTCATTAGTTAATGTTTGGAGAATAGAGATGAATTTCCAATTCAATAATTTCAATCGTTGACTTGGGTTACAATAAACCTTGTTATTTCAGTTCCAAGATACCCTCCAGGGTGAATGTGTACGTGTTATGTTATGTTATATTTAAGCTGATCTTTGAGTGATAATTCATGTGGTGTTGTGGAGACTCATTACACACTTGGTGCACTGCAGCTAGGGTCTTTTGTATTACTCTTGCAGAGGCATTCCATCTGATAAAGCCATTTTACATTACTGCTGCCAATCCTGCCTGATCCGCTGGGTGATCACTCTTGATAATCTTGCTTAGCTGGCTTGTAATATAATCGTGCATGATGTGGTCACTAGCACACCACTGATATTAGTAACTCGCAATGATTTACACTGAAAATAAGTAGCTCTTATTACTGAAAAGGCTGGAAATCCCTGCTTCATAGGCTCTTTGGAGAAGAGCCGTTTCACCAGTGGGCCATCCTGGTGTCTAGAGGCCACTTTCAGACGTGACTTAGGCATTCATTTCATGCATTTGGGGTCAGGGGACTGGCTCTTTGCTGCATCAATACCGAAGGTGTATGTGACTGTACATGTATAATAGTTCTGATATTTTGTTACAGATAAGCTTCTTTCCCCTGTCCTTAAAACAGTAAAGATTAGCAAAGGTCAATATAAAATAATAACGCATAAAGTATGCAGTCGATATCTCCTTCTTTAAACTGCAGTCTGTGTAATCCGATTCTGTTTTGTTAATGATCTTTTTGCATTTCAAATGCCATAAATCCAAATACTCTACACTTCTGTTCCTGTTGAAACTGAGCATGTAGTCTGTCGCTCTACTTAGGACAACCCTTCGTTTTGGGATATGATTTGGTGATAAACCATTTAGATGTAAAAAATGATGTGTTGTTTTCTGGGTAGCAAGGGGATACCATATTGGTACCTACGATTTCCTTCTCCTTGCAGTGTAAATTGGGGTCGCGGAAATGATTTGCCTGGGTAGAGCACAAAGGCAGAATCCTAATACAAAATCTACTAAAAGGCAATACTTTCTGCATATGAATCACTAAGGTGTTTCACGGTAATGGAGTTTTCTGAAATGAAAACCTCTTGAAGGAATGGAACGATAACAATAGGTTACAAGGGCCACCAATCTCCTCTGTGCATTTCAGAATGCAATGGAATTGATAATTACATTTTGAAATGCTTCGTACTCATCACAGTTTGCTAGCAACACATGTGCCTTTGGGAGTTTTCATAACTAAACAAACCTCTTTCAGTTCTGACCGTTGCTTAAACAAGTACCTAAGAAGAAGTAAAAGTGCTTGGTCCCTGAACCACAAATGCTATGTGTATCTCTAAAATCGCCAGCTCCACACATGCATGCTAATCCTTTCATACTACGCTATTCCAAGTTGGGGGGGTTCTATACAAATGTTGAGCCTCCTGCTTACCTTCCTCAGTGGTATACATTAATACCTAAATATCGGAAGGCAGTAGATTCTCATTTAATCTGGTGGCCATCTGTTACAATAATGTGCACAGGACATTCAGCACTCAAGGGAAAGAAGTACCTAAGAAGAAGTAAAAGTGCTTGGTCCCTGAACCACAAATGCTATGTGTATCTCTAAAATCGCCAGCTCCACACATGCATGCTAATCCTTTCATACTACGCTATTCCAAGTTGGGGGGGTTCTATACAAATGTTGAGCCTCCTGCTTACCTTCCTCAGTGGTATACATTAATACCTAAATATCGGAAGGCAGTAGATTCTCATTTAATCTGGTGGCCATCTGTTACAATAATGTGCACAGGACATTCAGCACTCAAGGGAAAGTGGCATGATTTGGTCCAGTTCACCTTATGCCCCGAGGCCAGTTTGTGGGAACTCAGCTGGGGTGTCACTGCCAACGTGCCATTGCGTATATTCCTCATATAAATTAAGATATCATCCGCATAAAGGGATGCTATATGCGTCTCTCCATCAAGCGGAATGCCCCAGTCTCTTCTCCTAGTCGACGAAGTTGGATCACTAAGGGTTCCATTGCCAACGTGAAGAGAAGGGGGAAGTGTGGGCAACCCTGATGTGTGCCTCTCCTGATGCAAATGAGCTCAGAAATGAGTAGACCATCTTAACTCTAGCATTTGTGTTAGTTTATAACTGCCTGATCATCTGGGTCATTCAGTGACCTACGCCTAATTTGTGCAACACAGTAAACATGCATCTCCCAATCCAGCATATCAGACATTTTTTCCAGTTTCTAGAACCGCGCAGGCAGAGTACGGCCTGCACAGAGAAGAAGCCTCCAAAAACTGGTGCGGCCGACGTATGGTAAGAGATGCAGATCGACTTGGAATAAAATCCTTCTGATCCGAATGCACCAGATCAGGAAGTTTAGTTAACAAGCTCACCGCTGGGACCTTACCTAATATTTTGTAATCCTAGTTTAAAATAGTTCAATCTATGTGAGGTGATTTCAAACTGGTCATGACTTGGTTGCAGGATAGAAATCAGGAGGGCCTCATTGACAGCAGGAGTTAAGATTCCTTTTTCAATTGCTCCTTTGTACAACTCTGCTAGGTTAGCTACCAAGAGAGCTGCATTGGTTCCATAAAACCCGATCGGTAGCCCAAGGGAGGGCTCAACTGTCTGAAGTTTCCCCATCTAAAGGTAGGAACAGCAATACTGAATCCCCACTACTTTTTACAGAGAGAGAAACCTAGAGCAGGTGGTACGCAGGAGCTGGGTGGGGACAGCACAAATGGTGTAGGCACTGTAGCCATCCAGGACAAATCTTGGGATTGCACTATCCGCTGGTCAACAAGTATGGGGAAAGGTTCTTAGGGGAATATAGGAGTACGCTATCTGAGACGACCAACTCGGGTGGAGGGGGGGGGGGGCATCCACCTTTCATAAATATCAGTGACCGACTATGTTGACCTGCCCTCCAATCGCATTAGTGCTCAGTTACAGCGCACGTTAGATCAAGTTCAAGACTGCAGTGCCGAATTAACAGCCTGATAAGGGGTTGTAGCTCCAAGTCTCAAACAAACATTGGCATAGCCAATAGGTCTCGCCTTTGGGACCTTATAAGTGTTTGGCCATGCAACATTTGATGTTGTTGCACCAAGGACATAACTAAATACTTATAAGGTCCCAAAAGCGAGACCTATTGGCTATGCCAATGCTTGTTTTTTGGGTATGTAAGAGGGATGGTAATAATTTAGGGTTGTAACAACCGGAAGCTGTCCAACATGTCTATCTAAATCATTGTTTCTGACTGCAGAGGTTTATTTTATTTACTTGTTGTTATTTTGGGTAGGCCTAGGAAAAAATGTAATTACTCCAGCACAATTTAAGACATTTCTGGATTTCAGATCACGCAAAATTTATGGAATATCTCGAAATTTTTGCATGGTGTGGTTTTTTTGTAACTTTTTTCTTTTAAGTGAGTTCGCACCTTGGGTAAAAAAAGTCTTGCGAGTTACCAGCAGGTGACTGGTTCGAGCGGAAAATGTAGACATTTTGTTTTGTGAACTAGTCTCAGGCTGATAAAATGATTTGATGTTGTACACCCTTAGTGGTGGGTAGGCATTTTCTTTTGATTTTTGGCAGGGGAGATTAGTGATTTGCCCAGAATCACAGGATGCTGAGAGGACGATGAAGCTCTAACCTGTTTCCCAGTTTCACAGTAGGCAGCACTGACTGTGCCCATTCCCTTGAGACAGATTCCCCCTTTGGCATCCCTGTAGTCTAAGGGATATTTCACAACGAATCTCTTTAGAGGGCCCAGCCCGACATTTCACTGCCATTTACAGTCGAATAATGACCACTTTCCTGTTATGACCCCAAATGCATAGCCGTTCATAGCTCGCAAAAGACCTTACAGTGAGTCTGTACAAATCTAAGCAGCGTGTCTGTGCAAGATAGAACTGCCCAATCTGCAAACGAAGGCCACTCTTTTCTGTCAGCTGTCGGATAGGCCGCTTTTATTTTGGTGCCAGGGTCTATTCACTGCCGACCGCGCATGGCGAGATGTTATTCCTACCTCCGGCTCGGCTAAAATAGTGTCTGGTCTGCAGAAACCGAAATCGTAGGGGGGGACCCTCAACCCCATGGCAGATCAGGGTTAAAAGCACAGCAGAAGTAGGAGAAAGCTTGCTCATGAATGCAGCGGGACATGTGTATTGGGTTACCCAGTTAGCACGCACAGCCCACAATGCACCTCTGAGAGCCCCAGGGGCGGGACACGCCCTTGCTGCTCATCCAGTGCAGTGAGGAGAAACCATGTCAAATGCGGGGTTCTGAGAGTGGCCCTACGATGAAAGGCAGGGATTTTTCCTGTGGGTGGCGGGGGTTGGGGATGCAGGAGTCTGGGGCCGTTCAGCAAGTCTGCTGTTTCTGAATTGCAAAGTTAGCCCCTCAATAATGTATGCAGCGCACACCTGGCTCCTCAGAAAGTTATTGTTTTCACATTTCTTTTCGAGCGAAGTGTGTCGTATCTCCCTATCAGACTAAGGTGCTTTATGTGGGCCAGAATTTAAAGGGAAACCAACATCGTTTGCTGCGAGACAGCTTGAAGGTGGGTTAACTTGCAAACTCAGCGTGCACTCTGATGGGCTTAAGTTCTGTTTACGTCCAGGCAGCCACACGTTTAAATAACTTTTAGCTCCTGATAAAAGAGAAAACGCTCACTCATTGAAGAAAAGAACTAGGCGCCATTTGAAAATATTCATCGCAGTATTAAAACAAGCGCGGCTGATGATGATGAAGTCCGGGGTGCCGGGCTGCTCTAAAAAAAAAAAAACAAGCCCGGGAGTGATGTGCGCACTTGTGCCCGCCGCTCCTCGTGAATAACAGTTGGCACACTGCGCACCACTGCTCGTAACTGCAAGCCGTAGGCCTTGGGCGGATACATTTCCTGGGAAAGGTGGGACATGCACCCGCCTTTGCCCAATTGCGTGCTGTCTTCTCACGCAAAGCCCAATAGAAAAAAAGCTAAAAAAACACACGCACGAGCGTGTGAAATGTCCAGATTGATTCCAAGAGGTCGTTTTTCTAGAGCAGCGCATGCGCTAGCCTCTACCTAAAAAGGGGGCATCTGTGTCAAATGGTACACGCCTTACTCCCCCACCATAAGAAGCATAGGTATGTGGTCAGAGAAGACACAAGTAGTCCCCAGGAACAATATATGTGGTATAGCAGGAGCACAGTGATCTAAGTCAATGGGGTGACAGAAGCCAAATAGCAATCCAATGGGCAAATAGAATATCTGCGAACTGTCCACTCCCCCCCCACACACAGTTGCTGCACAGGCCCCAAGGGCAGCATCAAAAAGCCTTATTGTTACTGGGGGCGTGTGAGAGTAATCTGGTCAGAGAGGTAGGACAGGATCTGCAAAGTGGGGCTTAGGTAGGGTGGAGACTTCAACGTGTAGTCATGGGTGGATTTAGTGGCAGTATGGGGTTGACCACAGTATCCATCCCCACCCCCCACCCCCCGGGTTGCATCTTGTATTTGTCTGGTTGATAAAGGGTCAGGCGCCCCTCACCGTTGTAGCATGAGGCCCAGCCCGATGGATAATGACTGCAGTCATCAGTGCTGTGCTACAGCAGGCTGCTGCAGGCCGCAACAGTGCGAATGCTGTTAGACGGTGTTCACTCACTGGTCAAGACTCCGGCCCAGGCCGTGAGTGGCACACGGGTCAGACTGGTCAGTAATCGGCAATGTGGCGTGAAACAGTGATCAATCAAGATTGCTCTCGCCATTCGAGGTGTGGAACGCTGCAGACCTCAGCGGTGTAGTCAGTCCTGGGTGATGTAGGACTCCCGGACAGGGACCCAGGCCCAACAAGCACACCGGTCAGAAAGCACCCTTGGAGCTGAGAAATAGCGACCACTCAGAGCGACATCTGGTTTGCAGGATTGATGAGGATGGTAAAGGCTCAATCAGGAGCCCTTTTAGATAGCAGCTTCCATTTGTAACATCAAACCCATTTGTAACATCAAACCACGCCCCCTAGTGTGAGTCTATTTTGTACTTCTTGATTGCTTGGCGTGCTACCAGTGACTGGGATTCTGTCACTTCTGCTTTGACTGTACATAGTATTTCACTGGTACCACTGTTGCCAGATATTAGGTGTACCACTCATTTGGCGCTTGCTTGATCACTTTATGACCAGATGCGCAGTCACGTGAAAGGCTTACCATAGCTGCCAAGGCTTCAGATTGCTTTGTGTGGCATTTTCATAATGTCAGTGTAATCATGACTAACATTTCAACGACTATGAGTGACAGTTTCTCGCGAGCAAAAATCAAGCAATGAAGAAGAGGGAAACTGATAAATATCAGAAATTACACCCTTTTAAACAATAAAAATCTTTGGAAAGACTTTCAAACTGCTGTAAAACCACTGAATTGCAAAGTCACTAACCTACTGCTCCTTTGGAAGATGATGGTTACAGAAAAAGGATCTGAGGGTAGCTATTTCATATTTCATGCAAGCGGAAGGCTTGTCTTTTAAAAACTCAGTTGGGATAGAAATTGCCACACAGATGATCAATCATTTTAATTAAGAAAAACATTTAGAACCATTAACCGTAAGATCCAAGTGTGATATATATATTTTTAACAGATCCATTTCTCCCTTTTCTGTTTTATTCTGCTTTTCTAAAATGGTTTTTATTTTTGGCATTTATGAAAACAGAAGTGTTCAGGCAACTGCAAACCAGCCCAGGTCACACTCTAGTAGGTTAAAGTCCAGCCTGAATTGCCAAGCCAGGTCCTCTCTGAACTACAGCACAAACAGCCCAAGACTAGAGTCAGACTGATTGGCCCTCTTTAGTCAGGTGCAGCTTGGTTCCACTGCTACAGTGCGCCAGGGACACTCGTCTGGTCATATACCCTTGGCAACCTATGGCGTTACATCATATACACAAATGGTGATGGGAGCAAGGCTTGCAATTTCTGGGGGTGCTTCAGGCACAGAGAGAGACAAGCATTTGCAATGCAATAGTTCTCGCATTTACGTGAGTTTGAGCTATTGACATTGCAAATGATAATGCCTTTTCTTTTTGTTTTTAAAACATAAATAAAAGGAATAGTCATTTACAATGTCAATAGCTTAAAGTCGCGTAAATGCGAGACCTATTGCATTGCAAATGCTTGTTTGATTTTGTTTCCGTTAGGGAAGACTGCAATACCGCGCTCCTCATTCTCCTCAAACAGGGACCCCTTTTGAACGTTCCTGTTGAAGCGAAATTCAGACCTTATAAACTGAACACTGCAGCGATTCCGATTGCGCACTGGTTGTTGTAGTGCGAGAAGATTGTTCATATGGTACCAAATTCAAATTAGATAAGGAAAGAATTATGTATCAAAGAGCAATTTGAGACTTGAAGTCGTATACATTCTATAATCTGTTGACCTCAAACATTTCATTGAGACCCCACATTCTGCTATTAAATTTTAAAACCAGGTAAGCCTCTTTTTTTCTAAGATTGACTTCCGGGTTATCTCCTCTTAGGTTTGAATTAATCACACTGAGGACTGTCCCATTGATATCTTTCTCCGTGTGCCCATTGGTAATGAAGTGATTTACTAGAGGAGCTGATACAATCTTGTTTTTTATTCGGGACTTATGTTGAACAATTCTTTTCTGTATCTGTAGCCTTAAGATAACTGCTTGTACCGTAACAGAACGCCCGCTATGTATATGTTTATATTGTTTTTGCAGCGGCTTGAAACCAGTACAGCATTTGTGTATAGCCACGCCGGGTGTGACTAAGATCGGCATGCAATGTAGGAAGGAGGGGTCCGATAGGCGGAGGGAGGGAGCAAGCAAGGGGCGAACGGGAATACGTGTATTTAGGTGCTACAAATTAGCGTGCGAGATAGTTAAAAAAGTTGTTTAGGGTATGTGTGTGGCCCGCGATAAGTATGTAGGGAGGTGTGCTATGTACATTAATGTACAGTTTTGGTAGCGGCTTAAAACCAGTAAAGCGTCTGTATACCCATGCCGTGCGCGAAAGTGAAAGCACGCCATGCGCGCGCTGAAATGCTAATTTTCTAAAGCAGTACGGCTAGGCTAAACATGGCTGCTTGTCCGGTGACAGAAGGCGCGCTAGGAACATTAATGTATTGTTGTGGTAGGGACTGGGAACTGGTACAGCGCCCGTCTATAGCCACGCTTGCCTTCCACTAGCAGCAGAAATAATGGAAGCAGGAGGGGCACGACGGAGGGAGGGAGCAAGCAAAGGGCGAACAGGAATCTGTGTGGCAAGGTGCTGCAAATGAACCTGTGAGGTAGTAAAAAAAAAAAAGTGCTTTAGGGCATGTATCTGGCTTGTGGAAGGATGGAGGGTAAAATTATTTTTTAAGGACGAAGGTGACGGAATTAGCGTATTAGCATATGGGTAGTGCGGCCCTGTAGGGTAATGCCCCATTACAAGATATTTATTGTGGCACTGTAACTAGCCTTAAGATAACTGCTTGTACAGTGACAGAACGCGTGCAAAAGCGCCTGTGTATAACAATGCCGCGCGCAAAATTGAAAGCGCGCCATCCGCGCACTGTGATGGAAAGAGACGACCGTGGGACTGGGGAAAATACAATGTAATTAAAGTGGAAGCGTGCCATGCGCGCACACGGTACACGTGTACATCTGTTGTCTGGGCAGGCAGGATGAGCAGGAGACAGGGAGGGATCAAAACATGCCTTCCTCCCTATGAAAAGCCCGTATTTTGGAACTGCGCCAATTAGATGCATGGGTGGAGCTTCCACCCCCGCTTCAGAAGAGAAATCAACGACAATAGATCTTGCAAGAGAGCAGCGCATGCGCTGCGTCGCTAGGCGAGACCTAAAAACCGACAAACTGGAATGCTACCCCGAGCGATTGCCTGGGTTTAGCCTATTTGCAAGCATTACTTCTATCACCTTTTGTGTGAATCGTGTAAAGTATTTAACTGGCGTGGTGGTGCACAACCAGATCCGCGTTTGACTATGTAGCAGATGATGGACACTGCAGGAGCTTGCACTGACATGGCTCTGTTTTTACAAAAATGCTTGTACAGGCCGTTGAAAAATGTGTGTCTTAAGAAATAATTTTGATTATACATTTTTTGGGCGAAAGTAGGAATGGCAGGTCTTACAAGCAATCCGCAACTTAGGCCGCATCTGGAGAGCAGAGCACGTGCACCCTCCCGTACGGATGGCAACACTGGTTGTAACATGAAAGTGATCACCGGAACTCCCAGCACTTTTAGGTGACCTCAGGATGCCATAATGCACTATAGATACAGCCTGTGCAAAATAAAATGTAATAGTTGAGGCAAAGCGCAGTCGCTGAGATCAGAAGCAGAGCATGTGCATAACAAGACAGCTATCCAAAATAACACACCGATGAAGCTGCGCCACACCGTTTTCTATAATATTTAATTGACTTTAAGTACAATGAGGTAGCCATAAGTCACCATAAGCACTATCGGAATAAGCTATATAACATAACATTGCTGTTTGCTACTCTTTAGTACCTATGACAGTGCAGTGTTAGATATGAAGTTGTAATCCTCCCCACCTCACCCTTTCAGAAGCTTGAAATCATAGAAAGAAACTACTGTCAGTTTGCAAACCATTTGAGATACAGGATCAGCAAATGGAAGGGGTTTGGGTTTAAATCTGCTTATAGAGCTGGAGCTTTGCTTAAGAAGAGGGAAACGGTGAAGAATTGAGGTGGGCTACGCATCCTGTTGACAGCAAGACATCTGTAACATCGCTCCGCAGCGAAGCCTACTTACTGGTTTTTGAGTGACAGAGTAGATGCTGGAACTTCTGTTATGTCCCATTTGCTGCTTTCAGTTGTGCCCGCGGGGGCAGTACAGACGATGATTGGCAGTATTGCGCTGGCTGTTATTGGCTGCTTTATTGGCTAAATGTACGAACATCCTAAACGTCATGCTTTTCACTGGGCTGTGGTCCGATGCGAATAATTTGTCTGCAAGTTTACTAGGAAAGTCTGTGAATGGATATTTAGTAATCCAGGTGCACTGTCTGAGACTGACACTTAAATTGCGAGACTAGCCGTGGCAAATTGGTTTACAACAAGGCCGCCAGCCTCCTCAGAGTCCTCCTGGCCACAACGATCGACTCCCTGGCAAACGCGCTGCCTGGGCATTCAGGCTCACCAGCAGCTGGACAGTGTGTGCTCTGGGCTGTAGCGACCGCCGCAGTCCTTGGGGTTGGGTCTGGCGGTCACAGGGATCATTCATTGATTTTAAATTACTGCGCGGCGGTGCAAGCAGTGCCATTGCCACAGTCAAATTGTGTCAGCATAGCAGCTACGGCTTTACAACCTAGGCAAGCGATATGCCTAATATGTATGACTTGGCATTTCAGTGCAGTGATGCAGACCACCACACTGAAATGCGTTAGTCTAACACCTGATGCGTGGTACTTTGCAGGGCTGGCTTCCAGCATGAGTGTTTGCATAGACTCTTGAGGACATAGAGAATGACAGTTCGTCACAGCTCTCTATAACAGATTTCACAACAAAGAGCATGACTGCTTACAAACTGCGTAACAGCTCTATGATGAACAGCATGGGAATTTGTAAGCCAGTATACAAGACAAATGTGTGAAATGCAAGTATTCCAAGGAGTAGCTTGCTACCATCCGTACAGCACTTATGCTACTAATCATGAGTTGAATGCACTATATAAAATGCCTATGCAATACGAGTTAATAAACTCATTTTCTACAGGCACTAAAGCAAAACGAGTGTCTTGTTCTTTGTTTCAGAAATTTGTTAAATAATTTGATACTCCTGAGAGCTCAATCAGGCTTGTGTTTGCCCTTAGTAGTGTGACCGACAAAACAAATGCTAGCTGCCACACTGCTAACGTTCTAGACTGAAGTACTCGCACGTCATCCCCACCTCTATGTGTGTGGCTTAAGAATGCCTCCTGGTGAGTATAAAGATAAGGCGGTAACTTGAAAAACTTTTGCATATTGAATCCTCCAGCATGTCCTGCTATATTACGTGTGGCCAAGAAAGAAAGAAAGAGACAGACAGACAGACAGACACTGACTCACTCACTCACACTCTCATTCTCACACACTCACTCTCACACTCTCTCTCTCTCTCTCTCTCTCTCACACACACACTCTCTCACACACTCTCTCTCACACACTCTCTCACACTCTCTCTCTCGCTCTCTCTCACTCGCTCCTCAACTTAGTTGTATGCCTATAAATGATGACAGTGTAATTTAAATAATTCATTGAAAAAGGGGCAGTCAAGCGCACGACGAATAAAACCAAACATAGGATACCCATATCGAATCATTTAGACAAGAGCACCTCAGACATATGGTGGTTTGTTTATGTATTTACTTTTTGGGAGTGAGTATATATGGCCCATTTTATATCCTAGGCTTCAGCAAGAGGCACCAATCTTTAGATGTCGTGCTCCTTTAAATGTTAGAACGCTTCAATATAAAACCCTGAACTGAAGATATAGTGGAGAATTTTCAACATGACTGATCTGCCTCAAAGGACCTCCCCCCCCACCTAGACACCCCCCCCCCTCACCACACCAGTACTTAAATCCATGGCCAGGTGACCAGGCCATTTGAAAAAACAGAAGCTTCCTTGCATCCTGACATTTTATGCTTCCAGTCTCGTATCTTTCTTCCGCCTACCTCCCTGTATGCAGCTGTTTTTAAAAAAAATATTTCGCAGCTTGGGAAAAAGGAATTCTTTTTTGGAACTATGCAATCTGAGTTTCATTTTATTTGTTATTCTGAAGAAATGTTAATGTTAAATAGTCGCTAGATAACCTCTCTCAATTGAGGCTTTTAGGGTTGGTAAAATTGACTGTATATATTGCGTATCTTCATGATGAACGCTGTTATTTTGCCCACTGGGGGGCAGTGCTGATCCACACACAAACAGAATAAAACGGCAGACTGCTTAGAAGAGAGATGGCTGTTTGTAGATACAGCCTATAGGAAGAGAATCGAGGTTCCCCACCATCTCAGGGTCATTGTACTTATTGGGAGGAGCATGGTAAAGAAAGGTGATTGGCTCAGTTTTATTCCCCAATAGGCGTTCATCGCCATGTTTTTTTAGAGTTGTATAACGTGTATCCTGCAGTTACTTAAGGGCGCTGAAAATCTTATCAGTTTTGGTCACTTGCGAGGGCAGTTAGATGTTGACCCTCTCCTATGCGTTCTGTGTCGACCTTTTACTGTTTACAGCTTAGGTATAGACATGTGTAAGAAGCAGTACGCAGTGTTACCAGTTGTTTTTTCGAAATATATATATATATATATATATATGTATATATATAACTATAACCTACTGGCGGTCGCCAGTGGTAGGTAGTTATAGTTAAGACCTATTTTCCATAAGAAATCCGCAATATTCTATTCCCAATAACTTTGGCGCCGGTCGACGAATCTTCGTGAAATTTTCAAAACTTTTGGCCAGCTCCGGTCCGCTCCAATCCTGAAAGTCTCGAGGTGATTCGTCAAGCGGGGCCGAAAAAAAATGGGGGTCCCAAAACATGTTTTTCCCCATGCAATTTTCCATAGGAACCTTTAGTCGCAGCTACAGCCCGAACAACTGAACGGAATTACACCAAATTTGGCAAAAAGGTAGCCCTTGTTTCAGAGTCATGCCTTTTGGTTAAATGGTGTAAATCCGTTCAGTAGTTCCTGAGAAAATCAAAAGTAAAATCACATATATATCTATGGGAGCGGTGGATCCGCGCACCCTCCCGATCACAAGCTGTATGCTAATTGGCTGTCAACACTCCAAATCAGGAAGTGTTGGCAGCCATCTTGTGCCTCGAGAAATCACAGAAAAAAACACGCAAAACGCAAAAAGGGGGCAGGGTAGAAACACCCTGACCCCCTAGGCCTGCTTTGGGGGTCCCACAAGGACCCCCAGGGCCCCCAATTATTATTTTTTTAAATCTGCAAAATCCACGCTGGGTGCGCGGATCCTGCCGATTTTATAAAAAAAAAAAAAAAATTAAACGAAGCACGGGCTTCCGCGCTTTGTTGTTAATTAGCCTCCGGGGGGGCCAAGTCCCGGAGGCAATATGTTTGATGTAATTGGGGGTCCAGAGGGGCCCCCCAACCCCGGGGAATGCCACCCCCTGGGGCTCTACTTAATTTTGATTGCGGGGGGGCACACTGCCCCCCCGCAGCCCCGGGGACCGCCACCCCCTGGGGCTTCTTACTTTAATGTTGGGGGGCCTCTAAGGCCCCCAAACCCGGGGGTCCACCACCCCCCTGGGCTCTACCTAATGTTGATTGCGGGGGGGCACAATGCCCACCGCAGCCCCAGGGACCGCAAAAAATAACCTGTGTGAGAGGGCTCAAGCACCCCCTCATGCCCCAGGGACCGCCACCTCCCCGGGGCTCTAAATATGTTTTATTTGGGGGTCCGTGACGGACCCCCCAGCCCCTGGGACCACCACCCCCGAGGCTTTGTAGATTGTGGGAGGGGGGCCACGCGCCCCCCCCCCCTCCTGGAGCCTTGTCATGGCTCTGGGGACCGCCATCCCCCCAGGGCCAGCTTCTGCAGTGTCCCGGGGTTGCCCACCCCCGGTACACTGAAGTTTGCTATGGCAGGGCGGGAGCCTCGCGGCTCCTGCCCTGCCATAGCAAACTTGGTTTGAATTTTGAAAGAGAGAGCAGAAAAACCTGCTCTCTCTTTCAAAATTCAAACCAAATTGCTTTTCCACATGGGAAGCTGCATCTTAGCAGCTCCCCATGTGGAAAAGCAATGCCGGCTCCCGAAGGAAGCGGGGAGCCGGCGGGGCCGTGGGGGGATTGGGGACCCCCCCACGGTCTCCAACGGAGAGGGCCAGCCCCGGGGGATGGGGTCCAGGAGGGAGGCCACGCAGCCCCCCTCCCCAAAATTAAAAAAAAAAAATTAAAAAAGAACTAAGGCCGGCCCCGGGGGTTGGGCCCCGGGGCCATAAATGGCCTAAGGAGGGGGGCAAGGCAGCCCCCCTCCAATAAATAAAAAAATAAACAATATAGCCATGCCCCGGGGGATGGGGTCCCCGGGGCAGATTTTGGCCTCGGGAGGGGGGCCACGCAGCCCCCTTTCCAAAATGTAAAAAAAAAAAAAAAAAATTGGGGAGCAGGCGCTGGGGATGGGGTCCCCAGGGTCAAGAATATTTGGAAAAGAAGGGGGGCCACACAGCCCCCCTTCTTAAAAAAGAAAGAAAAAAGACCGGCATTGCGCTGGAGGCCATGCCCCCTCCTTTGAGCACTCTGCAACGCGCCCCCTGGCGTGTTTGCAGATGGGGAACGAATTCCTCTTGAATACTGGGGGTCCCTTGGGGCCAACTAGCCCACCAGGAACCTCCAGTATGTGCCAGGGGGCTGCGTTGCAGAGAGGTGTTCTGAGACCACGCCCCTTTTTACACCTCTCTGCAACTCAGCTCTGTGACGCTTAATGGAGGTAACTGGTGGGCTAGTTGCACCCCAGAGACCCTCAGTATTCAAGGGGAGTTAATCCCCCAACTTAAAACACGCCACGGGGCACGTTTGCACTGTGGTGAAGGGAGGGTGCGGGCCTGAGTTGACATGTGTGCAAACACACCCTGTGGCACGGTTTAAGTGGGGGAATTAATTCCTATTCAATCCTGAGGGTCCCTGGGGGACAACTAGCCCACCAGGTACCTCCAGTAAGCGCCACGGAGCTGCGTTGTAAAAAGGGGCGTGGCCTCTGAACACCTCTCTGCAACGCAGCTCTCTGGCGCATACTGGAGGTACCTGGTGGGCTAGTTGGCCCCCAGGGAACCTCAGGATTGAGGAGGAATTAATTCACCAACTTAAACCGCGCCACAGAGTGTGTTTGGACACATGTCAACTCAGGCCCCACCCCCTTCCTTCACCACTGTGCAAACGCGCCCCGTGGCGCGTTTTAAGTAGGGGGATTAACTCTCTTTTAATACTGAGGGTCCCTGAGGGCCAATTAGCCCAACCGGTATCTCCAGTATGCACCAGGGAGCTGTGCTGCAGACAGGTGTTCAGAGGCCACGCCCCTTTTTACACCTCTCTGGAACGCAGCTCTGTGGCGCTTACTGGAGGTACCTAGTGGGCTAGCTTGACCCTAGGCACCTTTAGGATTCAAGGGGACTTAATCTCTCAACTTAGAACAGCCACAGGGCACGTTTACACAGTGGTGAAGGGAGAGGAGGGGGCCTGAGGTGAAGTGTGCAAACACGCCCTGTGGCACGTTCTAAGTTGGGGAAATAATTCCCCTTCAACCCTAAGGGACTCTGGGTGCCAACTAGCCCACCAGGTGCTTCCAGTAAGCGCCACTGCGCTGCGTTGCAGAGAGGTGGTGCAGGCTGTGCCCCTTTTTACAATTCTCTGCAATGGTGCTTACTGGAAGTACCTAGTGGGCTAATTTGCTCCCAAGGACCCTCAGGATTCAAGGGGAGTTAATCTCCCAACTTAAAACGGCCACAGGATGTGTTTACACAGTGGGGAGGGAGGGAACGGGGCCTGAGGTGACGTGTGCAAACACGCCCTTTGGCGCTTTTTAAGTTGGGGAAATAATTCCCCTTCAATCCTGAGGGCCCATGGGGGCCAACTAGTCCACCAGGTGCTTCCAGAAAGCGCCACTGTGGTGCGGTGCAGAGAGGTGGTCCAGGCCATGGCCATTTTCTCTGCAACGCAGCTCTGTGGTGCTAACTAGAGATACCTGAGGGGCTAGTTGTACCCAAGGGACACTCAGGATTCAAGGGGACTTAATCCCCCAAATTAAAACAGCCACAGGGCGTGTTTGCACACGTCAGCTCAGCCCCCCTCCCTTCACCAGTGTGCAAACGTGCCCTGTGGTGCGTTTTAAGAGGTAGTTTTAATCCCCCTGCCCTATTGTATACTAGGGGCTTACAGAGGCGGTCATGGTAATAATAGGGTTACACCAACGCATTGTGTTCCCTAGTGTATGTAGGTGTTTTAACTGTATTCTAAGTGTCTTTTAGCATAGCACTGGCTCAAGAACTGGTTAGTCAGAGTCAGTTACCACCAGTACCCATCTGAAAAAGTTGAGGGTACAGGATGATTTTGCAACGAAGACTCTTTCTGCTCCTCTGTTTGGCCTTTCTGCATGTCTTCCTTCTTCCTGCACTTTTCTTTGTCTTTGAGGACTTCTGTTGCTTCTTTCTGCATTTCTTTTTCTTCTTTCTGTGTTTTTTCTTCTTTCTTCACATGTTCTACCTCTGTAGGCATAGTTAGAAACTAGCATTTAAAAAACCTTTGAAATTCACTTAATAAACAACAGGTTTCAGGCACGTTATAGTTAGGAATTAGCATTTAAAAAACCTTAGAAATTCACAGAAAAAACATAGGTTTCAGGGGTGTTATAGTTAGCTGGACATTTCACTCATACAAAACCATTGAAATTCCACCGTTATAGTTAGTTCAGCTAACTATAACTCGCGCACCCGCAATGCACTGCTGATGACGTCACATATTACATCACTCATGACATGGTCAGTGACAACACTCATGACATCACTGATGACATCTCAAATGACATCACTGATGACATCATCCTTGTGATAGAGTGGCAGACCTCCTCTCACCCTAATATAACCTTTGATACACGCATTCAAAAATAGAAACTACGTTTTTTTTTTAAATGGACATACCAATACCAGTTACAACAACCTATTCAGTAATTCCAAGATCTACATACACATCCACTCATTCACCAACAGTCCTATATAGTCACTCATACATGTACTCACTCTTCATATGTACTCATACACCTATACATCCTGTTACAATTCGCCACTCATCCATAGTTACTCACACACATAGTCACTCATGCTAATAAAGAATCAAACATCAATTTACTTGCATATACATTTATACACACACCACTGCACTTACTTCTACAGAAACGTACACATACTTACTCTCTTAAACAATCACTTACAGAAACACATAATTATTTATACAGGAACTCTTCCAATCTCTCACTCTCACATATACTTACTTATATACATCAATACTCACATATACTAGTTTAAAACATATGTAGTTACTCATAAAGACACTATTGAGACAGTCATTCACTCACTAACACACCCTTACACACTCTCATCCACCCATACAGTCCTGCACACATGCTGTCTTCAACACATACAAACAGTGAGTCACTCATTCATGCATCTATGCGCTAAGTAATACCCCCACCGAACCATACAGACACTCCGACACTCATACTGATACTCAAAAAACCAACTAATAACCCATATAGACACGGCCCCCCTCCCTCGGCTGCGGGCGCGCGGTCCCCCAGTCCCTGATCTATTCCCATTCCCCTCTCCAGAGTTCTGCTGCTGGTTTGGATCCCCCACTTATGGAGCACGTGCTGTCACTTTGGATCGCGGGTTGCCTTGCGGGTGTGGTTTTTTGGCGTTGTTTTGTATCAAGAAAAGGGAACCGTACTGTGGGCTTGGAGCTGTGTGGCCTGCACCATTGATTACTCCTGTTTCACTGCTCTGCACTGCCGAGAGACTTTTACTGTATGTATGCAATATGCTTTTGTCATTCTAGCGGCCGGCCGGATGGTTGTAGGCCCATACCTGTAACTTTTACAAACTGCAATAAACGGTTTCAAAAAAAAAAAAAAAAAAAAAAAAAAAAAAAATAACCCATATAGACACTCATGTAGCTACTCACCAACCCATGAAGCCACTTATACACAAAGTGGGAGACTGATACATATATTTACATATTTAAACATTACTCGCAAACCCATGTATTCACTAAGATACACTTAATCAGTCAGTTATACAAACAATTTTACAAAAAAAACCATCAATTTAGACACTTATTTACCCATTTATTCTTCCATCGACCTTGAGATATACATATATAAAAAATATTTAATTTTCAGAAAGACACACATTCACTGGATGATGTCATCAGTGATGTCATTTGAGATGTCATCAGTGAGGTGATGAGTGATGTCACTAACCATGTCATGAGTGATGTAATATGTGACGTCATTAGCAGTGCATTGCGGGTACGCGAGTTATAGTTAGCTGAACTAACTATAACGGTGGAATTGCAATGATTTTGTACGAGTGAAATGTCCAGCTAACTATAACACCCCTGAAACCTATGTTTTTTTCTGTGATTATTTATATATATATATATATATATATATATATATATATATATATATATATATATATATCCTGCTGCCAGCAGGCAGTTAGAGTTAGTATGTAGTTTCCATAGGAAGATAATTTATTCATTTACCAATAACTTTGGATTCATTTAACGAATCCTCGTGAAATTTTAAAAACTAGTATGACGCTCACTCCAGCTGCTGTCTTGAATGTTTTGGGGTTATCTTATCTGTCACGTGGGGGCCTAGAAAAGGGGAGGAGGTGTCCCAAAACACGTTTTCCCCATGTTAATTCCTATAGGAACTTTAGACACGCCTACAGCCCAAACTGCTGAATGGAATTAGACAAAATTTGGCAGGAAGGTAGATGTTGGTCCAGGGAAGTGATTTTTGTGATTTGATGCAAATCTGTTCAGTAGTTTAAGAATATTAACCGAAATCCAAATTTGTATATATTAAGATGCAAAAGATCCATGGCTCTGACGCTGTATTACGCGAACACTTGCGCCAGGATGAATGCTGTAATTGGCTGGCCGCAAGCTGTCTAAAATGTTGCGGCCGCCATGTTATGAAGCAGAGCTGGTCCCGGGGGATGGATGTAAATGTAAAAAAAACAAGGAAGGGGTCAGGATAGTAGTACATTGACCCCCATGGGTGTGTTGTAGGTGTGTGTAATGAATTTGGGTTTTTTCCCCACATGGATGGAGTCATGACCCCATTGTGGCGCTCAGTGCAGACCCTCCCATTTAAAGTTTCAGCTGCCATTTTATGAAGCGGGAGCCGGTAACGGGTGATCGATCTAAACTTAAAAAAGATAGAAGGGGTCAGGGTATGTGTACCCTGACCCAGTGGTTGTATTGTAGGTGTGTGACATGGATTCGTTATGGGTTTTAGAATGCTGAAATTAGATATTTTTCCACGCCAGTGGAGTTGCGACCCTATCGCAGCTCTCAGCGCAACCCTCCCGTGTTACGTCATGGTGGAGTTGCGAACCTCGCCAAAATATATATTTTTTAAATGCATTCAAGCATTCAGTCACACAGTAATGCATGCAGTCACAGTCATACAGACACTCACAGATCCACTCGGAGATGCATGCGCCCATTCAGACTCACACACTCACAGAACCACTTAGAGAGTCACTGAAGCACTTAGAGACCCACTCACAGACTCATGCATGCACTTCCTGACTCACTCATACACTCACTCACAGAGCCACTCAGCGAGTCATGCACCCACTCACAGGCCCACTCAGATACTTATACACCCACTCACAGACCCACTCAGACTAACTCACCCACTCACAGACCAACTCAGACTAACTCACCCACTCACAGACCAACTCACAGTTACACACTCACTTACAAACCCACTGAGAGATTGATGCACCCATTCACAGACCCACTCAGACATGTATGCACTCACTCACAGACCCACTCAGAGACTCATGCTTCCACTCACAGACCCACTCAGACTCTCACACCCACTCCGAAAAATATATTTTTAAACAAAGGATTTAAAATTAATATTATTTAGTGTTGGGCAATAGGGTGGCTCTTAAGAGAGCCTTTGTATTCATTGTGAGTATGTGATAGCTACACATAAGACTGGATGCTGAGTATCAGGTTGATGAGAAACGCCCTGTTACCTTCATCTGTAAAGTGAACTCCATCACTTCTGTAAATTCCATGCATTTATTAAATGTGGATTGTTGTAGATTAGAGCCCAAGATATGGTGTCTGAGGAATGCAATGGTGTCTGAGGAATGCAGATGCAGCTTTATTAACATATTTCCTGGCTCTGTCTGCCTTTGGCATATGTTGGAGTACACCTGGACAGAGAGAGACAAAAGTGTCATTAATTGGCCAAAGATCTGTTTCTTTGCAGTTTCCAAACCTGACCCAGTAACAGTGCCTAGGTCATTGCCGCCGCAGTGCACTATTAAGAGGTCTGGATGTTGGTAATGTGCAATACTCAACGACAGGCGGAAATTGGTGCCACTTTAAACCTCTCTGGCCAAACCATTCAATATCCACATTAGGCAAACCCAAGTCCCTGTCAATGCCTCTCTTTTTCGCACACTCTGTGACCCGGAAGACATAGCTGAGATCCACAATCCACACGCTAACCATTTTGAAGGAAGGAGCAGTAGCACACAGGAGAAGGCTGCAGCTCAATGTGACCGTTGGTACAATGGAAGGCAGTTAAAATGGAGGAGCAGTGTTGGTTTTAGAAAATGTCGTATTTGATTGGGTGGTGCAAATGTGATAATCAATTAGGTTGTGATTTTTATTACTAATGGAACTACATCTGTGATTGGCTGCGGATAAATGTTTCACAAATTATGTTACTGTGGATATGTTTAAATGTTTAAGCTCTCAACCACACCTGTCATAGTTGAACTTGAAGCTGGTATGGTCCACTTAGAAAGTGTGTGAACTTTTGACTTACTGGTACAGTAGAGTGTTTTAAAGCAGGTTGCTATGGCAACTGAAGCAACACGGGGGGAAGGGTTCTAAATAGGTTATGGTTTGCTATTTTTAAACCATACTACTTTAGATCTAACATAGGGTGTGAAATATCCATTTTCCAATTAACTGGTAGGATTGTATGTGATATGTAATTGAAATTATATACTAGTACTATTGTAAATGCTTCCACAGGCTCATGTACCGAGTCACGATTACATCGTGGAGATACACGGGGGCGCGCTGGGTGCCGGAATGGGGTTGCGTCTCCAGCCACAGACACTACAAGATTTGGTTTCTTATCAGTACCCTAGGGTTGAAAAGAACTGACCAATAAAAACTGCTATTAGAATGGGAAGAAATGAAGGAAACGTTTTCATTTGCTTACAACATCAGTATCGGTGGAAAAAGAGAGGGAAAAATTGTCATTACATAGAGTAGAGTGGTATGGCTTGGAGTGGTGTAGAGTGGAGTAGCATAGAATAGAGTTGCACAGAATACTGTAATTGTGGGTATAAATAAATAACATGTCAACAGACTGGGCAGAGAAGGTGAATGAAACAAAAGAAGCCATAAAATATCCAAAAAAATTAAATTGGTGGAAAGACGTGCAATTACATGCAGTGTCATGAATTGATTAATTGTAAAGAAAACCCAGTGTAAAATAAAAGCACATCTATTGAAAGCAAAAAAATACAATGTAAAATAAAAGTGCTTCTTATGAAAGCATTCTTCAAAATAAAAGCACAGCTTTTGAAAGCATTCTTCATCCTTGTTTTGTAATTACAGAGCATAATTTAATGTGCCCTAGTGGTGTCTCAATATTACTAAAGCATCGATACAGATAGCAGATATAGTGAAAGCAACATAAATAAGAAACTGTACGCCAGTGTTAACAGCAGGAAAAACAGTGCAAGTCCAGGAATAATTCCAAAAGTCTTATTAAAAAACAGTGGTTGCAAAAAGACAAGGAAGAACGTGTACTTGGTCAATGCTCCAGGGAGGAGCTAACGCAAGAAATGAGAGGTAGCCTACGGAAGCTAAGCAATAGAAAGTTTACAAATCAGAGTGACTATGCTAACAACCAATAGTATACTGTGGGCGGGTTGTAATCCCACTGAATAGTAAAATATATGCCTCACAGCATAGGCCATTCGCTGTGTAGGCGAGACCTAAACATCACATATTTCATCATGCAAACATAAGATGGCCCCAATAGTGGATCAGTGGGCTTCCTCTGAATGCCAAGTACAAAAAAAATGTAATTAAAATACCAATGCGTACGGTGACATTCTTATAAAAATATCTCTGCACCACTTCAAGATGTACATTTTGCATAAAGTGTTTGCCTATTTTCCAGGCAGAAGTAACATTCTCCATGAGGCTCTTACATTCAAACTTTAGGATACATTTAAAATGTAAACTGCTGCCTACTACATTTCTTTCCTTTTTAGCCTAAATTGATTTCTAAAACTGTTGCTTTGTTGGTTGTCTCATGATGCTGGATCAGCCTGTCCAATCCAAGTCTTATTTACAGAGACAGATAAGTTAGGTAACAATAACACCAGAAAGTGTAGCGTTACTCAGCCAGGTACTGAATGCTTTGTCGAGGGCTATGGGAAAATCTGATTAAATTAGGTTCACTGGTTTGCTTATAAGGGTTAGGCAAATTCATTTGATATTTTTATTTTGGCAATCCAATCGGTTTCTAAACTGCAAGCAAGTATGCTGTTTTTGTATCAGCCTGCCACAGATTGAGGAAAGGTAAAGTAATTATATTATTGGTGATCACATAAAGTTAATTACTCTAGCTGGTCCCTGACAGTGCTCTTCAAAGCAACTTTCCCAGCATGGGAGTTTGTGTGTAATACCTGCCACCTATAGAGCTTGGGGGATCGTGCAGGTGCCCATGGCACACAGACTTGTCTTGATTATGACAGCCCTCAACTTCCCATCAACCCACCATCCAATGTACATTGCCTGGCACGGCTCCTTCTCCAGGGGCTTTCTTGTTCTTGGAGTTAGAGTTAGGGCACTTTTCCCAGTGACAGCTATAGTACTGTAGAGAGGTAAGGCTGGCTTTCTCATTACTGTTTTAATTTACCTGCCAGGAAAATGTATATCATTCAGACACATAGTTTCTCGCTTCACTGTGAGCTTTTGATCATCTTGCACTAATGAGGAGATCCCTACGACAATCTGAAAGAATCTGGAGACAGCACCCCTCGGCCGCACATCTAAAACTTCTCCGCCAGGCCAGAAACTCCTACAACAGGAACATCCTCAACTCAAAAAAAGAATTCTTCAGATCAGACCTGGGGAACGCCAAGAACAGACCCCGCAAGCTCTTCGAACTGGTCAAACACCAATCTAATAAACTGGCCAAAACATTGAATGAAACCCCAAAGTCTCTAATATCCGAGCAATTCTCCTCTTTCTTCGCTGACAAAATAACAGCCTTAGGAAGTGAACTCGGCTCCGCCACATTCTCTCAACCTCAAACACCACTGAGTCCCCGATCTATTTCCGATTATTGCCTCCCCTCGGATTACCCAGTCACCCCACCAAGAAACCTGTGGCCTTATCTTGAATAATTTTAATTGTAAACTGTATATACGTGTCCTATCTACTATGTAACCAGCAATGGGGTCTTGTCTGGAGTAATTATAAATGTATACTGTACATACGTGTCTTTCTATCCCTTATGTATCCAGCACCCCCCCTCCCCCCCCCCTTATCAATTGTTTACTTTGTGATTCCAAGCCTTTTGTACAATTCTATGATTCCTGTAAAGCGCTCTGATACCCTAACGGGTCACGTTCGCGCTCTATAAAACACAAAAATAAAATAAATAAATGTTAATCAAGTTCTTACCATACTTATTTAGTTTACATTCCAGTGCTCTGACTCCGGTTGTGCTACAATTTAATCTCGATTTCTTTCATCCTCATTGTTTGCTTGAGTAGAGCGTGAGGAGGGAGTGGAAGCACAGGCACACTGTCTGCCAAATTTCAAGCTTATTTTCTTTGTGAGAGCATTCTATAAACTAATCACCAGTGAGAGCCAACTGCTTTAGCTAGGATAGCTGCTTTTGTGTTTTAAAATCTGCATAATCCAAGCCAATCCAAATTTCAATGGCAGGATTTTATTAATGACTTTTCTATATTGCCTAAGGCTCCATTAAGCAGTAAACCAAACCATTCCTCTCTGAAGAGTGATATAAATTGATCATTCAGCAAATAATAGTGTGTCAGGAATTGCAGTAAACTTGAGGTTCGTGTTTGGCGGACATCTGATTACTGGCTAGATGAAGCTAGGGCGCTCAGTGGTGGGGGGGTCACACAGCTTTGACTCAAAACAGACAGTTCTGGGAACATACGTACAACTAAGGATTACTACCTCGCAACATCCGGTTCTTGTTGGGTATCTACTGGTTGTTAGTTCTCATCCTAGTTACGCTTTCCTCGCCTTTTTGTGGTCTGGTTTCACAGCTTTTTGCCAGCCAATTAGGTGAGAATCACCAGGAGAGGAGCTTTGTCTCCGTCCACTTATTGTGAGCCAGGAGTACAAGTTTGATTAGGCAGACGTTTTGTACTACCACAAACAAAGTGCTTGCTCTCCACACAGCTGTGAACATTTTGTTTATTTTTTTTAATGCGTGAGCTTTATCTTTCAGGGGCACACACATCACGTTTTAATGCTATGAAAGTGTCTTAGATAACAAGATAATTTATTGTGTTTTCTCTGGCAGCAGCACAGATGGGAGGAGGGCAGTCACCAACCTACATGGATGTTTAGGTCTGGCTTGTTGGTGCAACTGTCACCTTGTCTTTTAACCAAAACAAATATTATTGTACAGTTTTGTACTTCCACAAAGTACATCCATTCCCATGCTATCTACTTGTAATGCTTCCATTACCATACAAAAGTCTTTTAAAGCCAGTCCTATTGGCATTTTTCCCTATATGGTTCCCTTCACTAGTGTTAGTTGAGTAGAGGGTTCTCGCTGTTTGGTGATTCTGCTGTCTGTGCCCGCCTCGCCATTCCCTGGCTGTTTTCTGCAGGTCGCTAGCTTCCTTGACTTTTCCTGGTACCTATTTGAGCAGGGTACTGATCAGAATTGAAAATCGTAGGTAAACTATAGTTGTCTCTTTTATATGTATATCATAATTCCGTAAAGACAACCACTGGCCTCTGATATTGTCGTTTGTATTCTGAAATTAAAGCTAGAAAACACAGCAAAGGATAGTAATCACAGGAAGCAGTGTTCTGTTTTTCCCTTACTGCCTTTTCCCTTGAGGGATCATAGTGAACTATCCTATAGTATATTAGCACAGGTTATTGGAACCTGCAAGTGGACATTAGTGTTTTTTTTTCTTCGTGGAGTCTTTCTGTGCTGATACTTGATCTAATATCTAATTTTGACCACTGTTGGCGCTCCAGCACAAGTGGCAGATCGCCTCTTGCGGATCCGCAAGAGCCCCACCACCGAATGAGAACTTACTGGCACACTGATGAAATAAGGGCCCCTAATGATCTTCAGTCACGGGTTGCTGGGTGACCCTTCCTTTTGGGAGCTGGGCCCTTGCATGGTCTCACCTACCCCAGGCTTACTTGAGACCTGTGACTCGCCCATACCCTCACAACGAAAAATATGAACATGCAATGAAGGTCTTATTTACAAAGGTAGAAAACTGTGGCATCATTTCTTCAGCAATTTTCATAATCATACACTGGAATGCAGTACTAACTAGGAAGTCAGAATTGTAAAAGCTGCACCTGTCATGCCTAAGCAAATTAGTCTTGTAGCATGGCTAATAGCACTAATGTGTGTACTGTGGTGGTACTAAAGTGCCATAAATAAGCACTTCATCACGCATAGATTGATGGTGGTGCTGTTCTGCTCATCACTTAACAAGAGCTTGTTATTTTACTGACTGCAACTTTTGGTGATTTGTAGTGTGAAATATAGCCTCATGTGTAAGCTACATATTCCACTCTTGTGAGACATCTAGCCACCTATTGGTAAGTTTTAGTGAAGAGTTAATCTGGACACCACCAATAGCATTCAAATAGACAGTGTAAATGGAGGATTGACATGAGTGAACCCCCAATCTAATATTTTTAGAGGGACACCATCACAGTTTGCCTTTCCTTTCCTCTTTTCCTGCTCTTACTGTGTGAGGAAGACATCTCAGACAGAGACTCTGCAACTGTAGCAAGTAGGTCGAGTCGCAAACTAGACCTCGATGGCAGACAGAATCTTCTCTTTTGTGCTAATGAAATAGTGCTAGAATTTTAAAAATGTTAGTCCAGGAACCCATAAAAGGTCAAGGATGTGGTAGAGGAAAGGCGGTGGAGTCACGAATGGGGGAAGCTCGAAATGCAGAGTCTGACAGTCACCCAATACATTTATTTGAGAAATATCTGATGTGAAGAAACTAACAAGGACAAATGTGACAGCATATCTGTTCTACCTTACTTATTAAGACACCTACTGCAGAGATCTTTGTGTGCCAGTAATTATGAGAGGAGTATGATAACACTAAGACAAGTCTGTTGGTGAATGCAGCTCTGGGGGAGTTCTCTGTTTTTCCCAGTCACAGTTTTAACTCATAAAGTAGCATAGAGTACTAATGTGCATGCTTCAAAGCACCTTGTGTAACATGCAGATCACAGATTTGAATTTTATGAAGATAGGTAAGTGGGCTACTGCTTTTGACACCGAGATCATTTTGTTACTTCCAGTTCATAAGTTGCAATCCTTCTACTGTAGCACAAGTAACTATTTACCAGGATCAAGGAGCTGCATGTATACTTTGTCATGGATGTAGATCCTTATTTTTTTTCTCAATCTTTTGTTATTCTTTTATTGCAAAGAAGGGCTCCTCTGGAAATTAAGAGAGTCTTGTTAGTACAGACAACCCCAATCACTCCAATATTTTTTTTTTATCCTGACTTTGTGTTTCTCCTGAATTTTCACTCTAAACATATAATGTCTACAAGTATATATGATATTTAATTCCTACACCTTTTAACTCTCATTGTTAAGGAACATTTCCTGTACATTAATTTACATACTTGTATGATTTATTGTATGTGTGCGTTATGTTAATCGCTCTGACACCGTACACTGGTATGAGCTGTGCAGTAAAAGAACGAAATGAAAAATAAATTAGTAGTTGCCATTTAAATCATTTTCAGTGTATTCATTGTAATTAATCATACAAACAGATAAATATTGCATTCTTAGAGTCCATGCACATCTCTTACATAGTCAGTTGAGCAAAGTCAAAAACCTGCCACCAAGTCAACGTTTCTATAAAAAGTACTTGTGAAGTGATAAGTTATGTTCCTTTGTTTCTTCCCATTGCAGAGGATCTAGGTGTTAGGCTCCAGATGGTTTCCAGCCAGGATGATACTTAAACAAAAGAAAGGCTGATGGCCCTTTAATTCAGGCATTTGTTTCTGCCCGGCTGGAAGTGAGAATAAGAAAGCCCCCTCAGCGCCTGCAGGTTGCTGCACTGAACAGAATGCAGACAGGCGTGGGCGCTGCTGAAATGCATCCTATTGTCGAAAATTTACATAATATCAAATTCAGCGTATTTCCCTGGGTCAGCCGGATCTCAGATCTTGCCCAGAAATAGCTGATGAAACGGGAATCCGGTGCGATCCCCCTACTTTCCAGCACTGGTCGAAAGATAAGAGTGCCCCTTGCTGTATGGCAGCCGTCCCCTAACCCAAGCATGACAACTCATTTGCCTTTTGCCCCTTTGCTGCTTGGCCAGCTGTGCGCTTGCCTTATTGGCAACAGTGCATGCTGGAGAGTCTACAAGAGCCATCATTCAAGAAAGTACATTGCTCTTGAGACTATCACTGAGTAGGCTGTCTACGCCCCTGCATATGCCCTTGGAATATAGGGAGGTTCTTCTCCCCACCCACACCTGGCCCGTAAGTTGCCAGAAGGTTTTGGTTTGACTGCACTTTGTTGTTATTTTTTTTTTTAAACTTAAATTGTGTGAGGTACGGGCCTCTCAGTCCATAGGGTGAAACGGAGACCTGTGATTTAATTTCCTCTGACGTCACCTCTAATGGCACACACAGAATGTTGTGTATTTAATCCCTAACCTTACACTTTGACGACTTGTGCCCTCTATATGTCGCAATAAACCCAGTCTGGCGAGGTCGATATTCGTTGATTGTTTGGTTCAGAATATAGTATGGGGAATGCATTTCTGTTTCAGTGGTGCCAAACTAACACACCGAGGTCGCTTGCTGCCCAGTGCAAGCACGAGTGTTCGTTCATTGGACTCCAAAGGGGCCGAGGGCTCTCTGGCTTTAGAAGACAGAGCTGGGTTGTTAAGCAGCAGCATTCTTTCCGGCAGCAGCAGTCTCGCACATGACTCTAATCTGTTCCCAAGCCACGCTTCCTCCACTTCCTGGCATGCACACAGCAGTAGCTGTCTGAATCAAATCCTTCTAATCCTGTGTATTTAAATGTTTGAAATGATTTCTGCCAGCATGGCACGCGGTTTGTGGTGGCTGCAAGTGGATAGGAGCACATGCCAGGCCAATTAGCGGAGTGTGGCAGCTCATCCTGGGCCTTGTATACTGTACCCTATTCACAAAAGTAGTTTGGGGACTGGACGTCCAGAGGAATACTCTTTCTCTCCATTTTCAACCGCTTATCTTCTTTCTTTTTTTAGGCCTCTGTTTAGAAAAGCTGTCAAGTTCATCTCCCGCCATCAACCAGAATGTGGACCGCGACCAAGAAATCATTATGTGCTATGAGAAGGCGGGGGACATTGCGATGCTCTACCTGCAGGATATTGAGAAGGTGAGTGGGCTTACACAAAACCATGCATAAAATCTAACCATGATTTGTCATGGCAATTTTCATGAAATAACAATTTCGTATATTTATTAATGAAAACTCGGGGCCATTTGGCTTTTAGGACATTTGGCAATGAGTCCACTAAGTCAATTTTCAAATTAGGTGCAATGCCAAAGCAAGGTCACAGGTTTGTTCAGGGTAACAGGTGAAGCATGAACCAATATTCGGCGTTCAGTATGTTTGTAACAGATTGAACTAGATATAGGTGTTGTTTATTGTACATAATGGATTAAACAAGTACAGAATTGCACAGGAGTTATTTTTGAGTGGCACTCGGTGGAATCGCATAGTGTATACAGAGAATAGACTCTGCAGTGAACCAGTGCAACACATAGACGTCTTTCCCCCAGCACATGCTTGCCGCAGAACTGGGAGGCAATTCATCTTTGGGCCTGGTCTACAGTCTCACTGTCAGACTCTCAGGATTGCCTCTTGCAGTCTCCACCAATGTGCAGCATTAAAACTGTTCCCAACACGTGCAGACTGTACCTTCCCACAGTCATTGGACGCCATCTTGAATCTCATATGGGTCACAAATGAAGCAACTACACCTCTAAATTCAGGAAGCCAGAAGGTCCTCCACAAGTAATTAACAAGATAGGGGTGCGTCACACATTTCCCTACAAAAATTACCCTCCAAAGATTCTCCTTCTCTGGAACCTCCACAACCATCAACCCAGCACAAGAATTTGCTCTTAAGCAACAGAGATGAGTGGCCTCTCTTCATGGCAATGTTCCATGCCTCCATTATGGGCACATTTCTAACAGCAATGAGCATTATGACTTTCTATTACACATAAGAACATAAACCACGTTTACATGAGCAAGATAAGAGAGTAGTGTGGGTGAGAACCACAACAGCCATATGAAAGCCTTGATTTTGGGAAGAGTGAGAAGATGGGTTAGGATATACATTAATAGGGTCTACTTACTACCGGGATTTTATCCTATCTCTGTTCCAAAATACAACAGTTGGTTATACAGGTTTGTTTAAAAGGTTTTGTACCCTGTTTTCATAAGCTCATTCAAAGCTTACTTGAAGTATTATCCCAAGTACCTGTGTCACTAGTCCTAACCTCTGAACCATCAGTGGCTGCATTTTATGAACAACTTATTGCGCAATGCCATATACAGATGGACGATGGAACACAATATTCAACATTTCAATTTGTGCATGATGACTAAGAGATTTATGGCTGTAGCCCCTTCTCTTTCTGGAGTGTATCCCATTCTCTGATTAAAATATTTCTAAGGCTTAACTGAATGACTAGTCCTAAATCCTGTAGCCTTATTAGCCCCCTAGGCATGTGCTTTCTGTGTTGTGTGCATGAGGGGCATCCCTTGTTTTCTTTCCTGTTGTCCCTGCCATTTGGCATCCAAGTGATTTGGATAGAACAATACCACCCCCTATTGTCCTCACGCCCTCAGTACTATAGCCGTGTCATAAATTGCTTGTGTACCTACCGGCTTGACTGAGACTTTTTTTGTGCACCACTGTAGCTCAACTTCTAACCATTGCTTTTCCAGTATGCGGCACTAATGTTAGGACTTATTTTGCAGGTTCGACCTGTGACCTGGTGGGCCACTTAAATTGCCCACTGAGTGTGCCTGATTGTCCTTTTAAAAAACTGCTGGGGGGCGAGGCCAAGATGGCGAGCGGGTAAGACGTGTGCTGCTTCGTCTCCCCGCCCGCCGCTGCCCAGCTCGGCCCCGGGTCTGATGCTTGCCCCCATCTAGAGCGCCTGGGGAGTGGTGGCTGAGCCCCCCAGCCTTATCGTCGCCTCGTACCTGTGTTTGGGTGGCTGGGGGCGAACATATGATGCCCGTCGGAATCCTCTTAGCAGAGCGGCCAAGATGGCAGCCAGACCCCGCGCGTAGCTGGCTCTCGGCGGGCGGAGCGGCTGCGCTGGCCCTTCCGAAGTCCGGGTGTCTTGACGGTGACGGCGGCTGTTGCTGGTGGTGCCCCCGGGGTGAGCTGCTGCCGGTGTTGGAGGTGGTCCCCCCGCAATCACAGCCTGAGCTTCAGGGTGGAGGAGAGCTGTGGCCTGGTTCGGCGCGGCCGACGTGGAGAGCTGCTGAGCGCTGCTGGTGCGGAGAGAGTGGCGGCGCGGGAGCCCTGTGCCGAATCTGAGCATCGGAGGCCGAGTCCTGAGGTTTGGACGAGCCGGGGGATGCGGGGGAGGCCCGGGACCTGTGGGGGCCTCCCGAGCTACTTCTTCGGCTGCCGAGGGTGCGAGCAGGCGGAGTACCAGGGCTGGCGGCGTCTCTGGTGAGTGGCCTACTACACAGGGGCTGGCGTGAAAAAGCCTGGGGAACTCCCTTCTCCTCGGGTCTGCCTGGCTGGTGAAGAGGCAGTTGGAGGGCATCGGGCCTATGTGGCCTTCCGGGGGGTCTCGGCCAGAGTGACTCGGCTGGCTTTTGGGGGGTGGAGGTGGCGCTCCGGAGGTCCTCGCCCCCTTGGTTCCCCCTGGAGTGCTTTATGTGGTGGAGCAGACTGACCCATCTTGCCTGCCTGGGCCTTCTATCCCATAGAGGACCGGCGGTGGCTGCGGGGTGGCCCTCGGCTTGATTCTTTTCCCCCGCGCTTCATGGTGTGGCGGCAATTCTGGACTTTTATAGCAGCGAGTGGAGGGCGACCTTGAGCGTGGGGTCTGCGTCCTGCCTCTCTGGTTCACCTCTTCCTTGGTAAGGAGAGGCCTGGTGATCCGGCTGTCCACCTCGTGGGGTGGCTGAGGGAGGCTGTGTTTCCTGGGGTGCCTCTCTGGGTTAAGTTGCCCTCTGCGCCCAGCCCCTGGGACTTGCTTGAGCAGGGCCTTAGTTCCTGTCGTCCCTCTGCTAGGGTGACAATATGTCCATTCAAAGGGGGCGGAAGGAGCGGACCTTGAAGGAGATGCTTACTAAGGGGTCCCACGCTAACGCAGTTCCCGATGGGGAAGACACCCCCATCACCAAATCCTTCCTGGAGTCCCTCTTCAATACGCTTCGCGAAGACTTTCATACTCTAAAGAGCGAAGTAGCGGAAGAGGTGCGGGAGTTGCGGAGGGAGGTGGATACCCTCGGAGATCGGGTGGCAGCTATCGAGGACCAGGAGCAGGCTAAGGACGAGGAAGTCACTCAGTTGCAACAGGAGGTAATCCGCTTGAGGGAGCAGCAGATGGACTTGCAGTCACATGCCGAGGACCTTGAAAACCGCTCCCAGCGGAACAACATTCGCGTTCGGGGGGTACAATCGGGAGCAGAAGGGTCCGATATCACTGCTTTTCTGCAGGGGCTGTTCCGCAACATTTTGGGAGCACCCCCCCCGTAGCCACTGACACTTCCCCTTCCGGACCCCCGTCAGGACGCTGGGGCCTGGCGGGTGTGGCGGTGCGGAGGGGGCCGGAGGGTGGGGGGGCGACGGGCCTGTTGGTATTGCCCTTGCCGTGAGATGCCCCGGTTTGTCTTGCTTTTCCACAAGCACATATTTGGTCATGGTGTGCGCGGGACTATTTGGGGGGGGGTTTGTTCTGGGTGTTGGGGTTGGGGGCAGTGGGGGGGCTGGTGTGCTTAGGGGGGGTGTTTCTGTTTTCCAAGTGTGGTATGGGGGATTCGTTGGTGTGGGAGGTCCTGGGTTTTTCTATCCCCTAGCTAGCTCCGTAGGCCTAGGCATGCGCTGCTCCATTGCCCACCCATGCAGGACGCTGAATTAACTATTCTCACGCTTAATGTTAAGGGCCTTAATGGCCCTAACAAGAGGCGGGCTATCTTATCCTATTTTGAGAATGCCAGGGCGGACATCTGCCTGCTGCAGGAGACGCACTTGCTGGCCCGGGTCTGGCATAGGTTGAAGTCTAGAGTGTTTCCCTATCAGTATCTCTCCTCTATGGCTGATAAAAAGGCGGGGTGGCGATTTTGGTGGCGAGGAAGTTTCGGTGGACGGTGGGAGACAAAGTGGCGGAGCTTCAGGGGCGCTTGCTGGCCTACCGTTTTTGGATTGAAGGCCTCACCACTTGGAAGTCAGTCGGGTCGTTGATGACGCGGGAATTGCGCGGGCCTTTCGGGACTTCTATGTGACGCGTTGGATGCACCCATACGCATTGAAGAGGTAGTGGGGGCTATTTCCCGCCTTAAACCCTTGAAGGCCCCGGGCCCGGATGGCTTTTCGGCCGGGTTTTATAAGCTGTTCTGCACCGTTCTGGTTCCCGTTCTCACTTGACTCTTTAATTTTTTCACGGGTCCCGGTACGATCCCCTCAGAGATGCTGTTGGCCTCTGTAGTGGTCCTACCTAAACCAAGAAAGGACGCCTCTGTATGCGGCTCCTACCGACCCATTTCCTTGCTTAACGTTGATCTCAAGCTGTTCACAGAGGTCTTGGCGGCGTGCCTGGGACCATTGATGCCGGGCATAATTGATCCAGATCAGTCGGGCTTTATTCAAGCCCGGCAATGTAGTGACAATACTAAACGGATCTTCCATCTCATAGATAAGGCCCATCGCACTAACATGTACGCTCTTCTCTTGTCGGTGGACGCCGAGAAGGCGTTCGATCGGCTGGATTGGCGCTTCTTGGATAGAACTGTGTCCCACTTTGGCTTCGGGGACCGGTTCCGGGCGTGGATTTCGAGTTGCTACACCTCTCCCAGAGCAGTGATTAGGGTGAACGGGGTCACTTCCATGCGATACAACGGAGAACAAGGCAGGGGTGCCCGTTGTCCCTCCTTCTTTTTGCGTTGTATGTTGAGCCACTGGCGCAGAGGATCAGGGACAACCCGGACATAAAGGGGATGACATTTGGGGGAGAGCGGCACGCGGTTAGTTTATACGCCGATGATATCATTGCTTCCTTGGAGCTGGCGGGTTCAGTCCCTGCCTTCTTGCAGGAATTGGAGAAGTTTGGTCGGGTTTCGGGCCTACGGGTTAACATTGGGAAGTCCTCAATCCCTTGGTTTCTGGAGGGGGGCCGGACTCCTCGGGGTCCCTGGACGATATGCGGGCATACCCGTTTACCCTTCCATCCCCTATTTAGTCATAGAACTCGCGGTGTCAGTATCCCATACGGTTCAGCTTAATTAGTCAACATTTTTACAACGCACTATCTGGGATCTGAATGCTTGGAAGCTGGGCAGGGTGGCTGCGGTTAAGATGTCGCTTCCGCCCCGTGCTTTGTACCTTTTTCAAACCATTCCGGTCTGGCCGCCCCCAGGCGTATTGACTACCCTGCAGAGCGCTATTAATCAATTTATATGGGGGGGGGAAAGAGGCCTCGGCTCCGCAAGAACTTGGGCTATCTGAAGCCCGATGAGGGGGGCCTGGGCATCCCTAATGTTCTAACATACTTCCGCGCGGCGTAATTGCTCTATTTAGTTGAATGGAAGCGTCCGGAATTTGAGAAAAGCTGGCTTTTTCAGGACAGGTCCATAGCTCGAATGGATCTCTGGAAGGTCCCCTTTCTTCGTCGGTCTCATAGACCTCCCGGCCTTCGGGTTTCCCCGGTCACGAAGAGCTTGCTGCGAGTGTGGGACGGCGTTGCAGTACGGCAGGGGTTGACGACCTTCCCTTCTCCTATGACTCCACTCTTTGATAATCAAGAGTTTTCTCCAGGAGTAGACGCTCGGGCTTTTTCGGCCTGGAGGGCATCAGAGTGCCGGACGGCGGGTCACCTTTTTGATTTAGAGCGCATTCTCCCCTTTCCGGAGCTCAAACGCGTTTATGGACTTCCGGATTCCGAGCGTTTTCGTTACTTTCAGCTCAGGCATTGGCTCTTACATGCGGATATTCGCTCTCATGTTGCACGAACACTCACTAAGTTTGAGAAGTGGCTCTGTCTTAAAAATACAGACAAGGCAATGATCTCTGATATATATGATATGCTTAGGGAGGGGGCCCCTGCGGAGCCCACTGCGGGACAGTGAAGGTGGGAGAGGGAGTTGGGGCGACGGCTGACGGGCAAAGAATGGGCAGCCATTTACTATTGCGCGACTCATACAGCGCGTAACACAGCTAGCAGGGAGGCGGCAGTTAAGGTGGCCATGTATTGGCATTTGCCCCGGCCCGTCTGCATAGGGGGAACCCGGCGCGTAGCCCGTTGTGCTGGCGTGGCTGCGGGAAGGAAGGCACTATGGTACATATTCTATGGGAGTTTGGAGAGCTATAGGCCTACTGGAAGGAGGTGCTAGACGATGTCGATGCCCAATTTGACACTGAGATTCCGCGTTTCCCGGCTTATGTGATATTGGGTCTGCCCAATCCCCTTATCTATCCACTTAAGTCTAGGCGGGGCAGACTTATGGGGATAGCTCTAGGAGCTGCTACGCAGAACATTCATCGCACTGGGGTTCCCCGCGGAAACCAACACTACTGGGGTAGCTACATAAACTGTGGCATGTCCTGGGAATGGAGCGAATACAGGCCTCTCTTTCCGACACTATGGCTGGCTTTGTTGATGCTTGGCAACCCCTGCTGGCTTTATTATCGAAGGAAATGAATGAGATTACATGTCCTAAATATCTTCGACTCCTTCGGCTTGCCAGCTTGGCCCCTGCGCCATAACCTGCGGAGGTCCATGTGGGGCCTGCCCGGCCACTGTGCCTCGTCTTGGTACATTGGGAAAACACACCATTTCGGGGTGGGAAAGGGTGTTGGGGTTTGGAGGTGGGGAGGGGAGGGGTGGTTTGTTCTTTTTCTAATGGCTTTATTGCTTTCTCCCTCATTGTTGTCTGCGACGTACTGCCTCACGCAGGGGAGGGAATTCTTGATGGCATTTATTGGATTTCCTGATTTTGTTTTGCAAGCGGGGGCTTATCGTTGAGCGGAAATGCATGACCAGCATCTATGTCCCTTACAGGATTGTTTGTATTCCTTTTGCCGCAATTGCCAATAAAACAAAGTTAAACCTAAAAAACTGCTGAGGAATCTCCTGCTGCTAATTGTGAGTTTCTTTACAGCTTTGCCACCACTTGCCCGCTATATTTTAAGCAGGAGGAACATGCCATATATTGAGGTTCCAGATCCTCAGACTTGACTGTCATCTACGTCTGTGGCAGGTCCCTCACCAAAAGAGGAAATAACCAATTGCAAACTTATTGACGAAAATGGGGAAAAAATCATATGCAGTTATAGAGAAAACTTGGTCTGGAAATAAACTAGTCATCAATGTAATTTCAAGCTAGCTCCATTAGCATAGCAGTAAAGGCTCAGTGAAAGGACTGGTAGAACACCTGATGTGACTATTATCATTTTTAACATGTTATGATCCTTAAAAACCTTTTCAGAAACACAGAGGAGCTTCTGGTGCATGCAGAGGGCTGGAAGCAACTGTGGGCAGACCACACCCCTGCATTGGAGAGTGTTTCCATATGTGCTGGCCCACACAGAAATATTGCACTTGAAGGTCAAAAATCAACGTATAAATTTAAAAAGCACCAGAGAAAACACCCTCTAGACACTGTGTAGCATACTGATTTATTTCACTAAAAGATAATTGTATACGCTGTATCTGCAATAAATAGGAAACTGAGAATTTATTGTATCAGCACAGTGATCGCCCAGCAGTTTGCAGTTGGAGCACTAACAACTGACCCAGCTCAAATCAGTTGTCAGCATTTTACAGCAGCAGCTGGCAGTTGCTATATCAGAAACGTTAAGGAGCCAGAAGCACATACATTTCAGCGAAACAATATAATACACCCCTTCCACTTGATAATGCACAACCAAAGTGGAAAAATGATAAGAAAGCTTCATACAAAAACGTAAAGAAAAACTATAATAATACAAGTTGGAAATATTACTCGGAGAGATTTATATACAATTCTTGAGCCTCGTTGATGGGGCGCTATTATTTTCCTTAAGGTTGACCCTGTAGCCAATGGATTCTCCACTGTTGTCTTCGCCTGTAGAAGGCACAACCAGCTGTTCATATTATCAATTAACCTGTGCAATACCCCATTCTCGTTCATCAGTGATTTGTGGACCAACAGCTTTGCTCTGGGCCCCAGTTCACACCTGCTTCACACTCTTACTAGATAGCTCTCCCAGGAACTCAAATTAAGTACATCGGAATGCCCACCCTTGCATTTGACCACTTTTCTATCATTCCAAACCCTTCCATCTTGAGTAATTGCACTCCTTGAGTTGACTTTCACAAGTCTTATCTGTTTCCCAACCTTGGAAATCTATTTGAAAATCAAACTAGATCTTAAAATTCTAACCCAGTCTCTCACCACAACATCTGAGACAACCACCTTCCACCTTCAATCATACACACCCTGTGTCTCACCTTGCTTAATTGCTACTTTTTCTTCAAAATCTTTATAATCCACATCTACCTTTAATTTACTACTGATTCTCCTCTTAATCCACCACAAGCATAGCTTAGAAATGGTGGCCCACTTAACAGACTGAAAGGGCTCACCTTGGTGGTGGTGTGACGTAGTAGAGCCATAATTTGTCTTCTGTGACGTCCGTCAAACCCTACCACAAGAGCGTGCCCGAACCAGGCTGCCCTTTAGAACTCTATTAAACTTCGTAACTTGTGACTTTGATTGAGCGTTGTATAAAGCATTCTTGAAATGACACATGTGGCACATACTGAGAATCCTTCCATATCATGCAATACCAGCTGAGGCCCATTGTCTTAAATCACTGTTTCTGCATACCTCTCCCTGGTGAATATCTCCTTCAAAAAACTCAGTGACGGATGTGATGCTTATATGTGGAGGAAACTTGACATTTGGCAAATTGATTGATAATCAGTCAACAACAAGACATAAAAGGCCTTGATAAATTAAATGTAGAAAGGACCTGAAACATCAAATGCCATTTTCTCCCACGGATGCTTTGACCATACCACTGGAGTCAGTGGTGCAAGTGAAACCTTCAGCATTTCGCCACTGGCACAAACTACACACTCTCTGACCTACATATCTACCATTCTATCTAATCCTGGCCACCAGAAATTTGTTCTAATTAACAGTGTGCCAGTGAAGCCTTAATGAGCTAACTCCAAAATCCTTTCCCGAAGCTGAAGCTGTTGCATGCACTTTTTCTTCTTAAAGAACAAATTATCTTCCACCTCCAGTTCCTCCAAGACTTACCAGAACGTAAGTGCATCAAATCTCAATTCTTTAGGATTCGGCTACCATCTCTGCTCAAATATCTTAATAGAATTCAAGAACTGATTATTCTCTTGACCCAAAACCCATTCAATTTTACTAATGCCTTCAAATGTTCCTGAGATAAATTATATCACTGTGGCAATGATATCCAAGTAACTGCATGTTAATTCACTGCTCTCCTCAGAGTCATATGGCAGAATGCCTACCAGAGGTTTATGATCCGGCCTTTTGGACAAAATGGCTTTCCCACAAAATGGCTCTATTGCCTACTCGCACAGTAAAATATATTTGTCCATTACCGCATGTCTCCTTTCTGTATTGCAAAGGTCCTAGAAGCAAATGCCACATTCCACGAATTTGTGACAACACTCATCCAATGCCATACATAGTGGCACCCACAATGACAATGCATTTCTTTACTGCACAGAATCATTTAAGTGTGGAAATGCAAGCATTTTCCCTATTGATCAAAAGTTTCTTGCTTTCTCATGCCACACAAGATCCAAATTTTTCTCTCAGTGGCTCCATCTTCTCTGTATAGTTTATGACAGACTTGTTGCGATACTCACAGAGTCCCGCAAAAGACAGCATTTTCCTCTATTATCAGGTACTGGAGCTTTCAAGGTTGCTTCCACAAGAGATTTTTTGGGACCCCGTCTGTCATCAGACTGAGTATTACCCACATATCCCACTCAGACACAAAATAATTAGCATTCGTTCCCTTCAACATTAGCCCACTCTCTTCAAGTCTTCCACACACTTCTCTGTCTTGATACAAATTGCCCTCTGGAAAACAGCAGCTGCAGAGGCTAATCCAAACAGCATTTTCCTAAATTCGTATTGGTCTTGTGATGTCAGAAAGCAGTCAAAGGCCTGGACACCGGGTCAATACTCTCTGGTGTTAAACAGAAAACAAGTCTAATGTGGATAACTCAGTGTCTCTTTTGAATTGGGTAGCAATGAACCACTATAGTGGTACTGAGAGTCCTAAAATCCACACATACTCTCAATCTTTTCTCAGGCCAAAAAAATTAGAGACCTTTTACTAGGATTCAGTTTCCTTGCATGACACGTGTCTCCAACATCTTAAACTTCTGTCACACATTTATTGGTACTCCTCTTGACCTTTGTTTAACCGGCTGTGCCATTTTGCATAGTCATACTTTGGGAAAAACCTTTTCGTTCACTCAATTTATCTGAAAACGTCAGAAACTTGTTTCACAATCCAGTCTTTCCCCACTTGTTGATATAGCACCAAGACTTGTTTGCTCCGGGGATTCAAAATGATGCCTAGATTTCATTGATCTTTCCATCCTAAAACATTTATACCTTCAACTGCCACATACATTTTTATTCCCACTCCTCCACCTTTGAATTTTAGACTGTCTTTACTATATACGATAATGTCTCTACTGCTCCCATCAAACCCGTTGTGTACTTTATCAGATTGCTCCTTTAATAGCTTACAGTTATGAAGGGGCATCGAGAACCTAAGTCTGCCCTTAGCTGTACAGTTCTACCTAACATCACTAGATGACACTTTATTAGACCCTTCCCTTCTACCTCACAGTTTTAGGCTTTCACTTCAGTCAAAGCCAAAATATCACCCTTAATTTCACTTGCATCTTGTTTACACTTATACCTATAACCCACTTATATCTCTCATTTACTCACACAAGCCAGTTCATCACTACCAATGGCACTCCCTCCTCCATATAGACATCATCAACTTTTTAGATTGTTTCATCACCTTGGCTTGAGCGATAGCATCTGGAAGTTTTAAATCTCCCAGAATCTACAGCAGTTCCTGGATTTCTTTTGTTTCCGATATGCATAAGGATTTAGGTTCTTATTGATTCATCATAGCTCCAAAAATAGAAGACACAGATAAAGCCCTTAAAGCAGTGACATTCATCAGAGGACTCTGCATCCCTATGAGCTTGTGTATAAAATTGTAACCTGACCAAAGTTAAGCTGGATGATGTTTTAAATCTGGTATTCTTTCTCAGCAATGCTTCATCAAACTCATTAAAGTCCCTTTGATCTTCTTGTGGAAAACCTGTGGTAAAGTGTTGAAGTACCTGTTCCACCGAATCAAGGCAATGTACGGAAATATTTTCCCACCTTATTATTGACATCTTGTCTCCTGCAATACCCGTAATGTATGTAAGGGACAGGATGTGGTGCAACAGGCAGAGCTGCTGCACTAGATCCTGTGATTCTGTGCGAATCACTTCATCACCCCATGCCCATGGACAGTGCCAGGATACCCTCACGGGTAATAAGCTGCACTATTTAAATCTACAATCTTTAACTTCAAACTATATCCGAAACTCCTCCTTTCATCTATCCCGTGGGATTGGAGGTCCCCTTTGGCATGAAGAAAACTGCCTTTTTAATTATTAATGAGAGTAAACAACACTTTCCTAAAAGTATCAATTAATCCTGGTGCATATGAAGACAAGACGATGAATTGCGGACTACAGATCCTAATGTCAGGGAATGCTAGAGCGAAAGCACAACTAAATGGGAAATGAACCAACAATACCTCACATGGATTTAGTTCTGTTATACACCAAGTGCTTTCCTAGGCTACAGATACCCCTATATGTTGTAAAGTTTAGCGCATTGTGTAGATTGTACGCTACGGGTATCCTTGTATTGTAGATTGTGTGCATGTGCACTCCTCAGATTCACAAAGGATTTCCACAGTAGAATTTGCTTGGGATGTGCATACGTTTGACATGCGCTGGCCGAGTCTGTCCTTACTTTTGATTATGTGCAGAACATGTGACCATACAGGCCAGCCAAACTTTTCCCTGGTTGTGGACAATGAACCTCAACCGTGAACTCTGACAGTGCGTGAAGGAAGAGCGTTGACCGTTCAATGTCCTCTCCACAGGTGGGCAGTACCAGTAGTATCCAAAATCTATTTTAAATAAAATTAATCTGACTCCAAAATTCACCCGCCATCGTAGACAAGGAGCATTCTGTGTATTTCAGTACAAGCTGTGAATGTCGTTGGGCCTTGTAGGTCTTCTAATGTTTTCGTTCATGTTGTTAAGACTGTCCAAAGATTATTGATGGTGTCAGCCTGTTCTTCTCAGTAGACCTGGAGGGTGATGTTGACAAAAAATCAGTTAAAACTCCAGTGTTGTTTTGCAGCCTGTGACTACGGATCCAGCAGTCCGTACCACACCTGTGCTGAATCAGGGCAGAAAAGTTTCGCTGCAACTTGTCGCACATGTAATAAGTTGCATTGGTGATAATAGGAAATGGAGCTTATATTGTATCAGCACAGTGCCCGCACATCCGCGTCCTGCATGAGCGCTAACAATTGGCTCAGCTCAGCTGTCAACATTCCACTGAAGCTGCCAGGTCCGAATGTTAGAGAGACAGAAGCACTTACAGTACAACATAACACAAATGCACTTTGGGGACAGTTAGAAATAATACTGTGGAAAAATAGGATTGTCGCAAATGATCAATCTTTTGTAATTCATTCACAGACTGTTAAATAGCTGTATAAAAATATGATATGTGCCTGGGATGTAGTAGAGAAATGCAGTAGACATATGTAACCTTAAATGGATATAAAAGACGGTACAAGATGTAAACGTTGTTGCGATGCAAATGGAAAAAGAAACTCAATAAAGTATGTTTAAAAAAAATAATAATAACACAAATGCACTTTTCATATCAAGTAAGAGTAAATATGTGGTGTAGAGAATCTAAATTGCTAATCTATTTAGCTTCAATGTGGAGCCCCTCTACCCCATTTTCACTGGTACTATCTAATGTTGCCTTTCCCTGAAACCAGCCCTGTCCTCTTTAAATATTATTGCATGTAACCCCTGAAATGTGGAATCACTGTCCAAGTTTGAATTTTCTCCTGTTTGAAATCTCTAGGTAGGACTTGGAACCAGTGTTCTCAATGGCAACAGTTATCATCAGTATTTATTTCTGTATAAGACAAGGCTATCACTTTGTGTAAACTGTGTTGCCCATGTACCATTTAACAGCTAACCAATAACTTGCATTTTTAGAGCATTTACTCTATATTCTGTAACAGTTTTGTTGGTGCTCTCTCTCCTTGTCTGAGTTGACGTTGAAAGTTTAAGCTCTATAGTAAAAATGCAATAATAACCTACACCTCAGATTTGTAAAGCATCACCCATCAAGAGGGATGGCATGTTACTAGATTGGTATTGGCCTTGTGATGTCAGAAAGCAGTCAAAGGCCTGGACACCAGGTCAATACTCTCTGATGTTTAACAGAAAACAAGTCTAATGTGGATAACGCAGTGTCTCTGCTTTAGATCACAACTTCCGACTGCCCTGTGCAGTAGCAGCTGCTGCCTGGCGAGGGTGGTGGGACGGGCGGAGGTTAATTAAAAAAACAAAAAAACACTTGCCTTAGAACGGCAGGCCAGCCGCTGCCTCCCCTGTGTCCTCTTCATTTTCTGGTCCCCAGTCCTGCAGGAGCAGTAAGCACCCGGCACACAGGCTCCCCTGAGCCAATCACAGTGCTGCAATGCAGAATTGTGATTGGTCTGAGCGCCGTGTATCGGCGCTCAGACTCGAACAGGGAGCTTGTGCATGTTCCTAACCAGGCTGTGTAATGCAGCCTGGTAGGAACATGCAAAGTGCACATGAACTATTTGGTCCGCCCAAGTGGGCCTGCCAAACAGTTCATGTGCATTTTGGGAATGCAAACCACTCCTCCCCTGCCCTGGCCGGCCCCGCCCCACCCCACACTGCACACAGGCCACTGCCTGCATGCAACAGGAAAAATAAATGACAATAACTATTAGTTATTGTCATTTTATATTTCCTTTTTGCGCGGTAGGGCAACACGGAGGAGCCGCCACTGGCCAAGTGTCCACCAAAACATTCATTCTGCTTAAAGGGGGCATTGGTTGCATGTCAGTAAATATATCAACTTCCACACAAAAGTATTAGATGTCAATCAAAAGAGTAATACAACTTTTCAGTCTCAAAAAGGCGACGTGGAGGGCGTTTATAGTTGGATGGTAACATGGCACCTATCAGGAAACTGTTTACGGAATGCCCAGTTTTAAAGGTGGGCCCTTTGCTATTATTTTAACTGGCATCCCTGCTTAACACGAGATTGCCATTTGAAACCATAGCAGTTCTAGACAGAAGTTTTTTTTAAACATTTTCCTTGGTTACAATGTATTTTTCTTGCAGTCTGTGTCCGAAGGCTCAGCGAATGCAGACTGCGAGAACAATACATTGTATCCCTAGCTTCCTTACAGGACGCTTTTGCACATGAGCGACTTGGCCCGCACAGTAAACCCACTGGGGATTCATCCGTCACTGGCCACCTAAAACCCAATGCACCTTTATGCAAAACTCTGTTGTAGGAAATGCTGGCCCCGATTACCTCTTCTTTTGAGATGCACACGTTTACCTTAAATTGGTGACCACTTTCCCAGGAGAGCAATCTGTTCCCAGGACCCTCCAAGTGGGAAACCTGTATGCAATGTAAACGGGTTGATGAGTCGCTGCCCTATGCTTTGAGACACTTTTGTGCTCTTCTTATGACCTCACATATTACTTCCCTCATGACATGTTCTATGACATCATTGATAACATGACTGCAACATCTGAAATTACATCATTGATGACAACACTGCATGGCGGGGGCACAAGTTATGGTTACTTTAGGGCACAAGTTATAGTTACTTGAGCTAACTGTAACTGGTGAATTGCAGTGTTTTTGTTCACCTCATTTAAAGTCCCTTTAACCTCATTTTTTTTGTCAATATAGATATAAATTCAATATACACATACACTCCCTGGGGTGTGACCAAACAACATGGCAGTCAAACGGTGCTCCCACCGATATAAAGAACACCCTGCATTTATCTATTCCTATTGGGGGTCATCTTTACACCCACACCACTGAAATGCTGCCAACAATGCCAAGATTGTGCCTCGGACCATGAAATCTGCCCTGAATCCCTGGTCATGTGGCGACTTGGTGAGGGTCTGCGGCCATGCGAGGCCTGGGTGCCCAATTGTCTGCAGCCCTGAGGTTCTATCCTCGAATGGAGAGACGCCGCAACCCTGACACAAGATTTTTCTCTGCAGTGACCCTACTATCAATGTGCAGGCAGTCAAGAGGACTCCCCACTATCTGTATCTGGGAGCAGCGGTCTAGGCCGGGACGAGGCCCTGATTGAGGCCTGTGGAGTATGCGGCCTAGATGCTTGGACCACACGTGGACTGAGTGCTGATCAGGGCGGCTTCCCTAACTCCCGCTGCCCCCCACCACCCCCCGCAGTGTCTCCGGCAGGTAAGCAAACTGCCTGTGAGCGTGCTGGCACTGCATGTGTGGGTGCTGCACCCATGCCGCTGATGAGTCTGTGACCAGAGGTCCCCTCAAGATGATGGTGAATGCCTGGGTCGCCCCGGGGAGGCTCTGATTTCGTTCTAGTGCCCCCCCTCTCCAGATCCACCCAATTCGAAGTGCTTGGTGGCTCTGGGGCCCTTGAGGAATGTATCGGGTGGCGGGGATCGGCTGTCCGGAGTGCCCATAGCGCTGCACCCTCCCCCCGTGATCTGCACTGTGTCCTCTGCACCGGCCAGCAGGACTAGCAAGATACTGGGCGCAACGTGGAGCCTTGAGCCACAAGGTGTTTTTTAGTCCATAGCTTCTTTTCTAGTTGCGGCACCCTCAGTGTGCCCTGACTCCGGGTCATGCACCCCTGTCTCCTTGTTTAATGGATTGTGGCCTCCTACCTGAGGTCTAGCTTGGGGGACAGGGACTTAGTGGAGACAGAACAATTCTGGACCACTGCTTGGGCTCACATTGATGCTGCCTGTCTGCTTGGCCTGATATATGGAGCGTGTTGGGGGTACTGCTGGTGCGGCTGCTGCCTAAACCTGATGGATGTGGTGCTGCCGGTCAGCTCCGCCTGAGAATGGCTCCACGGGGAGCACTACAGTAGACTATCCCTACACCAGCATAATTGGGGTGTGCTGCTGTGGTATGCGGTGTGTGATGATCGTACCCTCTACCTTCATGGAGGTGAGAAGCCCTGTTGCCTGTCCCATATTCGCTCCACCTGGCCGCCCTTATGGAGGTCAGGAAGCTAGACTGTTGAAGGTGGTGGGGCCCCCTCAGGGTAGCCTGCAGGTCCCAGGGGTAAGGAGGACGTGTTAGAAGGTGCAGATGACGAGCTCCTGAATTCAATATTGACTCTCCTGTCGCCATGGGGAAGCACAAGCTGATAAAACTTGCCCAATCTAACAAGATTGTGAACTATGCCCACACCATGCAGCCCGAGGGCTCACCAAGGACAGTTTGTAGAAGGGACCAGTGGGTGGAGATGAAGCGGTGACAAATCTTGCTCTAACGCTAACAGATCTAATGATGACGATACAAATCTCCAGGGCCAAACTGGTTACCAAAATAAATTCAGTCACATTGACATCACACTGCTTCGTGCTGATCTCTGGAAGGTTGTGGACCGGGTTACTACTGTGAAACAGAACATGGATGCCCTGCAGCAAGAAGTCTAGATCCTCCGTGGCACAGTATCCATCCTCCAGAAACTGACCGCACACCTTGATGAACGCATAAAGGATGCTCAGGGCAGATCCCCAAGAAACAACTTAAGATTTGTAAACTTCCCCGATACAGCCGAGGGGCAGTTGACTGAATTATTCCTTGAAGACTGGAATACCAATACATTGCTGCCTAAAAGATTTATGAAATCTTTCACCATAGAGAGGGCACATAGAGCTCTAGCCCTCCCACCAAAACCAGGTGCCCCTCCAATAGCCATGATTGCCTGTCTGTTCAATTTACAGGATCGAGACTCTATACTCCAGCATGTCGGGATACAGGGCCCTCTGCTGTTCGAAGGGAAACCCATTTCAATCTTTCCTGACTATACACAAAAAGTACAAGAACAGTGGAAACCTTTCATAACAGTAAAGAAACAAATGAAAGACTTGAACCTGATGTACAGCCTCATTTTCTCTGTGAAACTATGTGTTTCCCACGGCTAGAGAGTCCCCTTTTTCTTTTACCTGGGGAGGCCTGTTAGTGGCTGGACACTCTTGATAGGTATGCGAGCTGAGCCACTGGCAAAGGTGACTCTACGAGAGCGAGCACTCAGAGAAGATCCGCCTGCATCCGTTGACAGAATAGCCGTAGAAGTCTGGTGTGTTCAGGTGGCACCCTCTGCAACCCCGAGGTCTTCTCAGACTTAAGAGATTCCTTCCAGACGAGTCGAAGCAATCCTAGTACAGCCAGTGATAGCACAGATTTGGGTCAGCCAGACTGTAAGAACTAATGTACCTGACAGGCAGTGGGGCTACCAGAATGGTTGATGTGCTCCGAAGGATGAAAATGTTCTATGTCACAACTTTTTCTTTTTGGAGTAGTTCCTTATGGCCACTTTTAAGGCTCCCAGGACCCCAGGGTTAGCACTTAGTCAGGACTCACTCCAGCAGTGGCCACCTATACAGTTTAGTCAGGGTCCACTTGTTCAACTGGTCACTCCAGGAAAAGGTATCTTGCAGATTTTGATGTCCCTGCAGTCACCCAGGAGGTTAGCCAAATGACCCTTGAAGTCCACGTCTCAGTCCTAGATACAAGTGGATGCAGATCCAGCTCTCAGGTGTCCACTGAGGTAACAGACAACAGGCTTTTATTTTTTTTACGGAGTTTTATATATCGCGAACTTGACCCGAAGGTATTGGGTATCCGAGCGCTTTATATGAGCACCAGTTGCGTTACATCCTTCCTCGTCTGATCTTCCATAGGTCCTGGTGTGTTATGAGGAGCTAGGGTTGAGGACTTAATTTTATACAATTCAATAGACAGTGGGTGGAGGTGACTTCTGGAGAAGCAGCACTTATTTGTACTTTGTTTCTCATAGAACCAACTGCAGCCCAATACAGTAAAATTAGCTTTTGCTGGCTCGTCAATGGTGAACATGTCAGCCGTAAATTCTTACATGTTCCACATTTAAATTGGGTAACAAGGCTTACTTAGGAGTAACTTAATTAATATTTTAAAAAGAATTAAAATTAGGATTATTTTGATAGGCCTGCCTGGAAGGTTAAAGGCTGAATCTGTCACTCTACATATGTAGGCCTAAAGTCATGATTTCCTTGTCAACCTAGTGAATGGCTATATGCTAAAGTCCAGAACTGACAAATAACTTTCCTTGCCATTGGTATATTTTCCTCTACTATTTACCGTGATTTTACTGGACAGTTAAATGTGATAACTGGGGATTAGACAATTTTACTATGTTTTGGGGTCAGAGCACTTTGAGGACTGGAAAGCAGTGCCTCTGTGTGTAGAATTCCAAAACAAGTAATAATGGTTGTCTTCAAATTCAATTAGGGCATCTGCCAGTGGCCTAGTGTGTTCTTCAGTAGCAGCTAAAGACGTTTTGTTGATAAGACTATATATCCAAAATGCTCAGAGAAGCAGCTAACAAAGCAAACCTGCCAAGAGGTATGAAACCGAAGTAAAAACTATTGTTTCCAAGCTATTCCTCTAGGCATTTTCATCTAACAGAGGGATTGAGGTAGAGACTTACAAAGTCCTGGTCCAACAATAGATACTCCACATGCCTTAGTGCATCTGAATATATTCTTTGTGTGGGTAGTATTGAAATAGACATGCCATCCACATGCTCAGTCCTGGTGCATCCTTTGAAGGGGATCATTAATTTTTAGCAGAGGCTGTGGGGCATTTATAATACACATAGTCGGTAAAGAAAAGTGGTTTGTACTTGCAATGCGTAGATTTTTTTTAATAACAAAAACACAATACAGCGCCAGGACGCCGCGGTACCCACCGTTTAGTGGTAATGTAGTGGACGCTTTCAGCTTTCCCCCCGCCTAGGACGCCCCCCCCCCCTCTGGTATCCTTCCTATTTCCCCAATTTGTCTCAGTTTTCCCCCGGTTAGTTGACTGTATTGTGGGCACTCTTGGTCTCAGGGATGGTCCCGGGGGCCTCGCGCACCACTCTATCGCTGTCAAATCTGAAATGCCTTATTGCCGGCTTCTTACAGGCGCGAATCGCCTAATAGCGGTTAAGCCACCCCTTACCGGATAGGCCCCTGGTGAAAGACGCTGTGCTCCCATTGCCCTAGGCCCCCCGCCACTGCATGCTGGATGTGTGACCATGAGCGGCTGAAAGTGTGGTGAGAAGGGTGGGACTCCCGCCCGGAGATGGCTTGTTTGGGCGTTGCTTCTCTTCAGGGGGCGGGGGTGGCGGCGCAACTACAGTAACTATACGTCAGGCATATGAGGCACAAAGGGGTTTCAAATACCGATATCCTGCAACAAGCCGGTCCTACAACGGGGGATGTAGCCATCCTTTGAGCCTGTTGCTGGCCTACGGCAACCCTGCGATTGTCCGTTTCCGCTGGTATACCCTGGGGATGTCACTGGGTGGGGAGCTTCGGTGCTGAAGGACCTTGAGCATGGTAGACCTACAATTACAGCTATACCTGGGTCGTGGCATATATTCTTGATCGGTTGGGCCTTCGCCCTTTGTTAACTGAATGTGGTAGCTGCCGGCCCCTGAGGTTGTAGGCGAACAAGCTGTGTACTGCTACAGGAGTGCTCCTTTAAACTCAATAAAAAGTTGTATATAAAAAAACACAATACACACTCAAAGCAGGTGGTTCGTGTATTACGACAGGTCTCATTAATATCTGAAGGCGAAAACAAGTGTTTCTCTTTACTTTCTGTATAATGTTCCTAATTTATAACTTATTCTTTAACCTTTGTCAGCGGGAGAGTGTAGAGCTGTAACTGTATTTAAAAAGTTCAATCGCTGCGTTTTTCCTGTATTTAAGTATTTTATGCATTGATACATATTCAGTTGTCTGCTGCATAGTTTGCAGATTATGCAAAAAAATGTTGTTTCTGCATGACGTGTCAAACATTGCTAAAAGCCGCTGCATGCGGGTTCAGTGCAGCACAATGCACATTTTTACTGGACACCTTTTACCTGTTGATTGCTGTATCAAAGGTCGGAATTTTGCGTTCATTCTAATAATATCTCCAAGTGATGACAGAAAGTCACATTATCTCTACAAGGAAACAAAATTCTTACGGATTTAAATATAATAAAAAAAATGAGGAAAGAAGGAATTCTCGTTTGTCTACTTATCCAAAAACATGCTTACGTCACAGAATTAATTCTCAGCGCAGCTGATTGTTCTAGAGGACACTCCGAGTTCAAAAGATTTCCGAATATTTGGGTTCTCTTTTTAACTTCTGAAATCTTAAGTATTAAAGTGTTAGTAAGAAACTACTTACAATGCAATATGTAATACTCTTCTGAAAGGATGCTCTTTAATGGTGAACTTAAAGAGGCTCTACAGTTCAAAGACTGAGTAAATCAGGAATCCAATGGACGTTTGAAAATATTACAGGGACGCAGAAAATACAAGACACACCATTATTTACAGGGAATGTGTATTTTTTGCTGAACGCAACACGGCATGCATTTTACATAAATTGTTATAAACTGGGAAGCAGAAATGACTTGTTGGCATTGTTGTGGTTTCTTGCAGGCCAAGCATTACTTGTTGGAAAATAACATTTTAACTATATTGCTGAATGTGTACTGTTGTCAGTACACAGCAACAAGGGTGTAAAGGAGGTTCCGTTATCTGGGTGTAGGATATGTGGCATTCAGTGGCGTCCGAGGGGCAATGAAGGAAGCCACCAGGGTAGTTTTGAAGCTGTGAAAGATGGGATTAAAGTACAGTTGGGGCTGCAACAGAGCAGAGTACAACACTGAGGCTCTGAAAAGAGAGAAAATGTGCTTTGAGATATCTCCCATGACACCAGGACGTTTATGCTAATGCACTAGGTCTACTAAAGTTACCAGTTTACTAACCCGGAGACTTGCAGATGCATAGGACTTTGTTTCAGATTTGATGAACATGGTGTGGGTTGCTCCTTGGTAGCTCTCAATGTAAACGTTCAATTTATAAGAGCCTTGCCTGGAGAATCCAATGTGTAAACTATCTGGTTGTGCCCAAAGACTGAATCGTGAAACCAGCTAACTCCAGAATGTAGTTATTGTGTTGTGGACTCATACATCCTCCTTCCTTTGTTTGTGGAGCTGCAGGTAGCAGAGACTGAAAATGGGTGTGGGTCGGGATGAGGGTGGAAGGCAGAGACAAACGTGTCTTGTGTATATTGTTTGTTGCCTTGCCGGTTGTAGAGGATGTGGAACTCCTTTACAAACCAGCTCATAGTGTTAAACAGTTTTGTAATGTCAGCCAGATAAGCCTAAGCCCTGCTTCTTTACATTGGCTGTATTAGTAAATATTCAGTTCCAGTGCTCAGTTTAGGAATGCAGTTCAAAGGCCTTGCCCAGCTCCCAGGTGATTTTCACATAGCTGTGGAACTTCTTATTGGTGCTGTTCTGGGAGACCAGATGTTCACCTACTTTGGGGTTCTCACCAGAGCCCATGCCAGTCATTCTTGTTACATGACCCACACTATTATGTTCTGCTTTCTCTTTGGCAAGGATGTGTGTCACCTCTCCACTGATAATGTCAGTTACGGATTCAGAGGTGCTGTTAGGTAGATTTGCGTACTTCCTCTTCCACTTTAGTTTCATGAACAGTAATCCCAATGATTACTTATCTGCTTGTGAGATGGACATCAGCTTTGTCTTGGGGCAGAATGTAGTGCACTAGCCGAAGAGCTCCACTACCCTTAAGACCTGCTTCAGTTGCTTCTCATTTGTGCAGTAATAGACTTTTTCTGTTTTGCATTGTGACCAATGCTAGCTCAAAGGAATTATTTGCTTCAACGTTGTATCCGTTCTGCTTTCTGACGGGGGTTTGAGTCACTTGCCTGAGTCACCGCTCCTGGATTATATGTAGACTCAGTGGTCAGAGATGTTAACCACTAATGGGTGCAGTATTACAGCGAAGCTGTTGGTTGTGCACAAAGCCATGTCTGGGGGAAGCACTGCAGTGTCCACCTCCATCCCACCTCCACAGTTAGCAGTAGAAGTAGCATCCTCTGCACCCGGCATGGCTCTTTCTGTGTGACTGCTGTATGCAGGCATGAGCAGAGGAAGTAGACGAGACCCTCATGGCCTTATGGTTGACGTCTCCGAATCTTGGTGTGAAGGTTGAGGGTTTGTCTCATTGTGGCCTTCGTCCTTTACTTATCGGTGCTTGCGCTCTTTGAATAATCAGTTTAATAAGTGCAATTTCAGTGGTTATCACAAGCACTGATTAAAGAACCAGAAAACTGTCCGCCCTCAGGTCATTGAAATGATAGAGCAGTTGTTCCTGTTGCCTAGCTCTTTTCCATGCAAGAGTCATGTTATTTGCAAGTTACACCTTCAGATCTCTAAATCTGATTTCCATAACCATCGTTCCTCAGAGCCTCTGCCTCCCGGCTACTCCTGTCAAAACTCTCTCTTCTTCGTACTACTCTGCTGCTTGTCTAATTCCCTTTGCCCTCTTCTTTGAAAACCTATTGTGCTTCAGCAAGAGAGATGATGTTGTTTTGGCAAAGACGTGGTACTTATAGGGTTTAGTGAGTTTAGTATCTTTTCTCACTCGTCTTTCTGCTGCTGTCCCCTTGTCTGCACCTTAGTGCCTTGTTTATCATTGGTGTTGCAAGAGGCACTGACCCCCGTAGCACATACAACAGCCACTCTACACTGTATATTTTCTGGAAGAAGGACGTCTGAGAATCTAGAATAGCGATGTGACCTTCTCTAAATATTGGGGAGGCTCCTTTCTGACATATGTGTACTGTCTCTGTCTTACATTTCATAATCTTCCAGTTTTATTGAAGCCAATCACTCCAATTAAACAAGGCTACCTTTTTGACAGTGCTCTTCTACTTTGAAAGCTCGATATCCAAACTAGAAGTCATTGTAAGAGATATGGCCATTTTGCTCAAACAATCTAGGCCAAGTTTTTCTGTTTGATTCACAGCATCCAAAAGGCCCCGTCCTCTGGCCATTCGGGACGTGACCCATGAAGCCTTCTTATCCGTACTCCTACCTTATGGGGTTTCCTCCACCAACCCAGGGAGTATTCTATTAAACCCTCACTGTGCTTTACTTTGTCTATATGCCTATCTCCCTCAAGGCCACTACACATAAAGACCAATTAATGCCAGCTTTTAGTACCTACTTGTAGACAAAGGAAAGAGGATGTGGCTTGAAGGAAAACGGGCTGCATTAAAAAAAAAAGACTGCTTTATTAAAAGAGCAGTCACAGACATGAGTCTGCTGACCCCAGCAGGCCACTATCCCTGTGAGTGCTGGCCATTCCTAATGGGGTCGCAAATAGCACCTGCTTCATGAACATTAATGAGTCAGGCTATATGCGACCCCATTAGGAATCGCTAACAGTGTCTGAGACACTGTTGTAAATTGCATTTTGCGAGTCGCAAAATTTAAGGGCCGTACATCTGGCCCATAATCGGCGAAGAACTGTGATTTGTACTTGCAATGTATAGATTTTCTTTATAACAAAACACAAGACACACATAAAGCAGGTGGTTCGTGTATTACGACTGGTCTCATTAATGTCTGATGGCGAAAACAAGTGTTTCTCCTTAATTTCTGTATAATGTTCCTTGTTTATAACTTCTAATTTAACGTTTGTCAGTGGCAGAGAGAGCGTAGAGCTGAAATTGTATTTTAAAATATAAATGTTTTTAAAACATTTTTTCAAACCATCACTTAGTTATGACCAATTGAGTAAATCGCTGCATTTTTATTGCAATTAAGTATTTTATGCATTGATACATATTTAGTTGTTTGCTGCATAGTTTCCAGATTCTACAAAAATGTTGTTTCTGCATGACGTGTCAAACATTGCTAAAAACCGCTGCATGCGGGTTCAGTGCAGCACAATGCAAATTTTTACTGGGCACCTTTTACCTGTTGATTGCTGTATTAAAAGGTCGGAAATTTCATAGCTCCAAGTGATGACAGAAAATCACTTTATCTCTACAAGGAAACAAAATTCTTACGGATTTAAATATAATTAAAAAGATGAGGAAAGAAGGAATCCTTGTTTGTCTAAGTCTTCAAAAACATGCTGACGTCACAGGATTGATTTTGGTTGTAGAGGACCCTCAGAGTTTAAAAGATTTCCGAATATTGTTATTTATGTTCCTAAAGGAGGCATCACTTCATGTCAGTAGCAGTTGTTCTGTTGATTTTTTTTTTTTAGCTGTTTTGAGTAGTATGCTGGAGTCCAGTCTTCTTTGGAGCAACCTTTCAAATCCATTTACATTTGCCTTCACTCTTTATCTTTAATGAAAGTGAGTGTTTAAACATTGAAAACATTTTTTTTTGTTCTTAAAATGTCTTCTCTTTTTGATATGTATCCACCCTGTGCCAGAATAAAATATGCCTGATTTTTCCAGCTGGGTATCATTTGTATTCTTGACTCTCATCTTCCAAGTGAGTGAGTTTTGTCAGGAGAAACTCTGAGGGACAGAGAGAAGATTAGGCATCACAGCAAAGAGGAGCAGTAAAGACCCAAGAAACAGATTGAGACATTAAGACTCCATGATCATGCTTGCTTCTATTCAATGTTGAGATCTTTGATGTCAAGGAAAATGAAGCTGCCTCTTCTTCGATGGCAAAAAACTTGATATCAGAGAGACCAACACCATTTTCATCGAGAGATTCAGAAGACATGTTGTCAAGTTAGAGTCTATGTCTGCAGGCTCTCTATGTATGTAACATTTATTGTATAGTTAATTGAAACTATAACAAATGGACATCAAATCGTTAAAATCAGACAATATGAATAACTTCATCATTTAGGACTAATTAAATGCTGTAATCGCAATATTACATTCTTTAAATAACCTATAAAGTACCCTAATTAAAATACCAAATGCCTCGTTCTAACCCAGTCCGACATGGTCCACTCCATCAGTAAATTGAGCATAACCTCATTATCACTAAAATACATGTACAATATAATATAATCCCAAAACAAAGTCAGCTGTGTGTACACAGGCTAGATTATAATAACTTGGGCTCAATTAAAATAATGCTGTAGCCTTTACTTTGGAGCCGATGTGGCAATTCAGTTTGAAAGGACAAAATATTTGTAGAATTCTAAACTTGCCTTACTTAGAGATACCGATACTTCTTTACAGGCCACGCCTCCCAAGATTTCCGTCTGAGAAGGATTAAACCTCACCACCATGCCCTATCCGTCCTAAATGTCCACTGTTTCCCAGCTCAGCTCATAAATACACATCTGCAAAGCGGCTTAGACAATCGCAGATGTTATTTTACAGGAAATGCTCTCGCCCGAGTGTTCAACAGTAATTTGTTTAAAATATTCACAAATTTAGCACATCTCCCCAGCCCACCGGGAGAGCTGCTGCTAAAGCAAAAGGCAGATGCCTGAGCACAAGAGCGAACGCCCTCTGCCAGAAAAATAGGTTTTAGCAGGAGTCTCCTATGTTGATCTAGGGCCGGGCAACAGCCTAACAAATGAAACCATGATTCCTGATAATTGTTGCATAGCCTACACTTAAAGTCACACACGCCGCCTGCCCAACGCGGGTTAAAATCTCTTATTGGTAACGCAAGCGCTCTCATATATAGGATTTGGTCCAGAGTGTTTGCGTTAATGAGACCCGAGAAATAATTTTGTGGCTTCCCAACGTGATGGGAATCAGTTAGGGGCTGATCTCATCCGACCGTAAATCCTGTTCCCAGAAGGACTCTTTCATTTGCTTATTAATGGTTGTCTTCCAAGCCCGATAAGGGATGGCACCGACCACAAAAGCGGACTCCTCGATCTTGAATAACTGAATCGCCTCTTTAAGTTGGCTAGACAATGGATTACCCAATTTTTCATAAATTGATTGCAAATAAATTTTTGGGGGATGGCTTAGGGTCCTTTCTACACCCGATATAGTATTTTAACAAGGAAGCCTTACAATCTATTGATTGAATTATTAACCCCAGCTCAAGTCTTAACCCGGATCGTCGGACATGTCGCGGTTGATGGGATTTTTTTTTAATATGCTCTAATGTGGCATAGCTCTAACGCTTTGTCCATCGCGCCTGGATAGGCAAAATGCCCGTACTGCAAAGTTGTTAGTAAGGTTGCCTTTATAACTTTTAAAATAGGTGAAGCAGAAACGCTACTTAATAAATGGTTCAGCTGGCCAATTCCATAAGTAATAGCTGCCGCTTTCTTATTAATATCTTTAGCTTGGGCTGCTGCAGAACCAGATTCATTAAACCACACGCCCAGATTTAATGCCTTGCAGTGGGGATGGTGTGACCTTCCAACTGCCAGGTTGCCAACGTCTTCCTACGGTAACTCCCGAATATCAGGACATTAGTTTTGGACTGATTTACCAATAAATGGTTCGCCTTGTTATAACTACCCAAAGGGTTTAAAGCCCTTTGCAACCCTGACTTGGTGTGATCCATGACCACGATATCATCAGCCTATTGGATTATTTGTAATCGTACCGAACCTAGCTTAGGGGGGACCAAGCTGCAGCCCTCCAGAGCTTTCCCTAGACCCGCCGTGTACAGATTAAACAACATGGGTGCCAACACGCAATCCTGTTTTAACCCTCGGTTCTTTTTTACGAACCTATGTCTCTGTGTATAGTGATATAATGGCCCTTTACAAGTTCGATGGTATAGGCATTGGCACATAATAAGACTCCGGGTTCAGACGGTCTACCCATTGAATTTTTTTCTACCTTTGCTGAGACATTGACCCCAAAACTGTTACAACTGTATACCACCTCGCTCGCAGAAGGTACACTGCCCCCCACTACTAGAGAGGCAATAGTCACGTCCCTATTGAAACCGGATAGGGTCACCACTGAACTTGCATCTTATAGACCCTTATCAATACTCAACACTGAATACAAAATACTTAGTAAAATCTTAGCATCCAGATTACTTTCTTTACTTCCCAAATTAATACACACGGACCAGTGTGGGTTTATACCCAAACGCAGCACTTCTCTTAATATTCGCCGTTTACATGCCCTGATGCATGCAGGGGTTGGGACAGTACCACTAGCGGGATGCTTGTCATTAGATGTACGATAGGCGTTCGATACATTGAGTTGGCCATATATGCTCGCCGTACTGGCAAAGTTTGGAATACCCGCCGAATATTGTAATTGGATGAAATTACTTTAAACCAATCCCACAGCCCGCGCTAAGTCGGGTGCAGTTTTATCTCCCACATACTATATTTATCGTGGAACTCGCCAGGGATGCCCCTTATCGCCCCTATTGTTTGTGTTGGCGTTGGAACCCATGGCACAACATTTACGTTGTATTATGACCCCATATGGCATCCCAATAAATACAGTAATCCACTCAGTCTCACTTTACGCTGATGATATGCTATTGTATTTTAAGGACCTCGGGATGGACATGCAGCCCATAGCAACAGTGTTCTTGCAATTAGGAGACATCTCTGGTCTATATTTTAATGCCCTGAAGTCTGTGGCATACTCCTTTTATGACACCTATGAGGGACCCCAGCTACAATTTGGTCAACTACAGTTTAGGGTAGAACCCATGACCTTTAAGTACCTTGGGATACAAATTTATAGGTCCTCGACAGACACTATAGACGGGAATGTAGTGAGGGCTATTAACTCCCTACGGTCGCAGGTGGCATTTTGGAATACCTTGCCGTTATCATTGGCTGGCCGATTAACGGTGTCCAAAATGGTCATGTTACCCAGACACTTATATCACTTTGTGAATCTTCCTGTTGTTATGCCGACATGAATTTTTAAAACATTGGATACCCTGCTGTCATCCTCATTATGGGGAAAAGGAAGACAACAGAATATCCATATCCAATATGCAACTCCCAAGCACCACAGGCAGTATGGGGGCACCTGATTTTAAGACATACTGCATTGTTGGGCAACTACAGTGGTTGGCATACTGGTTAGCTGGCCATAACCTGTTTGAAGTTTATTCTACTCTTGCACAATTACAGCGCAGAATACTACAAGCATCGCTGTGCCCTGGAGCCGACAGGATGGGAGAACCTCCCTTTCTTTTGCATATTGCATTACACTATTGGAAGCAAGCTCTGAAATATGTGAAAGTACCGAATCCATATGCCCCTAATATTCCCCTTTGTGACTTACCCACTCGCCGTGGAATTCTGTCTAATGCCCGGTTGCAGGAATGGTCACAGGCAGGGATGAAGTCTGTGGGGGACTTTTTTCTAGATGGTAATTTGATCCCTCACGACGAGTTTGTGTGCACCAATGCAGTGCCAGATACTTTGTTTCTCATATGCGTGTCAATCGCACAATATATTCGGAAGTACTGGCTAGTGGACCAGAAAGAACCCCCTAAATTTCAATTATTGCGGTCCATACACATAATGGGACACGGACTCCATCTTGTTAGATGGTTGTACCGAGGACTGAGGGATAACTTACAACAACCACTTCTATCTCGCCGGCAAAAATGGGAACTGGCACTGACACGGGAATTATAGGATAGGGAATGGACCTTTGCCCTTGAACATCCTCGAATGGTGTCCCGTAACTTCAGGCTAAAGACAATACAACTATTAGTATTGTACAGGGCCTACCATACACCGTTGGCAATTCAGAGGATGTATCCCCCTGCGGTATGCGCCAGATGTCCACATCAACCTGCAGACTTCAACCACATGTTATGGTCGTGCGCTACATTAGGGATGGTTTGGTCAGAGGTCACCTGAGGTCTAGCCCGGCTGACTGAACGCTCTCCTTGGACTACTACGGAGGTGTGTTTGCTGGGTCTTTTCCTTCTCCTGAAGAAGGCGACATTATTGTGCCGATTTGCTGGCTTAGCCCTGATGCTCGCCAAACGATTAATTACACAGTGCTGGAAATGCCACACGGTGACACGAGGGGACAAATGAAGAGAAGAGGTCATCAGACGGGCAGTGGCAGAGGGGGAAGCGCTTCGGCGTGAAGAATATAGAGGATTGAGAAAGAAGCTGATTTCTCTTGAGTGGGCTCAGTTATTAGAGCAGTTTAAAGCAGAGCTAGACATGGACACAGTAGAGCCCCAGGATCCATTGATAGACTAAACAAACAGGGCCTGATTCTCGATTGAGTTGCAGCCTGGGCATAGAGGGACGACCCCCCCCCCCCCCCGCCTTTTCTTCATTCCTGTCCCTTCCTCCCCCCCCTAACCCTCCCCTGAGTTCTCTCTCTCAATATTAGTACACTTGTCCCATAGGGCATTTGACCCGGACCGGGTTGATTGTACAGAAGCTGCAAAGTTTAAAGTTAATTGTTAATTGAGTGGGTGGTAACGTGGGTGGGTCTACAGGGGTAGGGTTTTCTTCTTTTTTTCGGGAAGATAAAAGAGAATTGACGGATATAACCATGAATATTGTTTCATGCAGAATGATTAACATGTACATTCTTAGCCCAATTGAGAATAAATACGATATGCTTCTTTAATTTGAAAATGTATACATGTGAAGACATGATTATTGATGTATACTGGACATATGATAATGCAAGTCGGTTAAAAAAAAACCTGCAGAAATGTATACTTTATGTGCATACCAACCGAATCCAATAAAAATTGTGTTAAAAAAAAACAAGTTTGATGGTATACCCCAGCCCGCAATCTTCCTCCATAGAATAGCTTTATCCTATTGAAAGCTGCACTATAATCTATAAAGCAGCACAGGAGAGTGGGTCTGTTCTTCTGGATGGCCTTATGCCTAAGGACCGAGAGAGCTTGAATGTTGTCTATCGTGGATGCACCAGCCCTGAACCCTGTTTGAAAAAATGGCAATATTCCCTCCTCTGCCAGCCAAGATTCTAAATGTTCTAGTAAAATTCGGGCGTAGACTTTTCCTTCAATATCCAGTAAGGCAACCAGTCTATAGTTTGCGGCTGCGGTCCGATCTCAGCTCTTAAATATAGGGCATAAAATTGATCCTCTCTAACCGTCTGGTATATCAGCACTTAAAAAGCAGTGGTTATAAAGCGCTGACAATACTACTGCCCAAACGTCATGCGCCTCCTTGAAAAGGCCCGCTGGCAGCCCATTTGGGCCCTGGGCTCCATTGGCTTTCAGCTTTATTAATACCTTTTCCACCTTTCGCTTTTCTGTTAGTTTGCGCTCAGCCACCGGATCTCTTACTCGGGATGGCCCAATCCCTCTTCCACAACCGCTTGGTGTTGTCGGCTTAGTTCGACTACCCCCAACTTTTTTTTTGTCAAACATATTTTATTACATTTTTGTATACAGCGTACATCATACAAGAACCATCAAGTCACCTCTCGCAGGAGGTCGTCAGCTGCAAGGAAGCCGTAAAAGGTCAATGACATTTAATGATTCATATCAGTCCAATCCCGTCATCACTGGGTTGCTAAAAAGAGGTTACAGTTCCTTGTAGTGACGGGGTGTGGGCGAAGCCGTTAACAACTTTTAGGAAGGATCAGTGTAGCAACTAGCGTGCTATCTTTCTTTCACGATGGTGAAAACATTGAATCCCTCCTCAGAGGGCGGCACTTGAACAGTTCACATTTGTGCAGTAACAGTCCCCAACCAGGGGGTAACGAGAACAACAATTGGAAAAAGAAAAGAAAAAAAACCCTCCCTTCCCCCCTCCCCGACAATGGTGGCGGCGGCGTTTTAAATCCAGGCTGACTATAGTCGTGTAAGATAGATTATAGTTGAAAAAGATGAAGAGCTCTAAGCGACGAAGGGCATACTGCAGATGGCAGGCCTCGTGAAAGGAAGGCCACCAGGGGACCCCATTTGAATTCAAAATCCTTAAAATCATCTCGAAAGACCTCAGACATTCGTTCCAGACTAAGAAGTTTCCCCAATCTAAAATGCCACAGGGAGATCGCTGGGGCTTCCCTCCTTTTCCAGGCTGCCGCCAAGGTAACTTTCGCTGCGCCTATACAGAGCCACATGATTGTTTTGTCTGCTCGAGTCTGGTGTTCTAGTGCAGGATCCCAAAGGCCCAGAAGGGACCCCGCTATGGTGGTTGGAATAGGGTACCCCAGCATATCCTTAATGTGTGCGAGTATTTCCTCCCAGAAGGGCCGAATAGTCAGGCAATCCCACCAGATGTGTTGAAAATCTCCCAGTAACCCACACCCTCTCCAGCATCTATCAGAAGCATTAGGGAAAATCTGCTTGAGCCTAGAGGGGTGGAGGTACCAGTCCATCATGGTCTTTAGATGGGCTTGAAGTAGATCAGAAGAATGATTGAATCGTGTAATGTCCGTCCACAGGTGTCCCCATTCAGTATCCGAGCTGGGACGGTGTAGGATGCCCTCCCACATGGACATGTATCTTGGCCTCGGGGAAACGGAAGTGGTGAGAAGAAATTTGTATATGAAGGAGATCGCTCCCTTCATGGTTGTGGTCTTGGTAAGGAAGGATTCGAATCGGGTGAGGGGCCGGGTGGCTGCAGCACGTATTTGCGGTGTGAGGGCCCAATGCATCAATTGGGAGTAGTGGTATCGTTCTGAACTTCTCAAGTTATAGTCCCGTTGGCAATTGGCGAAGGTGAGAGGGTCATAATTACGAAAAAGAGGTGTCCGCGCAAGACAGCCCCCCTCCCTCCAGGCATCAAAAGGCTTGAGTACCCGGCTGGAATTCTGGATTAAAGTGAAGCGGTGTAAACGGGGAAGGAAAAGAGGTCCACCTTTCGTCACCCGCCAAAGTGTCCCATACTTTCAGTGTAGTGCGTGTGGGCGTAGCGATGTACGTGTTTGGGGGGTCTATCTTTTTAGGACGCCAGACCAAGTCCCAAATGGTTCTCCCAGTCACGCTACGATCCATGTACAGCCAGTGTTTGCAAGATTCCCCTTTCGACCACTCGACCAAGATTCTTAGCTGCCCTGCCTTGTAATATAACTGAATGTCCGGAAGGCCCACTCCCCCCTCCGAGCAGGGACGACGCAGCAGGGAGAAGGAGAAACGGGCGCGTCCCCCTTGAAATATAAACTGTAGGATCATAGTCTTAACTCAGCGGAAAAAATCTCTTTCTAGCTCAGTGGGTAGGGCCTGAAATAAATAAAGAAGCTTGGGGAGGAGTGTCATTTTTACTGCGTGTATCCGGCCCAGCCAGGACAAGAAGAGGGGCCTCCACTTTATAAAATCAGCTTGGATGCGATTGAGAATAGGCGGAAAATTAGCCTTATAGAGCCTTTCAATCTTTGACGTGAGTTGAACCCCCAGGTATTGAATGAAGGAGGTAGCCCATGCGAGGGGAGTAAGGGGCTGGAGTCGATGGACCTCCGTTGGTGGCATTGTGAGGTTAAGGATATAAGATTTGCTAAAATTTATTTTAAAGCCTGCAACATGTTCGAAATGTTCAAGTTCTGTCTGTAGGGCTGGAAGAGAAATTGCCGGTTCGCACAGGGACAGGAGAACATCATCTGCAAATAAAGACATTTTATGCTGTTCTCCAGTAAATTGTATACCCCGAATACTGGGATTATTTCTGATTGCCATGGCTAGGGGCTCAATGCTAAGGGCAAAGAGAAGGGGTGAAAGGGGACACCCCTGTCTAGTGCCTCTAGAGTGGAAAAAAGAGGCTGAATGAACCCCGTTAACTACCACTCGGGAGCAAGGTTGCCGATAATTATCTCGGAGCATGATTAGAAATTTGGTAGAATAGCCAAATGCCTGAAGGGTGTGAAACAAAAACGTCCAATTGACGCTATCGAACGATTTCTCCGCGTCTAGACCCACCAGAACAGCTGGGATCTGACGTCTATTGGCCTTTTCAATGAGATTAATAATTCTACGGGTGTTGTCGTGAGTCTGGCGGCGCTTAATGAATCCAGACTGGTCCGGATGTATGAGGTCAGGCATGAGGCCATTCAATCGTTTGGCTATGATGGAGGAGTATAATTTGGCATCTAGGTTGAGAAGGGCAATAGGACGATAGGAAGCACTATGTTGGGGATCCTTACCTGGCTTCGGGATCACTGAGATCATGGCTTCAGTCATAGAAAAAGTAGATTCCCCGGATTCGACCATCTTATTGAAAAGCCGCGTAAGATGGGGGCAGATGTCTGGGGTGAAGGTCTTGTAGAAAAGGGCAGTGTACCCATCCAGGCCTGGGGCTTTGCGGGGTTTGAGGGCTTTAATCGCTAAATTGACTTCTTCACAGGTGAAGGGAGCGGAGAGCACCTCGTTTCATTCGTTGGAAACCTGAGGTAGGGGCAGCGCCTGGAGAAAGTCCTGCTGGGCATCAGTATCTAGATCCTCACCGGAATATAAAGTATCATAAAGTGAGCCAAAGAGGGCCGCCTTGTCTTCATCCTTATGCGTAACCTCCCCATCGGGACCCACAATGCCACCAATGTATTCTTTCTCCCATTTATCACGCAGTTGCCTGGCCAAATGTTTACCAATTTTGTTGCTTTGGGAGTAAGATAAGTGGCGGAGTTTGAGGAGAGTGAACTCAGCTCTGTTGTTATAAATGGCACTGAGCTTGCCACGAAGTGCCGTCAGCTGGCGGAAGGTCTGTCGCGTGTGGTTCAATTTATGTGCATTTTCGACATAGGCCAGTTCCTGCTCTAACCGCTCCCTTTCTCTAGCCCGCTGTGCGTTTAATGCGGAGTTAAGGGCGATACATTTCCCTTGGAAGACTGACTTGAAAGCGTCCCAGGTGGTAAACTCAGACGTATCCTCTGGTGCGTTAAACTCAAAAAAGTCTTTAATAGTGTCCAGGAGTGCAGCACAAGAACCTTTATCTCGCGTTAAGGACGCCGGAAAGTACCACCTGGGAGTAGTCGGCGCGTCCCCGCACCAGGACAGACAGATGGAAAACAAGCTATGATCGGACACAGAGGGAGGGAAGGATTTGCCATCCTGAAGGGAACCCAACAAGGACTGACTAATAAAAATATAGTCAAGCCTAGAATATGTGCGGTGCACATGTGTATAGAAGGTATAGTCTCGGGCTTGGGGGTAAAGAGTACGCCATGAATCTAGTAAGCCTAGGTCTCGGAGTCGTCGTAGGGAGTCAGCGGAAAAAGTGCCCAGATCTGAGCGCTGTGAGTGTGTGCTGTCCAAGTCTTTATGCCAAGTCAAATTAAAGTCCCCCATGAGGATGATCTGTTCTTCCGCGAAATCCAGCATCTTCCCCAGCAGTGTGTGTAAGAACAATGTTTGACCAGAATTGGGTGCGTATATCGCTACAAAAGTGCAAGTCTTCCCTCTAAGACGCCCCTTGACCATGATCCACCGGCCCTCCCTGTCGTGAAGAACATCTAGGGGTTGGAATTGTATGGTAGAGCGAAACAGCAGCGCCACCCCCCTGTGTTTGGTAAGAGCCGAAAATCTATAAATCAAGGGGTATTGTTTGTGTCTAAAACGTGTGTCTTCAGCTCTAGCGTGGTGCGTCTCCTGGAGTGCCACTACGTCGAAATGATGATCAAGAATGTACTTCCAGACTTTCGGGCATTTTTTAGGGGAATTAAGACCTTTGACATTCCAGGTGCCAACCGTAACTGTCATAGTATCAGTGGTAAGTGGACAGACTCTGTAGAAGCCCCCGTATCTCACATGCATACTGCGCTGTTGCGAGCCCTCGAGGATATTGTGTTGCTCGTTCATCTCAACCACAGGTAGACAAATACTCAAGAGCCAGCCAGAGCTAAATGATAAAAAGCCGCCACCATGTCTCCTCCCCCACCCACCCCAAATCCCCAACAAAAGGCAACAAACATAGAAAAGAATACAATTCCGAGATAAATCGACAGAGCTCCGCTGGGAGCGTAAAGCTCCCGCGGAAACCAGGGGGAACAACGGGTCCGAGGTCCCCGTCCACGCCCACCCTGGCCATTGAGTCCAGAAAGAAATCTTAACAATGTCTAGATACGGCTGGATAACAGTGACAGGCATAGGGCCCTGCCAGAATAAAAGCCCATACAGGTCGTCATCTAAGAAGGAAAAAGCACATTAAGGCATACCGCCAACCCTGGACATGGCTATCCTGATACATGCATACAGAAACGCACATAGGCAGTGCTAACACTTCGGGCTGGGCAGGTATAAAGCATAGTTCTTACTTTGAGAAGGGGTCAATCTGTAATCGTCCAAATCCTTCCCCAGGGAGCCGAGGTCCCCAAAAGGCCGGGTCGAGACGGATCAAGGTGACAACGACCCCCGGTTGTGACCGGAGAGCTTCAGTGAGGAAGATGAGCCGCCCCCGCCGCCCGCCTCCACCGGGGGGAAAGAGCCAGTAAGCAACCAGGATCGCAGAGGACCAGATCCCCCAGAGGGCTCAGGGGAACGGTAGACCATCAACCCAGAGGGGAGCCTCCATCAGTTAGTGACGGCCCCTGCGCGAGCCCACCGACCATCCCGAGGCCGTTGGTGTTCCTCGTGATAGGTCACCACGTTTGTCTGATGTGATGGCCGAATCCTCCGTCGTGAGGCCCAAGAGCTCCAGGCCCTCCTTCACCTCCGTGATATGTTGGCGTTTGTTCTGAAATTCAAAACGTAATCCAAAGGGGTATGTCCACCTATACCGGATGTGTTCCTCACAAAGTTTGGAAGTGTTACTTCTAAACAGTTGCCTCCGTGCGAGACTTGCAGGTGCCAGATCTTGGTAGATGGAGCATGGATGGTTTTGGAATGAGATGGAACTCTTTGTCCTGGCCGCCTGGAGGACCGCCTCTTTCACTTTGAAAGAATGGAACTTTGCTAAGATGTCACACGGTCTTTTCTTTTCACCAGGTTGTGAGATGCCCACGCGATGCACCCTGTCCAGTTTGATCTTAAGTGATTGGGGAGCCAGAATCTCCGCGAACAGACCCTCCACGAAGGCCGCCAGGTCGGGCCCCTCCGCTCCCTCCTCAAGGTTTGGAATACGTATGTTCTCTCTCCGAGAACGATTTTCAAGGTCCTCTGTCTTGAGGAGAGATTGGTGGAGCCGTTCCTGTAGTTGGCGAACATCTTCCCGTAGCTCTGTGGTTAGTCGCTCTTGCTCCTGAGAGCGCGTCTCCAGGTCGAGGACCCTAGTGCCCACGGAATCCACATCTTGTTGGAGGATGGTCAAGCGATCAGTTAGATCCGCCCGTAGTTGATCGATGGAGGTTGTAATGTCCTGGCTCAGATCGGCACGGAGTTCTGTTTTGAAGTCTTTAAACATAGCCGCCAAATCCGCTTTCGTAAGCGCCATTGCAATGGCTCCTGCGTCGCCTCACAGCATCGGGCGCTTATCCGCAGGAGGGAAAAAGTCTGAGACTCTGCCCGTCTGCTTGCTCGTAGTCTCCTTCGGCGGCATAATGTGTGGACCAGGCTGGTCCCCGAGTAGCTGTCTGAGAATATGTAGGTACTGTGCTCCCAGTAAACGATTGAGTGGGGAGGGATTTAAGCAAAGAGAGGCTGTCTGACTCCCAGGTGCGGATTCTGCAACAGGTGCGCGGCCTCCTGCGTAGGAACGCCTCACGGGGAGCGAGCCGTAGCCAGTCGGCGTCCGCAATGCTATAGAGGAGGGTGACCAGCAATTAAGGACCGATGTGGGATGACATATTCTGTGGCCTGTCCGTGCGTGCCAGCGTACAGTAGAGGCCCACTAGGAATCGGTGACTTGAGCCGGGTTCGGGCCTTCAGGCGCTGGTAGATGCTGGCGGCGTGGTGTGAGGGGACCGAGGGCCCCTAGAGAGCGATCAGTATCGCAGAAGCAGGTTTGCAAGGACAGATCAGGCCTGGAGGCTGGCTGAGGTTTTTCCGGAGAGCCTCGTATCAAGTCAGCAGTGGCAGTGTCCCCAGACCATTGATTGAACTGGTAGCAGCTAGGAATTGCAGGGGGCAACCGCAGCTTATGCAGGAGCAGTCGCGTGGTTAGATAAGAGCCCGACGGGGCACCGAGCAGCATTTGGAGGTCGCCGGCGGCCGCCATCTTAAGGCCAGGCAGGTGGAATATTTTGAAGGGGCGCTGCCGCTAAAACGAAGCCAGTTGGTATGCCCCCCAGCCCAGAGGAGGCAGCGGGGGGACTCCGCAGGTCGGCAGCGCGTAGGCAGCGATCCTACATCCCGTGGGCAGCCTCAGGCTCCAGTGTCTCCGGGACGGCGTCGGCCGCCATTTTGCGGGTCGCAGCCTCACTCCTCCGCCGAGAATAACAGCCGCGTCCGGGATCCTAGGGGCAGGTAGAGACGATCCGCTGATGCCCCAGGGTCCCCACTTCAGGATGGGAGCATTATCGGCCAGCAGGAAGCTCTGTAGCCGTCTAGAGCCGGGCCGGAGCAGTGCGTAGACCGGCAGCCGCGACAAGCTACGTCCGCTCGGCCATCTTGCCCGGCCACGACCTACCCTCAACTTTTCTTTAAATGGTAAAGTTGGGGAGGAGGGCCCACTAACCCCTGTTAGTTTATCTGTCTGTGCCACATACAGCTCAGCGATGTGGCGCACCCATGCTGTGTCTGAAACTTCATTTTCCCTGCCCATGTTTACTTTTTTAAATTTATTAACGTGGGCCCAAAATCGTGCTTGGTTTGAATCCTTTAATAGCTGAAAGATTGTAACCCATTCCTCATCCTTCCTTTCCTTCTGAATCTCCCAAACGATTTTCTTATGTGACCTTTTTGCCAATTTCACTGCCGCAGCTGTTTTATTTAAAGGATTATGTTGATGCACACGATGTGCTTTACGTAGCGTTCTTCTGGATACAATGATTGCCTTACAAAAATTGCCTGACCTTACTGGGTTTTGCCCCCCCTCATGTTGTCAAGCTAGAGTCATGCAACTTGAAATATACAATGTACAGCAGCTCTCTAAATTTTTCATAGATGAGGAAATTTAAATCTAAAAGGCTACCACCACCTCAGATTCTAGGGCTTACTCGTCAAGTAGAGAGGTCCGCCCTGTGAGATTGCTCTCTAATTCATTGCCTGCAAGAGTGCTCTCAAATTCATCTCCTTCATGTAGACACATTCCTCTGAGGCACTCGCCAACCTCTCGAAGAGGTCGTACTACCATCCACTCCTCAAACTACATCTCAGCAGGCAGGGGTTCCTCAACTATTCTCATGACCTGATCCTCCTGCATCAAAACGTCCTAGTCCCGTTGTAATGCCTCATTCTCCATTATCTGCTCTCTAAGTGGGTATTTCTCCAAGAAGGTCGTACTCATCTTAAGAAACAGGTCAGATTGTTCGTCATCAAGAAGACCGTCTCAAGGGGGCATATCTGCTCATGTAGAGAATCTCTTCTTTCTACTCTGCTGGAATGGCCTCCTTCCCTTTGTCCTCTGCTTCAAGGTCAAGGGGAACATGACCACCAGGCCCTAATTAATCATAAATAATCCTTTATCAGCAGAGCAAGAATTTCTCCTTTTGCACTGTACCTACCCTCTAAACTAAGAAGCACACAGAGGCAGCAAAAGCACAGAAAAACTGTTGGAAATTGCAGCCTTCTCACTGCAAAGCATCTGCGAAGAACAGTGGCAGACAGCAGGCCTTATACGCTGACGGACCACTTGTGATATAACACCTCAGACAAGGTGGTGGCACAAGCTGTGAGACTTCCTGACAGACTGCTCACCATGCAGTCTGGCGCAGTAGGTGGGCAGCCCCAGGAGAAGGACAAACAACTGATGTCTGCATGGATTGCCGCCATAAGGGGTGGGGGGGGGGGGCACTGAGCAAGGTATAGCACTGTTGCTCAGGGAAAGGACACCCAACCACCCTGACAAGGCAGTGCCTACGCTGTGGCCGGCAGATAGATCAAGTAAGACTGCTAAATGGTGGTGGAGTGGTGCAGCACCGGCACATGGATGAAGGCGATGAAAGACTAACAGATTGTGGAGCAGGGCAGTTCACCAAAATTCCCTACATGAACTATGTGCAGGGAATTATTACATGGGCAACCAGAGCACAAGGGGGCAGCTCACATCTCAGCAGTAGGAGATGGAGGTGCCTCTCTGGACCAATTGGGGTAAGAGATCCCATCTCTGACCACATGGAGACAGGCCAAAGCCCTAGCTGAAAGCCCTAATGCAACTTACACTATCATTATCCTGTGGCCCTTACCATAGATGGTTGTTGCTCAAGTCCTTTGGCACAACCCCATTGCAGAAGATTGCTAGCCATGTATGGGAAAGTGGATGAGCCTCGAATGACCACGATTGGTGGGCCTACCTAGTGGGCACATTGTGGAATGTACAATTATTGAGACCTGTTCTTCACTGTTAACCTTTTTTTTTTAAAGACTTTATTTATTTTGACATGCAGCATCAAACAATCTTATACTTTGCGGCTTCCGCATTAAAGACAATGCAATAGTATATATATGTTGGCCATGGCCCTTCATATGTGCACAAAAAAAGATTGAGAAGCATTCGGTTGACTCCACCTGTTACTGTGCTTAGGAACCAGTGGGTTTAGTCTATGGGGTGTATGTAGCACTCTGGTGTGTCCGCTCTGCACCTCGCTGCATACGTTCCTGTCCCCTGCACTTCTCAGTCCCTCCCCTGCCTCTTGCTCTACCCTGGTCCATAGCGTCCCAATGTGTTATCATTGGGCCCATCAGGAAGCTCGGCACCCTCTGGCGAGATGGGGCCGCGTTTACCCGTGTGGTCCCCTAGCCTATTGGTCATCTCTGCCCACTGTTCCAGGTCCCGTTCTTCTTTTTCATCAGTTCTTACCATGTGCCATCTTCTTTTCTCCGCTGTCCGCTTTCGCCCATTTCTGTGTGTCCTCCCTCCATTTGCGTACCTGTGGAGGAGTGGGTACTGACCAGTGTATAGCAATATTTCTCTTTTCCAGGAAGAGCCCCAGGGCTGTGATTTGGGAAATGATTCTCATGTTAGCCTTTGGGAGTGGTATCAATCCAAACAGGCAGTGTAGGGGTGCAAGTTAAGATTTTGTCCCTGTTGCCCTTCTGAGTGGCCACTTGCCAGTAATCACCCAGGGCAGGGCAACTTCCAGTCATTTGTAGGAAAGTCGCCGGGGTGACATTGCAGCGCATCTCCAGGGCATGCAGAGAATATTCTGTGGAGTCTTTGTGGTGCGAGGAAGGTATGGTGCGGATAGTGGAATTGCGTCAGTTACAATCTAGTGTTGCTTGTCACCTCCTGCACTGACGTGCAGGCTCTGCTCCATTCCCTGTCAGACAGCGAGTTTTTCAGGTCCGCATCTCAGGAGGTTTCCATGGTGATCGGTTTTTAGCGCAGCATATAGGCTGTGATTCTGGTAGTACTGGTGACGGTCGGTGCAGGACCTTTATTATCACTAGCTCCCACACTTCCTCCGCCTGTGGTACAATATGGGGACAATCTGTCGGCAACTGGGAGCCCCTCATAAGGTATCTCAGGAGTTCCTTCGGACTCTGTCTGTCCCTTTCTGCACCACAAAGCTATGTTTTGGAAGCGTCCTGTGGGTCAGCAATTCCCAGTCCTCCTCTGTTCATGTCCTATTTCAGGAAGTCCGACTTAACCCTCCTCTGTTTTCCCGCTCATACAAGTAATATTACGAGACTGTTTAGTTCTGTAAATGTAGTACAAGAAATTGCACAGAAGTAGTTCTACAGTATATAGTGTCATCTTGGGAGAAGCACCATCTTGCTCATGACTTCTCTTCCCATGCCAGGAAGCGGCAGGGTTTTCCAAAATGCAACAGAGGTCTTACGTCCCCGCATCACCCTACCCATATTAAGTTTGTATTGCTGTTCCGGGTGTGGTACACCTGCAGGCCCAGATACGGAATCCTCGCATTTCCCAGGGCAAGCCCACATTGGATCATTTGTCCCGCCAGGAGGAAGACCACGGAGTTGTTTTTGTTTACCCTAAGTCTGGATGTGGAACCGAAGGCCTCCATCACTTGCATCAGGAGGGGGGCCGAAGTTCAGGGCTTTTGTAGGTATATAAGGGCATCATCTGCATATGTTGACACGATATGTGTTCTACGGCGGACCCCACATGTCTATCTTGGTTTTAAGGTAGATCACCAGTGACTACATTGCCAAGGCAAAGAGCAGGGGGGACAGAGAGCAGCCCTGCCAAGTGCCACTTGTTATTTCTAATTTATCTGAGATGATGTACCGAGTGCTCACCCTGGCCGTCGGAGCTGCAAATAGGAGTTTCACTCATCTCGTAAAATGCTGTCCAAACCACATTCTGATCAGGACTTTCCACAAGTACTTCCTGTTTTGGGATTCAAAATCTTTTTTGATGTTGAGGGTCACCAGAGCCCTTTCCATTTGGTCTCCCCTAACCGTGTGCATCACATGAGTTAGCTATCTTAATTTCATATGCGTGTCCCTGCCTGCTATAAACCTGCACTGGTCCTCGTGTACTAGGTGAATGACCATGTTATGCAGCCTGGTTGCCAGGCCTTTGAAATAATGTTTTTTAATCATTCATCATTGACAAAAAGGTCTTTAGGATCCTGGATCCCTTGGATCCTTGTCTGGCTTCAAGATCATTATTACAGTTGTTGCTTCTCTCATAGACTCTGACAGTAAACTTGTTCTATTCATTTCCTGAACAGTCACCAGGAGCTTGGGGACCAGTTGCCCTACTTAGCTGCTACCATTATACTGGAAGTCTGTCAGGTCCTGAGGCTTTGCCTCTAGACATTTCCCCAGGGCCTCCACCAGATCTCCCTCCCCCCTCCCCGGAGATCCGCCTCCAGCTCTTCAAAGTGGTTACCCATTAACCTTGGCATCTCCAACTGTCCCTGGAGGGGGCCCTGACGCCTGTTCCCAGTAAATGCATTGCAAGTGCTTATGGAGTAGCGTTGTTATCCCTGATTGTGTGCAAGCTACAGTGCCATCAGCTTTATTTAGGCTCAGGCTCATGTTGGAGGGCCGCTCCCTTTTCAGCAGTCAAGCAAGGAGTCTTCCTGTCTGTCGCCCTCCCTATGGAGTTTCTGCCTAAAATTGCGACATATGACGCGATCTAGTCTGTCCCAGATGCCTTGTATTTCTACACTGTTAATCTAGACTAGAGGAACAATGACCCCAGAGCCCGATTTTAGCGGTGACCAAAAAAGCAAGATCTCTGGAAGTACAATTTCTGTGACGAGGTCGGCCATGATGACCTGATGGTACAAGGACCCCTGTGGAAATTGAATATTTGGGGCAGCACCAGTTGGGAAGGGGAGCTAGACTAATTCCGCCAGACCCAACTCTGCCCCGAAACATGCAGATGGGAGATTGAATATTAGACACCCGCAAGGAGAAGTCTTTTGGAACCTGCCTGCTCATCACTAAAGGCCAGCAGCTGACAACCACATAGTGGTGAAAGACCAGCAGAATCCATCCCTGCAGCAACCTAAAATTGGCTAATTGATTAAATCTGCATCCATGAGCAATCGCCCACCTGTTAATTTGGGTGCAGTGATTCAAGGAGCTAGCAATGGTGGCAATCATATTGCAGTCTCTCTGCTGCTACTCCAGGCAGTTAAGAGCTCCTGCCTGGCTGTATAATCTAAGACCGGACATGCAGGATCAAATGTGTGATACTGCTCAGACAGGACACCGTAAATAGTCATTGAAGCAGAAAGGCAAATATCTTGATTGGAGCATATGGTGTAGGCTTTTAAAGCAGATGTGAGCAAACTGTTGTCTTGACCAAGACCCTCACAGATTGAGTAGAAAAGCTCAACACAACAACTTTCAACTCATAGGCTTTCTAGAGGGGATTCACCTAGAACAATTCCTGCACACTTGGTTTAGATCATGGGTATCAGAAGCTGATCTCTAATCTTGCTTCATAATTGAAAGAGCCCACCATTGAACCTGAAGGTCCACCCTGGGGCGCACCCACACCTCTAACTAATCACCGGGGTACTGAACTATTCGAGACCACAACTCCATCCTTCATGCAGCATACAAGAAAGTCACGAATGAGCTATGATTCTGCCTCCATACTTGTATTCCAGGATTACATGTGTCTTGTGCAGCACCAGAGTAAGATTTTTAAGAGAGTTAAAAAAAGACGAGAGTGATGCACCTTAAATACAGTCACCTGTACCCAGCGTTGTTGTTGTGGAGAGTGTCATTAAACTTCTAAAAGAGTGGCGCCAGCTAACAACAGTTATACAAGAAGAGTATGACTGTTGCTAAAGAAAGCTAACGAGAAAGGAAAAAGGGTGGAATCATATAGGAAGGAGAAAATCTTCATAATCCAAAGTTAAAGCTTGCACACCCAGATGGGTGTCATGCTTGATCATGGGGCCGGCTCTGCAATGCCCCACGGGCTCCGCAGGGGGTCTTTTTTTATCGGGGATCTACTATTTTGCCGTAATGCTGAGTGAGGGAAGGATGAGTGTAGGCAAAGTGCTTTGTACCTGTCTAATTTTGATAAAATGGTCCCCTTGACAGGACTAAAAGAAGAGTAAGGAGTACTGTCTATTGAAAACAGTGCATCTTGTAGGGTCGACATGTTTAACGCCTGATTGGGCCAGAAAGGATCTGTGGTTTTACTTCAGGACCGAAAAAATCCCTGCCCTACACCTAAATGGAATATGTGACGGGAGTGAAATATACTCAAATAGACTAATCACTGCTATACCTACATGTATGCAGAGAAATTAAATCAAAAGTTCCAACCTTGAAAAGAATGACGCAAAAGAACATGTAAATACATAAATATATATACTGGTAGGTGCTGTCCCCTTCAGGAATATAAGTAGATAGCGGCCTTCACAAATGCCACCTATATAAAATATCTCAAGGAGTAGAGACACAACATGCAGGAGCTCAATAGTCGCTCCCTCATGAAAAGTGCATAAGTCACACGGCAAACCATGGAAGTAACTAAAAACGTGACAAACACTGCATACAAGAGAGACAGCGAGTAAATACAAAGTATTAGTGGGTGAAGTATGCCAAAAGGTTAGGGTGAGGAACTTACCCTATAGGTGATACAACATTGCCCCTTAGGTCAAGGCAGAGTACAAGGCAGAGTATCGCATATAGCTGCGGATAAAAGTTCACAAAAGACAGATGGGTATCAATAAATGGCTACTGTCTCGGATTCAGTGTGCCTCCACCACCATACCTCAGAAGAAGTCACATCGCCCAGTTGGAGCAGGAGGCGGACACTTTATTGCAAAAACAAGCCATAATGAAGGTTCAAATTCCAAGAAGAAAATAGATCTTATTCCTGTTACTTTTTGGTTCGAAGGCCCAGACCCAAAACCAAATTCAGGCCCATTCTTGACTTTAAGTTAGTCAATAAAATAAAAAATGAGAGGATTCAAGTGACACCGCAAATACACGATGTAGATGGCAGTCACTGATCCACATGTGCTATGCCTTCGGGTTCTGGGCTAAGGACATGACTTGAAACTATGTGATAAATACACTCAAAAACCCCCAAAGGCCATCTGAGACTAGGAGGCAAAGTTGTATGCCTCCAAGCACGAGAAGAAGTTGCAGGCTTTGAGTGGACGCACTCCTGATCCAAGTCCCGAGCCTGCTCTTGGACCTTGTCACAAGGCTGTTCCTGGGGCATCTCTACTTCCCACTCAGTCTTCCCTAAGTCCAAATCCAAAGTTGAGCAAAGCAGGACTCAACCCCATCTCACCGCTCTGACTGAAGATAATTGCACTCCATCAATGTCACTGGCCGTACAGCTGATTTCGCAGTTGGACCCAATGTGCGCCAAGTTTTCCAGACCATTGTTGACCATGCAGCAGATCAAGGCTTTCAGAGAGGCCATTCTGCACATTTTTAGTTCACTTCTATTCACTCTGTGTGTATTCGAGTCCACGGAACCACAGGGGCCTTCAGTTAGGATAATGCTGGTGGATCCCTCCAAGGTGCGGTCTGTCCCCTAGGATCCATTATTGGACCTGTACAAATTCTGGTACAGATTTCCACCCTGGCGCAAGCTCTATGGCAGTTCCCAGCGCATATTCCAACACCAACGGTACTGGTGAATTGTCCTGTGCCAATGCCCATGTCAGATGCCAAACTGCCATCAGCTCGTGCTAAACCGATGTTGCGCTATGAGATTACAAAAGCACAGCTTGTTATGCACCGTGATTCTAATCCTGTGTTTCTACCATGTCGCAGCTATCAGCAGAGATACCATTCTCTTTTTGGCTCAGAGTCTGACCTGTGTCAGAGAAGGGTTGACCCAGGATGTTGTTTACGATGATGATGGTGAAGAGGATAGCTTGCTAAACCATAATTACACTGATGATGCCTTATACCTTAATTTACAAAACACCAGTGGGCTTAATACCTCCCCTGTGACTTACTGAATTTTTTCATGGGCCACCAGTGGAAGAAAATGCCTCGTTTGCAGTAGTGGTTCAGAGAGCAGCTGAGATACTAGAATTACAGATGCCATCCATTGAGTCTAAAACAAACGTTTTGATGGCAATTCTACAGCTGGAGATGGCAGCATCGGAACCTTTGCACCCATTTAATTATGCTGTCACAGGCACTCTGATGGCTATCTTGTTAAAACTATATTCTTGCCAGCCTTTTTGCAGGCAGGTGGCCAAACATCATAAACCGGTTCATAGTGATCCAGGTTTTCTCACCAAGCACCCAACTCCAGGGAGCATCATTGTACTGGCCTTGACCAGTAAGGTGGAACCTAACTTATTTCCGATCAGTCTTCCAGACAAAGAATCCAAATGGATCGGTGCCTTTGACAAACATATGTTTTTCGTTGCCAGCTGGATCTAGTGTGGGGTTTTTCAGCAGAGGAGGATCTGTCCTATCTTGCAGCTGTCAGGGAAAATGGCCTGGATTAGTGAGGCATAGACAGTGGGAATGATGGACATGAAGGCTTCTCCTTGCTGAAACTTGATGATGCAGGAAGTGGCTTTGAGTGAATGTATAATGTTGGAGAGGTCTTTGTGGGAGATGGTGTTGGAGAATGACCAGTTAGAGGTGTGGAGGTAGGGCATAAGTGAGGATGTTGATAATGCATGGCAGATGTTAGATTTGATGAAGAAGTTGATAGTGTTTGATCTGTCAGCTGATGGTAGTATAGCAGGTTATTGGATAAGGGTGGTATACAGTTTGACTTCCTTAAACAGGGCGTTGCTTCTGTTGATGGAGGTCTTGTAGTAGGTGGCTTTAGGTGTGGTGATAATGGAACAAAAGTTGGAGTGGAGTGCTTCTGAAGGATAAGATTCCCCTTGATCTTCTTCATTTCTGTTTCTGTCTTAGTAGGGCATGCTTGTTTTCATTAAGCTTAGGCTTGTATGCAAGACCTATCAGAGGCACATAGCGTTCTACGTAATTTTTCCGAGTAGTGGTTGAGAAGGGTGTTGACATCTGTTGAGCGCTGGAAGTATGTGGGTAGGTTGAGTAGTTCTTCTTAAAGTTCATTAGATGGATGCCCTTGAAGGAGTGGGAGGTAATGTTCTCCTTTGTATGTTGCTCTTCATGTGGGGAATGACCTTTGTGATGGAAAAAGGGATGGTGAGATGACCAAGAGCATAGGGAGGCTGGCAGTGGATGTTGGATAGGGATGCAGAGAGGTTGAGGCCCAGTGTGTTTGCCTTTGGAGTCAGTTGAGTTGGTGTTTTAATTGTAGCTGGTTGAGGATACAGGTATGGGCTTCCTTCCTGGTTTTGGTGTGGGAGTCACCTGGCAGATTGAAGTCTCCAAGCAAGGAGTGGAAGTATTCAATGGAGGTAGAGGTGATGAGGACTGCTATTTCTTCTATGTAATCCTGTGGGTTCTGATTGCTCTCTAGATGAGATGAAAGGAGGTTGTTTTGTAGGATGATAGAGGAAATTGGCAGAATAGGAGATCAAAAGACTTGTGGGAGGCCATGTTGAAGATGGTGCCGGATCATATTGATTTCTGTATGACTGCAGGTCCCCCACCAGTTTTGCATATACGGTCTATGTGTTGGATGCTGCATCGAGAGGGTAGGAGGAAGCCAACAATGTGTGAGGAGGAGGTTTTCAGCTAGGTTTCTGTGATGAATAGTATCTAGATTATGATGTGAAATGATGTTGGTGATGTGATATATTGCTTAGTGTGCGCTGACGAGTGCGAGTTGGAGCTTGTGTGATGTGCTATCTACATTAAAATCATAAGCAACCCTCTAGTCTTCAGTGCAAGAAAGACATTGATTGTCTCAGGGACAAGATCCTATGGTTCTATACAAAAGAACTGAAGCAAATGCCACTGATGAGGCATGTGGAGATAATATCAGTTTTACAGTCTGTAAAAGCTGCTACTCATTTAGCTACATCACTTTATTTTTCTCTCTTTTTTCATTCAAAAAAGGTTTGGATTGAGTCTCTTTTTCTAATTCAGTGACTTTTTAAAATGAAAACTGCCTTCTTTTTTAAAAAAAAAATGAAAATTGGCTAATATGGCCTGCAATAGGTTGTCATAATATATATATATTTTTGCAAACAGGACAAAAGAAATTACAGAACAGAACTCAACATAGCAACCAGCATAGGAAATGATTTTACCTGGTACCTTGCTTCTCTGAAGTTCATTGTCCGGGTGATCCGGATTTGGAGTGTAAAGTTACTAGTTGGCAGGGCTCTGTGGGGCGCTAAAACTTTGCAATGCTAAGGGTCTGCAGAATGGGATCAAGTGCCCAAGGATCAATGAGGTGTAACCTGTAACATTGCAGCTAGCCTTGAAGTGGTAGGGGGTAGTTTGAATTTTCTTTCAAAATTTCTCATGTGGCACAAGGCCAGAGTTCTGGGAGGAATAAGGTGGGCAATAGACCCCACTTTGATGGCAGGCATGAGCTGCAGTATCTAGTGAACTCCATCAACACTCTTTGCTGACCTGAGCCTGCCTTTTGAGCTGCTGATTCCGGCCTTGACTAGAACTGGAAATGACACTTGCATTGGCTACTATTGTCTGCATCAGAGACCTCTTACTAGAGGTTAGAGCAGAGTTAATTGAAAGTTTGTTGGTAAGTCTCCTTTTCACCACAGTTTCGCCAGTTTGAGATTAGTGTACTCAGTTGATAGTATCCCTGTGATGCTCATGAGGCCACTTGGATTACTTGGCCTTTAGTGATCCCCTCATTTTGGTGTAAATGTACACAGCAATCTGCTGCCCCTCTGTCTATGCTGGTGTGAAGTAGCTCCCTAAAACTAAGTAGTTTAGCTCCCAAAACTAGATAACCCCTGTCCTGGTTGCCTAACAGTGCCCTACAGGTTGTTTTCTTCTAGGTGGTCCCTGCACGGTGTATATACAATTGTTGCCACAAAACTGCTTTGAAGGTTCAAGTCAATGTAAACTTTGTGTGCTCTGTCTCTCATACTTCATCTCACCACCACACTTAAGACCAAAGGCAAGATTATAAAAAAAAAAAGCCAAAGCTGCATCAGCCGTCCCCGAAGACCCCCTCCTGCAATAAGGGCCTTAGAGTTTCAACACTGCAGTAGGACCACACAACTATGTCACACTATAACACCATCATGCAACGGTACAGACCCAACTCATATTGCATCACATTACCAAGAAATCCCTCCAAAGCTGTTGCAAAAATGTCCTAGCACAAAATCCTCAGAGAACATCCAGAGAAACTAATAACATATATTTCCATAGTCCAGCACACAGGGACCTTAAAACTCACTTTATCTTCTTCACTAAGAAACTTGCCAAATGGAGAGAGAACTTCCTGCAACACCTTCATGTAACCACTGCTACCAACATCCCACATGGAACTAAGCTCACTATATCCCCATAGCGGATCTTCAAAGGAGAACTATCCATAGCCATTTGCACAAATGGTAATATCCTAGTCCAAGCCTCAGAACAGAATCTAATTATCTTTGATCTCCTCTTCCCAGAGCTCTGCGCGTCAGTTATCTGGCCCTTCGACCACCCCTTTTCCCGAGGAACCAACTCCCCCACCCTCACCCGGAGAGCCAATACAAACACCCACACCTCTACTCAGGGATCCTTCTATTCCCAATACCCCTCGCTCTGCCTCTACCTCCGCCACCCTTCTGCCTTCTGCCCTCTGCCACCAGACGCCGTGTTATCACTATTACGGACCCGCTGCTAGAACGATCATCCCCATCTCTGTGGCTCACACTCACTGCCCAGCTCGAACCCTCCAGCGCACCTGCATCCATCATCATCAGAAGGCCGAATTCTACCCTAGACTCCACCGCAGACTCCGACGAACCCCAACAAGGTCCCCTCCCCATGTCAGTCCTAATCTTCTCCCAACTGATCCCCATAATAACCTGTCTGGAGGAAAAAATCAACACTATTCTAGAAGTATTCTTGTCAATACGTTGGACGCAAAGACCAGCCACACACCACCCCATCCCTACTCATCTATGCCATGCACCTATCTGCCCACAAAGTCGCAACCAGACCCTCACACCTCACCCCTAGCCAAATCATCCGATACATTGATCACCGCTGCACACCTAGTCACAAACTGAGCGGAGATCATTGCCCACGCTTTGCTGCATGCTCCTAAACTGCCGATCAGCAGTCAAACATTCCACTGAAATATCTGAAATTATCTTACGATACAACATTGACATCTGATTTCTAACTGAAACCTGGCTAAAGGACCACTCATCCCTTTACGTGGACCTCCTCACCCCACCGGGCATCTCAATCATTAGCGGTGACTGCAAGGTCTGCAGAGGTGGTGGTGTAGCCATAACACACAAAAACGAGCTTTGCTGAACCCCTCTCTGCACTACTAAATAACCCACCTTTGAATATCTAAGAGTCCAGCTCTCGCCCAAAGGCCCAAACCCCATCGCACTTCATGTCATCTATCACCCTCCAGGTGACAACCCAAATTTCCTCGAAGACCTATCAGACCTAATATTGCTAAACTCCCTAAAAGGCACCACAGACAATATACTAGGAGACCTAAATTTGCACCTGAATAATGCTAGTGTCCCCACAGTTTCAGCCCTGGCCGCCCTCCTGAAAGCGAACGATCTTTCCTAACAATGCAACAAACACACAATAAGGGCTCTACCCATGATGCTATAATCTCTAAACCTAACACCTATCCCTCCACTCCATCTAACCATCTGTCTGGACTAATCAGCATCTAATTCTTTTTGATCTCAATGCCACCCAGCCAAAGCCACCCCACCCCCCATCTAGCCATCCTAAGCACTGGGTGTGGAACATACATCAAATTTCACATTCTGAGTAAGAAACATTAGTCAGTTCCCATATCACACCCTTAACCGAGTTCTCCTCCGCCAAGAACTTACTGATCACTACAACACAAATATGGCAAAACCAGTTGAGAAAATCAACCCCCTAAAACTTAAGAAACCAAAAAGCATGCCCTCCAGATCCTGGTTCAACACAGATTTTAACAAGGAGAGGCGACAACTCCGATTGGCTGAAAGAAATTGGAACAGCAGCCCTCACTAACCAATCTCTCAAGCCTATGGGCCGAACGCCTAAAATATAAAAAACACATCTTCAAAGAAAAAGCATCCTTTTTCTGAGACCAACTTGACTGGTCCAAAAACAGGCCCAAAGACCGCTTGCACATCATCAAACAACAAACCTCGTCTTTTCCCCAACACTCAACTAATGACTCTTCCAAGCGCTGCAAAGAATTCCTAACATTTTTCTCTAATAAAATCACTAGCATCGAACTCTCCTTCAGCTGCCCACCCCTTCGCCCTGCACACAATGGACCTAACCAAAGCCCTATTTCCAAAAGACAGTTGTCAACCCCATCCACCCAGCAGCACAGTTTACCAACTCCAACCCCTTGCTATTGAAAGAAAATTACGCAACCTGGTCTGAATTCAGCCCTATCCTGAATGAAGAAACCCTCAAGTTACTTACTAACATAAAGCCGACATTGCTCATCTCCGACCCCTGTCCCTGCGGCAATTGTTAAAAAAACTTCATCTCTCCTATTTGGACCAAAATCATTAACTCCTCCCTATCAAGCGGCTCCATGCCAGCCTCCTAAAATTCAGCCAAGTCACCCCCTCATTAAAAAAACAGACACTGACCAGAACGACTTTAACACTTACAGACCGATAACTAACCTCCCTCTCCTTGCCAAAGTCATTGAAAATTGTGCACTTACACAACTCAACAGCCACATTGAAAAATTCAACCTGCATGACACCTTCCAATCGGGGTTTAGGAAGAGTTGCAGTACAGTGACCACGATACTGAACATCATAGACGGCCTACACTGTTACCTAGAAGATGGCAAGGCCTGCCTTCTAGTCCTCCTGGACTTATCGGCAACCTTTGACACTGTCAACCACAACATCCTCCTCAACACCATCTCGCAGCATGTAGGCATCAATAGAACAGCCCTTAAAAGGTTCACATCTTTCCTGAACCAATGCTCACAGATAATCAAATGCAATACCTCGACTTCAAAGGAAACACCAGTCCTGCAAGCAGTCCCCCAAGGGTCAATCCAGTCTCCTGCCCTATTCAACCCCTATATAGAACCCCTTACAATGATCCTGAAGCAAGCCAAAATTGCTTATCATCTCAAAGTGCCTCTTACGCGCTAAAATGCCTAAATAAAAGTCAAACCCTTCATCCCCTCAGAAGACTGTGGTGCAATCCTTAGTCCAATCCAAGTTAGACTACAGCAACATAACGTTCACGGGCGCCCCAAAAACACAGCTTGCCCCCCTGAAAGCCACATTCCACTCAGCGGCTGGTCTTCTGTTGGGGGGAGAGTCGCTTCGACCACATCACTCCTACTCTCAAGAAGCTCAGCTGGCTACCAATTGAGGCAAGAGCTATACTCAAAACCGCTTCCATAACCCACAAAGCGCTCTACTCTGAAAACCCATTCTACCGCACACATAAATTACCAAAAGCTGGCCAAAAGAAACTCCTCCGAAGTTTTAACAGTCTACTCCTGATTTCACCAAAATTTAAGTATGAAAAATCTTGCACGCGGCGTTCCTTCACTATTAACGTTCCCCAGAATTTGAAACTCACTACCTCAAGATTTATGGGACAATCAATCGTTCCATCACTTCAAGAAAAAACTGAAATATCTACTCTTCGACAAATACCTAAACAGCCCCCATTAACCCTAGTCCAAACTGTTTGTCTCCATCCCACACCTTCTAAACAAATCTGAGTATCACCACCTTCGGGTTAGACAGTGCCACACTCTCCCCACCTTCACTACACCCTCCCTTGGTTACCTCAGAATTTACATTGGTCATCTACACTACTGCTCATCATCTACAGGGATAATTAAATTTCTCTATTTATTGTTATTATGTACTCTTATTTACTCCTCATGTAACCTTTGTTTTCTCTGCTGGGCTTATCCTGTCTAGTGACATATATATATATATATATATATATATATATATATCAAAGCTCCCATGTCCCGTGTTCGAGACACACTGCACTCTCGGGGTTCCTTCAACTTTTCATCCAGCGAGGACGCGTTTCGGCGTTCTGCCTTCTTCTGCTCGCTTTAAGGGAATGAAACAGCATGGTAGTGTCGGTACTTGAACTACTAGATGGTTTCTCATTGGACGCAGTGGCTAGAAGGAAGAACGGGATTGGCTGCTCATCTGCCAATGGCTTTCTCACTTCTTGATGTTAATGCGAGGTCCATAGTTCGGGAGTATTTCAGTATTTCAAAGGTGTTATTACAGTTCTGATGGTAATTTTCCTGTCTTGCGTATTAAGCCCAATGGCGCTCCCAAAATGTCAGTTGTATACCTCTCCCTTCGCCACTGCTCGATTTAAAAGTACCTTACTAGTTGTGATGTTGATCCGGGTTGGGGGGCCCCTCGTCAAACCTTGGGCTTAGAGGCACTCCGCGTAAGGGTCGGCATATATCCTGTCCCTACCAGACTATATGTCTGGCGACCTTGTCGACGCTGGTGCCTCAGATGTCCAACGGCGGTGCACCACGCAAAATTATCAACGCTCCGTTTTCCACCTCTGGCGTGTTCTGCACTCTTGCTGATGGGTGCATAACAGAATGGAGGTAGATCCATTCTTAAACATCAAAGCTCCCATGTCCCGTGTTCGAGACACACTGCACTCTCGGGGTTCCTTCAACTTTTCATCCAGCGAGGACGCGTTTCGGCGTTCTGCCTTCTTCTGCTCGCTTTAAGGGAATGAAACCGCATGGTAGTGTCGGTACTTGAACTACTAGATGGTTTCTCATTGGACGCAGTGGCTAGAAGGAAGAACGGGATTGGCTGCTCATCTGCCAATGGCTTTCTCACTTCTTGATGTTAATGCGAGGTCCATAGTTCGGGAGTATTTCAGTATTTCAAAGGTGTTATTACAGTTCTGATGGTAATTTTCCTGTCTTGCGTATTAAGCCCAATGGCGCTCCCAAAATGTCAGTTGTATACCTCTCCCTTCGCCACTGCTCGATTTAAAAGTACCTTACTAGTTGTGATGTTGATCCGGGTTGGGGGGCCCCTCGTCAAACCTTGGGCTTAGAGGCACTCCGCGTAAGGGTCGGCATATATCCTGTCCCTACCAGACTATATGTCTGGCGACCTTGTCGACGCTGGTGCCTCAGATGTCCAACTAGTAAGGTACTTTTAAATCGAGCAGTGGCGAAGGGAGAGGTATACAACTGACATTTTGGGAGCACCATTGGGCTTAATACGCAAGACAGGAAAATTACCATTAGAACTGTAATAACACCTTTGAAATACTGAAATACTCCCGAACTATGGACCTCGCATTAACATCAAGAAGTGAGAAAGCCATTGGCAGATGAGCAGCCAATCCCGTTCTTCCTTCTAGCCACTGCGTCCAATGAGAAACCATCTAGTAGTTCAAGTACCGACACTACCATGCTGTTTCATTCCCTTAAAGCAAGCAGAAGAAGGCAGAATGCCGAAACGCGTCCTCGCTGGATGAAAAGTTGAAGGAACCCCGAGAGTGCAGTGTGTCTCGAACACGGGACATGGGAGCTTTGATGTTTAAGAATGGATCTACCTCCATTCTGTTATGCACCCGTCAGCAAGAGTGCAGAACACACCAGAGGTGGAAAACGGAGCGTTGATATATATATATATATATATATATATATATATATATATATATATATATATATATAATATATTACCTACTGGCAATCGCCAGTAGGTAGTTATAGTTAGGACTTATTTTCCATAGGAAATCCGCAACATTCTATTTGGAATAACGTTGGCGTCGATTGAGGAATCTTCGCGAAATTTTCCAAACTTTTGGCCAGCTCCGGTCCGCTCCTATTCTGAACATTTCACAGTGATTCATCAAGCGGGGGCCGAGAAAAAAGGGGGGTCCCAAACGCGTTTTCCCATAGGACCTGTTGACGCAGCTACAGCCCGAAGTGCTGAACGGAATTACACCAAATTTGGCAAAGAGGTAGTCCTCAGTTCAGACTCGTGCCTTTTGCTTAAATGGTGTAAATCCGTTCAGTAGTTCCTGAGAAAATAAAAAGTAAAATCACATATATATCTGGGCGGAGCCTAACCACACATCTCATCGTGAGATCTGATTGGCTGTCAGTACTTCATCCAAGAAGTGTTGGCAGCCATCTTGGGACCAATATACATGATAGCACCTCATTAAAAAGCATTGCAGTTAATAGAAGGTATTAAGACTTTAGTTACATTATAAATCATTTGTTGATGGTACCATACTCATTTTAGGAATTGTGGTGTGTTCTAAGGTGATTTTACCAAGTGAAAAAGCCTTCTGCTGTGATATCATGAATCATGTTTGAGAGAAAACTATTTTCTCATGCTTTTCCCACAGAGGTTTGGAAGGTGATCTATAAGCTAAACTGAGAGCATATTTTCTGTAAATTCACATTATCTTTCACAGTCATGTGAGAATGAAGTCTGACATTCTCAGTAAAACATGTACATCCAACAAGGGCAGAGACTGTCAGTTGATTCCTTTGTGTTCTACTGCAACTTCCCAGGGTGTTCTAAAGAACAACAAGAGCGCTAACAGTCCTACTTATGACAAACGTATGGCACACCTGAAGCCATCTTGGTTGGAATAAAGTGGTAACTCTTAAAGCAGAAAGAAAAATTAGGGCACATTTTGAGTGACTTCTCAAATCCTCTTCTATTTCATTAAAACATTCTGACATGCAGACTGAAACATGCACTTTCAATACCAACAGCAGACTTCCCTGGTGAACAGTAGCTTTACTACAGTGATCTAATAAGCAACTAGAGTGCTAACATTCTGAATTTATGGCAAATGTGTGACACATCTGAATGCCTTCTTGATGCAATCAAAGTAAAAAACTGAAAGTATTTCCTACTGAGGAGACTGTAGTAAATGAGGAAATTAGGAAACATCATAACAAATAAGTCTCCCAAAATGGCCACCAGAGACAAAAGAGCCCAAATGTAGCCCAAATATCACCCAGATGTAGCCTAAGTATAGCCCAATGACCGAATGTCCCAGAGTGTTCTAACGAACACTCAGAGCGCTAACAGTCTTACTTATGACAAAAGTAGGGCACACCTGAAGCCATCTTGATTGGAATAAAGTGGTAGCACTTAAAACATTTAATTTACAAAGGAACAAAATGAGGGGGTTCATTTTGCCATAGAAATTATGATTAGTGCTGCAGAAAGAAAAATTAGGGCACATTTTGACTTCTCAAATCCTCTTCCATTTCATAAACAAATTCTGACATGCAGACTGAAACATGCACTTTGAATACCAGCAGCAGACTTCCCTGGTGAGCAGTAGCTTTACTACAGTGATCTAATGAGCAACTAGAGTGCTAACATTCAGAATTTATGGCAAATGTGTGACACATCTGAATGCCTTCTTGATGGAACCAAAGTAAAAAACTGAAAGTATTTCCTACTGAGGAGACTGCAGTAAATGAGGAAATTAGGAAACTTCATAACAAAATAAATCTCCCAAGATGGCCACCAGAGACAAAAGAGCCCAAATGTAGCCCAAATATCACCCAGATGTAGCCCAAGTATAGCCCAATGACAGAATGTCCCAGAGTGTTCTAACGAACAACTAGAGCGCTAACAGTCTTACTTATGACAAAAGTATGGCACACCTGAAGCCATCTTGATTGGAATAAAGTGGTAACACTTAAAATATTTAATTTACAAAGGAACAAAATGAGGGGGTTCATTTTGCCATAGAAATTATGATTAGTTCTGCAGAAAGAAAAATTAGGGCACATTTTGACTTTTCAAATCCTCTTCTATTTCATAAAAAGAATTCTGACATGCAAACTGAAACATGTACTTTGAATACCAGCAGCAGACTTCCCTGGTGAGCAGTAGTTTTACTACAGTGATCTAATGAGCAAATAGAGTGCTAACATTCAGAATGTATGGCACATGTGTGACACATCTGAATGCCTTCTTGATGGAACCAAATAAAAAACTGAAAGTATTCCCACTGAGGAGACTGCAGTAAATGAGGAAATTAGGAAACTTCATAACAAATAAATCTCCCAAGATGGCCACCAGAGACAAAAGAGCCCAAATGTAGCCCAAATATCACCCAGATGTAGCCCAAGTATAGCCCAATGACAGAATGTCCCAGAGTGTTCTTAAGAACAACTAGAGCGCTTACTGTCTTACTTATGACAAAAGTATGGCACACCTGAATCCATCTTGATTGGAATAAACTGGTAACACTTAAAACATTTAATTTAAAAAGGAACACAATGAGGGGGTTCATTGTGCCATAGAAATTATGATTAGTGCTGAAGAAAGAAAAATTAGGGCACATTTTGAGTGACTTCTCAAATCCTCTTCTATTTCATTAAAAAATTCTGATATGCAGACTGAAACATGCACTTTTAATACCAGCAGCAGACTTCCGTGGTGAGCAGTAGCTTTACTACAGTGATCTAATGAGCAACTAGAGTGCTAACATTCAGAATTTCTGGCAAATGTGTGACATATCTGAATACCTTCTTGATGAAATCAAAGTAAAAAACTGAAAGCATTTCCTACTGAGGAGACTGCAGTAAATGAGGAAATTAGGAAACTTCATAACAAATAAATCTCCCAAGATGGCCACCAGAGACAAAAGAGCCCAAATGCAGCACAAATATCACCCAGATGTAGCCCACATGTAGCCCAATGACAGAAGTGTGCAAAACACTTATTTTTGTGTATTTGCAGTTTTATATAGTGCAGAGTTGTCAGGTATTGGAGTGCTTTACATGAGCATTGGTTACTTCACACAAGATCAAATTCATTTTGGTTGTAGACATAGGGAGATTAAGTGATTTGACCAGAATCACAGAATGTTGAGCTGAAGCAGAAACTCCAACCTGGTTCCCCAGTTGCAAAGTCTGCAGCTCTGGAAGTAACACCGCACCCTCTCCCCTAGGTGCAACATTTAATCAAGTGGTCAACTGGATAAAAAAACATAAAGATTACAAATAATTTAAAAGTTCTTTGTCGCTATTTGAAAACTCAGAAAATATGTCCTCATTTTAGTTTTTTAGAGCACTAACCATAATTTTGATGCATATAAGACCCTCTCATATATGTAATTTCTAAAGGAAATACTCTAGGTATTACAGTTTTGATTACATCAAGATGACGTCAGGCGTTCCACACTTTTGTAATAAATATAGAATGTTAGCAATCTAGTTGTTCATTGGGATACTGTTGAGAGGCAGAGGCCAGGGGCACGGATTCTGAAAATTGAAGGCAGGTAGGAGAGTGCAGATGCAACAATTTGACCACACTGGGCAGGCAGGAAGGGCAGTGGCAGCACAACAGACTATGGAGGGCAGTGGAAAGGGGGGCAGGGGCAACAAACCAACACTACAGGACTGGCAAGAGAGGCTATGGCAATATAATAGACCATTGTGGGCAGAAGGAAGAGGTAGTGGTAGTACAACCATACATGCCAACAGATCTGTTTCAGCCAGGAAACGTCCAATGTTTTTAAGCTCAAATGGGCTTTATTTGATCTGCCTCCTATCTACAATCTCCTCTTTTTCAATGTAACTCAAAGGGGAAAATCAATACCCCAGTTTTTTTTCAAAATCTCCCTCTTACCAAGTTCGAAATGTTCGCAAGTATGATGCATTGGATCATGGTAGGCAGGAGGAATTGGGGTAGGGACATGGACTCGGATAACAGAGGACAGGAGGGACATGGAGAGGTGCACCAAACTGACCCTACAGGGCAGGCATCAGGGTTTGCTGCAGCACAATACACCACACAGCGCATGCGGGACGGGAGTGCAGCACAACAATCCATAGAAAGCAATAGGGAGGGGACAGGACCATGCACATGGACAACAGAGAACAGAGGGAAAAGAGGCAATTATAGCTAGCTGACCATAATGGACAGACAGGAGAGAAAGCTGCAGCATAACAGACCATAAAGGGCAGGAGGGACGGATCAGGGGCATTACAATGGAACAGACAAGCCAGGAGGGAGGGAATAGGGGTCTGCACATGGAAACAGAGGGCTGGGGGCAAGGGGGCAGGACAGGAGCAGCAAGATGACCATGGAGGTCAGGCAGGATGGGCACATGGAGGTCAGGCAGGATGGGCACTAGAAACAAGACACACGATGGAGAGCAACAATGAGACTATGATGGCATACACACAGACCATGGAGGGAAGGTGGGAGGGGGTCAGGGGCAACTAGCTGACCACACAGGGAAGGTGGGAGGGGCCATGGCAGCACAGAAACCATGCATGGCAAGCGGGAGGGTTAGTGGCAGCACAATGGCTATGATGGGCAAGAAGGAGGGTGCAGGGGCATGCACAAAGGACCATGGAGGATAGAAAGGAGGGTCAGGACCTGGGCACAGACAAGAGAGTTCAGGGGAAGGGGCCTCACAACAGACCGCGCGGGGCAGGCAGGAGGAGCAATTGCAGCACAACAGACCAGGGAGGGCAGAAGGGTGTGGCAGTAAAATGGACCATGGAGGACAGGAGGAAGGGGATAGGGGCATGGCATGTGGACAGGCAGGGTGGAGGTGGCAGGGACAGGTTACAGTCATCTGACAATGCTAGGCAGGTGGGAGGGGAGTGGCAGCTCAACAGAACACTCAGAGTAGATAGGAGTGGCAGGTCCATGGAACATGGTGGGCAAAAAGGATGGAGCAGAGGCATGCACAAAGACATCGGATGACAAGGGCGAAGGAGAATAGGGGCAGCAAGCTAAGCACAGAGGCTAAGCAGGAAGTCAATGATGGGCCGTAGAATTGGGTAATGGAGGGCAGGAGGAGTGGACTGTACATCATGCTAAATGGAGGGCAGTGGCAGCACATCAGACCATGCATGGCAGGAGGGAGGAGGCTAGTCCATGGAGTCAGACAACAGAGGATAGGGAGGAGGTGGATGGGGCAGTAAGCTAACTGTTCAGAGAAGGTGGGTATTAGGAACTTTATTGTTTTTAAAATGTGTGTCTGTGCGAACTACTTAAAATATGAACAAGTATGCAGCATAATCTCACTTTTATTCAGGAAGAAGAGGACGTTTGTGACTGTGACTCCGGGCTCACTTGGCAGAAACACCCCCTGACCCTCCACCCCCCATCGCAAAATGTAATGCCTGTGAAAAGGGTAGGTGGACGCAGTGTTATATAGAACATAGTCCTGAGAGCACGATTGAAAATGAAAACTAGATGTAGTATATGGTATAAACTATGCACCAAAAAGTGTGATATAAGATGAACCGGGCGTGAAATATAATATGCTATACATTGTGCGCAATGACAGATTCATTGGAGAGCGCGAGATAGCACAGGCACTAGCGTGTGCTATGCGATATGCGCCTTGGAGTGTAATTTGCACAGGGCAGTGTTGTGTAACCTAACTAGTCTCTAAAGTTGTAATATAAAATATGTGCTGGGGAGTGTAACGTTGCATATGCACTGTGACAAAGATATGGATCCCAGATTGTGATATGTTTGGCATAGCGCTGTGCGTTATAACATAGGCATCGAGGAAGGCACGTTAGATGGGGCAATATAACCCGTGCGAAGGCAAGTGTGGCATGACATATTCACGGGTGGTGTTACAGTGCACATGGGCTAGAGAGTGTCATAGCATACGCACTAGCTGGTGGAATACAACACAGAGGTGTGAGGCACTCGGCGGGCACTGGTGGGTGTAACACAGCATTGGGCTCAGCCAGGAGCACGCTGTGACTCAAGTGAGGTCGTCCCCTTTCCAGAGAGTAAAATAAAAAGTATTACACATCCGGCGGTGGATGTGTGTTTCATTAACAGTGAGGGGGGTTTCTTGCATAGTTTGGTCGAATTTTTGTCGAATCCCCTTTGAATGGCTTGGTGTGCGTGTATATTTAATGTGCCCGTCAATAGCTACCCATGTTTGTATAAATAAACGACAAGGGTGTCTACTTGGAGAGTACCCACTGGCGGGGCGCCGGAATTAGGCACGGTAGGGTGTCAGACACGTCAGAGCTTCACTAGCGGTGTAAATACCGGCCCTGGGGATGGGGTCCCCAGGGCCAGTAAATTGAAAAAGAAGGGGGGCCACACAGCCCTCCTTAAAAAAATAAAATAAATAAAAGACCGGCATCGCGCCGGAGGCCACGCCCCCTCCTTGCAGCACTCTGCAAACGCGCCCCCTGGCCAGTTGTAAGTTGGGGAATTAACTCCCCTTCAATACTGAGGGTCCCTGAGGGCCAACTAGCCCAACAGGTATCTCCAGTATGCGCCAGGGAGCTGCGTTGCAGACAGGTGTTCTGAGGCCACGCCCCTTTTTACACCTCTATGCAACGCAGCTCTGTGGTGCTTACTGGAGGTACCTAGTGGGCTAGTTTTACCCTAGGGACTCTTAGGATTCAAAGGGACTTAATCTCTCAACTTAGAACGGCCACAGGGCGCGTTTACACAGTGGTGTAGGGAGGGGACGGGGCCTGGGGTGACGTGTGCAAACACGCCCTGTGGCGCGTTTTAAGTTGGGGAAATAATTCCCTTTAAACCCTGAGGGACCCTGGGGGCCAACTAGCCCACCAGGTGCTTCCAGTAAGCGCCACTGAGCTGCGTTGCAGAGAGGTGGTCCAGGCTGTGCCACTTTTTACACCTCTCTGCAACGCAGCTCTGTGGCGCTTACTGGAGGTACCTAGTGGGCTAATTGGACCCTAGGGACCCTCAGGATTCAAATGAACTTAATCTCCCAACTAAAAGCGGCCACAGGGCGTGTTTACACAGTGGGGAAGTGAGGGGACGGGCCTGAGGTGACGTGTGCAAACACGCCCTGTGGCGCGTTTTAAGAGGTAGTTTTAATCCCCTGCCCTATTATATACTAGGGGCTTACAGAGGAGGTCATGCTGATCACAGGGGGACCCCAACGCATAGTGTTCCCTAGTGTATGTAGGTGTTTTCACTGTATTCTGAGTGTCTTTAAACATAGCACTGGCTCTAGGACTGGTTAGTCAGACTCAGTTACCACCAGTATCCGTCTGAAAAAGTTGAGGGTACCGGATGATTTTGCAACAAGGCTTCTTTCTGCTCTTCTGTTTGTTCTTTCTGCATGTTATCATTCTTCCTGCACTTTTCTTCGTCTTTGAGGACTTCTGTTGCTTTTTTCTGCATTTCTTTTTTTTCTTTCTGTGCGTTTTTTCTTCTTTCTTCACATGTCCTATCTCTGTAGGCATAGTTAGAAATTAGCATTTAAAAAACCTTTGAAATTCACTGAAAAAACCATAGGTTTCAGGCACGTTATAGTTAGGAATTAGCATTTAAAAAACCTTAGAAATTCACTGAAAAAACTAACTATAACGGGGGAATTTCAAAGTGAAAAGTCCAGCTAACTAGAACGCCCCTGAAACCTATGTTTTTTTCAGTGAAAAAAAATAAATATATATATATTACCTACTGGCAGTCGCCAGTAGGTAGTTATAGTTAGGACCCTGTTTCCATAGGAAAACCGCAACATTCTATTTTGAATAACTTTGGCGCCGGTCGACGAATCCTCGCGAAATTTTCAAAATAGGTGGGGCGCTCCGCTCCTACCCTGAAAGTCTCGGGGGGATTCGTCAAGCGGGGGCTGAGATAAAAGGGGGGTCCCAAAACGCGTTTTTCCCATGCATTTTTCCATAGGACCTTTAGACACAGCTACAGCCCGAACGGCTGAACAGAGTTCCTTGAAATTTGGCAGAGAGGTAGTCTACAGGTCAAGGAAGTGCCTTTTGTAGGTTTGGTGTAAATCTGTTCAGTAGATTCTGAGAAAATAGCCTTTAAATCAATATATATATCTGAGCCAGCTTACGGTGCGCTTACGGTGCGCTTACCGTACGCGTACGGTGACGTGCGCGAGCGCGATTCTGATTGGCTGTTAGATCTTAGTAAACATTCAAATCGGTCGAAACCAGGAAGCGGCGGCCGCCATTTTCTCTCTCGCACTCTGAGTGGGGATTAAAAAACAAAGGACCAAAACATGTAAAGGGGCTGTTTAGACAGCTCCTAAGCACCTAGCCATGTTGGGGGAGTCCCCAAAGATCCCCCAAGGCCAAAAACGGAATTTTAATTTTTTCGATAATTTCGCCGATCACGCTTACCGTACGCGTACGGTAAAAAAAATTTTTATCCATACTCTCCCCACCCCATGTGCAAATGGTGCTCGAAGAGTACCTTTTGTGCATGGCATCTCACAGATGTGAAAAAGTAAAATATTACCTTTCACAACGAAGCGCATCGTATGTCCTCCATGTGTGCACGGTGCGCAAAGCGCATCGTGCGTACATGGCCCATCTAGCGTAACGTGGGCTATGCGCACCGCGTGCCCACCGTGCGTGCACGGCACTAACTGCGTAAAGTGGGCGCGCGGTGCGCGAAGCGCACCGCGTGCTCACTGTGCGCGCGCGGTGCGCGAAGCGCACCGTGCGCGCACGGAACGAACTGCGTTAAGTGGGCGCGCACGCCACGAATGGCGTAAAGTAACTTAGCATTTAAAAAAACGTACAAATTCACTGAAAAAACCATAGGTTTCACACACGTTATAGTTAGGAATTAGCATTTAAAAAACCTTGCAAATTCACTGAAAAAAACATAGGTTTCACACATGTTATAGTTAGCGGAAATTTTACTGATAAAAAACCAATGAAATTCCCCCGTTATAGTTAGTGCAGGCAACTATAACTCACGCGACCGCAATCTTCTGCTGATGACATGTGTGTCTTTATGAAAAAAAAATATTTGTAATATATGTATAGCTAAAAATTTATGGAAGAAGACATGGGCAAATAAGTGTCTAAATACAGTATTAGCATCAGCAGAGGATTGCGGTCGCGTGAGTTATAGTTGCCTGCATATCGGGGGAATTTCATTGGTTTTTTATCAGTAAAATTTCCGCTAACTATAACATGTGTGAAACCTATGGTTTTTTCAGTGAATATATATATATATTTGCACATACCTTATTTATCTTCTAAGTGTATCATCAACGTACCCTAATATCTGCTGTTCATGCCGTTTACGTATTGTCACTATGTATCCACTACAACTCATGTTATGGATTCTGTAAAAATTCTGTGAAGCGTCCTGATGCCTTCGGGTCAAGTTCGTAGTATACAAAACTCTATAAATATATATATATATACATATACACATACAAAAAGGAAAGAAGGAAACTGGGTAGTTCTCAAGTTTAGGCGGAGAGCACCTCCTTTATATAGAGCACCCTACAACACCAGTGGCACTCTGAATCTGCTCACCTCAAATGTCTGGTTTTCGAACAGCGTTTTAAAGTATAGGATTAGCACAGTGCTATCTATTCGGAGCTAGAAAGTTACAAAGCATGTTGCCATTTTTACAGCAACAGTGCAATCCATGCTGAGCTGAAAAAAGGACAAAAGGCTTTTACCACTCCAGGCACAGTATTACAGCTTTGGATTGATAAAATACCATCCAAGCCAACCTGGAATTAATAAAATCAACCGCTGGCACATGTTTTGCTCTAGTTATAGATCATCCGAGAAATAGAGCTTTGTCTAGACGCAAGGGAGCACCCAGTATAAGTCCAGACAATACCCTTTCAGGCTTAGAGTGCCGTGTAAACTATGCAAAACAAGGAATCTGAGAACTCTGGGTAGTTCTCATATTTAGGCGGAGAGCAGCTCCTTTATATAGGGCACCCTACAACCCAGTGACACTTTGAATCTGCTAACCGCAAATGTCTGTTTTTCCAGCTGAGTTTTAATTTTAGGATTAGCACAGTACCCTCCACACCTTTTGCTCTGTCTCTCATACTTCATCCCACCACTACACTTGCGACCAAAGGCAAGAAAGACCTGTCTGACACTCGCACAGGACAGAAACGTAGGCTCACAACAGTACACAATATTCTTCCAAACGCACTCCACTTACACATTCACCAGACACGCCCAAAAACATTTCCCACATATCACCGTAACTCGGTTCATTGTGAATCCCCCCCAAAAAGTCGGTGGCGCCCATAGTATGCAAGCACATCAATTAAATGCTCTGTACAAAGGCTTAATATAGAACTAAGGGGGAACGGCAGTAAGCCATGGTTGGAACAAATCAGTATTTCTCGTCACATTTCTTCAAACTTATAATATTGTTTTGTATGAATACCCTAGTGTAGCGGTCTAGCTTATCCCTCGGTGCATCCGGTCCAAGACTCCGGTTGAGCTCGCGTTAATGTAGAGGACGTGCGCATGCGAAATGACACCCTGCCACCGCCAGGCCCAGCGAACCTAGTAACAGGAGCGCGCTGCTAGCGCCCTGCCTATCCACTCAAAGATACCACAGTCAGCTGCAGCCCACAGAGGGACGACAACACAACAAGCATTGGCAAGTTCAAGGGCCAGAGTAACAGAAGCACAACAAGCACTGGCAAAATCAATAGGCTGCATGAACAAACAAGAAGGAAACTGATTGCCATAGAAGAGAAACAAGCCCAAGAATAACAATCGCTGGCAGCAACGTCTATCACACTCTATAATCTCCAGCAAGCAGAGCCACGCTGACGAGGACCACGAAGTAGCAACTGACCATGGTCGACCAGGCAGCGGCAGCAGCCCCGCAACCAGTAGCCCCTGCAGCAGCACCGCCACCACACATGCACTCCCAAGTCAGTGCACTTCACCCCCTTTAGCGAGCTAATTGATCCTGCCACTGCATCACCTAGGTGGAAAGTGTGGATTGGCCGTTTCGATGACTATTTTATAGCAATGAGGGAAACAGATGGTGCTGTCAAAAGGTCACTATTGTTACATTTCGCAGGAGACGAAATATACAAGTTATTCGCGCATCTCCCGAACACAGGAGCACACATGTACTACGATGCAGCGGTCAGAGCCCTAAACGCCCACTTTGATCCCCAACTCAACCCCGATTATGAACGCTTGAAACTCCGACAAGCCCGTCAGAGAGAGGGGGAATCCATGGACAAGTTTCACGCACGCCTACGAGAATTGGCTAGCACGTGTACCGAAGACGACCAGGCCAAGGAGGCCATTCAGGGATGCCGCAACAAAACCCTGCGGACCCTCATTCTTCGTCAGCCATGCATATCTCTAGAAGACATACTGATTCTAGCACGATCACATGAGCTATCGGACGTCCGAGTGACTGCCAAGGAAGCTGCACTTAACCAACCGGCTAAACAGACAGTACCAGTCAAGACAGAGTGAGTGGTTGCCGTTCGTATGACGACTCGCGGTGGGCGAGGGAGATGGCCCAACACAAGCTCGCGATGGCCACAGGGCGGGTACTGTAGGAGAGAAGAACATCCCTAAGACGACTGCCCGGCAAGAGGCAAGACCTGTGCGAAATGTGTAATTCCCAACCACTTTGCGAGTGTATGCAGAGGAGGAACGCTGAACAAAGGGACACCAGGACGGAGACCGCCATCCAAAGCAGTGAGGCACCTCAAGCTGGTAGAACCTGCCACCTCAAGGACACCAATGGTAGCGGCACACCGCAGACAATGTCTGGAAGACTCGTCCTCAGACGAAGAACAAGAGTGCAACCTCATATCCTTTGTGAACGACCTCAAACGAATACAGCGTCCGCAACCGACATGTGCCATCGAAATCGCCGGATCGCCCGTAACAGCCCTTATCGATACTGGGTCATCGGTGAACATCATGGGGTGCCAACACTAAAAGAAGCTAAACCCAAAACCGGTGCTTGTGCCGTCCAAAGTCAAAATCCTCACATACGGAAGTCAGACACCGCTTCCCCTGAGAGGAAAAATGTCTGTTCAAGTCGGAAAACCATGAAGTTACGATTACATTCCACGTGGTTGACAGAGAAGCAGACATATTAGTCGGAAGCCACACTGCTGAAGATCTGAGCCTGGTCACATTTGCAAATGCAGTGAAGTCACTTCAAACAGAGGACATCCTGAAGCTGTTCCCACAGTTATTTGAGGGCCTAGGGAGCATGAAGAGGCTGCTGGTAAAGCTGCACATCGACACAGCGGTGAAGCCCGTCGCCCTATGACAGTGACGAATACTGTTTCATCTAAGGCCACTAGTGGAAGAGGAACTCCTGAAGCTTGAGCAGCAGGGAGTAATGGAGAAAGTGACAGGGCCGACTCCCTGGGTATCCCCTATGGTCATCGCCGAAAAACCAAAGCAACCAGGAAAGATCAGGATCTGCATTGATATGAGAATGTCCAATCAAGCAATAAGGAGAGAGAGACCTCTGACACCGACAGTTGACGACATCTTAGCTGACCTCAACGGTTCCCAGTGTTTTTCAAAACTAGACTTAAACGCTGGCTACCACCAGCTGAATCTGGCGAAAGAAAGCAGGTACATCACCACGTTTTCGATACATCTAGGACTTTGACGCTACAAGAGATTAAACTTTGGAATATCATCAGCAGCAGAGATGTTCCAGAATGCTGTAGGAGAAATCCTGTCAGGGCTTCAAGGTGTCATTACGTCAGTGATGACATTTTAATACATTCAGCAACAATTGAGGTCCATCACCGTCGGCTCAGAGCCACCCTAAAACGTCTTGCAGAACATGGAGTGACTCTCCACAAAGAAAAATGACAATTCTTCAAGAAAACCATTGAGTTTTTTGGATACGTGTTCAGTCAGGAGGGAGTAAAGGTAGATCCTAGGAAGTCGCAAGTGATCCAGCTCGCTCCCGCCCCCACAACCGCATCAGAAGTCAGAAGCTTCCTGGGCATGGCGACATATTGCGGAAGGTTCATTCCGAACCTTGCCACCATCGCAGAGCCACTGCGGAACCTGACCAAGAAACAGACAGTCTGGCGATGGACTCAGGAAGAAGAAGAAGCATTACGCAAAGTGAAGTCGGCACAGCTGGAAAGAACGACCATGGCCTATTTCAGCATGGCTCGACCAACAGAACTGATAGGGGACGCCAGTCCGGTGGGGCTAGGGGACCTACTGACACAAGAAATCGAACCAGGGACCTGGGTTCCGCTGGCATTTGCGAGCAAAGCACTGACTGCAACTGAAACCCGCCACTCTCAGATTGAACGGGAGGCACTTGCTATTAAGTGGGCATGTAACCACTTCCATCTGTATGTCAGTGGACATCCGTTCAGGGTGGTGACGGACCATCAACCACTCCTACCGCTATTCAAGGGGACTGCACCTCACCCACCACCCAGAATCGAGCGGTGGGCAACTCTAACCAAAAGAAGTTAACGGAAGAGTTCGTCAATATGATTTCCCAGTGGTCGTGCCCACGAGCACTCTCCATAGAAGAGATTAAGACCCACATGGACACCAACATGGTGCTAAAAAGGGTAAAAGACACTATGCAAAAAGGATCGCGGAAAGGTTTTCTCCAGGATGTCCATGGATGGAACGATCACGACCGGACCCGGCTGGGAAAAGTCTGGAGGATCCGAGACGAAATCAGCACCGCTGAGTGTGGTGTAATACTGAGAGGATCACGCATCGTCATTCCACAAAGCCTCCAAGAGCGTGCGACCATACTGGCACATGAAGGCCATCAGGGCACAAGAAGGATAAAGTCCAGAATGAGGGAAAAGGTGTGGTTCCCTATATTAGAAGAAGCAGTAGACACCGTTGTGCAAAATTGCAGAGCCTGTCAACTCACTGGGAATCCAGAAGCACCAGCCCCCATAATAACCGAAGACCCTGCTCCGTCGCCCTGGTCATGGGTGAGCCTCGATTTTGGGAGTTTTGCCGATGGGAGAGTCACGGCTGTTTTGGTTGGTAGCTACACAAAATAGCCATTCGTAGAAGTCCTGCGATCCACCGCGTTTAACCACCTGCAGCCAGTATTGGAAAAGACATTTGTACTATTTGGTTTGCCACACGTAATCAAAACGGACAACGGTCCCCCATTCCAGGGCAGTGAGTTCAAGGATTTCTGAACCCGGCTAGGAATAAAGCATCACCGTATCACTCCACAGTGGCCTTAATCCAATGGTGAAGTAGAACGATTTATGCGGACAGTAAACCATGTTCTACGCATAGCGGTAGCTGAATAAACGGACCCGAAAGTCATGCTCCAGAACTTTCTACGGGAGTACCGCAGTACCCCTCACTGCACAACACAGAGGTCCCCGTGGTCACTGATGCTGGCAGGACCCCGACGTGACACTCTTCCCATGGCTGACAATTGGGAGCAAGAGCCATATGACCCAGCAAACACCCAAGCTAGGAGAATGATAACCAACGAGAAGGCGAGTCGACAAAGAAGAGCAAGAACCCGAAATCTGACGCCGGGATGTGCGGTCCTAATAAGAAACCGCAGGAGTGGAGGAAAGTTCTGCACTCCTTACGAGGCAGGGTTCTGAACTGTGAGGACAGTTCGAGAAACAGCCATCACCACCGAACAAAACGGAGAAGTAGTAACCCGAAACATATCATGGTTCAAGAGGGTACCTGTGGCGGACATCGTGGGGCAGAACTCCGAACAAGCAACAAGTGGAGAGGCCACGTATGAAGAGATGGAACCCAACTCCACTTATGACCTAGCCCGGAGTCCTGCAGCGTCAACACCAGTTGCAGAATCCAGCCCCAAGACCTCGGCTGGCGGAGGAGAAATGGCCAGTCCCACAAGGTGCCAGAGTGGTCGCCAACATCGATACAATCTCAGGCCTAACCCTCGACCAAGCCAAAGACTTGCTGATTTTGTGTGTTGATTATTATTAAGTTCTGCTGATTAAAATAACTGATTTTGGATGGGATGTAGCGGTCTTGCTTATCCTGGCACGCCTCCCAGCGTGGCCCATATCCCGGATCCACATACACACTATGTATCACTCTCTGGCCAGGCGTGGCCAGAGAGCTTAAATAAAGGGGCCGGGGTCGCTCAGGACTTCCGGCCAGCACCCAGTTACCATGTGTGTGCGTCTGATCCTTATAGCGCTGCAGCGCCTGCTAGTATAGGCCGCCGCGTGCATGGGCCTTCATTGGTGGTCCCGACACCTAGGACACCAAGTCACAAGCGCATCTCCTTTACAGTTTTGGACTTTAACTTCCTGGTATTACAGCATTCGTGCACACCTAAAAATTATGATTTGTAAAAGCAAAATGACAGGTGTCCACCTGACGTTAATTTATCTGGTACCCTGGATAATAATGTTTCATTTTGGCATCTATTTGTAATGGGCTTAATACTGCCTGTTTTAACAGCACATTTTATGCTTGATTTATAATTCTCCTTCAGCAAAGCGCTCTCTGTTATTTGTCTCGGGGCGTGATCAGTCTTATATCAAACCATAATGGAAAAAAGAAACGAATGCAGGATGTGCAGTGCGTTAGTCCTTTTAAAAAACACAGATTCCATCAGTTTCGCCAGGGCTGTCAACTTGTTGGTACTACCAAATGCTGAATTTAGTGAATCGAAACCAAAACTACCAGCAATTCTAGCAGAACTGTACACCATCCGAGACTGAAAGCTGCTTTTGTCCGTACCTATATAACAATAGGCTTTTTCAATTTACATAGATATGCAGTCGCTTCCAATATGTACATGGCAATCTGTTGGTGCTCCCCATGCTCCTAAACCGACTCTGTCAGCAAAACAAAAAAAACAATTTACTGGGATGAAATACATGTCCAGGGTATTAAGGAGATTTGGCATAGATGAAATGGTAAGCTACAAGTTCTGACCAAGGTGAGGGAATTTCTGAAAAGCCCTCTGATTAGTGCATGGTATGCTTCCTGTACGTTTCGCCCACGTAAGAGATTTAGCGTTTAGGAGCCTGCAGTACTTGACCTACTCATCTGAAGACATACACTTTTAGATTGAATTTCGAATCTGATGCACAGGATTTAAGATTCTCCTCCTGTGGTTGTTCAGTGTTAACATTAGCAACTTACATAAAACAATGTGCTCGAAGTTACATTACAGTGCAATAAATATATTTTTTCAGAATACATTAAAAAATATATGATTTTAAAGACAAAAAGAAAGAAGACGGCTAGTGTGTGCTCAAATAAATATTTTATTTGCATTTCAAAATATACTAGTGTTGCCACGGTCAAGATATGGCTCCAGTTCCAACATAGGGAATTAAATGCCAGCAGCTCCTTTCATGAGTATACCAATCTATGAGCGGTAGGGCTGGGGGGGGGGGGTTTGTGGGGGCTAGGGTTCCTGGCACTTGTTGCAATTCGGGTGCGGATGGGCACAGGCGGGCTTGCCTTTGGCGCACCCACTGCATGCGATTCCGGCATAGTGATTTCTAAATAGTGTTCCCAAATAGGGAGAAAGAGGAGGGTCACTGGTAGTCCCACCACTAGAGCGCTAACCTCATAAAATGGCATCTCTGCGGTGGCACCAGGAAAAGTAAGAAAATGGTGCTCCAAAACCTTGTTAAGTGACGGATTTAATACCCCCAAGTATGCTGCTTTTACAGTTTAAATCTCCCAAATAGGCCACTTTAGTTCATTTTCTTCTAAGTTTCATAATTCCCATATATTTGGAAAAAATCTCCACAGTATTGCCCAGTTCTCGATAAAAATCCCTCAATATTGCACAGTTCAATTCAGATTCCCTCTAAGAACAGAGAACTTAAAGAGTGCAGAAAAGCAGTGGCAAACATGCTTAATGAATCAAGTTTCAGGTGCCTTGGAAGGCAGGGCTACAAATTAATATAGTGTAATTTAAAATTCTAAAGGTTTCACAAGGTACTATGCAGTTGGCAGGGTTGACTACCCCAACAATGTTAAAATATTCATTATAAGGAGTAGGTGAATGACCACCAGCTGTGTCCACGAATTTCTTTATTAAAACATTTAAATATGGCACTCTTACTTTTTACATTTTTTCATAGTTCTCTTTAAACCATTAGAGCAGAGCTGACACTGATTTGCATATGTCTGGGTCCAAATTGAGGTGGCATGGTGTACAAAATAACAATGGACTGGGATGCTGCCCGTGTATTTAGCTGTGACTGAGACTACTTCACGCATTTCATCCATAATGTTTTTATATAGTTTAAAATATTTAATCCCATATAATGATGTGAATGAAATTCTTGCGGAAGACAGAAAAATAAGAAAAAACACAATGAGGAGAAAAAACAGAAACACATGCTCAAGAATAATAAAATGCATTCACACATCAAGCTCTCAAAATGAGGAGAGTATGACAAATGATGATGGAAGAGGAAACAGCAAAACTGATGTTCCTAAAATACAGGACCACAGCACAGCCGGGGTCTTCAGTGGCAGATGGAAGCCATAGTTCCAAAATTTCAAATCCAGCTGCAGGAAGTCCATGGCAGACATAACCACAGAAATCTGGAAACATCAAACTCTCAGAACGTGGACAATTATGTATCTGTTGTTCAAAGGCAGCAATCACGGGGGACACAGGATTACAAAAATCTTAGATACTTTCATAAATGGTCCTGGACCTTAAATTCCACAACATCCCACAACAATAGCGCCATTTAAAACCGTGCTGAAGTGCAGTAACATCAAAAAGAGACTCTGATAGATAGAAGAAGATCTATCCACTCTATCAGTATGACTCACCAACACCCTTTTTCACGGGAAAATGGTGGCACCAGCCTTCTGTGATAGCAAATGCAGTCATGGCTCAATCCAAACAGCCACAGCTCTGCCTGCTGTATGTCCATAGCATGTCAGTGAAAACACTGATAGGAGGCAGTCAGGAACAGCCGAAGAAGCCTGCACAACTCCATTGTCTTCTTTTACGTCAGGTCTATGGAGTAATATCTATGCCAGCAGGAGTGGAACACCTTTGAATACTGGCTGATGAACATTTGAAATACAAGTGCATGTATGATATTCCTAATCCACAGAAAATCTATTCAAACTCCATATTCCATTTGTATTTAATACCTTTTGTCTCAAATTCTCTAATTACCTGCATTTTACCTGAAGAAAATCACTTAAACCTTTCCCGATATTCCAATGAACCACCTATTTATTGCTGCTATATGTACCTTACACACCACTCGAAGTAGGACATCTTCGGATCTGACTCCATGCTTAAAATCTGTTGACCTAAACATGTCACAGCTAGAGGCGGACATGTTTTTTAAGTCAATCAAGGTGCACATCAACCATTGAGTGGGTTGAAAAAAGGAGACCCACTATAGCCACGGATGTCATTTGGAGGTAGTCGGGGTCGCAGCTTTGACCTCTGGCTTGCTCTCTGCTACTCCTGGAACTTCCTTTGCGACCCCTGGCCTCAGAGGAGGCAAAAGTTTTGCCCCCTCTCCAAACTGAGGTGGTGTGGTCCAGCATTCCGTCCATCAATTGTTTCTTTTACTTTTGTCGCTCTAAGTGGGAAGGGTATGCCCAGACATGGGTCCCGTGCTCACTGTACCACTGGATTCAAGCTAGCCTGGCTGATGAGGGGTCATGCTCTAAAACCGGTCCCAGGATGCTTGTTTCTGGTCCAGGTAGGACCTGGCTTGGCAGTTCAGGCTGGACTGTTCCCATAAGGGACAGGGTCAATATGACTGGGTCCAAACTGAGGTGGTGTAGTGAGCAAAAGAATTATGGATTAAACCCAGATCCTTGTGACTGAGGGTGAATTTTTGCATTGTCCAGCATTCTGTCCATCAATTGTTTCTTTTGCATTTGTCGCCCTAAGTGGGAAGGGTATGCCCAGACGTGGGTCCTGTGCTCACTGCACCACTGGATTCAAGCTAGCCTGGCTGATGAGGGGTGATGCCCCAAAACCGGTCCCAGGATGCTGTTTCCATTCCAGGGAGGACTTGGCTAGGCAGTTCAGGCTGGACTGTTCCCATAAGGAACAGGTCAAGACTGATTTGCATATGGCTGGGTCAAAACTGGGGTGGTGTGGTGAGCAAAAGAATGATAGATTAAACCGAGATCCTTGTGACTTGAGGTGAATGTTTGCATTGTCCAGCATTCCGTCCATCAATTGCCTCTTTTGCATTTGTTACCCGAAGTGGGAAGGGGATGCCCAGACGTTGGTCCCGTGCTCACTGCACCACTGGTTTAAGCTAGCCTGACTGATGCCCAGAAAGTGGTCCCAGGATGCTTGTTTTCGATCCAGGGAGGACCTGGCTTGGCAGTACGGGCTGGACTGTTCCCATAAGGAACAGGGTCAAGACTGATTTGCATATGGCGGGGTCCAAACTGGGGTGGTGTGGTGAGCAAAAGAATGATTGATTAAACCCAGATCTTTGTAACTGGGGTTGAATGTTTTAATGTCCAGCATTCCGTCCATCAATTTTCTTTTCTATTCAGGACATGGGCATGAATCTGCGCCCACTTTCCGCCCATCTTTTTAATAGGCTCCTGTCACTGTCTTTGTGAATGGTGGCTTTTCAATTGCAGCCTCGGAGTACTATTTCGTAAATAGCATTCTCCTGCCTCCTGCTGTAGGCAGGTTAAGCTCTCCTGCAATGCTTTATTTTTCATGTATCCAGCGCGACACTCCTCGGCTGGAATGATGGTGCCCGCGCCTTTCTTTTGTTGCTTGCGATCGCATGCCTTTTTTTCTGTTTATTTACTTTGGTTACTATGGCGGCACACGCACTTTAGCTTTAAACATCTTAAGCTAAAGCACGGGTGCTGCGATTGCTTCAAAAGTAAAGAAAAAGAAAAAAAATGCTGCCATTGGAAAAAAAGTAAATAAATATATATAAAAAGTGTGCGGCTGCAGAACAATGTCATACATTCATCCCAGTACAGAGATCTGGGCCTAAATACATCATTTTTTTGCTCACCATGCCATTCCAGTTTGAACCCAGCCATATACAAATCAGTCTTGACCCTGTGCCTCATGGGAACAGTCCAGTCTGAACTGCCAAGCCAGGTCCTCCCTGGACTGGAACCAAGCATCCTAGGACCGGTTTCGGGGTTTCACCCCTCTTCAGCCAGGATAGCTTGATTCCAGTGGCATGGAGAGCACGGGACTCACGTCTGAGCATACCCGTCCCACTCGGGGTGACAAATGCAAAAACCACAGTTGATGGACAGAATGCAGAACAATATCTTACATTCACCCCAGTACATCAAAAGTTTATCTTTTGTGTTTTGCTGGTTACCCTATGTGGGAAGGGTATGCCCAGACGTGGGTCCCGTGCTCACTACACCACTGGAGTCAAGCTATCCTGGCTGAAGAGGGGTGAAACCCCGAAACCGGTCCTAGGATGCTTGATTCCGGTCCAGGGAAGACATGGCTTGGCAGTTCGGGCTGGACTGTTCCCATGAGGCACAGGGTCAAGACTGACTTGCATATGGCCATGTCTGAACTGGGGTAGCGTGGTGAGCAAAATAACGATGGATTAAACCCAGATCTGTGACTGGGGGTGAATGTTTTGCCATTGTGCAACATTCCGTCCATCATCTTTTGTGTTTTGCTGTTCACCCTATGTGGGAAGGGCATGCCCAGACGTGGGTCCCATGCTCCCTACGCCACTGGAGTCAAGCTATCCTGGCTGAAGAGGGGTGAAACCCCGAAACCGGTCCTAGGATGCTTGATTCCGGTCCAGGGAAGACATGGCTTGGCAGTTCGGGCTGGACTGTTCCCATGAGGCACAGGGTCAAGACTGATTTGCATATGGCCATGTCTGAACTGGGGTGGCGTGGTGAGCAAAATAACGATGGATTAAACCCAGATCTGTGACTGGGGGTGAATGTTTTGCCATTGTGCAACATTCCGTCCATCACCTTTTGTGTTTTGCATTTTAACACCTTTCCTGCAGTACGGCTGACGTGGCTGATCCTCGTTTTTAACATTTGTTTGTGTCTGAAGGCAATCTTTTAGGGTTCTAGTGCCAGGTACGCCCAATCTCTGTCTACTTTATGCTATATTTGAGTTCTAAAGAGCACAGGGAGGCCAAGTGCAGGATCTGATATCACATAAGCCTGTAAATTTAGCAATATATATATTTTTTTGTTCATTCTTGAAATTACTGCTTTTCCTATGGAGCCATGTCACCTAATTTTAATATGACTCGCTTGAACACTGGTAATCAGTGCAGGGAGTTTAGGCCTTCTGTGATACCATGCTACTGTCAAATTTATTTAGGGTGAGAACTAACCTGGCTGATAATGATCTGCACATATTGTAGACAGGCAGTTGGGCACTGAGGAAATGTAGCCGTTAAAGCATTTGCATAGTCAAGTTTGGAATTTATGAAGCATCCCACAATGCTTCTGTAAAGATTGTTACCAATGAAAGGCAACATTTGTGTCTGTTACCGCAAGCCAAAGAATGCAAAAAGAATAACTTGCTTAATTCTCAAACTTGAGCTCTGTATCCCAAATGACGCGAGGTGTGTGAACCTTATTCACAAAGCAAGTGAGTAGAGCGAGAAACTCAAGTGGCCAAAGGATGATACGTGTAACCTAAATTTGTGATTGGATCCCATAAGAAGCAACTCAGTCTTTGCTCCATTAAACCCCCATCCTCTTCAGTTCATCCTGTTATCTATCTCTTTTAATCCTTGTATAAGACTAGGAAATCAACTCATGGGCTGTTTACTCACAGGTGTGCCTGCTTGTCATCTGTTTATTAGTATAATTGCTGCTGACCCTTGACTCTCAGAACTGAGACTTAATGAAAACATGAAATAAAAGTTATAAGGGAGATCCATAATGTGGAACTTTTCTTTTTTGTTTATATTGCATTCCTTTAATTTCTTTAAAGCTCTACACCTAATTTCATCATGTTCTTCTTTACATTTGCTCTCAAAACCAAAGTATCATGCTGGAAATATATGACAATCTAACAATTCATAAATCATGATTGCATTGTCTATTCAAATACAATTGATGCTGATTCTTTTTCGTGAATGTAAAACTATGTCACATGTTTGAAGGTAACAAATGCAGCTGTACAACAACCATTGTGGCCTGGAGTTCTTTAACATTTGTCAGTGATTGTTGCTCTATCGATTCATATATTTTTGATTGTGTCAGGACTCTCCTGAGAAAAAGCCTCGGAGGTCACTCTCCGGACTCTATTGGGTTGCAGGTGGGGGAGAGAATCGGGGCTACATCACAAATCAGAATTTAACATTGTGTCTATGGCTACTTGGGAGCTGGCAGTTGATCAACCATGCATGCGAGTATAGACGCCTTAACCATTCCAAGATAGTAGCTGCTCACTTTGTATTGAATAGGGGTCATAGGTTTCCAAAATGGCGAGCAGGTTAGTCTTATGGGTCAGGGTAGGCAGGACAGTACAAGAAGCTGTGCTTCTGGTAGGGCTTCCCCCAGAAGCTGTGCATGTTGGTGGACTTACTTGCTTTATTTCGCTCCTGGGTATGTTTTAATTTCACCTTTGTTGTTTTCTTGCATTCCTGTGGGTAATCCCTTAAGGCAGGAGTTTTTATCTGCTGTTGCTACTTACCTCTTGCTGTTTGCCTCTTAACTACATACATACTGTAATCCTTGCATTCTCCTAGATAGCCTCCAGGTGGTGAGTTGCAGTACAAATATTGAATGTCTAATAGTGCAAACATGTCTAGTTTGCTAATGCCTGTAGGCATATTGAAATATGATTATATAATACCGTTCAATCAGGGGTGGTGTGCGGGGCTCAGAGTATCACATTTTCCAGTGTTACTCCCACAAGGAATTCTAGGCCTCAGGGAGGCTTGGGCCTATCTACTTGGATTCCCGTACTTTCCAGGGTCATAACAGATTGACATGCTTGTGAGGTGCCACATTAAGCCACTCTGTCACAGTACCTAACCTCTCCAGGGACTCATTGGCCATGAAACACTCAATTACGTTCTTGCTCCTATTGGATATTGTTCCACAGGAGTAGGATCCATTGCCATGCTCCACCCACAATTCCATTGTAAAATACCTGCTCCCTTCGCTTTAACTTCTTTCCTTCTTCCCCATTCTGCTCTGGGCCTTCTTTTCCGCTTGATCAGCTCTTGCTGTTGGCGAGCTGTTGTCTTTGGACTCAGCTCTTGTTTTTGGTCAGTTCTTGCTGTTAGTTAGCTCTTGCCATTGGCCACAGTTCTGACAGTTGATGAGAGCTTTTGCTGTTGGCCATCTCTTGTATTTGGTCACTTTTTGCAGGTGGTTACCTCTTGCAGTTGGTCACCTCTTGGCCTTGCTAATCTTTGATGTTGGTTTGCTTGTTGAGTTAATGACGTCTTGTGTTCAGGTATTATCCATTGAGTCTCGCTTGCTCTTGGGCTGCTATGTGTTCTTGAACCGGTAGTTAAGTGTTTTTTAGGTCTCGGCTAGCGAAGGCTGCGCTTGCGCAGTCTCGCTCGCGAGATTTAATGATTTCAGAAGTGGGGCTTGAACCCGCCTCTCTTCTTCCTCTTTCTTCCCTCTTCTCCATTGGCTGGCCTCTTAAATGCTGGTCAGCCATTGGAGAAGAGCTTTGTCTCTCCAAACAAGCCCCGTCTTTTTCGGATACGGGGGCGTGTTTTTTCGTTTCTTTCGTGTTTTTGAAGCCCCTCCCCTTTCTGCCACTTTTACACGTGGTGGGCGTGTTTTTTTTTTTTTTTTTTTACATTGCGGTCGGAAGGGAGCGGGACGTGGGGTCGCCTCTTCCTTGCTGCAAGGCTCGGCTCGGCATTTCCTATGTGCGGTGCGGCTGCCGTTACTAAGCTCCCCGTGCGTCTGCTATGGGCTGCTAGGCGCCCGCTCCTCAGTGTGGGAGCCACCATCCGAATCCTCAGACGGGAAGGGGCAATGTGCAGCGGCTGCGCGGTCTCCTCTGCAGACCACACAGTGTGTCTGCAGAGCGCGTTGTAACACCGTGGTTCAGGGCTCGGGGTTTGTCCCGCTCTCTGCAGTACGAGGTGCGGCACAGATCCGATGATGGCGTTGCTGGACCTGGGCTACCCGGGAAAGATGCTGGAGCTCCTGAGTCAGAAGATGAACAACACGATGGAGTTCTACACTTGGAGCCTGACCATTGCAGGTATGAGCCCTATTGTTGGCCTGTGCGTGAGGGGAGCAGGGGTCATGTCATTAACCCCCCTCCCCCTGCTGACAGCAGCTGCTCATCAAAAGGGCCTCACCGGCTGCCATAAGCACTGGAGTCGCGCGTCTCACCACAACCCCCCACAGCCCCCTCCCACCCAGAATCCACCCCCTCACTAGATTGGCATGCAAGCGATATCCACAATAGTGATAGGTACGTATATGTATAGATGCATACATTACATTATGGACAGAGAAGTACACACAACATGCGAGCACGTATCTCTTACACTATGATTGTGTGATAGTGACACCTGCGCAGGAGTGACACGTGCATGTCAGTCACTGATAGACCAGGCCATTAATGGTAAACACGTGCAAAGCTATGAATGTGACTGACACACATATGAGGACGGCACATGTTAGCAGACACGAGTGAGACACACGTAGACTTCAAACACGCATGCACAGTTATGAGCCCCACACATGACTAACGAGTTTAATACATAGTAAGGTACGCTCATTGACGTAAGCGTCGCAGGCAGATACGTGATGTAGTTATAGACATGACAAATGAGCATGTCAGAGATACACGAATGACAAACATTCCTGCAAATGACTTGCAAGTATGTACTGCAGGCATGCTCAAGCCGGTGTTGGGTTGGGTTTATGCTTATTAGGTCTCGGCTGCGAAGGCTGCGCTTATTTGCTCCCCTGTGAAATGGATCCAAAAAATAAAACAATTTTTGCTGGAAATGTCATATTTTAATTCTAAGGTGCAGCATCTGGAATAAAAGGTTAAAAATATGAAAAATTAATAAATAAAGTAAGACAGTGGTAGCAAACTGGCAAGATTGATTTTAATTAACACCCAAACACATTAGCGCCACTTTTACAGAGTTTGCCAGTGAAGCGCTATTTTTGTTTTCTTGTCTTAGCGTTAAGGTAACAATGTTGTTCCTGCTTGCATTTCACATGGTTCACGGGCGGCAGAGAAGTAACAGGACTCTGTCTTTTCCTTCTTACTTAGAGAAGGAAAATACAGTGTCCGCTTCTGCTCGGACGCTTCAGCTGCCCCCCCCCCCCCACTCTTTCGTTCCTCCCTCTCTTTCTGTCTAGTAGTTCTTCTCTTACTGAAAATTTTGACTTCAAGATGGGGTTCTCACTCTCTTTCCTCTACTTTCTTTTATTTGCTCACCTGTGAAATGGATCCAAAAAAGAAAATCATTTTTGTCTTTGGGGTTTAATGTTCTTCCTAGAGAGAGATCGGAGTTTTGTCTAGTGGAAGTTTTGACTCCTGGAAAGGTAGCACATAGGGTTAATGTGCCTGCAGCAAAGAACATGTACCATGCAGATCACAAAGTGCACATAATGTAAATAGGTCAGTGGGCTTCTGCGTGTGTGTGTAGGCGGCTCTGTGGGTGGCTCTATTTGTGTGTGAGTTGCTCTATGTGAGTGGCTCTGTGGGTGGCTCTGTGTGGGTGGCTTTGTGTGTGTGGCTCTGTGTGTGGCTGCAAATGCAATAGGTCTCGCATTTGAGAGTGATTAAGCTATTGACATTGTAAATAACAATGCTGTTTCTTTAAATGTTTTAAAAACAAAAACATAAAAATAATGTCATGAGCAATGCCAATAGCTCTAACTTTAACAATGCCGAGACCGTTGCATTGTAAATGCTTGTTTGTAATTCTGTTGACTCCAGCAATTACATTATAACGAATGGCAGTTCTCCAAAAATGTGGAGCCTGGCTAAGCTCTTAATACGCAGTTGTAAATTTCACTTAGTCCATATGGTGTTTGTACAACACATCCGCAGCTATTCAGAAGCCTGTTTTTTTGTCGGTCTCCATTGCAGCGAGAACATTGGTGCTCAGAAGTTCCTCGTACAAATATTACCACGTACAAATGCTTTTATTGTTTAGCTGACCTAGATTTCCTCTTTTCATTTTGCAAAACGTGTATGCTTTTGTAGATGCTTAGGTTTTTTTATTTGGACAGCAAGAAACTGAAGAGGCTGTGAATTAGTCTACCTTCCAGCTACTGTAGTGAACGTTTCAGTGATATCCACATACTCCCTGCTCTTTAATCAAGTTCACATTACCATGTAGAACTATTTTTCTTGCTGTTATAGCGCATGCAACAGTCAGTAAAATGTGCAATCAAATAGCTGTACAATTCGGCCTTGCGCGGGAAGCACCATCGTAAAATAACTCAGTCAGCAGGCCTTGATTGCTTGGGTGTACAGGTTTAGGATTCTGGGTGTACTTATGTTGGATTTCTAATGTGCCTGCAAGGCATATTGGTGCCTGGTGTCCAAGAGAAGGAACAGCGACGTAAGGGGGATGGAGGAGTTGTAGACTTTGTGTGAAAGTCCTCGCCGAGGGCAACTGCTTGATTATTATTTCCTTTAGTTAGGACATGAACAACTTCAAATGTTTTAAAGTTAAGTATGTCCGTTTATAATGTGCAAAAATATAATCTACTGGAATTTTAAACCTGAAGAGAAGTCAGTGTCACTTGGAGCAGTATGTCATTGTGGTACTCTTCTCTTGCGAGTTCCCAACGCCCTGTGCATGTTTGCATCAAGCCGTGTCCAGGTTGTGGTCTGGGACTATTCCTTGAGCCAGTTAGACCTCACTGCTCTAGACAATTTCATTCCAGGACAGAGTTGCTCATTCAGATTAATTGGGCTTTTAGAAGCCAGGTGGGATTCTCCCACCAACACACCAGCGGGATGATTTAAGCGTGAATTCAACTCATCCTACTGCTCATGTAAATGTAACAACACAAGAGCACTAACAGGGATCCAGGGTCTTCACGCCTTTAGCTTGGCAAATCTGATAGCCAGTTAAACTATAATGAGGGTCAGATTGTGATTCTGTGGAGTCCTTTATTTCCCTTAGATCATTGATAACCCCTGGACTCTATCTTAGATCTCCTCAATCGTCCTTTGATCCTCAGGTTTGTAGTACCCCAGGCTCACAGCTGCAGCTGGCTACATTGAATGTCATTTTCGACCTCATACCCAAGAAAACAAATCGGAACATATCCTGCTTGAACTAGTCTGCTGCCTGTGTTTATAGCTGCCAAGGTTTCAGATTGCTTCGTGTGTCATTTTCATAATGTCAGTGTAATCATGACTAACATTTCAAGGACTGTGACGGTTTCTCGCGAGCAAAAATCAAGCAATGAAGAAGGAGGACACTGATCAATATCAGAAATTACGCTCTTTTAAACAATAAAAAGCTATGGACAGACTTTCAAACTGCTGTAAAACCACTGAATTGCAAAGCCACTAACCTACTGCCCCTTTGTAAGCTGATGGTTACAGGAAGAGGGTCCGAGGTTAGCTATTTCATAATTCATGCGAGCCAAAGGCTTGTCTTTTAAAACTCCATGGAGATAGAAATTGCCACACAGATGATAATCATTGTAATTAAGAAATAATATTTAGAACCATTAACTGCAATGTCCAAGGTTTTTTGTTTTTTTAAAGTATCCATTTCTCCCTTTTCTGTTTTATTCTGCTTTTCAAAAAAGGTTTTTATTTTTTGCATTTATAAAAACAGAAGCGTTCAGCCAACTGCAAACCAGCCTTGGTCACACTCCAGTAGGATAAGTCCAGCCTGAAGTGCCAAGCCAGGTCCTCTCTGAACTACAGCACAAACATCCCTAGACTAAAGTCAGCCTGACTGGGCCTCTTTAGTCAGGTGCAGCTTGGTTCTACTGCCACAGTGCGCCAGGGACCCTCCTCTGATACATCAAATACACAAATGGTGATGGGAGCAAAGCTTGCAATTTCTGGGGGTGCTGGAGTTCTCTTTTGGAGGGGGGTCTCGTCTGGCATTTATGGATAGATTATTATCATGAGGAAATGAAATGAAATGAAGATGGGTCTTTGTACAGACAGGCCCAGAGAGTGAAAAACGATGAACTGGAATGCTACCCCGAGCGATTGCCTGGTTTAGCCTATTTACAAGCATTATTTCCATCACCTTTTGTGTGAATCGTGTAAAGTACTTAACTGGTGTGGTGGTGCGCAGCCAGATCCGCGTTTGACTCTGTAACTGACAGACCGATGATGGACACTGCAGGCGCTTGGACTGAGCTGGCTCTGTTTTTACAAAAATGCTTGTACAGGCTGTTGAAAATTTTTTGTCTTAAGAAATCATTTTGATGATATATTTTGGGCGCAAGTAAGAATGCAGGTCTCACAAGCAATCCGCAACTTAGGCCGCATCTGGAGAGCAGAGCACGTGCACCCTCCCGTACGGATGGCAACACTGGTTGTAACATGAAAGTGATCACCGGAACTCCCAGCGCTTTTAGGTGACCTCAGGATGCCATAATGCACTATAGAAACAGCCTGTGCAAAATAAAATGTAATAGTTGAGGCAAAGCGCAGTCGCTGAGATCATGTTCAAATGAGACATTTATCCAAAATAACACACCGATGAAGCTGCGCCATCCCGTTTTCTATAATATTTAACTGACTTTAAGTACAATGAGGTAGCCATAAGTCACCATAAGCACTATCGGAATAAGCTATATAACAAAACATTACAGTTTTCTACTCTTTAGTACCTATGACAGTGCATTGTTAGATATGAAATTGTAATCCTCCCTCACCTCACCCTTTGAGAAGCTTGAAATCATAGAAAGAAACTAGTCAGTTTGCAAACCTTTTGAGATACAGGATCAGCAAATGGAAGGGGTTCGGGTTTAAATCTGCTTATAGAGCTGGAGCTTTGCTTAAGAAGAGGAAAACGGTGAAGAATTGAGGTGGGCTACGCATCCTGTTGACAGCAAGACATCTGTAACATCTCTCCACAGCAAAGTCTACCTACTGGCATTCGAGTGATGGAGGAGATGCTGGGACTTCCGTTACGTCCCGTTTGATGCTTTTAGTTGTACCCGCGGGGGCAGTATAGACGATGATTGGCAGTATTACGCTGGCTATTATTGGCTGCTCATCTGACAAGCTCCTGATTGGGTATCAGACTCTGATTGGCTAAATGTAAGAACATTCTAAACATCATTCTTTTGACTGAGCTGTGGTCTGGAGCAAATAATTTGTCTGCTGGTTTACTAGGAAAGTCTGGAGCGACCCTTGACCTTGTTAGGTAGGTCGCTCCCCCTGCAGACAGCACCGCCTGTGCGTCCTGTCCCTGCCCCAGCTGCCGCTGCTGAGGTAAGTTAAGGCCCTCCTGCGGCCAGTGGTAGGCCTTGGGTCTGTTCGATTGTTCATTGCACTGCCCGTATCGTTTTCTCTTTTGTCGTCTGTGACTGCCGTTGTCTGTCTTCCCCCTGTGCCTGTATTCTCTCCTGTACCCTTCTTCCTTCTGTTCCCATCGTCACCCCGTGATCTGGGCCCTCTTTTTCCTTCTGTGCCCCCGTGAACTGTGCCCTCTTTTTCCTTCTGTGCCCCCATGATCTGTGCCCCGTCTTTCCTTCTGTGCCCCTGTGATCTGTGCCCCGTCTTTCCTTCTGTGCCCCGTTTTTCCTTCTGTGCCCCCGTGATCTGTGCCCCGTTTTTACTTCTGTGACCCCGTGATCTGTGCCCCGGTTTTCCTTCTGTGCCCGTGATCTGTGCCCCGGTTTTCCTTCTGTGCCCCCGTGATCTGTGCTACGTTTTTCCTTCTGTGACCCCGTGATCTGTCTGTTTTTCCTTCTGTGACCCCCGTGATCTGTGCCCTAGCCCTCCGTGCCGTCCACCGCTCCTGCCGCTGCGTCCCCTGCGGCTCCCTGACTGTCCATTCACTGCCCCTACCTCCCGCCTCCCAGCCGCTCCTCCCTCCCACCTCCCCATATATGGCAGACGCACGCAGCGGGTGCACCGCTGGAGCGCCAAAGGGTGCCTAAGGCAAGCCCGTCTGCGCCCGACCGCGCCCAGCGCCAGGACCCCTGGCCCCCGCGAACGCCATGACGCCCGCCTCTGCTACTACTCCAGCACCCTCCATGCACTCAACGCCGGCCGATCACGCACCTGCTGCCTTGCCACCCCGAAGCGCACCCAAGGACTGTTCTCCTGCCGGAACTGCAGCTTCACAACATCCGACCAGCCAACCCACCTACCAAAGAACCCAACCACCTCAGATGCATCCTTCTCAACACCCGCTTTGCATGCAAACACGCAGTGGAACTCTGGGACCTACTGGACTCCAAGACCCCAGACATCGCCTTCCTGACGGAGACCTGGCTGAACCCCTCCTCGGCACCCGACATCGGCATAGCCATCCCGGAAGGCTATAAAATCACCCGCAGGGACCGCACCAATGGAGTAGGAGGAGGAATCGCCATCATCCACAGGAACTCTCCCAAAGTCTCAACCAACACCGACGACACCCTCAGCACCGCCGAACACCTGCACTTCAAGATCCACACCAATCCCAACACCACCCTCAGAGAGAACCCTCATCTACAGACCCCCCTGACCACGAGCACAGTTCAGCGACTCCATCACCGACCTCGTCAGCACACACGCCCTCGCCTCCATGGACTACATCCTCCTTGGGGACCTGAACTTCCACCTCGAGAACAACAACGACACCAACTCTTCCACGCTGCTCGCCAACCTCGCCAACCTCGGACTCAGACAACTCGTCACTACACCCACCCACTTCACCGGCCACACGCTTGACCCCATCTTCTCTGCAAGCTCCCACGTCTCCTTCAACCACACCACCAAGCTCCACTGGACCGATCACTGCTGCATCCACTTCACCTTCCAGAAACCCACCACGCACCACCGCACCCAACAGATGCCGTGCCGCTGCTGGAGCTAAGTCACCGAAGACCAGCTCTCCACCTCCGTCGCCCGGAGCCCACCCACAGATCCGACCGACCCCGACACCGCCGCTCGCAACCTCAAACAGTGGATCAATGACTGTGCCAACAACCTCGCCCCCCTCAAGAAGCCCTCCAACACCCACACTAGCAAGAAAGCCAACTGGTTCACCGAAGACCTCCAGGCCTCCAAGCGAACCTGCCGAAAACTCGAAAAAAACTGGATCCGTGAACGAACACCGGAAAGCTACACCGCCCACAAGAACGCCACCTGCAGACACCCCCACCTCATCAGGTCCGCCAAAAGGACCTCCTTCAAAGACCACCTAGACAACAACGCACACAACAGCAAAGAGCTCTTCAACATCGTGAAGAAACTCTCCAATCCCAGCTCCAACACCAACGACATTCCACCTTCACAAGGCCTGTGCGACTCGCTGGTCACCTTCTTCTATCGCAAGATCGCAGACATCCATGACAGCTTCAACGCCGTCACCACCCCGGCAACCACTGAGACCCAAGCTCCCACGACCACCACCCGCACCAACCTCCTGATCTCCTGGACCAACATCAACGACGACGGCACCATTAAGATCATGAACACCATCCACTCCGGATCCCCGGAAGACCCCTGCCCACACCACATCTTCAACAAAGCCAGCAGCACCATCGCACCCCATCTCTGGAAAACCATTAACATCTCCTTCGAGACAGCGACCTTCCCGGAGAGCTGGAAGCACGCAGAGATCAACACCTTACTCAAGAAACCCAAGGCGGACCTCAAGATCTTCCGACCCATCTCCCTGCTCCCGTTCCCGGCGAAGATCATCGAAAAGGCCGTCAACAAACATCTGACCAGCTTCCTCGAGGAGAACAGCATCCTGGACCCGTCCCAGTCCGGGTTCCGCAGCAACCACAGCACCGAAACTGCCCTCATCGCCTCCACCGATGGCATCAGGACCCTGCTAGACAACGGAGAAACCGCGGCCCTCATCATCCTGGACCTGTCAGCCGCCTTCGACACAGTCTGCCACCGCACACTACGAACACGCCTCTACGACGCCGGAATCCAAGAGAAAGCCCTGGACTGGACCTCCTCAACGCCGTCTCCTCCTCCTGCTTCAACACCCTCTGCATGCTTTGCAGGATCTTCAAGTGGATCCCCACCGAAACAAGGAGGGTCACCCAGGCCCTCGTCAGCAGTAGACTGGACTACGGAAACGCACTCTACGCAGGAGCCCCGGCCAAACTCCTGAAACGGCTTCAATGCATCCAGAACGCCTCCACACGCCTGATCCTCGACATCCCTCGCCGCAGCCACTTCACACCCCACCTGGGAGACCTACACTGGCACTCTGTCAGCAAGAGGATAACCTTCAAACTCCTCACACAAGGCACTCCACAACACCGGACCAACGTACCCCAACAGCCTCTACACCTCCACCCGCCAGCTGCGCAGACTGCGCCCTCGCCACCGTCCCCTGCATCCGAAGAGTGACCGCCGACAGCAGATCATTCTCCCACCTCGCCGCCAAGACATGGAACACCCTCCCCATCCGCCTGCGGCAGACCGAAGCCCTTCTGACCTTCAGAAGACTTCTCAAGACCTGGCTCTTCGAACAGTAGCAGCTTCCCCCTTCCCCCCCTGCGCCTTGAGACCCTCGTGGGTATGTAGTGCACTTTACAAATGCCATGATTGATTGATTGATTGATTGAATGGATATTTAGTAATCCAAGTGCACTCTCTGAGACTGACACTTAAAATGCGAGACTAGCCGTGGCAATTCGGTTTACGACCAGGCCGCCAGCCTCCTCAGAGCCCTCCTGGCCACAACGATCGACACCCTGGCAAACGCACTGCCTGGGCATTCAGGCTCACCAGAAGCTGTACAGTGTGTGCTCTTGGCTTTAGCGACCGCCGCGGTCTGTGGGGTTGGGTTCCGCGGTCGCGGGGATCATTCATTGAATTTAAATTACCGTGCAGTGTTGTGAGCAGTGCAATTGCCTCAGACAAATTCTGTCAGCATAGCAGCTACGTCTTGACAGCCGAGGCTAGTGATATGCCTATTATGCGAGACTTTGCATTTCAGTGCGGTGGGGCGGACCACCACACTGAAATGCGTTAGTCTCACGCTTGATGCGGGGTACTTGGCAGGGCTGTGTGTCTTATGTGATTTTTGTATATAAGGTATGTTCTTGTGTTGAATTTTACGTGAGATATTGGAAAGCTACAGTCTGTTGGTTACAAATAAAACAGAATGGGGTTAAGGTGTAACACAGATGAGTAGAAAATTTCCCTAATTCACGGGAAAACAACATAAGATAAAGCAAGGCTGATGATATTTTATGGAGTAAAACATTTTTCATCAACGATGTAGTCAAAAATATTTCACTGACTGTGTCCAAAATCAAACATAGTTCCCGAACAGGAATCCAGCGCGTCACAAACCAAGTACTGATCACATACGCTTCACAAACCATTAGCCAATTTACAAACTACTGTGACAGGAGAACAGCTTTTTAATATAAGATCAGTAGAATATATTTTTTCAAAATCTTTCTTGTTTAATTTACTAATGTATTGTGATAACATTTTTATTGTATAAATGATTGTGATCCCTAATGTAATGTGATGATGTGTTTATTATATAAATTACTGTAATCCCTTTTTGCTTTGAAACAGTGATCACAAAAACTCACTGTAAATGGCGGAAACCCTCTAACTTCGGTCAACCCCGCTTTTTCAAGACTTGTTATGGAAGCATGTGTTAGTTATTTACATGATAGTGATAGCTATAATGCATTGACTCCATATTCAAATATTGGTTGCAAGCATTAGTGGGCAAAAACATTGAAAATGCTTGCAGTCACTCTACTGCAACAATCTTGAAAAAAGAATTGGAAACAGCTGCAGTTCCAAAAGAAACATTTACTGAAAAAAACATAGGACTGTGAAGGAACAGTTCGACTATGTAGCTAGTCAGGCGCTGTGTATGAACTTTAAACAAATCCATATTCGCTCCACCAAGATATATTGGTTGCTTGGTTGTACCACAAGGGTGAAAAGAGCTGCAGTACTGTTGCTGGGCGGTGCTGGCCTGGCAGGTACTGCCTCTGTATTCTTTTACCAGACATCTTCAGGTCGCCACCTCCAGGATGGGAATCGCAGAGTTTTATATAGCGCGAACTTGACCCGAATCCAATCGGGTATCAGAGCGCTTTACATAGCACCAGTTACGTTACATGAGGACACACATTCATTTTTTTTTTGTTAGGCACAGGGAGATTAAGTGATTTGCCCAGAATCACAGGATGTTTAGCGTCATTACCAAGACTCGAACCCAGTTCCCCAGGTCCGAGGTCGAGCTGGGGGCCGAGGTCGAGCGCCCTAGCCTTAGGCCAACTCCTCTCCCCTTTCTTTTCTTTTCAATAGGGCCTTATTGACCCTCTATGTGGTCTTTCATGCACACAGCGGTTGCGACACATGTTGCTCTGAAACACCCAGTATATTCAAACCCAGGAACCCCTGTATGGTAAAAAGGCCTGTGACCTGTCTTAGTTAGGCAACCGCTTTTCAGTCTCCCCACCGCCTGGTATGAGGTAGCAGAAACACTCCTCGAATGGGTGGGGAGGGTTACCCTTTGTGTGTACTCCCTACCTACAGGAATCTTGGGCTATACTGTTGAATTTATTTGATTTGTTTTTGTATAGCACTAGTGCAATTATTTAATAGCTGCAGAACCCTCATGGTAGAAAAAGCAGGAGGGAAAAAGCATCAGAAAGATTACGTTAAGTCCAATATATAAGCTGGTAAGAAAAGGTCTTCAAGCATTTAAAGAATGTTCGGTAATTTGTCTCCTGATGAAAGCAGGCGGACCGAACTCCAAAAGGTGGAGCATGATCTCTCTGTGGGAGCATCAGTATCAGAATCTGGGAAGCTGGCTTTAGGTGTTTGTTCAGGTGACAAGCGAGAGAGTACCACTTTTGATAGGTACTGAAATGCAGCACTGTGTATCTTCCTGTGAGCTAAGCAGAATGTTTTTAAGTTGGCCCTCTTGTTGACTAGTAGGCAGTGCTGAGTGTTTCCAAAAATATGGAGCACCTCCAGTGCTCTACTGATTCAGGAAACTTTATGGTTCTGGCTCTTTTGTGGACAATTTGATGGGGGAATCGCTCAATTTTAGAGCAACTCGGAGTTTGAACAACTCAAAATACAAGCTGCTTATGCACATTGCACTTTCTTTAGCTCACTCATTTTTTCCATCTGGCACTCTACGATCAACATTCTCAGCTCCCCGGTCTGCCGCGGGTTTCCTGTTTGCACAGAGAGAGCTGGGCCTCGCCTTGCTCTTCTGGTGTGCCCTGACGGCTGCCATCTTGGGAGGCTTGCGGCGCAGCGGAAGTTGCATTGCAGCGCCTTTAGGGACTTAAAGGCAGTCTGCCACCGATGTGCAGCGGACACGCACCGCGGGCATGCCAAAGGCAAGCCCGTCTGCGCCCATGCCTCCCCGAACACGGCCGGGGTCCAGGGTCTCTGCCCGTTCCAACTCAGACAAAATTGTTCTTTTGCTTGATCAACTCAGAGCCCTAAGACATGCCTGCTTAGAGGCAATGCTGGTCATCGATCAACCTCTCTGTCGGTCATGATAGGTGCAGTCACTGCCATTTCTCCTCCAGGTTGCCCAGTTTCCTGGCTGCACATCAGCGCTCAGCATAACCTCAGCTAGAGGTCTTCTATGCACCTGCCCAGATATAGAACAGCTACCACAGCAACTTATTTGGCTTTTTCAACATTAATTGCCGCTCTTTGGTGAACAATAACTTACATATCCTTGACCTTCTAGTAGATACGGCCTGAATTCTCTGTTTTTAACTGAGACCTGGGTACACGAGGCTTCCTCATCAGACATCATCATTGCGCTTCTCCCCAACTTTCACATCCTCAGGAGAGACCGTAAAGAAAAGAAGGTTAGGTGGCATAGCGATTCTCTGCAAAGACGTCTTTCATTGTAAAATCTAGGTGCAATCGCTCCCTGCATGCAAAGCCCTGCTCTTCTCCCCCCCCCACCCCCCCCCCCCAACTTACCCCCAGCTATACTATCTTTGGTACCTTAATCTACCATCCTCCTGGATATGCAGGGCCTTGGTGCTCCACTATTTTGGAGGAAATCTCACCCTATATACTAAAAAGCACCAACTTTACTCGAAGACTTCAACTTGCACTTAGAGGACGACACTTGTGTCATTAGCCAGACCCTCATTGAGGACTTTGGTGCCTTGCATCTCAGTCTAATCAGTCTCCGACTCACAAAGCAGGTCACCTGCTGGACCCTATTTTTCCAACATCCCCGGCCTTACTACGGATTCAGCTCTTCCTCTACTATGGTCTGATCACCTGACAGTGCCCTTTCTCATACCCGCTCCCCCTTCACCGTCCTCGACAACAGTCAGGCCAAAGGTCATTATTAGAAACTGGGCCAATTTGGACATCCCCAAGCTCAATGCCTGCCTGCTAAGGACGTTACCCCGACTAACTCACAATGCCGAACTAGATCAACTTGTGATTGATAACTGGCTCCGAACTCCCTTAAACACAACACTACCAGTCAAACTAAAATCTTTGTCCCGACACCATCCACCTGTCCCCTGGTCTAATGAGTCCCAACAAACAGAAAGGAAGCTCTGCAAGTGATTAGAGAGAGCCTTGAAGAAGCTATATGACTCTGACTCGAAAACCAAATACAAAATTGCCCTGAGCCATTACCATCTGCACTGTAGGAAGGCACGTGCCCTGTTTTGCTCTGAAAACAATCTCTCAGGTCAAAATTGCTCTAAAACCTTTTTCAAAGTGGTCCAAGACCAATCTGATCCGAATCTTATCTCTCTTCCCCTCTCACTGTCCCAAGTTCAATGCCAGGAGCTTGTTGACTTTTTTTTAAATAAAAAGGTAACTGATATTCAGGCTGGTCTTACTGACGCTAGAGCCAACAAGTCTGACTTAAAGCTCGAGACATCCAGTCCTCCTCGATTCCACCCTTTTCTAGGGGTATCATCACCCCAGGGATATGCAAGTCACCAGCAGGGTTGCAGTCCTTCCTCCGCTGGACCAATCCCGGCAGATAGACCTTCTGGCTTCTATTAAATTAGGGTCAAACTAAGTACTTTAAGTCCGCAAGCATCAAAGCCGGTGCTAGAACTCCTGAATATCTCCCATAGTGATGAGCTGTTGCACCAGGCCTGGAAGCATGCTGTGGTCCTCCCCTTGCTTAAAAATCCTCATCTGGACTCCGCCATTCTGTCCAATTTCTGACCTATCTTACTACTCCCTATCGTCTCTAAAATACTCGAGAAACAGATTCTCAGCTCACCTCATTTATGGAAAACCAGGATGCTCTCCACCCCTCTCAGTCCGGTTTCCGAGCAGGGCACAGTACTGAAACTACCCTCCTGAGAGTTTCTATATACATAAGGCTACTTGTGGATTCTGGTGGCACAGCAGCACTGATCCTATTGGATCTTAGCACGGCATTCAACATTGTATCCAATGCTATTCTCTTGGATAGACTGATCCTATTGAGCATCCAGGGCTAAGCTCTGGCATGGCTTTCCTTCTTCCTGACAACCGCACGTTCCAGGTCTTTTCAACCAATACAGTGTCAAGATCTCTCCCCCTGTCCTCGGGGTTCCCCAGGGTTATACCCTTTGCTCTTTAACCCGCTGGTGGACCTGGAGGAAAGCTGTGGGTTAGCTCTGTTTTCGTACACTGATGACACCCATATTATTTTCTCCTTGTCGTCAGGACAAGCGACCAACTCGGAAGATCTCAACTCTTGCCTCAGCCTGGTCGCCACCTGGATGAACACCAACTCCTTGAAGCTAAATGGTAACAAGACTGAGGTTGAAACTGGGCAAGAACCACCAACTCTGGGGCCCTCAACACTGGCCGGCCATGCTGGGAACTCCACCAACAAAGTAAAGAACCTCGGCTTCTTACTGAATTCCACCCTGTCTATGAAGCTGCAAGCCTCTATAGTGCCTTCTACGCCCTTTGCAGCCCTTGAAACGGCTACAGAAGATACTGTGGTTTCTCCCATTTTCTACGCAAAGAACAGTCCTTCAGGCCTTGATATGCCATAGGCTTGACTATGGCAACGTTCTATAACTAGGGGCTGATAAGGCGTCCCTAAGACACCTGTAGGTGGTTCAGAATTCCGCCGCCAGGCTCTTGTTCCGCCTTCCAACTTCACTGGCTCCCAGTGACCAAGCATATCGATTACAAAGCACTGTGCTATATGCATAAGATCCGTCCCCGCTCAGGACCTCAGTACCTGTAAAAACTGGCTTGCCCATACTATCCGGCTCGCACTCTGCGCTCCAGCAGTGGTTTTCTGTTTGCTGTCCCGAGGGTCAGGTATGTTCGCATGGGCGATGGATCTTTCTCGTTTCTTGGTCCCAAGCTATGAAACCCTCTTCCGGCATCATTAAGATGCTTTACTTCCCTCGCCTTTTCTTGCAAGGAAGTAAAGACTAAGTTGTTTTAGCTCCTATTAGGTTGATCTACCGGTTCTCCAAGCGCTGTGAAACCTTGTTAGGGTAGCCATGCGCTATGCGAAAACTCCATAACATTAATATTTTGGAGGTAAAATTCCTATGCAGGCCTGAAAGATATTGACAGTTTCCGGATTACAGTTTTCATTGTCATGAGAGGATTCTTCTTTCTACTGCATAATACTGAAAATCAATCAAATTTGTGCTTGGATGGTCAATAACATACTCTAAACCATGTGCATTAACCAAGAAATCTTTGGAAATAGCATGTGAGGCTACTAAGTTTTTACAGGTTTCAACTTTGGGTCGTCAGCCTCCAATCCAAACTTTAATCTATCCTTAAATAAATTGAAGTTTAAGTCCATATAGCTTAGCTTCTGGGTTAATGAATAAAGGGTTTGAGTTTCAAACTTCAGCAACCATTTTCTGTGATCTTAAAGAGAGTTTACTAACCAAAGGGAAAAAAGAATGCAACAGCGGTACTAAAAGATATAATGACATGACTAAATACAATTATTAACTCATTATTCATGACCACTTCTTCTGTCTTTTTGTCCCTGTCCACAGGTGCTCCTTAGCAATCTACAAAACAGAAGCCCAAAACCAGGACCGATAACCAATGATCAAGAGCTGGGCTTTTTCCTTGAAACTGGTCTTCAGAGAGCTCACGTTTTGTATTTTAAAAATGGGTAAGAATCAAATTTTTGTTAGTGTTTTACTATTGTTTGCGGAAAAAGGAACGTTTGTATTTTTTGCGTTCCAATAATTTTGTTTTGAAAATAATATTTATATTATCTTTATTGTTTTCTTCATACATTATACTGTAATATAGAAATACCATCTTAAACCTGAGAAAAAACCTTCACTCATAGCATCTTAGATGAATGACCATGCTACGTTAATCAATGAAAACCACATCTGCCCTTCAATGACGGCATTAGCACAGCATTGGGAGTACATGATGGAAAACATGTAGAGTATCTCGCACCCTGACAATGGCCTTAGTTGGTATACTGTTCTCCCAGTGGTTCAGATGGGTCTCGGTGTATTACATCCCTGCTTATCATGCAATAGTTTCTATCCACCTGGGGTCCCCTTGCTACTGGTGATCATCTTCTAAGGGTCAGGTTAGAGTGTTAATGATTTTCACCCAAACGTCCTTTTCCTCATATGCTCCCTCGTCTGTTCTGACCTCTTTTATATGTCGTTCCTTGGCCCAGGACCGGGTCCATTCCAGTGTGTCTCTTTCAAGTGCAGATGTTGTTGAAGCTCTGGGGGAAAGCCAATGTATACATTGCTATTCACCGTTTTCCTAACAATATACATACAAAAGTAAATTTGTGCTGCAGTTCGTTTTTCCTGGGATTTGGGAAAATGCCTAGCAGGTAATATTTTATTGTGCTCTCTACTATGATTGTAGTTACCCTTCTCTGAGTTGTGACCACCACTCTTCAGAAGTCAGCTATGAAAGTGCACATGCAGGAACTAAGCATTTTGCACTCTATTGCATGGGGGGATCTATCTGCTTATATCCTATGTAGCCTCACAGTGGTGAGGTATGTGCAATGAAAGAAATTGAAATGTACCAATGTAAATATGTAATTACTTGCTGTGTCCTGCACCGGAGTACATGACAATTCCCACTTGCTTTCAGTAAGAGGTCCCAGTAAGTCGTCTTCCCACTGCTAAATCGGGTGCAGGGGTAATCAAATTAAGTTTTTCTTGAGAACCTGTCAAGGTGCAAAACCAGTTTCATCCCCGTCAAGTCGCTAACAGAACCTCAAAGTGTGGTAGATGTCCCTGGTGTGGCAGGGAAGACAAGCCATATAATTCTGGCAGTATTTCATAGCTTTGCATATTTTAAGTACTGTCCTTGCCCTACCCCGAAAGCCCCACATGCCTCCAATTAGGAGATGAATGATTCAGCATGCCACAGATCTCTCTGTGAAAGGCACCCTCCTCCTTCCATTGGTCCTTCCATGACTTGGTCTATTTCAAAGAACGATTGAAACCACCAGATCTCTATATATAAAGATCTTGAATCCTTTTAACTCTCAATTGTCATGCTTGCTATACCTGATTCACTGTTTGCAGGATTTCACTGGTGAGGTGGCCTCCCTTCATGAGACACTTCGGTAGTGTTGTCTTTCCCACAAATCCCCCACACAGTCTTTTCTCACACTTTTCACCCTCAGGACACCAGTGTGCCATGTGGTGCAATTGTGTCACAATATACAATAATTCCAGATCTAGCAGTCCTCCATGTCTCTTTTTTAATGTTTAAGGCTTTCTCTACTCCTCTTGTCCATCTATACTATTGAAACCAGAATGCAATCTAGATATTTAAAGGTTAATTCAGCTATTGGGCACATAGAGTTTTACACTGTGTATGGGCATCGAGGAAGGAGCACTGTTCGCAATTGCTACTCTGTTCATGGTAGAGAGCTGGAGGGTGTTCCATAATAGAACTGAGGCCCCAAGGCCCTGAAAGACTCTCCCCATATTGTAGAAATACTTTTTCCCCACCATATGGCTGACCTGTGTTCCAAGCTATTGGAACCTGACCTTCTCCCATCTCAGTCCTAATTCTGGGAGAACCTACTGAGCCCTATCCAGCAAGGCTGTGAGGGAAAATGCCACTGTTTTATTTCTATTTATTGGCACTCCAGACACCTTGACAAACCAGTCAGTTTTGTGCAATAGTCTGGTAATAAACATCTGGGGCTTTGTCAACTGCAGTAAAGTGACATCTTCATAAATACACACCCTAAATATTGTATGGCTTATCTTGATCCCCCATTCCTTCATTAACTGTCATAGCCATATTGCCTGGGGCTCTGCTGCCAGGGCGAACAACAGCGGATAAAGGGGCCAGTCTTGCCTAGTTCCCTTCTAGATGGTCCAGTTATTAGACACCAAACTTCATGATTTTACTCTACCATTGGGATCTGTGTATAATATTTTAACCCAGCTCTGGAATTTAGGACCTTTGCCCATTATCTCACGGGCGCTCATCAGGTAATCCCAGTTACGCATGTCAAATGCTTTCTCAATATCAAGTGCCACAAGCTTTCCCTCCATCTCAGAGTCTGTTGTGGCACTAAACATGTAATTAAGCCTTCTGATATTCCTAAGAGTGGTACACCCCAGAATAAAGCTGCATTGGTCCTCATGTATCATTTAGCCCATTGCATATTGTAAACGATTTTCCAGGGTCTTGGACAGAATTTTTACATCTGCATTCATCAAGGAGTGGGATCGGTAAGATCCCAACTCGTCAGGGTCTTTGTCTAGTTTAAGCATCATGAACACAGTAGCTTCTTTCATAGTGTCCGGTAATCATCCCACCTAGTGACCTAGCCTCATTGTAAACCTAAAGAAACCACTCTGGTAGTTATGCCTAGAATAACTGTTAAAATTCTCGGTGAACCCCCGGGTGGAGGGATCGTGGAGGCGCTGCTTCAGATGGGACATGATGGGCGCACTGGGATCAGCGTGGGGGTGCAGTGGACCATGGCCCAGGGAACAGATCAGGGCTCACCATGGACCTACCAGTGACTCTTATTGATTGGCCGCCCCCCCGGTTTCCAGATATGCAAATACTGTAACTTGAAATCAGGGGCATGGGGGGCGTGGTCTGGCCACGCAGGAAGATGGCCGCCTGACGAGTGAGCTCCGTCACGGGATGGACCCTTAACGGATATTTCCTACCTCACAGCGGCTTTGGAGTCTTCTTCTTGTGCCCTGCGGCAGCCGGAAGGTGGTGGGCACGATTTGGGCGAGTTTTCGACGATGTGACGGCGAAGCTTCCCTGGTGTTGACTGCCTCGATGACAGGGTTGTGTGGAGCTGCGTGTCTGGCGGGGCCTGTCTGACGTATTTACTCAGGCTGCCTCTTCTTCCTCCTCAAGCCGCGCCTCTGTTGCGAAGAACGCCTGCCCCCATGAAGCCGCGCCTCTGTTGCTGCTGAAAAGCGTTTGCTTCCTTATGGAGCCGCGCCTTCGTTGCTGACGACGGGCGCCCGCCTCCTCATGAGGCCGCGCCTTCGCTGCTCCTGACAAGTATCTATCTCCACATGAAACCGCGCCTTTCTCAAATTGCCTGCTGTAATGTTTCTTTTCAGGAATGTCGCCTGACAGGAGTCAGCATTTTTTACGTGTCGACGCTCAGCTACTGGTAGGATTACTTCCTTCTATAATCCCGTTGTGGCACTTATATCGCTCATCTCATCCAGTCAATGATCAGGTCAGCAATTAATTTGCGACTCATCACGCTAAACTGTTCTTCCAAGCTGAACTTCTTTGCTACAGTCACAGTTTCGCGCCTTTTGACTTTGGTTACAGCCGACGCTTCATGGCCTCTTTTAGCGTAGTCTATATGTCTTGTACAAGAGTGTGCTTTTTTCCAAATGCCATTATAGTGCTCAGGTCAACTCCTTCAGTTAGGCTGTGCTTTTTCTGCTTTGACTATGATTACCTTGCATTCTACAGCCTTGTTCATCTTGCTGTGCATGTAGCTGTGCTTACTATTATTATCATAATCGCGCACATGATGTTTCATTTTATCTTACCTCTATTTACATGCCTTTGAATATAGTGGCAGTTGTCATCATATTAACAAGTGTAAGTAGTGGGGGTCATTAAGCAATGATGTACATTTTACTGTTTAGAAAGGCATTATAAGTTTCTTTTAGCTTATTAATGTCATACATATACAGTCACTAAGTGTTTCTTTTGCATGTCTTGGTATTCTTCTGCAACCACATATAAGCATTCCTCAACAGTAAGACGGCTTTACGTACTTTCAAAGTTTTTATCAAGCATTCTCCTCAAATGTCTGCCTCTAAGCAAGGAAACAAGGCTTCTAAACCACTTCTTTTTGCAGAAGCCCTCAAGCAGTCCACCAATATGCCAACAAAAGGCAATGCCTCCTCTCCTTCCGCTTCACCTCAGGCTTCGGCCTCTAATGGTGGGCAGGTGTCGGCGGCAGCTTTGCAACGTATCCTGCACGAAATTTCCGAGGTTAGTCGTCGATTAGATGACATGCACCTTACAATTACATCACTAGCTGAGGAGACTAAATCAATTAAGACAGAAATTACCAACTTTCATACGAAGTTTGAATCCCTTGATTCTAGAGTTCTGGCAGTGGAGAATCGATTGGAATCTCTTCCAAATCAAGACCGGGACCTTTTACTCTTCCATAGTAAACTCATTGATTTGGAAGACAGAAGTAGGAGAGACAACATCCGTTTTTTTGGCTTTCCAGAGCGCATTGAAGGGCAGAGTTCCAGTGCATTTTTGTGTCGTATACTCCCAAAGCTAACTGGTATTCCTTTCAATCCACCTCTGGAGATACAACGGGCTCATAGAATTGGTCCTCCACGTGATGATCCTGCCGCACGCCCACGACCGATTATTGCCTGTCTTCTTCGTCATGAACAAACAAGACAAATATTATCCGCGGCTCGATTTCAAGGCTCCTTTTCTTTTGAAGGTCATCGCATTTTTATGGCAGCTGATTTCTCCAAGGAAACTAACGAGCGGCGGAAAGCCTTTCTCTCCATGCGACCTCAACTACGTCAATTAGGTATCAAATATGGCCTATTTGACCCAGCACGCTTTCGCGTTACCAAAGATGGAGTTTCTAAGGACTTTTTTGACCCCGAGCATCTTCAGCAATTCCTGGACCGTCTTCATCCTCAAGAAATGGAGGTTCTCACAACACCCTCACAGCAAGTTCAGCCCCATTCATCCTCTAAGTCTTCCACTACATTGCCAGATTGCAACAGGCGCCCTCCTACCAGCCCCCGACCTCGGGGTAGGGATCTTGAACGTCTTCATCGCTCACAAGAAGATAGGAAATCTGCAATACAATCGGTTTCGGTTGCTACATTTTCACAAGATCTGCAGAGAGACAAGTCACGTTCTCCTCTTAAAACTCCTTCGGATGCGGACTGAATAACTCTCTCCCTTATGGAAGTTGCTGACCTTAATACTATTGGCAGCTAACTATAGACTCTCTTTTCTTGAGAAGTCTTATTTCTATTGTTAATTATTTACCACATTTCTCACATGTTTTGCTGTTCTTATAATATCTGCTTGTCCTTTTTTACCTCTTTCTTCCTAGCTTTCTACCTTATTTCTTTTCTCCTTCAGTCTGCTTACTGTTATTTCTCTGCCTAATAATATCACTCTTTCTTCTTCTTATATTCATTGCTTCTCCTGTTACAATTTATTGCTTAAATATTTCTTACTAATTTTGCATTTACTTGGGCGCCTTGGCGTCTAATGGTTTAATTACAGTTTTATTATTCTATTTGCACGATTGCATGTTGGTCTATGTTTATTTATACACGCATTGTATGCTTTATGATATTAGGTTACTTTACATTTAATTATTACTAGACTCCCCCCTCTAAGCAATATTGCTTCTGAATCTCTATTTTGCTCTTTCTACCTTTTTATCGTACCTAGGTTCTTTTTCACAATGTTTTTCTGGGCTTTCCTTCTATACCATTGCTAATCTCCTAATCTTTTCTCTTTTCTGTGGGGTCTTTTCCCGTGGCGGTGCTCTAGTGCGCCCAGACCCGCGGATAACAGTCTACGGTCTCTTGATCTCTCTTTGCTTTTACCCAATATTTTAAAGTTTTCCTTATTATTGTATCACCTCTCTAAATTTCATCTCCCTTTCTCTTCTTTTATTATTCTTCTGATCGCTTCTTTCATGTATTGCATTTAAATCAAAGTTTCGTTTCCATTTATTTTATTTTTGTTTCCCCTTCTTTTTGTCACTTCTTTTCTTTTTCCTTTGTTTGGTTCAGCACGTTGTTTTGTGTTTCATTCCCCTGTCTCTGATATTTGCGTTGTTCTAATATGGCAAAAACACACTCTCTTAATGCAATTACTTGGAATGTACATGGTCTCACCCATTACATAAAACGGAAGAAGGTTCTTTCCTATCTTCAGACTAAGCATGTAGATGTAGCCTTGCTTCAGGAGACCCATTTGGATGCTCTAGAGTCAGACAAACTTTGTAGAGACTGGGTGGGTAAGGTTATACATAGCAGCATTCAACAGGATGAATCCACGGACGCAGGTCCCCTTCGCAAGTGTGGAGTTGCAATTCTTCTTCGCAAGTCCCTTCCGGTCACTGTCTCTAAAACATGGTCAGATGTAAATGGCCGCTACGTTTTTGCTAAACTTAAAATTGGTGATTCTCACGTCTGTGTAGGATCTGTATATGCCCCTACGGGTACCAAGAAAACATTCTTTCTTCAATTATCCCGCTTGTTGCTCGAAATTAATGCATCGCAATATTTGATTGGTGGAGACTGGAATGTGACGCAAGATTCTATTCTAGATAAAACTGGTCCACTAGATAGGGGCAATGCTTCAGATAGAGCTTTGCTAGGTGACATTATCTCAGATATGGGGTTGGTTGACCATTGGCGTATCAGTCACCCAACGGATAAGGAATATACTTTCTTTTCGTCAACTCATGGTACGTTCTCTCGTCTTGACTACTTCCTCATCTCACAGAATGCAGTTAAGTTGGTCACGGATTCCTGTATTCTGGAAGCGGCATTGTCTGACCACTCTCCGGTTCTCCTTTCCCTAGAACTGGGACTTTCTAGTCCTGGACGTAAGCCCTGGCGAATGAATATCCAACGCCACAGAACTCCTGTTGGTAAATCCCAACTACAGTCACACCTTCAAACTTATCTTTCTAATAATCAGGGATCCGTGACCTCCAGCAGGACTCTTTGGGCTGCAGCTAAGGCTACTTTAAGGGGACAATTAATGCGTGATGCAGCAATCGCTAATAAGCAAAATGCGAGGAAACAAGTGGAGCTCGAACATGACATACAAACCTATTCTCGCCTATATATCACTTCTCCGTCCTTACAAAATCGTAAACTGCTTGAACAAGCCCGAATGGCCTTAAACAGTCTTTTTACATCTAAGGCAGAATACGCCTTACAGAAAATGAAAGGTCGACACTACGAGCAAGGAGAAAAGGCGGGAAGGTTATTAGCCGCACAGTTGCGTCAAAGGGAGGCATCTATGGCCATCCCGGCCATCAGATCTGCGCAAGGACACTTATGCACAAAACCTCAAGACATTGTCAATGAGTTTGCCTCCTTTTATGAATCCCTCTATACTTCTGATAATCGAATGGATTCGGATAAGATGACGGCATTTCTTGCGAAGGTGCATCTCCCTTCTCTTTCAGCGGATGGTAAGGCCATCCTTGAGGGTGAAATAACTAGGGATGAGGTTTCCAGTGCGATCGCTGCCCTGCCCTATCACAAGGCCCCTGGTGAGGATGGGTTTCCTCCTGAATTCTATCGTTGGGCAGGTCTCAATATTATTGACACTCTAGATGCCGCATTCCAGGAGGCGGATGCTGCATCTTCATTGGGTCCCCTTTCTAACAAAGCTATTATTGTTGTGCTACCAAAGCCAGGCAAAGACCCCCAGCTTTGCAGTAGTTATCGTCCCATTTCCCTGTTGAACTCTGATATTAAAATCCTGGCTAGTATCCTTGCGTCTCGTTTACGTAAAGTCTTGCCTTCTTTGATACACCATTCCCAAGTAGGCTTTGTACCGGGACGCTCTTCCCGCAACCATTTGCGTTCTCTGGCCCATGCACTGTGGTCGGCTCAACATCTCACAGATGATGCGTTAGCCCTCTCACTTGACGCAGAAAAAGCGTTTGATCGCATCGAATGGAATTATCTTTTCACGGTCATGGAAAAATTTGGCTTAGGTACAAAATTTATTGATAAAGTACGTTTACTTTATAACCATCCTTCTGCTCAAGTGAATTGTGGTGGATTTCTATCTGATTCCTTTACAATTAAGAGAGGGACACGCCAAGGTTGTCCACTATCCCCCCTTCTGTTTCTTTTGGCTATGGAACCTTTAGCTGCTACCATCCGTCAATCTGATGAAGTTTCTGGTATTCCCCTCCCTATTGGACATTCCAAAATATACCTGTACGCTGATGATATTTTACTTACTCTTACTCGTCTTCCTCGGTCGATCCCCTCTCTTCTTCAAATTATTAATGATTTCTCTTCCTTTTCAGGTTATAAGATTAATTGGGACAAAAGTGAGGCTTTACCTATTTCTAACGGTACCACAAAAGCAGCCATCTTTGGTTTTCCTTTTCATTGGCAGTCCTCACGCCTCAAATATTTGGGTGTCCTAGTTAATAAAGGGTTACAAGATATGGTTACAGATAACTTGTCTCCTCTTATCTCCCAAATGCGTCGGGATTTTGATAAATGGAAGGCTTTGGGTCTTTCTCTCTGGGGTAGGGCTCAGGCTGTTAAAATGGTTACTCTTCCGAGATTCATTTACATTCTGGGCATGCTTCCCCTACAGATTCCCTTATCCTTACTCCGGTCAGTAGACGCCCAGATTAAAACCTTCATTTGGGGTACTGCTAAGCCGCGTCTTGCCATAACCAAGTTGAAGGCTCATCAGTTATCAGGCGGCATTGGTCTTCCATCCATTGAACACTACTCTTTGGCGTTACATATTTCCCAACTCTCATATTTTTTACCCGGTATTAAAGACTTGCCACAATGGGTCCAAATAGAACGACATCTTCTATCCTCGGAATCGAATCTTACTCCTTTGTATGGTAGTGGCACTAGTCGTCTTGACCCGAAGAATCCGATATTATCTGCCATGCATAAATCCTGGCAGAGAAGTCATAGGTTGCTAGGTTCGAATCCAAGAATTCACATTAAGGCCCCCCTATGGAATAACTCGGGCATTCGTATCAATGGTCGTATGTTATCCTGGCCTGATTGGCGTGCTGCAGGTATCCTATATCCGGATCAGCTTCTACATGATGGGGATTTTAAGCCATTCTCTCAGCTAAGGGTAGAATTTGATCTTCCCCTACATCATTCTTCTAAATACCTTCAGCTCCAGCAATGTCTGAAGACCCATATGGGATCACCGCCATGGCTACTACAAGATTCCCCTATTTTATCCTATTTGCACATTTGGGGGAAATTTAAAGGTGTTACCTCCGGTATATACAAAATTTTATCGTCCCATCTTTTCTCTAAATCTCTTTCACACGATCTTCAGCGTAAATGGCAAGCTCGCCTCTCAATTTCCTTTTCCAACACCGAATGGGATTTGATTCTAGAGAATTTGAACAAGGGAGCTCGTGAATCAAGGCTCAAATTTTGTCTTTTCAAAATACTACACGATTGGCATTGGTCTCCAGTCAAATTGCACAAAGCTGGTCTTCTTTCCCATTCTAACTGCTGGAGATGTACCAATTCAGGTTGCGATATTACTCATATCATTTGTGAATGCCCTAGTATCCAATCCTATTGGGCTTACATTGGTACTACTTTGAATTCCACTATGCCCCTAATATTGCCACTTACACCAACTAACATTCTCCTGCATGACTTACGCCACTCCCCAAAGCTCTCGAAACCACAACTTCGTCTTTTTCATACCTCACTTGCTACTGCTAAAATATGTATCCTGCGTCATTGGAAATCATCTTTGCCTCCCTCTCAGGAAGATTGGTTGGTAGCGATGATTCAGACTGCCTCACATGAACGCACTATCTATAACCTTCAGGATCAAGCTGACACCTTTCTCCGAATTTGGTCTCCATTTCTTAAATCAAATACAGCTAGTTCCCCTGCTTCTACTTCTACCCAAACACATTAATCAGCTCTTACCCTCTCTTGTCCTTTGTTTATTTCTTTTCTTTCTTTGCCTTCTGTATCCTCTGCTTTATTCGTTGTAGTGTTCTTCTGTCTTTATCTAATCACTTTCTCTTTGTTCTTTCTATCTATATTTCCCGCATTTCCATTGTCTAAGCTTTTTCCCTTTTCCTCTCCTTATAGGTCATGTCTTTATAATGTATCATCCTAAGCCTTGACTTCATTATTACTTCAATTAGTATTTATCTATTTAAATGCATATTTATATCTTATTTATATCATATTTATTCATATGTATATTTCAGCATTGTTTCTTTCAACATGGATCTATTTTCTCTTCATTTTCAGTTGTCTATGCTTTGATGTACTTGTTTTATAAAAATTCAATAAAAAATTTCAACACAAAAAAAGAAATCAGGGGCATGAAGGGTGGAAGCTCCAGGATTTGGGCACTAAAAGACTGTTCTGAGGCAGTTTTAAGCCTCAGTGCTGCATAATGTTTTGTGGGGGGGACCGGGGTGGGAAATTGTCTTTTCGGTTTTAGAGTGAACGGATGGGAGAGGGGGTGGCGCACATTCCCTGAAGTTGTATATGGGTGGGCGACAGGCACTCTGCATATTGGGGGGGGTTGTGGACCCGCTGAGCAGGGAAGCAGGGAGGGGGGCGTGTTTTCATGGGTTGGGGTAATTTTGGGTTTCTTTTTTGGGGTTGTTCACCAGGCAACTATGTTTTTTTGTCTAAGCTTATCCTATGTGGCACTAGTAAGATGATCAGTGGTACTCTCTTTCAAGGTGGGTACAGTTGAGGAGCACTTTGGGCTGTCCCGGGAGGTGACTGATGGCGAGTGGGGTGCGATCGCCCCACCTTTCCGGTCAATTGGAGGGGGATGGTTGTGTCTTGATGGCTCTCAGACAGGGACTTAGAGTGTCCACATGGAATGTTAACGGCCTGGGAGATAAAATCAAACTGGGTATAGTCCAACAATATACTCATCGACAGGCCCTTGACATAGTACTACTGTAGGAGACTCACCTGATAGGCAATACGTGTATGGCACTCAACAAGAAGGGATACCGCATGTGCGTCCATTCTGGGTTCTCGACAGGCTCCCGGGGAGTGGGGATACTTCTTCGTAGGGGCTGTCCCTACATCATACAGTACACCTGGACTGATCCACTGGGCAGGTACGCAGCAGCCTCAGGACTCTGGGAGGGCAAAGTAGTAAATGTCATCTCAGTATATGCATCGCCGGGTTTGCAGCGTCCAACCCTGCAGGAGATTGGAATATTGGTTTTGGCATTGCCGATGGGCTCCTTGATACTGGGGGGGGGTGGGGGGACTTCAACCTAGTTGTGGATGGTCTCAGTGATTTTTTTTTTGATTTTTTTTTTATTGTTTTCATAGCATCAACTCAATACAAGCCCCGCTACCCCCCCTCCAAAAGGGATACTTTACATACATCGTAGCCATCCAATATCCAGGAGAATAATCATCCATCACATGCGGGGCCCCCCCCTCCCTCCCCACCCCATGTCAGTGTGCCCCCCTTCGCCTTCCCCTCTCCAGATGTGCCCCTCCCCTACAATAAATCATGCACGGGTGCTCAACCTCCTCTAGGGAACCAAGGCTTTCCCTCATGCCTAGCCACGTTGTGGATGGTCTCAGTGATAGACTCCCGCCTAGACAAGATCCACCACGGGACTCCCAGCTCCAGAGGTTCGCTGATGCTTTGGGGATAGTGGATGTGTGGGGATGGTTAAACCCTCAGCACACACACTACACACTCCAGTCGGGAGTACATGGCAGTCAATCCTGACTCGAATATTTATTCACACATGCACAAGACATACAAGATTTTGTGAAACCCACAACACTCGCACAAGGTATTTCTGATCACTCCTTGGTAATGGCGGTTTTTGGTGCCCGACAGTTCGGACGCCCTGCCACTATTAGAATACAGCCGTGGGCGTTGAAGGTTCCCCACATTAGGGAGGGACTCCGCCAAGACACCGACTTTTACTTTTCAGAAAATATGGGGTCACTCGAGTCGGCGTATGGTGCGGTAATTAAAGGGAGTGCATTGTGGCGGATGGTGGGGCATAAACGTGAACGCAACAAGAGGGTGACTGAGCTGGAAACCGATATGTTCGAGGCATATGAGCTGCTGCAGTCACATTATTGCATTAGATCGCCGCCTAGTGTTGGGTCCGGATGTTGCACGTTGTTGTCTTGGAAGAGTCTTCGAGATCTCACGAGATAGGTGACTCCTCCCCTGGACTACAGTGCGCATGGACAGCTCCTCCATCGTCAGATTGTTTTTTTCCGCCATCGGGTTCGGATATACTTCTGCGACGCCAACTTCGACTCCGAAGTTTTCAACTTTCTTCACTGCAAATCAAAGTATCTCGACGGGATTGCTCTCCGGTCGATACCCTATAACTTTACAAGACTTTATTTCTCATATTTCCATCGACGCAGGCCTCCGGGCCTATCGACGCCACTCGGGCCTCGGGCCCATGGAAAGGACCCCCTTCAAAAAATGCCCCCAGTGTGGTGCTAAATACCCACACAGGGATCATCACCCGGTCTGCAACAGATGCCTATCTCCGGAGCATAAAGAAGAAGACTGCTCCGCCTGCGCACTCTTCCGTTCCAAAAAGACAATCAGGAACCGAAGGGCCCATCGACAAGCGATGCATCGACAAGCAGCGGCACCGGCACCGGCACCGGAACCGGACGATATCTTCGACGACCCCTCGGATGCCGAGGACTCGGATGATCTACAGCTCGTCACAGTCGAAGAATCGGACTCAGATGACCCAATCCCAGCGGGGCAGCACCTGAGTACCGATGCCCCTGTCCCAATCACCCCACATAAGGCTCCGGTCAAGACATCGCCACAAGGCCTTCGTCACGATCGAAACATCCCTTCGGAAGCCCCGCCCTCGGGCCCGGCTCCGAAGATAATAGAAAAGCCTTCCGGTAGCTCGGGACCGAGCAAACCGTATCTCCCTACACCCAAAATGCCTTCGGCGCCGAGAAAAACACATCCGGCTCCGGCGCCGAAAGACTCGACCATTCCCAAAAACGTCAAGCCGAAGCTTCTCGAGTCGAAAAAGGTCGATCCCAAGAAAAATATCGACCCGAAAAAGTTAATCGACCCGAAAAAGACTAACGACTCCAAAAAGGTCACCAAGCCTAAAAAACAGATCGAACCCAAGAAAACGGTCGATCCGAAAAAGGACGTCGAAGTCAAGAAAGCTCCCGAACCGAACAAAAACAAGGTTCCCGAGCCAAATAAGTCGAAGCCGAAGCCTACAAATCCTTCGACTCCTAGTAAAAAACACCAAAAATCTTCAGTGCCGAAACCACCAAATACAGAGGAGGAGCTGTTTTTTCCGGATCCTGTCGATCCAAAACAGAAAAGAATCATCATAGACCCTAACACAGGTCATGTGGTGCTCCACAAGAGGAAAATTCATCCTGCCTTACCCTCTCCTATTCCTCTAAAAAGGAAGGACATTGCTACTTCTCCTATTAGGCCTGTCACCCCTCCTCCTCTCTCTCCTATTCTGCCTTATGTGCCATACACACCCCCCATGCCTCCACAGCCTGTTGGGGACCCAGATGAGGACATAGATATTGATCCACAAGACCCTTATGACGATCCTGATGACCCAAATCCCAACCTGGACACATGGGGAAACCCATATTCACCAGACAATAACACACCTCTTCTAGACCCCACACCATACCCTTCAAAACCATCCCCTCCTGACAACACCATTGCATTTCATCAGTTAGTGGACAGGGCTGCTAGTTTCCAAGGGGTAGATATGCATGCTGACCCTCTGGAAGAGGATTTCTTGCTGGACACCTTCCCAACCACAGAAAGAAGTGTCCGCGCTTTACCCATGCTCAAAGGGGTTTTAAAACATGCACCAGAAATATTCAAAGACCCCATTAGGGTTAGGATACTCAACCCTAGACTGGAAAAGAAATATAGAGCAGCACCCTCCGACCCTACATACATCAAGGGTCAACTACAGCTGGACTCTTTAGTAGTTGCCAATGCACGAAAAAGGGCAAACTCACAAACCACTGGCGATGCTGCACCACCAGAAAAAGAGTCCAAACTACTGGAGGCATCAGGGAAAAGGGTGGCTTCACAAGCAGCCAACACATGGAGAATAGCTAACACACAAGCATTGTTAGCTAGATATTACAGGGCACACTATGACAAACTAGAGGAGCTGCTACAACATCTCCCTGACCCATATAAACAACAGGCAACTGATCTTATCCAAGAAGGAAAGTTCATCACTAATGCCTCGATAAAGTGTGCTCTAGATGCAGCTGACACAGCCTCTAGAACAGTCAATACAAGCGTAATGTTAAGAAGACACGCATGGCTTCGCATATCAGGTTTCAAACCTGAGGTGCAAACCACTATTCTCAATCAACCCCTTAACAAAGATTTCCTGTTCGGGCCTGAAACAGATGTCCTACTAGACAAAATGAAAAAGGACACTGACACCACTAAATCTATGGGTGCACTGCACTCTTACCAATCCAAACGTTCCTTTCATAGATCCTCCTATAGAGGTACAGGGAGAGGGAATAACACACAAACCTCTCAACCTTTCCAAACTACCTCTCAAAACACATTTCAAAAAGGTAGAGGAGGATATAGAGGAAACAATACTAGAGGTAGAGGTAACAACAACAACCGTACCTCCACCACTCCCAAACGGTGAACTCCTACACCTGCCTCCAGACCACTTAACACCAGTCGGAGGCAGATTATCACAGTTCCTACCTGTCTGGGAATCCATCACAACAGACAGGTGGGTGAAGCAAATTATCCATTCTGGTTACTGTCTGGAACTTACATTTACCCCACCCAACATACCACCCAAACACAGACCAATGTCAGAGGAACATACCATACTATTGCAACAAGAGGTCTTAGCAATGCTACAAAAGCACGCTATAGAACCAGTTCCCCTGCAGCAACAAGGAAAGGGAGTTTACTCCCTCTATTTCCTAATCCCCAAAAAAGACGGCTCCCTCAGGCCCATTCTCGACCTTCGTCCCCTCAATCACTATATACACTCCGATCATTTTCCCATGATCACACTCCAACAAGTACTACCACTACTACAGCAAGGCGATTTTCTCGCCACGCTAGATCTCAAAGACGCATACTTTCACATACCCATTCATCCCGCACACAGGAAATACCTCAGATTCGTAGTGCAGGGACAGCACTACCAATTCAAAGTCCTACCCTTCGGGGTAACAACAGCACCAAGGGTGTTCACAAAATGCTTAGCAGTAGTGGCAGCACATCTACGGAGACAACATATTCATGTGTTTCCATATCTAGACGATTGGCTGATAAAGGCCAAATCACATCACCAATGTCTGCAGCACACTGTGACCACAATCCATCTATTACACAATCTGGGATTTTCCCTCAACTTCCCAAAATCCCATCTACAACCCTCCCATATACAGCAGTATCTGGGAGCAACAATAGACTCCACAGTAGCAAAGGCTTACCCAGCTCCAGCCAGGATCAGAACATTCAAGCAATCATCCAAAAATTCCAACCTCAGACTCTCTTGACAGCAAGAGTGTTTATGCAACTCATAGGCATGATGGCATCTTGCATATTCATAGTCCCACATGCTCGGCTACAAATGCGTCCCATACAAGAATGCCTAGCAACACAATGGAACCAGGCTCAAGGGAAACTAAAGGACCTAGTGTTGGTGGACAGTCGTACCCATCGCTCTCTGCAGTGGTGGAACACACAAAACCTTTCAAAAGGACGACTGTTCCAAGAGCCAGTTCCACAGGTAGTGTTGACAACGGACGCATCACTCACAGGGTGGGGAGCCCATCTACTTCAACATACAGTGCAAGGTCTATGGACACCGCACCAAAAAAGAAACCACATAAACTACCTAGAATTACTGGCAATATTTCAGGCAATGAAGGCCTTTCAAAAACACATAGCCAACAAGACTGTCCTAGTCCGGACGGACAATATGACAGCAATGTTCTACATACAGAAACAGGGGGGGACACACTCTCTGCAGCTTTCACGCCTAGCGCAAAGCATATGGAGATGGGCCATTCCACAAAACATCCATCTTCTAGCAGAACATTTCCCAGGAGTGAATAACCGGATTTCAGACCTATTGAGCAGACACAGTCAACAGATCCACGAATGGGAACTTCACCCATAAGTTCTACTCCCGTTCTTTCAAGCATGGGGACACCCAGACATAGATCTGTTCGCCACAAAACAAAACGCAAAATGCCCATCCTTCGCCGCCAGGTTCCCACACCCGCAGTCCAAGGGCAATGCAATATGGATGAACTGGTCAGGCAGATTTGCATACGCTTTTCCGCCAACCCCACTCATTCTATTAGTGGTACGCAAACTAAAGCAACAAACACTTACGATGATCCTGGTTGCTCCCACATGGGCACGACAACCATGGTACACAACACTCCTAGAACTCTGTCGTCCCTCATCAACGACTACACCTCTCTCCAAAACAACTCACACAGAACCATGGAGAGATACAACACCCAGACCCCAATCAAATGAACCTAGCAATCTGGCTCCTGAAGTCTTAGAGTTCGGATAACTTAACCTGCCTCCCGATTGTATGAATATCATCAAAGAGGCAAGACGTCCCACTACCAGAGCCTGTTACGCAAACAAATGGAAAAGATTTGTTATTTACTGCCAAAATAATCAAATCAATCCACTAGACGCTTCTATCCAAAACATAATTTGTTATCTGCTACACTTACAAAGATGTAATCTAGCATATTCATCTATAAGATTACACCTAGCTGCTATTGCAGCATACCTCCAGAACAGACAACACGTGTCTCGCTTCCGCATACCACCTATTAAGGCGTTTATGGAAGGGCTCAAAAGAGTAATCCCTCCAAGAGCTCCACCTTCCCCAGTCTGGAATCTTAACATTGTACTTACTAGACTTATGGGCCCACCCTTTGAGCCTCTACATTCTTGCGAATTACAGTTCCTAACATGGAAGGTGGCATTTCTAATAGCAATTACTTCACTCAGAAGAGTAAGTGAATTGCAGGCATTGACAATTCAAGAACCTTTCATGCAAATACACCAAAATAAAGTAGTTCTCAGAACAAACCCTAAATTCCTACCAAAGGTCATAACTAGTTTTCACATTAACCAATCAATTGAGTTACCTGTCTTTTTTCAAAAACCACAGTCAGTAGCTGAAAGGGCACTCCACACACTGGATGTCGGAAGGGCTCTACTCTACTACATAGACAGAACTAAACCATTTCGAAAGACAAAACAGTTGTTTGTGTCTTTCTGTCAACCTCATAAGGGTAACCCTATCTCAAAGGCAGGGATAGCCAGATGGATAGTTAAGTGCATACAAATATGTTATCAAAAAGCTAAACGCACATTAACTATTCCCCCAAGAGCACATTCCACGCGCAAAATGGGGGCATCCATGGCTTTTCTAGGGAATATCCCCTTAGAACACATTTGTAAGGCAGCTACATGGTCTACCATACATACCTTCACTAAACACTATTGTGTTGATGTGCAAGCCAAACAACAAGCTTCTGTAGGTCAGGCTGTCCTTAAAACACTTTTCCAAACTACTGCAACTACCACCGGTAACCACCACTAGAGGAGGTACTGCTATACAGTCTATGCAATAATGTGACTGCAGCAGCTCATATGCCTCGAACGGTAAATGCTACTTACCAGTATGCATCTGTTCTTGGCATGTAGAGCTGCTGCAGTCACATGCCCACCCTCCTCCCTGGTGCCGAGCACAGTTGTAGTACTATCTTATTTAGATACATTTACATGGACACCTTTTCTTTCTATTACTATTCTCCATCTTTGCCACAATGGCGAAAAAACAATCTGACGATGGAGGAGCTGTCCATGCGCACTGTAGTCCAGGGGAGGAGTCACCTATCTCGTGAGATCTCGAAGACTCTTCCAAGACAACAACGTGCAACATCCGGACCCAACACTAGGCGGCGATCTAATGCAATAATGTGACTGCAGCAGCTCTACATGCCAAGAACAGATGCATACTGGTAAGTAGCATTTACCTTTACAATTAGAAAGGGCCCTTGCCTCGGACCCAAATCCGGAGACTCAACATAGTATTGGCCTTAAGAGGCATGACTACAAACAGCTCCTGCTAGAAGACGCTACTATGCGAGCCCTGGCCACGCAACATCGTATATATATATGAGCAGGGGGAGCGCACGGGTAAGCTTCTTGCGTGGCTGGAGCGCAAGGAACAGGCTGCTAGGTGGATTAAGGCGATAACGGGTCAGGATGGCACGCTCATCACGGACCCCCAGGGAATTGCTGACGTGTTTGCCGCGCATTTTGAAGAAGTCTACCGGGACCCACAGAACTCTCAGGCCTGATGGGCTACAGACCTCCTAGCCACTATAAATGTGACGTGTTTGTCGCCGCAAGATTGCGAGTCACTCAAAGCTGACCTTTCAGCGACAGTAGTCCAAAAAGCTATAGTAGACGTCAGGTCGGGCAAAGCGATGGGCCCTAGTGGCCTGCCCATCGAGCTCCTCAAACCTATGGCCGTGAAGTTGGCACCCCACTTGTTGAACCTATATAACGAATGCTACAAACTCTGCCGTCTGCCACCTGACATCTGCGATGTGGCGATTGTGGTGATCTATAAGCTTGGCAAGCCGGCGGAAGAATGCAAATCGGACACTACTGGTTCTACAGGATGGGTTAGGAGTACCTGTATCACCGGGCTCTGCGACGTGGAGGGTTTACACATATTTCCAGGGGTTTTTGTAAACTGTTCAGATGTTATCCACCGCCAAAGAAGACTCAATAAAGCACTATGCAAGGTGTTAAGTATCCTCTCACTCTGCATAATTGATGTCCTGCCAATTCTAACTGATTCTTGCTTTGCCACTGCTGATTCTGTAATGCCTGGAAGGTTGTTGTTCAAAAATTCTCAGTGAAAGCCATCCACACTAGGGATCTGCTCCTCTTCATGCCCTGGATGACCTCAATTATTTCCTCTTTTTTAAGTTCCTGTTGTAGTTCAGCTGTTTGCACGTCACTGAGCCTATGGGTTCCAGTTTCACCCAAAAACAAATGACACCGATACATCCTGAGACCGGGACAGGCTTTTGTAGAGCTCGGCTAGGTATTTTCATAGGGCATAATTGATACTAGCTTGTACCACCACCTTGGTGCCATATTTAAAGACACTATAAGAAGGAAAGATATTTCCCTCTTTACTAACCTAGCCAACAGGGTTCCCTATTTGCCTCCCTCTTTATGTAGTTTCTGCCTATAGCCTCTGCAGGTAACCTTGTCTAGGGCTTCCCAAGTTTTCTCCATCTTACTTTTTGATTCAGTGCTGTTTTATCTGCTGGCTGGATCGCCTAGCATCTGTTTCTGCCATGTTTCAGTCTGTCCTCTTGCTGTGACAGGTTTTGTTGTAGCTGTCTACGGGTAGCATATATCTGGCTTATGCATTCTTCCCTCAAGACTGTCTTTAATGCTTCCCATTTGTTTGCCTGTGTGTTGGCTGTCCCCCAGTTATGTGCTAAATGTGTTTCAATTACTATTTTCATTTCCCATTGAAATGTTGGATCTTTGAGGGCCTTCGAATGTGTAAGCAGCAAGTGGTTATTTTACTTTGTGCCCGGCCTGTGATGTATTCGATCAAGAGGGGCGAGTGGTCAGAGAAGAACCTACTTCAGTACTGTGATTTCTATATTTTGGTTACAAAGACATGTGACACAAATACCCAATCCAATCTGCTGTGTCAGGGCCAGATTCACAAAGGTGACTTACACTTTTGTGTAAGTTTACTTCTGTTTTCATATGCACAAACTACAAGTTAATAGTATGTTTACGTCTGCTGAGACTCTGCAGTTGGAGATTCACAAAGGTAGACTTACACTTTATCTGCTATCCTGGACCCCCCAGGAGCCATTACAGTTATTGCATTTCTGCCACACAACAAACAAACCTGTTTCCACCCCTCATCCCCATGTTGAAGTGGTGCTGTGGTTGCCCAATCAGGCAAAACGAGAACTATTTCGGACCTGCATGTTCAAAAGATGGAGTATTTGTCTTAGAAAATAATTTTAAATCTGTGTTTCAGATCCTTGTGCGGTCATGGCTGAAATACAGGAACGGCTTTCGAAGCAGCCTCCCTAAAATAAAACTTACTAAACTAACTGTAGTCTTTGATATGGCTGCCAAACACATTTCTGGGATTACTCAATTTGACCATATTGCTGCCATCTTGCACTCATTACATATGTTCCCATTTGAGGACAGATGCGTTCTTCAAGATTGCCTGTCTGTGTGCAAATGGAGCAGTAAGGACCTGTTTCATATGGACACCCTAGATTATAAATAAAGTACCACCTCAATTATTTTCTGGTTACGCCCCTAAAATCTGCAACTTTTGCCCTACCTCCCTCACCACTTTTGTATGTATGGTATTTATATGGCACAAACCTGGTTCCACGTAACGGAGTGCAGTACACCAATGAGTGACGTTTGCAGAATAGGCAGCCATGATAAGAAAGATAGGGTGTACACAAGAGATAGGGACACTAAAGGATTTCAGCTAAGAGGTTCTGCTTTGCGATAAAGGGGTCCTGAATGTATTGCAATTAAACATGTCGCCTCCTGACTCCTGATAATTTGGCTGTCTCTTCAGTCCGATACTGCCCTTTATGTATGTGTAATGCTTGCATATAGCTCCCTCCTCACAAATAATCCCTTTTATCAAAAGTAAATATGCTGTACTTTTTCCAACATGCTAAATTAACTCAACCCTAGCCTCGACCTATACTCACGCTTGTTGTCATTTTATTTGTTGTAAGGTATTTTTTCTCTATTTTACCAATGTGCTGTTCTACAGTACTATGTTTAAGAATTACTAGTCTATGTACAGCACTCGGATGCTTGTCTTTAAGTGTGGTCTGTGCGCCATAAATAAATAGAAAAAACACACACAAACACATACACACACACACTCACATTCACACTTACACTCACACACATTCACTCACAGCAAAGACCCGTGACCTTGGACCGCTTGCAGCTGCGTTCTGCGGTGGGCTCAGGCACTCTATAAATATCGCACCACAAAGTCCTTTTGGTCAAAGAACAGCACAGACACTCTTCAAGAGTAGGTATTTTATTCAAGCAACTTCCACACAACTCGTTTCAGCCCACGGCTTTTCTCAGGGATCACTGGTATAAAGGTTCAAACAAACAATAATATAGAAAATGTGAGCACCAGAAAAGGACAATACCTTCAGATGTCTCTGCAATGCAAGTAAAGATTCGCCCATCTTGGAGTGGAGTCCATACATATAGAACATATACCACAATAATGCATTCATACGATGATTTGTTTGATTCTCTTTTTCCTCTGTTCTTTGAGAGTTTGTTCCTCTTTTGAACTCTGTCCTTCCCCTGTTTAGGAGTTGAAGCTCTAAAAAACAATCCTTCCCACAGTTGGTTGTTCCCTTCTGAGTAATGAATCAGAAACATCTGCTAGATTACTCCCTGATGCATCACTTTCTGTTATTTCTTCCAAAGTTTGACTGTTGTTACTACCCTGTGATGCCACACTCTTCAATACATTTTTATATTTCAGTGTGTTACGTTTGCATGACTTATTATAGTCTTGTATTGTGTTATGATAAGTAAACACTCATATTGATTTAGGCTCCCAAGGGCAATAATGTGGTTTATACCTGCAGCTGTGTTGCGGCCTCAAGCGTTGGGGCAATTTTGGTAATACAAATATGCGGCTGCTCCAAGCCGTAGAGGGATCGCGCAACCCGAGAGCAATTGAAGGGTCCAACCGAGGGTAACTCGCCCGTCGTGTAGGCGCTGCAGGAGCTCGCATTGTAAGCAGGAAAAGTCCCATCCGAGGCTCAATGGAGGGCCGAGAACTGTCCTGAAAAGATGCCGATACCGGAACCCATTGGAGGGCTTCAAAGATATCATAATTTTAACTGCATCTCCCAGCATGCACGGAAAATGAAAAAATACCGGAGCACACCGGAGGCCAATTAAGGCGATTTGTTTAAAACATGCAGGGGAGTGGCAGCGGATGAAATTAACTGGTTTTCGACACATTGCCTCTGACGAAGGAGATAGACTCTCTGAAATGCATTAGGCTATGGACATACAAAGGGATGCGAAGTTTCCTGTTGAATGGCTTAAATAAAGGTTTTGTTGACCTACCTGCAGCTGTGTTGCGGCCTCAAGCGTTGGGGCAATTTTGGTAATATATATATTTCACCAATATAGCAACGGTGACCACCAACCCACCTATGACCCTTCCATGGACAGACCATTTCCTGGTCCCTTTTTCCTGGGAAACTCCCATACCTATTCACCTAACCCCTAAAACCCAGGTCACCGACCGCCAATGGCACAAACTATCACCTGAGAAATGGGCCCTTTCTCTTGCAGACTCCATTCCCAAGCTCTCCTCTGACTCTAATACGGCCGATAAACAATTCAGTGATTGGATCACGTCGTCTCTTGACACTACACTTCCAAAAATCACCACCTTTAAACAGCCTAAAAGGATATCCCCCGCTTCATGGTACACGCCAGAGCTTAAAGCCCTACGCCAAGAGTGTAAAAAAACCGAACGCTCATGGAGACGCAATAAATCAGGAATCAATAAAAATATCTACTCTACTTCTCTTCTAACTTACAAAACCGCTATTCGCAAAACCAAAAGCGTGTTTTTTCAGGAGAGGATAGAGAAGGCGGGATGCTCCGGGAAGGAAGCATACGCTATCCTTAAAGAGCTCTCAAAACCTCCAGAACAAGGAAGAGGACCGCCTTCCGACCCCAAAGCCGACCAGGAGAAATGCCAACAATTGGCCAACTTCTTCCAGGACAAAATCCGACTAATCCTGGACTCAATTCCTCCCTCGAGCCCGAGGGGAGAAATTGCTCTCCCATGTTCGACATCTTCTACTGGTCTGTCCACGTGGGGCCAGGTTACAATAGACGAAGTACGGACGACGCTCAACTCCATGAAGAGCGGTTCCCCCAGAGATCCTGCTCCTCTTCGGATCCTTAAGGAGGTAGCCCCTTCTATCGCTCCCTCCCTCACTCATCTGATTAATACCTCACTCCAACAGGGAGTTGTACCCCCGAGCTGGAAGAAGGCTGTGGTAAAAGCCTTACTGAAGAAACCTGCTCTTGATCCTGAGAACCTGGCGAATTACAGGCCCATTTCCTTACTCCCAGGAGTTAGTAAGATCGCGGAAAAACTTGTCAACAGGAAACTCTCGCAGTTCCTAGAGGCCAATAACAAACTTAAAAACTCCCAGACGGGCTTCCGACCAGGACAGGGCACGGACATCGCCCTCCTGGCGGCGGTAGAGGAAGCTAGAACGCTATTGGACGGGGGAGGATCAGTGGCAGTGATCCTCCTCGACCTTAGCGCAGCGTTCGATACCGTTGACCACCAACTCCTTATCGAACGACTGGCAAGAGTTGGAGTAGAAGGTACAGCCTTATCCTGGCTTTCATCCTTCCTGACACAACGATCATATCAGATCTGGCAGAAGAACGCCCGATCCTCCGAAATGCCCCTCCAATGTGGTGTGCCTCAGGGCTCCTCCCTGAGCCCCACATTATTTAATATCTATATGTCCACATTGGAGGAGGTTATCACCCCTTTCGGAGTGAGTGTCGTCAGCTATGCCGACGACACACAATTAGTGGTGTCTCTGTCCCACCCCAAACAACAGAAAGCTGATCTCTTCAACTGCCTCACGCAGGTCCATCATTGGATGAATAGATCAGCCCTAAAACTAAACGGGACAAAAACTGAGGTCCTCTTACTTGGCCCAAAAGGAACCTCACTCCCCCTGGACATGTGGCCAACCTGTCTAGGTCCTCCCCCAGACCCAAAGACTGAGGTGAAAAGTCTGGGTGTATGGATAGATTCTGAACTCTCATTCGCCCCGCAAGCAAAGAAGGTCGTAGGGACCTGCTTTGGTCTTCTAAAGTCCTTGAGGAAAGTCCTGCCCCTTCTTCCTCCTAAATCGCAAAAATTACTAGTCCAAGGTCTTATAATATCAAGACTAGACTATAGTAACGCGATGTATTTGGGCGCACCGGAAGCAACTCTGAATAAATTGCAGAGAATCCAGAACACGGCTGCCCGGATTATAACCAACACCCCGGCCAGATCATCGGCCAAACCCGCTCTCAAACTCCTTCATTGGCTCCCCATAAGGGAGAGAATCAAATTTAAAGCCCTGTGTCTTGTGCATAAAACTCTGCACAACCAAGGCCCCCCAGTCCTCTGCAATTTTATCACCCCTTACATAGCCACTAGATCCCTCCGTTCCAACGCAGAAAATTTCATCAGCACCCCTAGATTTAGGAAAGTCCGTTTAGGAGGAAGACGCTTCTCGGTACAAGCGGCCCGTCTCTGGAACTCTCTTCCTCGTGAACTACGTCTCGAACCTCAATATCTGCGTTTCAGGAAGTTGTTAAAGACACATCTGTTTCCCTAGTTCCCACGCCCTCCCCGTGAAATTCAGCCTCGGCTCTCAGGTTTTACTGTTTTAGGGTTCTCTAGCGCTGGGATACCTCCGGGTGACTATGCGCTTTATAAAAATAAATAATAATAATAATAATAATAATAATAATAATAATATATTTATGTATATAGCATTTTTTGGGGGTTTATTCTCTGCCAGGGGAATTATTCACGCCAAAGCATTACACCCACTTGGGCTTAATTGTGATTCACATTGAAGTATTTTGGAAGCTTTTCAAAATATCTGTGTATTCAGTTTTGATTTGGAATTAATTGTGATTCACATTAGAAGGCATAAGTTTCTTTTGAGTATAATTTACTAAAAACTTAAGGTAATATGATTTGTAATGCTGAATGCATTATTGTGGTATATGTTCTATATGTATGAGCTCCACTCCAAGATGACCAACACTTTACATGAATTGCAGAGACATATGAAGTAATTGTCCTTTTTGTGTTGTTCACATTTTCTATATTATTGTTTGTTTGAACCTTTATCACTCATGACCCATGAGAAAGGCTGTGGGGTCGAAAAGCGTTGGGTAGAAGTTGTTAAAATACCTGCTCTTGAAGAGTGTCTGCGGCTGTTCTTTGACCAAAAGGGATATATAAGTTCACATGCGTATATTGCAACACAACAGGGTCATCAGAGCCAGAGACCATGTGTACCACGCCATTTTGAAGAAGTTCATGTGGGTAGAGAGGAGGATCTGAGTTATTTTGCTCTAGATGTAGTCCCCACCAGTTTCAGGGGTAGTAGTAGAGAGCAACGCCTTGGAAAATTGGAAACGAGATACACCCTCAAACTGAACACTAAAACTCCAGCAGAATTCATTTTTTCATTTTCCAATCTTTATTTCGACCATTTGGTCATAAAAGATGCACATACAAAAAAATCACATGAATTCTGTCAGATTTGTTAAAACATCAATACATGATTTTAAGATCAACACAGACAATAAAAACAGTTATTAAGAATTGAAGTGATTCTAAAATCTACCCAGCATTTTTTAAAAGACGAATACGCGTATACCAAACATTCGTAAAGAATTTGGAAAGTGCAAAAACGGTTGGGCCAGAAACATCGGATTTTAAAATCCTGTACATAGGTGTATATTCCCTGCCACCCAGATTCTTAATCAAGGGAAGCAGCCAATGCTTTCTGGCTGCCTTGTAGGCTGGGCAGAAAAAGATCACATGCAAATCATTTTCCTCTTTATCAACGCAAAGAGGACAGTATTTGGTGGAAGGGACTTGTAGCCAGGTGCTTGAAAAGGACCGAAAAGGCAATGTACTGTATCTCCACTGGAGAAATAACTTTCTGGTGAGTATGGGAAATATGGGATCGAAAGCCTTCTCAAATCTGTAGAGATCCTTAGTTTGCAAGAATATGGAAGAGAGGGACCCCTCTGTCTGGGTAGCTAAGGCCCTTGCCCTTTTGTGTTCGTGATACAGATTCGCCAGGGATCTCTTAGAGATTCCTGGTGCTACATTCGCTGGTTCGGTCCACAATTCAGGGAGCCCCAGATCGGTGCAAATTGACTGGATGTTTTTGACCCAGGGAATACTGAGCGCCTTGGGGTGCTTTAATAGTTCGGCCAATTCCGCCCTATAGTCGGCGAGATCATCGCTGCTCCATAGCCTGCGCCAGAAGGCAATGGGTCTTAGACTTATCTCGTCGGCAAGTGGCCGTAGCCCTAGATCAAGCCTCAGAGGAAGAAGTGGAGTGCTAGGGGGAAGTGCGGTTATTTGTCTTATAAACCTATTTTCCGTGGAAGACAGGTTCCGACATGGAATGTGGCCCCACAATTCAGCCCCGTACAAGATCGCCCCCCTAGCCTGGGCTTTATATATCTGAATTAAGGCCCCCAGTGGGCGGTAGGTCGAACCAATCATCATCCGGGATATACCCCCGGTAATTTGCACTAATTTAAGGTTAGCCCTGCTCTGATGGGTCCCCCAGATCATATTTTCGTTGAGCGTCACGCCGAGATATTCAAACGTGGCTACTCTTTCCAGCCGCACTGCTCCCAGTTGGGGATTCGGGCGCTGTTTGGGGCTCGGATTCAATACCATATATTTGGTTTTTGTGGCGTTGATTTCCAACCCTCTATCCTGGCAGAAGGCCACAAAGGCATCGAGTATCCTTTGGATGCCCATGGGTGTTTTAGATATTAACAATGTGTCGTCCGCGAACATTATTGCGGGCACACTGTTGCCATTTAATTTGGGGGCATCTGTGTAGTCGGTGGCGTTAAGATGGGCGATTACCCCGTTGACAAAGAGGCAAAACAGGGTCGGCGCCAGCACACAGCCCTGTCTTACCCCTCTGCCAACGGGGAATCTGTCAGTCAGTTCCCCCGACCTCCCACACCTCACCTGGGCATAATTGTTATGATGCAACCTCTGCAAGGTCAATAAAATATCTGTTGGTACGCCCATCCCTGCCAAGATAATCCAAAGTTTTCCCCTGGGCACGAGGTCGAAGGCGGCCCGTAGGTCCACGAAAATCGTGTACAAACTACCGCCCTCGAACCTCACTGTCCTCCAATAGACCAGGTTCAATCTAAAAACCTGGTCCACAGTCGATACCCCTTTCCTAAATCCTGCCTGATAGGGACTGAGGGCGCCCACCTCCTCTATCCAGTCCTGGAGCCTATTCAGGAGAACCCTGCCGAACAGCTTCTGCGCTACGTCTATCAGACTAATTGGTCTGTAGTTGGCTGGGAGGAGGGGGGATCCCTTTTTGAAAATCGGGACCACCTCAGCCCCCAGCCAAGTACTAGGGATTTCCATCCCACCGAGGATACCGTTAAAAAGAGCAGCGAGGTAAGGCGCCCAGACGGTGGGCTCCTGCTTGAACAGGTCTCCCGGTAGCCCATCCAGTCCAGGCGCCTTCCCCGAAGCCAGGCCTGAAATAGCAGCAGTGACCTCACTCAGTGTTATTGGATCCGCCTGAGGGCCCAGCCTCTCCGGTTCGATTGGCGCAGGGAGTTCTCCAGACTCAGCGCTATATAGGGACTGGAAGTGGGCCTGCCACACTCCAGGAGCTATGTTAGGCTCCACTGCCGAGTGTAGACTCCCTGATCCCCCATTCACAATTCTCCAGAACAGGCATTGATCTTGAATTGCTAGGGCCTTTGTAAGTTCTTCCCACAGATTTTCCTCCCATTCTATTTTGGCCTGAGCAAGAAGCTTCTTGTAAGCTTGCCTGCGTTGCTTAAGGCGTTCCCCTCCTGTGCCCTCCTTAATTGCTCCAAGGAGTTCTGTTTTGGCCCGTCTACAGGCTGCATTATACCATTGTGTTTTACCTTGGCACCTCTCCCTTGGCTTTCGTATGTTACGAGTAAAGTGGGGTGCCGCAACTTTTATAAGTTCCTCATGGGCAACAAACAGTTTGCCCCTTATATCTATTTTATTTGCCACACTGTCAAGATCCCCAACAGTTTCCAGGATGGGAGTAATCTCTGCATAAAGCAGTGGGAGTTTATCCTTGCTTGTGACCATGTGCTCCCACCTAATTCTTCTCCTACTGTTATCTATGAGGAGCGTGGGGCGATTCCCTTCCTCATGGGTCACTGGGGCCTGAGGTGCTGGATGAGCAAGGTCTAACTCGAGGGCATTGTGGTCACTGTCCAACCTGTCTATTACCCTGAAGTCCTGTATTGTTGACCATCTCGCCAATTGGACCAGGACATAGTCCAAATGAGACTCTCTTCCCCGCCGATTGTAAGTATTTTTGCCTGGTATATCGGATTTAATTCGCCCATTACACGCTCTGAGCCCAAACCTTAACGTAAGGGCAGTGATTTGCAGTGCCAGTGGGGTCCAAGCTTTCGGAGATGGCACATCAACCCATGGTACTGCCCACCTAACTTCTTCTTCTGATAAGAACCCTTCCTGGAGGCCGGGGAGTGGCTCAAAGTGAGAGTTAAAGTCCCCACCCACCACATAATATGAATCAATCGACAGTTCAGATAAGAAGTTCGAGAGTTCATCAAAGGTCGATGATTCTTTTGCCATTCCCATCGGCCTGGAATAGATGTTGACCAGCAGGAGGTTAGCTTTGTTTGGCCATGTTAATAAGACCGCAAGGATGTCATCAGAGTTGAATGGGAGCCGTGTGGCCACACAGCCCAGGTGCGCAGCAACCCACGTCGTAAGGCCCCCTGATGGGCGGCCTTTGCCTTCCCACCTTGCTGGGATGAAAAATGACGAATAGCCTTGATGTCCATAGTCCTCTCTGGCCCAGGTTTCCTGGAACATGCATATGTCACCAGTTTCTATGTACTTTGCCCAAGCCGGGTCTTCCAGTTTGTTAGCTAATCCCGCGATGTTCCAGGAAATTATCTTCAAATGTTCGGAGGTGGCAGATGCCATACCATGAGGGTTGGAGGAGGTGAGTCCATGCCCCACTTCAAATGCGGGACCTATAGTAGGGGCAGCAGAAGATGCATGTGGCACCGGTGGTCTTGGCGCACCATTGCCCACAAGGAAAGGAACCGTAGTTATCCCCTCAGCAACAACTACCCCATCAGTGGCTTGGTGAAAAGATTCGGTTCTGCCATGGTCTGAAGCAGCTGGATCATTCATGGGGCCAGAAATTGAACCGGAGGACACAGCGGGGGAGCCCGAGACCCCTGGCACTGTCTTACAGACGGTAAGTCAGTCGACCCCATCCAAACCGTTCAGGCAGTTAAAGCGATTAAAATCGCAAAAAGGTGTTTCAGGCGGTTGGAAGTACGGGCGTTGTAGAAAGCCTTTGTGTTTACGTCTGTGTTCCACCCTTGTCCAGTCATCGTGTGTTGGGACCTGGTGCCTGGGAATCGGGGGGAAGAAAAAAGATACTGGGAGGGTCTGTATGGTGGAATCAAGGGATCGGTTCATTCCTCCACAAATGTGTCGTAACGTTCCCGGATCCTTAAAGGTTACCATAATACAGTCCCCCACTATGGTTTTCCTTGTCTTCCCTAGCCATGGAACCCTTCTCACCATGATGATTTCGTTATTAAAATGGGATGGCAAGGGTCGGTTCCAGTTAAGCCATTTGATTACCTTTTTCTTAAGGGATTGGTAGTCCTCATTTTCCCCTGATCTTAAGTGGGGGGCACCAGCTAAGACCACCATTAATCTATTAGCTTCAGGCGGGAGGTCTGGCCTTCGTGGTCTGGGAGTTGGGCAAATGGGCGTGGGTGGGGGGGCGTTAACCTGATCTTGATGTATTCCAGAGGACTCTATTTGAGAGCTATGGGAGGCTAAGTCCACGGGGTGGGTAGGTCTGTTGCTTTGATTATTGTGCCGTGCCTGGAGTTGGATGGCCATAAGGGGTTGCAGAGGGGGGGCAGGCGGTGGGTTTCTGGGGGGGGCTTTATTGGCATTAGTTGCAGCTTCTGCTTTGGAAGGATCCCCAGCAAAGGAATGGGTTCCCACTAGCTTTGTCTGCTTACTTACTAGAGTGTTCAAAGTGGTAAGAGAAGTTTCTAATAGGGTGAGCCTGATCTCGACTTTTTTTAAGCTGTCGGTAATGGGCTGCAAAAGGGAGCGGAGTAGGAATTCAATGCTCCCTTTGGCAGAGAGTGGGAGGTTTAAGTTTGAAGAAATTACCTCTGGTTCTTTAGTGGTGGCCGTTATACTGGGGTTTGGGGGCGTGGGCGGTGGAATGGTAGGCACTATCTCCGTAGGCTTCCCCGATAGAGCGGTGTTAGTGCGTTTCTTGCCAAAGTCAAGATGTGATATTTTGGATTTCCCCCGCCCCCCCACTGTTTTCCGAGCACGTTTACTGGGTGGGGGCCTATGTAACTCCGCCACTACATTTAATTTGGACTTGCTCTTATTAACCAATTGCGTAGGTGGGGTTTGAGTTACCAGGTTAATAGGGGTATGGGAGAACTCGAGAGGGGCTGGCTCTGTGTTTTTTCCAAGCGCTATCCCTGGAGTAGAAGGAATTTCCCTTAGTAAGACGGGGAAGTCCTCGAGTGTCGATTTAATCGGACTGCTGGGTGGAGTGCCTTCCTCTTGAGTGGTGGGATAAGGAATAATATCGGTCAAGGGCCTGGTTTTCATAGATTCAATGGAGCGCCTGCGCTCCACCCTACGCTTCTCAAGCGAGCTTTCCTTGTCCGCTTCTCCTTTAGTGGGTTTAAAGTAATCATCCAAAGTCCCAGAGCTGGAGGCGCCATCCCTTGAGGGGGTTTCCCGTGGTGGGGGCGAAGGCATTGCCTTAATTGTAACTAGGGCTCCCGGTTTTATGGTATTTATTTTTTTGCCATTTCCGTCTGTATTTATCCATATTTATTTTTTAGGCTTTTTGTCTGTATTTATCCATATTTATTTTAGCCACAAGCAAAAGGTGACGCTACAGCTAGTATTTTTCCACATTTATTTACACCATACTGCCCCACTGAGAGAAACTCGCACTGCCTTCAGCACAACTCAATTGTGCTGCGACTAAATTCAAATTATGCACTAGACAACAGTAAAATGCTGTCTGAAAAAAAATGAATAACACCCTGGAAAAAGCAAACACTCATAGGGAATGCAAGAATAAGCAAAGCATGTGAACTGTAATCAGAAAAAAACATTGTTACCTTAACGGTTTTAAACTCATTATTCAGAAATCAGTAAGTGATTTTGCCTGGAAAGTTCAAGACATGGCTACAGGACCAGGAAGGGACCCCTTTCAATGTCCATTGCTTATATCCTTTCAAAATGTATGCAGTTTGGTTTAAAAAAGACCACATCCCCAAACACAGAGCCGCATTTTATAAGCTAAAATAATTAAAAAGTTGAAAACGATCATATTAAACGTTTCCACTCTACCCATCAACCATGCAGGTATTGCAGTCCCTTTAGGAATGGCGCACTTACCCACCCTGGGAAAACATTGTTCAAAGAAAGAAGATAAAAAGAAAGTAGCGCTTTCACTGGCAAACTCTGTAAAGTGGCGCTAATGTGTGTGGGTGTAAATAACAGTCTGGCCTGTCTGCTGTCCACTCTGTATTGCTTTATTTAGGTATTTAACTATTTTTTCTCTACATTCCGAGGTTTTTCTTTTCAATAGAAAACGGTCAGAAAATGAGGACATTTACAGCCAAAGTGTTCAGCCTTTTTTGGATCAATTTCACAGGGGAACAAATAAAGAAAAGGAGAGGCAAGAGAGAGTACCTTAAGAGCTGCCTCTTGAAATCAGCAAGTAAGCAGGAGCGAGACAGAGACAGAAAGAGATGGAGGCATAAAGAGAGGAGGGCAGCCGCCAGAGGCAGATCAGGAGTAGTGGACACGGTCCTTGCCATGAAGGAAAAGAGACAGCGTTTATTTTTTCTCCGTTCTCTGCCCTTCCCAGAACGGCTGAGCCTTCCTGCAGCATAACAAAAGGCAGAGGGCGGGTGGCCTCTGACTCCAGGCAGGTCAAGTGCAGGGCCATTAGGTAGCGCTTTCGCGTGCTAATGGCCCGCGAAACTTCACTACGGTCGGAATAATGGAAATCCGAGCGCTGCGCTACTGGTGAGAAGCTCGAGGCGCTACAAAAAAAATCTGAAACTTCCACCCACCATTGAGCCCGGTTTATAGTGCCAGCAAATAAAACAGAACTGCGAAACGCTCTAGATGACGCTTTCAGACCCCAGGTGATTGCATTTGATTCTTATAAACAGGAAGTTTGAAAAACAATGTTTGTCTTCGCATGCCCCCGCGAGACCCGTGCCCCCCCACCGTAAAACAAGGGGCCTTTGTCAAATCAAAGGGCACACACACAGCCGCCCCCCCCCAGCACTTCACAGGTCTTTAAAAGACCATTCGCTTGTTAATGGGGCTTTGTTGGTTGTTCACCCCTTCTAGAGCCCCTGCATCACCACTCCGACTATTGCTGGAAGAATTAGCACGTTACACAATACTGCCCTGTCAGCTGAAACCCAGAGGCATCGGGTTTTTGCTTGCAGGAATCGGGAGGCGGGAGACTGGCGCGGCAACATTTACTCGTATGTTACCGTTTATAAATATAAATACAGACAAAGGAAATATCGATTTCCGTCTGTATTTATATGTATAAATCCGTAAATGCGGAAAACCGGGAGCCCTAATTGTAACACAAAGGGGGATCAAGAGAGTGGGCCCAGCTCAGCCTCCTTCGGCCACTGACGGCCAAAGACGGTCCCGCCCTTGTCCCGGGCTTCTCCCGGGACGCTCCCGCGCGCTCCCGTGCAGCGGTGTTCGTGCTCTTACTTATGGCCTAGGATATAATTGGGTAATGGGTAAGGGCGTGGCGATGAGGGAGAGCGGCCCAGGTGTTGCGGGCGGAGCTGAGCTGTGACTCTTGGGAAACTGAGTCCAGCCCCTCCTGCTCGCAGCCCTCACAGCCCTTAGCCCTGGTCTGTCCCAACAACGGCAGCTCCAAGGTTCCAGGCGCCCCTTGGCGAAGCGGGACCCGCGGAGCGGGTTCCGCGAGGCGTGAGGTCAGAGGCAAAGGCAATGGCGATCCAAACGCCGTCCAGCAGGTCCACGTACTGCCCAGGTATGTGCGAGTGTTGTCCCACGTAGAGGGAGGAATCCGGCAGCTTTCACTGGTCAGCTGAGGGCGGGGCGATGAGGGAGAGCGGCCCAGGTGTTGCGGGCGGAGCTGAGCTGTGACTCTTGGGAAACTGAGTCCAACCCCTCCTGCTCGCAGCCCTCACAGCCCTTAGCCCTGGTCTGTCCCAACAACGGCAGCTCCAAGGTTCCAGGCGCCCCTTGGCGAAGCGGGACCCGCGGAGCGGGTTCCGCGAGGCGTGAGGTCAGAGGCAAAGGCAATGGCGATCCAGACGCCGTCCAGCAGGTCCACGTACTGCCCAGGTATGTGCGAGTGTTGTCCCCAGCAGAATTAAAAATGGAGGAGGATCTGTTTGTCCACTTGTAGACTGATCCCTGAGTTTTAATTTGAGTTAATCCCACAGCCAAATTTAGGAGTAGAGCATGTAGACATTTTGTGTAGTCATACCAGTGTGGTAGGACACATGTACCAGTAGATCGATAGTATTTTTTGTGCATTTCACATATATAGTAATTTTTAGGTTCAAGAGGTGTTCACTTAGTATATTAGCTACATCTAATGTGCAGGTTTATTGTTGTCATGATTAACTCCATTTACTGGACTTTAGGGCTATTTTAAGCACTTCCCGGATGCCAACTCTGCTCAGCGGCCTCCACCTCCACAAGAGGTTCCTATTACAAGCCCTGCTACTCAGAGTACTCCAAGACATCTTAAAGAGAAACTAATACCAAGGACTATTTTCATTCAGGATGATCAGCAAGACAGTGATGATCAGCAGATGGAGTAGGGTGAGCTGCATGCAGATCCTGATGCACCGGATAAATGGAACGTTTATGTTGCCCCATTGCCACCATCTGCAACCCCGCCAGCTGCTGAATCACCACCTGCAGGTATTGGAGGATTCCGTATTCTTTTAGAGTGGGCCTCAAAGCGCTACGACCTTCCTATGCCAGCCAAGCAAGCGGGGTGCTTTCTTTATAATTTTAAACCTGGCACACATCACACCACTCGAGCTATCCGCATTGTGGATTTCTTGTGGCAGGAGGGTCTCAAATTGTTGAAAAAAACAGCATCCATTCCTGCCATCGTAACGAAGCTCAACAAAAAATATAATCCCCTGAAAACCTTCCTTCGTGTTCTATTGGTCATCCTCGGCCGGATTCAGTCATCTTGCAGACCGCACAGAGAATGGCTAAGAATCCATTATCTCCATGTACAGCCCCACCCGATAAGGAAGGGTGCTGCCTCGATAAAGAATTTCTGCCTTGACGGCCACTCCCATTAGCGCCTCCAAATCCATGGCCATCCTAGGGAGATTGATACGACAGGCAGATGTGGTCCGACATCTTGTCTCTGTTGGAGTATCTCCCTAAGGACAAAAAGTAGGAGACAAGAGACATTCTTTCAGAAGGTGAATATGCGTCTTCTAAGCTGATGGATATTGCCATGTACATTTCGTCCACATCCTTTAGACAGATGGCTGGAGCAGTGGTGTTGCGTCGCCATGGATTGCTGAAAGCAGACAATGCTCTTCCTTGATCTGTAATGTGGTACTGTAATCTGGCAGCCAAAGGGCCTATGCTGCAGGGGCTTAGGCCTACTGGTCCCAAGGACAAAATAAACATGAAAACTTGTGTTCCTTGACCCCAAACAATATGTCCTGGGTGTCAGGCAATGGGAATTCCACACTCCTGCCACACACATTATTCTGTCCAGCAGCCTTGTACTGCAAAGCAGCTATTGTTTATTGCATAGGGCAGTACATGAACCTACATGTTTGCTTAAAATGTTTATATATGACTTTGTATGTCATGTTTAAACATTTTACATTAATATACACTTGTTTAAAATCTTTAAGTGTGTATATTTATATATAGGTAGCTACAGACACACTTAAATGCAAAGTATTTAAACATTTTAAATAAACTTGTATGCACACAAACACACTCCCTCCCTACACTCACCCTCTTCACGATTGCCCAGCCACACCAGTTTTATCATAACATCACTCCTAGAAACTCCACTGCCGGCACTGTTGGCATGCAAAACTTCCTGGGATCTCTCATCCGTTCGCTTATTGGGCACCTTTGGATTGCTGGTCCTCTCTTGTCCCCTTTCCCTACCTCAAGAGAGCAGGAGTTATTTTCTCTTTTCACGGCCAGTTTGTCTTCCCTAAGGTGGAGGGTCTGAAGGAACTCCTTTCTGTTGCCAGATCTGGCTGCATCCTCTCAAGAGTAGGTAACTTTGTACTTTGTCCCCATTGTCCCAGAATGTCAAGTTTTGTGACTGCGTGGTGGCACAGAACAGTAATGGCAGTAAAGCCATTGAGCTTACATTTCTAGTTACTAGAGCAAGGATAACATCCATATTGTAGAGAAGAGGGAACCGTTTGCAGTATAATCTTTGTATGCTTTCCTCTGTGCAAAGATGACTGTCATCAGTAGCAGCGACTGTCACGGAAATATAGGCCTAATTGTCCACTCCTTGGTGCACCACCCCATCTACCTCCTCCATTGCAGAAGATTATACTGAGATTAGAAGACCACCTAAATCTGGTTGTGGGGATCTTCCTGTATTCTGGAAGAGTTCCATGCGGTCACTAAGTCACCTTACTCCAGAGTTCATGCCAGAGCAAGCTGTCAGTTCTTCTTCTCGTCCTCACAGCTTCTGTGATGCCCATCATTTTATGGGTTCACAATGAAACCAGTTCACACCTAGAACTAGGTGAGCTCTCCTTCACAAGGGTGTGTCCTGGACTCCATTTATTGGGAATCGATCGACATTGATGTGCATGGATCCTTCTCTAGAGTAGCAGAAAGACCTACTATGACTGGGTGGAAAGGAATACAAAGATACTGTGAGGGCAATATCAAAATCCTGCGTGCCTGCCTGCTGAAAGCCAAAGGTATGATGATGTTCTACTCCATAGATGCCACAGGTAGGATTCTTACCCTATGTGTCCCTAATGGCCACTCACTCATATTGTGCCACTGTTACACACTAGTAAACCAAACCATACTGATATGATAACTGTGCCTGTGGGTCACTTGTAATGCACTAATTGTATGAACATATAATAGAGATTTGCCAAACGATGTCAAAGTTATTAGCAAAGCAATAACATTGTTTTTAATGCTAAGTGAAACTAAACCAGAATTACAGAGTTGCTATTTCAGACTGTACTATGCACATGCTATGGAAATATATACTTAAGTTAAATTTACAATAAGCACATATTTGAAACGAAGTACATAGACCACATTTTAAGAAATAAATTTTGCCCAATGTAGTGATTTCAGCAGTCATAGTGAATATAGCTCTGATAACAATGGGACTAGTGCCGATGCCAACAACGAGAATAGCACTGATGATAACAATGACCATAGCTCTGATGAGAACAGTGGGACTAGTGCTAACGAGAACAGTGAGAATAGCGCTAATGATAACAATGAGACTAGTGCTGATGACAACACTTAAGACAACAATGAAAATAGCGCTGATAATAATGAGACTAGTGCCGATGACAACGAGACTAGTGCCGATGACAACAATAAGAATAGCGCTGATGATAACAGGACTAGTGCAGATGGCAAAACTGCATGATTAAGAGACTGTTACTCAGGGTCCGCACTGCTCATTCATAGGAGACACTGTCCTAGACTCACATGCCTCTCATCAGTGTGCACACTGGTCTTTAACCATATTCCTCCAACAGATGCTAGCACATTATTACAGGTTAATATGTTCCTTGTGAGGCCTCCTAATTCCTGCCATTGGGATTTAAGTTCTGTCCCTATTTTGATTATAATTCCAGTGCTTGAGCATTGTGCTTTTGGTAACACGAAGCCATCTCGTGCTTTACCTGTACTTGTTTGTTTTTGTGAGTAACGTTAAAAGAGCCAGTAGGCGCTGTAGAAAGGGCTTTTCGGTAACAGCAAGCATTTGCAATGCAATAGGTCTCGCATTTACGTGAGTTTGACCTATTGGCATTGTAAATGACAATGACTTTTATTTATATTTCAAAAACCAAAACATAAACATAAATAAAAGGCAATGTCATTTACAATAAAAATAGCTCAAACTCTCGCAAATGCGAGACCTTTTGCATTGCAAATGCTTGTTTATTATATAAAATGAAACACTCACCTTAAATGCAAGTTTAATTACTTCCTGAAATTCACAGTTTCAGAAGCAAAAATTGCAATTGCATATGGTGATTGTAGTTTCTATGTGATTTATTCCGATACTGTTCAGTACAAGGACATGCCCAGTGCACCAGGGATCCATTTTGTGAGAAGATGAATCCATTGTTATACGTGACAATTTGGTTCACCTTGGTTGAGCCATTTTTGATACAAGTGACAAACCTTCAAATGATATACTGTGATGGAAATGTAAAAAAGCATAGTCTTCCTATCTATAAATTACGAACAGCTGGAACCCTGTTTGCTATCACGTTTCTGTTGACAACTTTAAGTACTATTTTTCTTAAATATATTCCACATTTTGCTAAGCTATGGGTACTTGAAAACATGGTGGTGTACAGTTGGCAAGAAATGTGTATGTGTCGGTATTTATAGAGCACATAGTACGGAGGGGAGCCGTAAATAGCAGCATTTATGAAGCAGGTCTCTTCATGATTGTGAGGAAATACTACGGAATGATTTAGGATTGCGTATAAAATGCAGTGAGTTACAAGGGTGTTTATCTGTGACCTATGAAGGGCTCCTTCAAGACTGGAATCTATTTCATTTTCCTGCTGTGGAAGTGAGATCGCAAACCTGACGCACACCGAGCAATGTTGTTCCAGATCTTTGCACATATATTGAAAATATGTCTCTGTTGGCTGGTTATTTCTTACCTGTCTTGATCTCAGGTCTGGTAATGCCGTAGCTCATTGTGTTGTGCTGTGCTCTTGTAGTGAGCCAATAGTCTGCTATGTATGCCGATGGACTGCTTGTGATTGCTTTGTAAGTGATACAGTTGCTGTTGAAGGTTGTGCAAGCATGGATCAACAGTCACTGCTGGTCTATTAGAATTGGGGGGATACAGTTGTACATGTGAATATAAATGAGTGAAAACATTATTAGAAAAAGAGCACTTCTTATTTGAGAAGCCAATATATCATCATTTTAAATCCACAGAACGTTTTCCCAGCCTGAACGCAAAAGTGTGCAGAAAGGTCTTGAACTGACTGAGAAGTAACAACAGTGGCGACAGGAAAGGTGGGACAGGATAACCCAGCCTGTCACACCAGAAATGACTGAGGCATTTTACAGAAAGCCAAGTGCTTGGTCCCTAAATGAGATGATGTTATGCCAGGCAACTAGTAGACGGATGGACAATGGCAGGAAATGATAGATCTTCCTAATCTGTCAACTGAAGTGACATGAAGAACCCAAAGTTTCTCCGAGTTGTATAGCTCTAATACATTTCCGTTACTTAGCTGTTGACCATTGCGAGATGCTATGTGCACGCAGAACTAAAACTGCACATGTAGACTTAGGAGATACAGCAGCAGAGCACACATCATGTATCAGATTCAGAAAAACATCATGTATCATATGTATGTGCTGGTGCAAGGATAAGTTCAGAGTGCATTATTGTGATTTCTAATATACTTTCGACAGGTGAGTATCTTAGCCTGTGTGATTAAGGGGATGGAGAGGAATCTGAGATTGTCCAACAATCACTGTGGTGTGCCCAAGTAGAAAAAGAGTAGAATGTGGTGAGTGACAATTAGAAGGCTTGCAGCAGGTTTACTAGAACAACAAGCATGGTATTATTAATGCATCAAATCGTATGTCATAAAGTAAGTTAGCTGGACTCAGTCAAACACGTTGTAGCATTTCTGACAGCGGAGCCAGTCGGTACTACATAAATACCCCAAACCCAACCTAATAATTTACGAGTTTTACCTTTTGGTTAATTTGGAGTGTTCTGATGGAAAACAGCATACAGTAAGAGGAAAAGAAAGTGGAAGTTAGAGGAGGGTCAAATGCCCATATCCGATATCCAAGAATCGTAACCTCCTATATATGAGGAGTTTACTTCAAATAGAAGTGTGTATAGTTTGCTTTTGGTATGTTTCCTGGACCATAAGAAGTTGTGTTTAGATCACTACTTGGGATTGAGAACATTCCACAGTTTGGGGCCCTCTGCTCCTCAGGATCTGATGCCACGTTTATCTTATTGAAATATTGTTGGTAAGCCAGGTGCATGGACAATGGATGGAGGGTGTGTGTGTGTGTGTGTGTTGGTGTGTGTGTGTGTGTGTGTGTGTGTGTGTGTGTGTGTGTTGGTGTGTGTTGGTGTGTGTTGGTGTGTGTTGGTGTGTGTTGGTGTGTGTGTGTGTGTGTGTGTGTTGGTGTGTTGCTCAGCCGCTGTCTCGGCATTTCAAGCTTTGTCCGAGTAGTCTTAATGGACAGTGCATAGAACCTTGCATGTAATCATGTGTTTTGCTGGTAGCCAAAGGAGAGCTTTCAAGGTAGGTTTGAGTCTCTTTCTGCATGTTTCCATAGCCCTTACAGCCTGGCAGTGAGTTTCCTAGGGGAAGCTAGTGTAGATGATGTTGCAGTAGTCTAAGAGTGGCCTGACAAGGGCCCATAGAAACTTCAGCCCATACGTATATGGATTAGTAGAAGGATTTTCCTGAGTACGATGAGCTAGGTATGAGTATCCTTAATTGCATATACATAGGGCAAACAAGTTCAGAGTCAACAAGTATGCCCAAATAGCCTTGAGACCAATTGGAGGGTAATGAGAAGGGCTCGGATTCACCCATTACAAAGATTTTGGTTTTGGCTCCATTGATGCAGTGGAAGCACTGGTATACCAGTGGAGCACATGGTCTAAGCATGACGTGGCTGTCACCGCCAGGCGGTAGTGATGGTATTTTGTCTATTGTCTAGTTGTGAATTTATTTGTGTCTCAGAAGTGAATTTGGTAGTGTTCCTTGTACTGTGCGACTAGCTGTGCTATGGAGCAAAAATGGAGTAAAAATAATTGTGTCAACACTACCCCCGCCTCCCAGCCCCACTCTTTTTAAGGGGGGTCCCGGGGGAGAGAGGCACCCTGGGGAGCGTGGCACCCTGGGGAGCGTGGCACCCTGGGGAGCGTGGCACAGTGTGCATGGGTGATTCAACTAACCCAGCCTTCATTTTTGCCTGAGGTTGGAGAGGAAAGATTGGATCCTTGGAAGAGTCAGAACAGATATCCAAGTCCAATATTCCAAAATCTCAGTCAATATTGAATAGTCAACAGTGTCCTGGGCCGCAGAGGGGCCGCAGAGTACAAGGAATATAGCTTAGAGGCCCGACCTCCAGGCAAGGGTGCGTAAAGACGAATATGGATAATAACGAACGCTATTGACTGGCTCCAATGTAAGTATTGCTAATAATACATAAATATGACTTTCAGCATTCGCTAGAATGGATTTTTACAGAATAAAACAGGTAAGATATACATATTTACCAAACACACAGATCTGAAAGTCACGGTTGTCTTACTAAATGAAAGAAACATCTGAAAAATGTGAACCGAACAGATTACTGGAGGCTGCAAACACATTCCTGCTTTCTCCCTTTATCATAGAAATACAAGGAGCGCTGTTGTGTATTTTTGTCCTGCATTCCTACCACATCTTCCACTCACTCCCTCAACAAAAAGCACAAGATAGAGTAGTTATAAAAAATAACGTTTCTCTGTGTTTTGATCCACCAGCAAGATGTTTGTGTTAAAATCACCCCATGTATATCCTTTTACCCACGTCATATATGTAAGGATGAGAAGGATTGGTTTAACACAAACTCTTCATATGTTCTGGGGGTTATACATGCCTCTTTTAGCCCATATTTAAACGTTCATTGAACATTCAATAGCACTTTTTATTCAAAATTAACTATCCTCGCCGTTGTTCCAATCTCACCTACAAATGATCCTACCTACACAGCTGACTTTAGACAGAGCTCTCTCAGCGTCGCTTGCAGAAAGCGACACCAAAGCCATAATATCAGTCGCACACCAGCAAATCCCCTAGAACATTGGTTCCCAAACTGGGGTCCGTGGACCCCCAGGGGTCCGTGACACATTCTCAGGGGGTCTGCAGGCAGCAGTTTTAAAAGCACTTCAAAGTTACTTCTATAATCAGCAGTTTTTGGGCAGCAATAAAAGTGTCAAGATAACTCCGGTGATGAATGTACCTGCTGGAGAGAGATGGGGGTTTTGTCCAGTGGCAGCTTTGACTCATCTAAGGAAGTGCAGATGGTTAATATGCCTGCTGCGAAGAATGTCTATCATGCATTTCTTAAAAAGCAGTATTTTTTTTTGTTCATAGCTCTGTGGGTTCCTGTCTTTGCCATAGAGATTCTTTTGTTATTATGCAGTTCACAAGTTCCAATCGTAATCTAACAGTGAGCTATTAAATGCTATCAAAGAGCTGCATGCAAATTGCATGGTACAAGTTAGTGAGTTATGCTTTTTCCCAGTCTTAAATTATTCTGATGCTGCTAAAAAGGTTTGTTTGGGTAGAAATAAATCATTATTATTAAAGTCAACGCTAATCCCTATGTTATGTTCTGAATCCTGAGTTTATGCCTCTCTAGAACAAGCACTCTTAAAAAATGCCTACCAGTATGGATGACAAGTGAATTGTTTAAAATTTTCTATCCACTGATTTACACATGTATGATTTTTATGTCTCTGTATGTGTGTGATGTAAAGTGCTCTGGCACCCTACAGTGGTATGAGAGGTGCTATAAAATAAATTAAATACATGTGACATTGGGGCTATGGAGAGATGAGAGGCACTGTTGGAGGGTAGTAGTGAGGGAATCATTGAAGATTTTCCATCATTCAAGATTGCCAAAAGATTGTTGTATCCTGGTGCATAGTAAAGTCATCATTTACTATGCTTTAAAAGCTAATACAATTCAATATATAATGACAAATGTGTTGTAAAATGCACTATTTCCCCCCCATATTTTCTTGGGGAGAGCCCCCCAAAAACCCCTTTGTAGTGGTCAGGCTCATTCGCTGCACTTGGTGCGCACTATATGGGGACTGGTGTGACAACATTTACCAGAGCAGCTTTAGGTTTCCAGTCCAGCCTTGGCAGGAGTAGGAGCCTCAGGCCACAAAATAAAACTAAGCTATCAAAAGGTGGTTGCGAGATGCAGCACCAACCTTCCCATCAAGATTTTTCGATTTTTGCAAATATTTTTAATATAAAAATACTAAAATATTTTGTAATTCAAGTCTAGTCTTGATGTGTTTAAAAAAACAAAAAAAACATCATGACGACTTCAGCATTGTAAACTGGTAAGCTATGCACATTACTCCAGCATTGTAAATGATGGACAAATAATGTACATTACGACACACTGGTTGGGGTCAGTCAAAAAGTGATTCTCTCTAGCACTGTGGAACATGGGCAAGTGTAGATTAAAGTGCACAAATTGAATTCTTTTGAAATTGGATTTATATAGAGTTTATAACTCCTAACGAGGTGTTGAAGTGCTCTACGGCGAGTAGTACTCTGCTCCGGAAACCAAGTTTAGTGGTTAAACCAGTGATCGATTATTGTTGGTTATCTGGGTTAGTCTTGCGCTCTCAAGAAAGCCACACAATATGTGGGTTACTGCCAATGTAGGGTTCTGCAGTGCTTAATTTGTAAAAGAAAAAGTCCTGAGGCCCAGAGTGTTGTTCAGAAGCCCCAAGCCTGCGCTATCAGAGGTCGGGCCGCTGAATACAGAAGCTGCATCCACTTGGTTCTAACTCAGCGGTACTCAAAGTACGGCCCGCGGGCCAGTTGCGGCCCGCCAGCCCTTTCCATGCGGTCCTCGAGTAAAACAACAGACAGTTGGCAATCAACTGCAATTCCGCCTGTTGTTATTCCTCGGGGCCGCATTCACTGGGTAAGGGATGAAAGAAGCATCTGCAAAACCAGTGCCGCGCAATTTTCGGCGGCGGGGGGGGGGGGGGGGGGGGGGCTTGAATCTTTAAACTATAGGCAGAGTGGAGCTGATTTCGGGGGAAGGGGGGGGCTGAACCTTTAAGCAATAGGCAGACTGGCGCTGCAGGGCCTCTTAGAAGGGGTGAAACAGCGAGGCCTCATTAACATGCAAATGGTCTTTTAAAGACCTGTGAAGGGCTCGGGTGCGGCTGTGGCCCGGACAGCTGTCTCATCCCGAGCTGCCACACAGGTGGTTAAATGATTGTACATAGATATTCCTTCTTGCCACATACTGCTCCAAGCAAAGATGTGAATAAACATGGGAAATGAAGCATGGTTTAATTGTCCACTGATGTTGCTGGACTGTGCTTGTTTTCCATTTTACAAAAATAAATGACAGTAAAATATTTTTAAAGTACGTTTGGCCCATATTCAGGGGGCTTGTATTTGTGGGCTGGCAACTGCCAAAGATCACCGATGACGCCAAAAATCAGCACACAGAATCTAATCTTCACCCAGTTACCACTTACAGGTCAGCATGGCCTGTAGAACTTGGCGGGTTTTAGAATGGGTGCATGTTTAATTTTCATCACAAGGACAATGATTTCTCAGACAGAGAGAGGCAGAGAGATGTAGAAGACGGAGGGAGAGGGAGGGAGGGAGACAGGGAGCGAGACAGAGGGGGGGAGACAGAGAGAGGGAACAGAGGGAGAGAGAGGGAGGGAGACAGCGAGAGGGAGGGAGACAGAGAGAGAGAGAGACCGAGAGGGAGGGAGACAGAGGGAGGGAGAGAGGGAGGGAGAGAGGGAGCGAGACAGAGGGGGAGGGAGACAGAGGGACACAGAGAGAGACAGGGAGACAGAAAGAGGGAGACAGGGAGAGAGAGAGGGAGGGAGAGAGAGAGGGAGACGGGGAGAGAGAGAGGGAGAGAGAGAGGGAAACGGGGAAAGAGAGAGGGAAACAGGGAGAGAGAGAGGGAGACAGGGAGAGAGAGGGGGAGACAGGGAGAGAGAGGGGGAGACAGGGAGAGAGAGGGAGACCGGGAGAGAGAGGGGGAGACAGGGAGAGAGAGAGGGAGACAAAGGGAGGGAGACAGAGGGAGGCAAAGGGAGGGAGACAGGGAGGAAGAGGGAGGGGGAGACAGAGAGAGGGGGAGACAGGGACGGAGACAGAGAGGGAGGGAGGGAGACAGGGAGGGAGGGAGACAGAGAGGGAGGCAGACAAAGGGACACAGACAGAGGGAGACAGAGGGAGACAGAGAGAGAGAGGGAGACCGGGAGAGAGAGAGTGAGACCGGGAGAGAGAGAGTCCCTGTTTGGCAGCATGTCGTATGACCAAATGGGCTGCTCTATATGAGACAGCACGTTGCGTACGATATACTGCCAAACAAGGACTCGGGGAACTTTCATTCGCATACTACTGACTGTGTGAGCCTCTGAGGAAGAGAGTCATCGAAACGCGTCTGGCTCAGTCAGGTGTGAATAATTACAGGCAAGCGCGACGAACCATACCTAATAAAAGCTTGTGGGGAAAAGCAGCTTGTGTTCAAGTGCGGTTCTTCTGATGGACAAATCCCCAATGAACTGTATACATATGTGTGTGTGTATGCTGGGTCTGGTGGCTCAGTGGATGAATGCGTCCGCTGCAGGGGTCTGTGTTCAACCTCATGGTCAGTTTTTTTTGTTGCTCTAGCCCCGCCCCCTCCACCACTGACCCCGCCCCCACCGGTGTGGCCCTCGGCCACAAACCACACTGTAAATTTGGCCTCCGAGAGAAAGTTTGTGAGTACCCCTGTTCTAACTCATGCCTCTTTCACCGACCACCAAACGTTCTCCTTTATATCACTCTTGCAGGTTCTTTTTCATCTGCGCTGCCTTGTCACTTGTTTCATTCTTTCTCTTCCACCTTCCTTTCTCCTTCTTTGCCCCGTTGTGGTTTTCTCTCGCTTGCTGTGGAACAAAGTCTGATGTGGAAAAATAATCCCAGTCCTCAAGTATGAGTGTCTCTGGTCCCCACCTGCAACCACCAGCCCAAATTAAGCACAGGTTCTGGCAGAGGTTCTTGTACTTACCACATGGATTTTGGGACCTGCTGTGTGGAGGTAGTGCTGATGTCTACTTATTAAAATATTATTTGACTATCGTGGCTTAGCTCACCTGAATCTGCTTAGATTCCCAGGCAAGTTGTATTTATGTGTTTGGCGAAATGTGCCTTTTTTTCACTCATTTTTCCAATGACTAGATGGTAGGAGTGGTCTCAGTTGGGATTGGGATTTCTATTTAAATCACGTCCACTTTTTGACATATGTTTTTACCTTATTGTAAAAATTAACCATTTGGCACAACCATTCCTGAAAATAGCTTGGAGCATCGACAACAGCCTTTCACTTTTTATATTATCTTTAAATCCTTTGCGGTTTTGACCAATTTTACTGGCCCAGTGTACTTAGAAATCAGACAGTAATCACTCCTCAAGTGTACTTGGAAATCAGACAGTACACCCTCCTGAAACACTTACTGTTTTCTCCTGTGTTAATAGCCTAGTAGACTGTAAAACCCTTACTGCACTCTACACTGATAAATTGAACCAATACAAGTTGTGAAACCAGGTACTCCCTCAGAGGGTTGGCGAGGTATTTAGGGGTATTTACTTTACGGTGGTCCTTGATAACCTTGCTATGCCACTACCCATCTTTATTCATTGAAAGTGCTCCCCTATCATTCCTGTCTTGCAAGTATGTTTGGAATTTCTTATCCTTTCTTAACTTTATTCAGTGTGCAGGTTCTGACTTGGCCCCCTGTATGCTTTCTCTCATTTCTCAACTGTTACCTTCTGACTTATTCCTCCTATATTATAGGTCCCCTACAGATAGCTTTAGCTATCTGTTGTCACAGACCATTGTCTGTAATACCATATGCCTAGAGTGGGCTTTGGGTCAGCCCCTTGCTCAATATCGGGAAAAACATTTTTGTATCTCAGTTCCCTGTTCCTTATTCAATAGCTTTCCTCCTGCTGCGGGAACATTTCTTCTTTACATTATTTCTGATAGGATGTCTTGTATCATTCCACTGCTCACATGAGGGGACAGCGTGCTTTTTAATTGTCTTTGAGTACTCAATGGGAGCACATTGCTATCCTCACTCTTTCTACTGTCAGCTCATTTCTGGCTACCCTTTTTAATTGTTTTTGTTTTCTTTTTTACAATGCTAATGGGAAAAAAAGCATTGGTAAAGTGAGTTGCTTAGGCGTCACCTTTTCAAGGTGCGATGTATTGACTTTGCCAATGCTAGTTCTTATCTTATCATCCTACAAGTTTAAATTTGCGCTCATATCTTCCTTCTTTGGATTTCTTGGTTCTTATTTTCTCTCAGCCTCGCAATTTCTACTCATTGCTCTTCATCCTCTAGTTGCTACATCTTCCTTCCTCTCTTTCTCACTCATTGCTGATATCCGGTTTTAATAGACTTCATCAAACGCTCCACTTTCAATCAAATCTTAATTTATTTCATACTCTCCTGAATACACCTGTACTTATCTTGTCCTGCTCATATCCCCCAGCCTCCTAATAAGACTTTCTTACAGTTTGGTGCCTTTTATAACCTATTATTTCCTATTACCTTTGCAATACTCTGGTTTATAGCAAAATATCAAATAATTATCTTACTAATGGTAATCTTACACCAAAATAATTTATCTGATAGAGACTTCTAGCCACTGATCCCTTAACTTAGAATATTCCTCAGGTGTCAGACTGGATCCGGAAAATCTTGAGCAGTACCCCTACGCATGGTAGGTGCGGTTGAACGGCTCTGCACCGGCATTATAGGTGTTATCTGCACCAGATGTAACATGTGCGATGCCTATAAAGACACCACTTGAGGGTGCACATTAGTTCTTTTCTTTCCATGTCAACAGCGCAGACCCAGAAGAGCTACCTTAGTAATTGTTTGACCCCCTTTTTTGGCAATTTTTGTCACCTCTTTGAGCAAATTCTGCTCCCAGTGTTCCTGGTTTGTCCCTTAAAATAAGAGTGGATTTTAAACCCTGTGGAGTCTTTCACAGACAAATGTCTGTGATGGACCCCCATCTGGTTTGTCTGTGTGGTGCCTGGAGCCAGGCCATGGCTCCAGAAATTCCTCTCATCATCAATCAGAAGGTGGTTCGGGTGCGGGAAACAAACCTCCTAACAGCCCAACATTAAAACAGTCCACACCGCTTGAGGTAGCGGTCGCGTAGAAGGTCTTGTGCCCGCTCTGGGAGTCACGTTTATCAGCCATTGTCAAAGTCAACGTCGAGTAAGTCCCACAAACAGAAGGAGTCCATCGAAGTGCTCTTCGACTTTGCTGGTCCAATTCATCAGGCGAGTCTGGCTCCACTCCTGTAATTCCTGTAACAGGAGCAATCACAGCCCACTCAGAGTTTTATGAGGCTATGCACCTAAATTTTGGGTGGTCTGACCCCTCTGGAGCTCCTTTGGGCCCTCCCGAGTTTGGTTGGTGCCCCGACACTGGTGGGTTCGCCCTCAACATCTGTCGGGCCCTTTGGATCTGGTGCAAGATCCAGTCTGACTCCAATCGTGAATCCATGATCTGTGTTGGGGTTCAGCCCCTTGGTGTCGAACCCGGCGCCGCCGATGCCTCTGAGCAGCGCGGAGCCCATAGTCATTCCTGACTCCAACACGGAGCCTGATCCTCGTCGTTGACACCGACGTTGATAGGGCCCCAACAGCTGCCCAGGTCAGAACAAGTGCCTCCTTTCTTTGATAGGCGTTATGCGAATTTTGGCTGGGGTTGCTCTGAGGATCCTTATGGCTACCCTGACCCCCTTTAAGACCCTTTGGCTCATTTGAATGATGATAACTGGAATGAGAAACTGTCGGACGGCATTGATCTGGATACCTCACCAGACACTGGTCTGGTCTCACCTCCTATTGTGCCTACAGGGGGAGGGGCATACTTTGCTAGGGTGATGAGGGCAGCTGAAGTCGTTGAACTCCAGCTGCCCTTCTTGGAAGTCAAGACCAATGTCTTGATGGATGTGCTTCAGCCAGGGGTATCCCATATAGAACGCCATCTGCCCTTCAATGAAGCCCTCTCTGATGTTCTGCTCGGGGTCTGGGCCAAGCTCTGCACGGGAACTCCTGTGCATTGGACTATTGCAAGTCAACTCCTCCCCACTGCTGGGACCCAATTTTCCTCACCCAGCACCCCACCTAAAAACCTGGTAATGCAGGCCTCAACATTCAGAGTCAATCCCGGCATGTTCCCTGCCACTCCATCGGACAGGGAATCCAAAAGCCTGGATACCTTTGGGAAGAAGATTTTCTCTTCCGCCAGTCTCACACTATGGTCGGTAAATACCACGTGGCTCTTGGGCCGATATAGCCACAAGTTGTCGAACTCTGTTGCGTAAGTCCTACCTATGGTCTCAGAGGAGGCCCGAGCAGTCCTGACCCAGGATATATATGATGGTTGGTATGCAGCAAAGTTTACCATCAGATGCAGGTTGGACATGACAGACTTGCTGGGCAGGGCCATTGCTTCTTCGGTGGCAGTCAGCTGTCACGTCTGGCTGAGTTAATCTGGCTTTTAGAGGGAAGTCAAGGCATCACTTATAAACATGCCCTTTGATGGCACTCGCTTGTTTGGTGTCAAAGGCAATTCAGTGCTTGAGCGCTTCAAGGAGAGTAAAGTCACTACCCAGAAGTTGGAGCTTACCATCGCGACATGCCAGCCTCACTCTTCTTTTCACACCTTCTGTATCTACGGTAGGGGCTACCAGATGCATTCTTTCCAACAGAGCCACCTATTTTCATATTCCTTTTTTCTATCGGCATTACCTGCAGCTCAAGGTGGGCCAGAAACATGAGGAGGATACAGATCCCGAACCTGGGCACTGTCCACATTGATGCTTGGAGATTGAGCTGTGAGAATTAAGAGTCTCCCCCAACCAAAGTCTGTGAGGTCATCCTGGCAGCCAGGTGTCCATGAGCAAAAACTGTGTACGCCTGCTTTTACAACAAGTTTCAGGCTTCGTTCCCTTTGAATGTGCACACTGGTTAATATGTTTTCTGTTGTGGGTCTGTGCTTCTAGTGTGAAAATATTTACAAAAAGAATCTGATGTCAGCTTGCTGAGGTGACGCCTTTATAGGCACTGCACACGTCACATCGTGCGTGGAAGACTCCTACAACGTGGTTCTGTTTGCTGCCACCTACTGGCACTCAGAGATACTGCTCTAGCTTTCCCAGATCCAGTCTGCTGCCTGGGGAATCTGCTGCTAGATAGAGTCTCTACCATATAAGGCATTACCGAAGGTAAGTAACGTGTTATTTTTGACCAGTGCCTAACTTCTATCACATGAGCTGTGATATTTTGGGCCTTTGCATTTAAAAATCTATTTCCATATGCACAGCAGCTGTGAACAAGTAATCTCAAAAGGATGCACATTACACGGGACTCATTGACAGCACTTTTAAGAGGATGTGGCCTAACGACCAGAGCGGTCATCCTCGAAGCTGGCGAACCGGGTTTGAGGGTCGGCTGGGACGCTCAACATCCTGTGATTCTGGGCAAATCACTTAATCTCCTTGACCCTCACAAAACAAATGTGTCCGTCTCTTACACAACTGGTGCTCTTGTAAAGCGCTCTGATACCTTCGGGTCGAGTTCACACCATAAAAAATGTAAAAAAAATTGCTTTTATTCATGCAAATTTTGGATTAAGTCACACCTAACAATTCACCAATAAACTAGTGCAAAAGCATCTGAGTAACACACTAGTAGAAAACTCTTATGTGCAGCAGATTCGTCGTTTATTCAAAATGTTGTTACAGAATTGTACAGCACTATTTTTATACAGGGATAGATGGGTCCAAAGTTTCTTGTTTCATATTTTCAGCCTCCATGGGGATTGAAAGGTTTGTTTGAGCGGTGTTGACGTGGAAACGCACTTTCTTCTAGCTCTACACAAATCTGCTCGGGCAGTCAAACAATCAGTAAATTAGCGGCACATGCAGAATGCGCTTTTCCCTTTGTAGCCTGTGTGGCTTTATTTACCCAAGCATTTAATTACGCAGTTGTTGAAAGACCCGAAGACAATGCTGCTTTGTTTAGGCCACAGAACTGTCAGTGCATGTGGGCAGCCAAACGCCACAAGCTAATTACCGCTTCACTCTGATTGAAAATGCTGTGCTTGCTTGCAGACTGGAAACCAGAGCCATGAAAACTGACCGTTATCATTGGCCAGGATGTGTATTTTTGCACTAGCTCCTGGATTCCACAAGCGGGAATAATAACTAGAGGGCAACCTAGAGTTTCTCAGAAGTGGGTGGTTCTTCCTTGGGTGATGGGCTGAGTTAACACCCTAGTGAAGGAAAATGAAATGTTAAAAATGAAGTTAAGAACATATTTTGTAGCAGTAAAGTCCATTACCAGACTATACACTCACGTTGTTCCTCTCAATTGCTGCCATTTGAAACGTTCCAGCAGGACATGATACATTCATATAGTGACATCACAGAGAACTTTGTTTGTTTGTTTGTTGTGCAGTTTGATATAGCGTGAACTTGGCCCATGGACATTAGAGCACTTTAGAGGAGAACCAGAGTAGCTACACTTATCCAGTATTAGGGGTGTCTTTCATAGATTCACATGCCTGAATCATTCCCCGTCGTCGAGACGGGAGCCTCCGGTACATAAAAAAGTAATGTCCTATAGACATACATAGAGAAAAATAGGCCTAAGGGCCTCCCCTTAGCCGCCTATCATAGTCCTTATGTAAAAAGGACCAAACTCCTAGAGCCAGCCAATCAGCTATCACCTCCCTCTAGAACCTTCCTGGCAGGAGCCTCAGTCCCTCAGATTTTCTACCGCACGTTGTGCTAGGGAGTCTCCAGCCTGAGTTCTCCTCAGGATTTCTTTCAAACCAGATTATTCACGATTTTTGGTGACTTTCTTCTTCAGGATTTCAGCACTGACTACTTCAGGCCTCTTTTTGCTGCAGTGAGTGTTTATTTCATCTACAACTCCTGGCATGTCTGACTCCCAGAAGAAAGCCCTTTTCAGGGCTTGCTCTTCATGTGGGAAGAAGAGGCTTCATGTGGACGACAAGCATGAACTATGCTTGTATTGCCTTTACCCGGACCACGTCCCTAAGGACTGCAAGATATGTAGGTCTTTTCCACATAAGACCTTGAGAGACAGGGAGGGCCGCCTGCTTATCTGGCTGGACAGGCTCAAGGACAAAGACAGTGTGGTGTCCTCAGAGGCGAGCTTTTCCGGAGCTTCTGAAGTCTCCCTGAAGAGGCCGAGAGTGACATCTCCTGGCCCCTCAGACGCTCCTCCTAAGAAGACGCACAGAAAGTCTTCAGAGGCAAGATCTTCGAGATCCTCAGCGTCTGATAAAGTCTCTCTCACTTTCAAGAAGCCTACTCTGTCGGCCTCAAAAATTGCGACACCATCCTCTGCGCAAAAAAGGCCATCAGGACACGTCTCCACAGCAACGACGATGGTGTCGACGTCCACAGCGGCGTCGGCCCGCTCGTCGACGACGACGACTCCATCATCATCGTCTGCAGGTACCCCTATCTCGTCTATTATACTTCTGAAACCGTCGTCTAAATCATCGTCGACGACGAAGATAGTCCCGTCGAGGACCTCGTCGACGAGGAGCCCTCCGTCGACGGAAGAGTCGACGACGAGGATATTGATGACGAGCGCGTCGACGACGAAGGCATCGTCGACGAAGATGTTGACGAAGATGTCGACGACCAAGGCATCGTCGACGAAAGCGACGACGAAAGCGACGACGAAAGCGTCGACGACGGAAGCGTCGACGACGGAAGCGTCGACGAGGGAAGCGTCGACGACGGAAGCGTCGACGACAAAGGCGTCGACGACGAAGGCATCGACGACGAAGGCATCGACGACGACTGAATCGTCTACGACCACATCGTCGACGAGGACTTCGTCGACGAGGAAAATATCGTCGATGGGGACGCCGTTGGTGTCAGCCGAGCCGTCGACGGGAACGTCGTCGTCGTCCGTGGGACGGAAAACCACGGCGATTTCTGTCCAAGGATCTGCTTCCAGACCACAGATTACCCCGGAAACAACATCTCCAAGCAAGGTCCAAACCAATTTACCTCTGGAGATCCTGCAGAGTGAAGAGTCCGAAGAAGAGTTCTTCCAACAGGCTACTTCCCCTTCCGAGCTGTTTGTCAAATGCCAAAGCACGGACGAGGAGCAGGAAGATTCAGGCGCGCAGGAGCGCCCCGTCCAGGAACAAGTCCGCACGGAGGTCACCCCAATGGTCTGCCTCCCTCTGGCAATAGTTAAGGACCTCAAGTTCCTTATCAGGGATTACAAACAACGTTTCCCGGAACCACCAAGACAGGATACAGGGGTCCCAGTGCCAGCTACAAACACCCCGGCGACAGCCCCAAGGCAATCACGGCCGGTAACGCAGGTCTGCCACGAGCCGCCACCTCAGGTGATAGACTCAACGGATGAGGAGGCGGAGGAGATGGAGGAAGGTGAGGTCCAGGGAGACCTGACGGACCAGGATGACGATGAGCAGGAGGACTATGTAGCATCTTCACCACCTTCCCCACAACCGCGCCAGGCGGATTCACCACCTGTGGATATCGGGGGTTTTCATAAGTTAGTGGAACGGGCTGCGACGCGGTTCCATATGGTCATGGAGTCGACGGAAACCGAATGCTTCCTCCATGACTTTAAGGAGCAGACGAAGAAGACGGCCAAATCCATCCCTATCATTGACTTCCTCTGGGACCAGGGAAAGAAGTTGATGCTGACGCCAGCTTCAGTTCCTGCGGTCGTTCCGCGCCTGGATAAGAAGTATAAAGCACCGTCCACGGCGCCAGCTTGCCTGACTGGCCACCCGAAACCAGATTCTGTCGTGACCCAAGCGGCCCAGAAAAATTCTCGAAATCCATCCTCGCCTCTGTCAGCACCACCAGACAAGGAGGGCAGAAAGTTAGACACAATAGGCAAAAGGTTTTCAACCACTTCGGCAATGACCATCAAGGTGGCCAATTCCATAGCCCTTTTAGGGCGTTATAACCGCCAACTTTGGGAGGATATTGCCCCATACTTAGCAGAACTTCCGAGTGCCGTACAGGAGGAGGTGAAGGCACTCCTTTCTGAAGGCCAGTCTTCTGCGGCAGAGATCATCGACTGCGCCATAGATGTAGCCATGACAGGCTTCCGTCAACTGGCTGGGGCTGCAGTCCTGCGCCGCCAAGGATGGCTCAAAGCAACATCGTTCAGGCAGGAAGTGCAAACGAAGGTGCTAGATATGCCCTTCGATGGGCAGCATCTATTCGGAGATAAAATTGACGAGGCGCTCCAGGCCATTAAAAAGGACACGGACACGGCTAGAGCGCTTGGGACCTTACAGGCACGGAACCAGTCCTTTCGGGGCAACAAGTCTAGAGGTCAGTCTTCCTACAGAGGATCATTCCAGAATAAGTCCTCATATTCGTTCCAGAATAAGACCCAGTACCAGCAAAAGCAACAACAGGGCCGACAATCATCTTACGGAAGATCCAATTTCAGGGGTAAGAACTAGAAAAGGGGCACCGGCGAACGCCAGTGACCGCTTACTCCAGCCAGTCCAGCTACCATCTTCTTCTTCACAAATTGGAGGAAAATTGACCCATTTCCTAAAAAATTGGCGCATCATCACCTCAGATCGTTGGGTGCTCCAACTCCTCAGATTCGGCCATTCCCTAGAATTTACCGCCATCCCGCCTGCAACCCCTCCCCGCAAGTCTCCACACAGACATCTGCGGCTGCTGCTCCGGGAGATATCGGAGATGTTAAGGAAGGGAGCAATAGAGCGAGTTCCATCAGCTCAGAGGGAGAAGGGTTTCTACTCCCGTTTCTTTCTGATACGCAAGAAAGAAAAGAAGTGGAGGCCCATCCTGGACCTCAGAGCACTAAACTCCTTCCTAAAGAGTCAGTCGTTCAGGATGGTGACGCTCCAAGAAATCCTAGGCATTCTGGAGGAAGGAGACTTCATGACATCCTTGGATCTTCAGGATGCTTACTATCACATCCCGATACTCAAGGGGCACAGAAAGTTTCTACGTTTCGAAGTGGCAGGACAACACTACCAGTTCAAGGTCCTTCCGTTTGGCCTCAAATCCGCTCCGCGGATTTTCACCAAGTGCCTTTCTCCTGTGGCAGCTTTCCTACGTCAAATGGGTCACCAAGTTTTCCCCTACCTAGACGACTGGCTGGTCAAGGCGCCTACGGCCGTAGGCGCAACCAAATCCTTCAACGCTTGTACCAATCTTTTCCAACATCTAGGATTGACGCTCAACCTTCAGAAATCACGTATGTCCCCAACGAGAAGCATTACCTTCCTCGGGGCTACCTTGAATACGGAATGCGCAAGAGCATTTCCCTCAGACGAGAGAAAACACAGGATCATATCCCTGGCCAAAACGGTGCAATCAAGGAAATCCCTGAGAGTTCGCACCTTCAAGTCACTCCTGGGGATGATGTCTTCCTGTATACTACTCATCCCTCACTGCAGGCTGCGGATGCGCCCTCTGCAGGAGGCTCTTTCGAACCAGTGGACTCAGAGTGCAGGTTCGTTCGAGGACATTATAACCATAACACCGCAAATATCCAGGAGTCTCGAGTGGTGGAAGGATACCAGAAACCTCTCGAGAGGACTACCGTTCCTGCTGCCAGCAGCACTACTGGTAATCACCACAGATGCATCTCTAGCGGGTTGGGGAGCTGTCCTTCAGGACCTCAGAGTCAGCGGCAAATGGTCGGATCAGGAGCAACGCCTCCATATAAATCTGCTGGAGTTGAGGGCTGTGTATCTAGCTCTGCAGGCCTTTTTACCACGCATCCAGAACTCTCAGGTGCTCGTCAGAACGGACAACACCACGACGATGCATTACCTGAACAAACAGGGAGGAACGCGTTCGCTCACGCTATCGCGCGAATCGCAGAAGATCTGGAACTGGCTTGTTCTCCAGGGGATTACGCTCAGGGCGGACTACGTCCCGGGAAAGGACAACACCATTGCGGACGCCCTAAGCAGGCAGAAATCTCTCTCCCACGAATGGGAGCTCGACGAGAGTGCACTAACACACGTATTCTCGGAATGGGGAGCCCCAAGAATCGACCTGTTTGCCACCAGGGAGAACGCCAAATGCCCAAGCTACGCAAGCTGGCATCCCCAACCGGAGTCGCTCGGAAATGCCTTTTCCATAGGCTGGTTCAGCGTATTTGCGTACGCTTTTCCACCGTTCCCGATGATTCCCAGGGTCCTCAGGAAAATGAAGGCGGAGCCCTGTACACTAATTCTGATCGCCCCGTACTGGCCGAGGCAGCACTGGTTCTCGGACCTTCATCGCCTCTCCATCAGGACGCCGATTCGTCTAACACAGCACCCGAACCTACTGACGATGTCCAACGGGCAGGTGCAATACCCGAACCTCCAATCGCTCAGGTTATCGGCCTGGCTCCTGAGCACAGAGAGTTCTGCCATTTGAACATCCCGCAGGACTGCAGGGATGTGCTAGCAAAAGCGAGGGCGGACAGTACCAACAAAACCTACTCCCTCAAATGGAAGCGCTTCTGCGTCTGGTGCTCGGAGAAGGGCCTGAGACCACTTCATATCACACCTGAGCAGATATTGCCATATCTCCTGCACTTGGCACAGTCCGGATTAGCGCATGCATCCATAAAGGTGCATCTAGCGGCGATTTCACGTTTTACCAGGACTTTTCAAGGCCCGTCCCTCTGGTCCAGCACACTTGTTAAACAGTTCCTTAAGGGTCTTTATAGGTCCTTTCCAAGGCCCCGACGGGTCCCACCGACATGGCACCTCAATTTGGTCCTTAACCAACTCATGAAGCACCCCTTTGAGCCCATTCACCGAGCCTCCATCAAGTACATCTCATGGAAAACGGCTCTATTACTTGCGCTCACATCTGCCAGGAGAGTCAGCGAGTTGCAAGCTCTCTCCATTCAGGAGCCCTTCATGCAGTTCAAACAGGACAGGGTGGTGCTGAGGACAAATCCCAAGTTCATACCGAAAGTGCCTTCAGACTTTCACCTCAACGAGCCGGTGGTCCTGCGCTCCTTCTTTGCCAACCCTACCACGGCAGCAGAGAGGACGCTCCATTCTCTGGATCTCAAACGGTGTCTTAAGTTTTATATAGACAAGACAAAAACCTTCAGAAAGTCTTCGCAGCTATTCGTGGCCTACAGCAGACCAAGGCTGAGTATGCCTCTCACGAAACAGAGCATTTCAAGGTGGATTTCTTCTGCAATAGCGTTCTGCCATGAAGGGGCCGGACGGCCGTTGCGAGACAGGGTGGAAGCACACTCCACCAGAGCGATGTCCACATCAGCAGCGCTGTTCGCTGGAGTGCCGATTTTGGACATCTGTAGAGCGGCGACGTGGAAGTCACCGCATACCTTCTCCAGACACTACTGCCTGGATGCCGAGCTTACAAGGGATGCGGCAGTGGGCCAGGCGGTGCTTCGCCATCTATTCCAGTGAGGTGAGCCTTCCAACATCCCGCCATCCTGGTATGCACATTCTTTACTGTTTTACTATTTTGATGTATGCCAATGTTTCGAACTGTTATGATAATGCTGTATTATCTCAAATACCTTTATGGCATGTTACATCAGAAATGTGCATAATGTATTGCTAACTACTCTGATTCAGGCATGTGAATCTATGAAAGACACCCCTAATACTGGATAAGAAACGCGTTACTTACCTGTAACAGCAGTTATCCAGTATTGGTGTCTTTCATAGATTCACATGCAACCCTCCCGCCTCCCCTGGAAGGACTCACACCTCTCTCTAACTATATTACGCCTACCTAGCTTGGTGCGTACGAAAATCTGAGGGACTGAGGCTCCTGCCAGGAAGGTTCTAGAGGGAGGTGATAGCTGATTGGCTGGCTCTAGGAGTTTGGTCCTTTTTACATAAGGACTATGATAGGCGGCTAAGGGGAGGCCCTTAGGCCTATTTTTCTCTATGTATGTCTATAGGACATTACTTTTTTATGTACCGGAGGCTCCCGTCTCGACGACGGGGAATGATTCAGGCATGTGAATCTATGAAAGACACCAATACTGGATAACTGCTGTTACAGGTAAGTAACGCGTTTCTTATTAGGCACAGGGAGATTAAGTGAATTAGCCAGAATCACTGGATGTTGAGCCGAGGCCAGGATTCAAATTTGGTTCCCCAGTTCCAAAGTCAGAAGCTCTAGCCGCAAGGCCACATCTCCTCCCAATGTCACCTGCTCTGACCCATCAGGATGTTTTGATGTCATTCAAACCAGAGGTAAATATTGAAGGGTCAGAGGGAGACAGTAACCATGCCCGGGCATCAAAATACAATTAACCCCCATGCGTAAGAACCTATTCAAGACTTTTACAATGCACAACTTTGCTGCATCTGTGGTGCAGCTGTTTTTGGGAACATTTGTGGCAAGTGGTGAATTGTAAATCATTTTGCATCTGTAACACTGCAAATCTGGATAGGATTATACAATATCTTTACAAGGATTATCGGGATCATGCACTAGAGGAATTTTGGAGAAAGTTAGTGGCAAAGGATGCATTCTAGGTGGTATTCATTGATGACCCCTCAGTCCTTTGTATTCCTTATTTTTAGGTGGAGCCTAGCTGCAGCACGCATGCGCTGCTCGCTCTACGAGACTGCTGTAGTAGAGTATGGGAGAGAAGCCGCGCCCACTCCTCCCATATTATTCATTGGCTTGTGTCATTGTCTTCCGTAAATGCTGCCTTCAGATTTGTTAATAGGCTTGTTAGTCCCTCCTTAGTACGGCCTTGTCTTCATTTATACCCTCCCATGGCGACTGGCCCTTTTACTTCAGTAGTTACACTCGACCTGGTATTTAGTCTGTAAGCACTATTTACTTTATTGAGTTTCTCTTACTGCAGGCCGGACATGCGGTGCTTCAGCTGAAACAGCTTGTGTTTTTTTTAAGCAGCACAGCTGCCCCCGTAACACCGGCGCCTGCTTTCAATCACTTTAACCGGGGATTATCTTGTCTGTTTCAACCCCCCAAGTAAAATGGATTTAGAAATGATTAGCAAATTAAGTCATGTTTATTCCAGGTAGCACATAATCCTGTGCTAATGGGCTGAAGCTAACAACAGCACATCTGTGTTACCTGGCATCTGTACTAAAGCCACCTGACGGGTTGCTTTCAAAAGCCTGTTTTATTAACACCACCGCCACCAATACTACCACCACCAATACCACCACCGCCAATACCACCACCATCAATACCACCGCCATCAATACCACCGCCACCAATACCTCCAACACCACCAGCAACTCCACCAATACCACCACCAATACCACCACCAATACTACCAATACCAGTACCACCACCACCAATACCAGTACCACCAACAATACCCCCACCAACAATACCCCCGCCACCACTAATACCACCCTCACTCAAATCATGGAGAGGGCAGGAAATAGGCCCCCTTCCCGCTCTTCCACCTGCGCCGCAACAGTGTAATCACAGAGTGAATGGTGTTGGAGCGCTTTGTTAGTGTTCATAGCTCAGATCATATGTAACTCTCACTTCACACTTTTGTGTCTGTGTAATTTACACCACTTACACATCTTCTTCACTGCACTATTTATCACTAATTGGAAGACGTCGCAGGTCGGTCTCTTCCTCTGATATTTACAATCTAACAAGCAGTCCAGAAGGCCCTTTATTGCAATGCAATAGGTCTCACATTTTCGAGAGATTAAGCTATTAGCATTGTAAATGACAATGCCTTTTATTTATGTTTTAAAACCCAAAACATAAATAAAAGGCATCGTCATTTACAATGCCAATAGCTCAAACTCGGGTGAATGCGAGACCTATTGCATTGCAAATGCTTGTTTTGTTTGTGGCCTGTACAGTAACTTAGTGTGCTTGAGACTGAGAGTTCCACCAGTCCTTGAACTCTATTTATATCCCGAATTGCACACTCCTTTGTCCTGGGTTGTCCCCCACTATAGTGCACCACACACATTTAGAGTACTTCTGTACTATTCCATTTCAATACCATCACCTTAACATTGTTCACGTTAAAGAACACTTTCATCCAAAATGTAATTCATTGTAGAATAAAATATCCTTTATTTCGTTCAATCAGTTTACAAAATGTCATCTTTCTTTATGGTCATATGATCATCAATTTCCTCTGTGTTCCACTATAGCCCAATGCTTTTGGGCTACTGTCCTTACTCGAGAAAAAGAGGAGGGCAACCCAGCAAACCCTTGTGAGCTTGGGTGTCAGCATATACTGAGGTAAATGGCCAACAAGTATGTTAAGAGATTGTTCGTACATTTATTCGTATGTCTTTACAAAATGAAATATGGAATCAATCCATGAAGTAATTAATGTCCACGTAAATAGTAGAGGTAAACCAAAAAAAATCTAAAAGGTGTACAAGAACACAGACATTCAGTTAGTGACCTTTATAGTTAAATTAGAAACTATAATCAACATGGGGTACATAAAGTAGCCAAAATCATACCTTCATCATGTACACATAACAGATAACATATACATGAATCTGGTAAACAACCCTTGATAAATGTATGATAATCCACTCTTATTAAGAGAATAATCCATAGAGTATAACACGAGTTATGGATTTGTTTTTTCTTAGCTGAAAATTAGAAACAAGAAGTGGAATCACCATCGACGTTTCAGCCTCTAGTGTAGTTAGTCAAAGAGACGATCTTCAGGACTGCATTGCACAGCGATTAATAGATATACCTCTAATGAATTCAGATTCCTTGTTAAGAGAACTAATCTAATATACTAATCTAACTACTGCTAGTCTGTGCTATAAGTTAATTTAGCATGACTGTTATTCAGCATTTAACCCATCTTGTACAGTTCTCCTAATAAAGAGTTTCACCTAAGAAAAAACAAATCCATAACTCTTGTGTTAAACTCTGTGGACTACTCTGGTTACCCTCTCCATCAGAAGTATGAGATCTGCCACATCAGTCATTCTTTCAAAAGTAGACTACGCTAACATACTATTTCACAACATTACTCTCAACCATTAGAAGGCTACAGTGAATTCACAATTCAGTAGCAAGACTGCTTCTAACATGTAAAGACACAGAGTAGTATCTCAGGACATCAAAAACAAAGTGATGAAGGGAATTGAATTAATCTCAACCACTGACAATCACTCGGGCCACATCCCAATCCATTGTTTTCACCCACCATGCCACCCCAGTTTGGACTCAGCCATATGCAAATCAGACTTGACCCTGCTCCAATGGAAATAGTCTAGCCCGAGCTGACAGGCCAGGTCCTCCCTGAACTAGAACACAAGCAACCCAGGACCAGTTTCGCCCTTATTAGGGCTCATCAGTTGTATGATTTAACAACGCATGCATTTACAATGCATGCCTTTATCACGCATCCATTACCACGCAGTGCCTTTACCACGCATTGTCTTTTTAACGCAAGCCTTTTCCATGCATATGCCTTTACTACGTATGTCTTTATAACACAAGGTAAGTATATATAAGATATATATGTTACTTTTATTTTTTTGAATAAGGGGAACCACCAAAGCACCCCCTTTTTAATAACCCTTACCACCCAATATGCCTGCCCATCCCTAAACCCTAAAACCACCCTTTCCACCCAATGCCCCTACCCACCCCTACAGCTTGAAAACACCCTTCCACCCAATACCAGTACCCACACCGCATCCCTAAAAACATCCTTCCCACCCAATACCCCTACCCACGCTTAAACACTAAAAACACCCTTACACATTTACCACCGAATACCCTTAACCACCACTAAATTAAAAAACATACCACCCAATACCCTTACCCACCCATAAACACCCTTACCACCCTATACCCCTACCCACTCCTAAACAGACCCTTACCACCCAATGCCCCTACCCAAGCCTAAAAACAACCTTACCACCCAATACCCCTAAACCCTAAAATACTCTTCATACCCAATACCCCCATCCCTAACCCCGAAATATATATATAATAAAAAAAAAAAATATATATATATATATATATATATATATATCTATATATATATCTATCTTGGATTCCGCTCTTGACGACAGTTTCCTCCACTGTCAACAAACGGGTACAGACCACAATACGGTGCAAAGATTTTCTTTATTTGCTGACAGCCATAACGCGTTTTGGCTTCTGCGAGCCTTGTTCACATGATGTCTGCTACGGTGAATAATGTTACATTTAAAGTGACTGGTGCATAGTGAAAACGTGCAAATTACACAAGCATAGACAACATATACTCATTTGTAGTCTTTCTTTTGTCTGAACTGCTCTGAGTCTCGTGCTTTCATTAACTCTAGAAATGCCCTATATTTTTGGACTTTCCAGTTTGTGATCATTAATGCTGCAATAAAATACCATATGAAGCAACTATTGGACCATGGCAATAAATAACAATTCGTATATATAAATATACACCTCATTGTTAAAATCAACATAAATATATAAATATCTGTATAAATACTTGATAAAATCCCTTGCAAAATACAATCCTTTGCCTTGTTGATATTACATCCTTGTTTGCACATCTGTGCCATTGAGAGTCTATTTCTGAAGTGCGTTTTTCTTGAGTGCAGGTGTGAATAAAAAAATTATGATAATAAATTAAAATAATTGTCTGTGATCAACTGAGTTTCAGGTGGACACTGCCTTATATGTGGTGTAATTGGTTCCACGTATTAGTTTTATATCACAGAACTCGAAGTGCTGTGTTCTAAAGTGCTGAATTGATTTTGTGTCTTGTTGTTAAAACCGTCTATAAAATCGAATTCATGGTTAAAAATCATTTAATGAAATGTTTTCTGTCTTCACCATGACTAATATATACGCGATTGTCAATTAGACTGTGTTTGACGGCTGATACTATATTCTCGGTATAAATACCCTAGCTCATTCGTATTTGTTCAGTGCTTTCAAATTAATTGGATAAATCCTAGTCTATCATTGGG